>NC_135659.1:4403511-5003511 GCF_964188315.1 Podarcis muralis | reverse complement strand
GCAGGGAAGCAGGGTGAAGCCCCCCTGCTGCCCTGCGAAGGCTTCAAAGGCCGTCCCCAAAGCTAGAACAGTGAGGCGGAGCGCTGCGCAGCGCTCCGTCTCACTGTTCTAGCTTGGGGATGGCTGCGCAAAGCCTCCGCAGGACAGCGGGGTGCCTTCACCCCGCTGCTCTGCAGAGGCTTCAAAGGCTGCACTCCGTTGGCTTCAGGCAGCTATCCGCAAGCTTTCGGAGCGCAGCAGGAGTTCCCGCTGTACTTCGAAGGCTTGCGGATAGCCACCTGAAGTCACCTAGCAGTTCGAAAGTGGAAGTAGATAAATACCGTATTTTTCACTCTATAGGACACACTTTTCCCCCTCCAAAAATTAAGGGAAAATGATCAAAGCAGCAGAAATTAGAGATGATTGGATCCCTTTCTGAGCTCGAAGCATGGGTACCCCCAACCAAAATTTAAAATTCGGTTTTGTAATTTGGAACTATTGTGATTTGATTGGTTTGCTAATAAAAAATATATTATAAAAAAAACAAAAATTAAGGGAAAATTTGTGTGCGCCCTATGGAGTGAATGCAGGCTGCGCAGCTAAGCCCAAAGCCAGAGCAGGCAGAAGGAGCGCTGCGCGGTGCTCCGTCTCACTGTTCTAGCTTGGGGATGGCTGCACAAAGCCTCCGCAGGGCAGCGGGGTGCCTTCACCCCGCTGCTCTGCGGAGGCTTCAAAGGCTGCACTCTGGGGGCTTCAGGCAGCTATCCGCAAGCCTTCCAAGCGCAGCAGGAGTTCCCGCTGCACTCAGAAGGCTTGCGGATAGCCGCCTGAAGCCTGGAGAGCGAGAGGGGTCGGTGCACATTTTTCCCTCTCTGCGCAGCGCCCCTTCAGCGAAGCGGGAGGAGAAATGGAAGGGGCTCCATTTCTCCTGCCGCTTCGCTGAAGGGACACTGAGCAGAGAGGGAGAGAATCCCCCCCCCCTGTTCTCCCCCTCCTATAATCCGGTGCGTCTTATGGTCCGGTGCGTCCTATAGAGCCAAAAATACGGTAGGTGCCGTTCTGTCGGGAAGGTAAACAGCCTTTCCGTGCACTGCTCTGCTTTTGCCAGAAGCGGCTTCGTCATCCTGGCCACATGACCCGGAAGCTGTACGCCGGCTCCCTCAGCCTATAGAGCGAGATGAGCGCGCAACCCTAGAGTCGTCCGCGACTGGACCTAACGGTCAGGGGTCCCTGTACCTTTACTTAGGCTTTTTCCAGATTGCCTTACTGCCCTATGTTTCTAAATCCTGAGGGAGAGCAAAAGAAGCAGAATGCAGAAAGAATTAGACATTCTACTTACACTCAAGAAGAAGAAATCTTTATTTTGCCGGAAAACATCATTACTTCTCACAAACCACCTCCTTTCTCCTGAACTATCCTCAAGTAGTTGCTCTTCCCAAAGTCCTCAGCCAAGTCACTCAGCAGGGGGACGTGTCACAATGGAGGCCCTGACCCTGTTGCTTTAGCTACCTTGCTTAACAATGTGAATTGTTCCCCTTAACATTAATTTTTCAAATATATCTTCCAGTGGGTTTTTATTTTATTTATTTAGGAAGGATCTAGAGCTGGCTTCATCCAGCACGGTGCATTTCTGGACAGGACAGGAAACACCTAGCAAACACACACTTTTCAACATGGCGGTGTCACCAAGGAAAAACACTCCTGGCCTAGACTATGGCTGCTGTTTCTCAATTAATAGTAAAAAATGACCCTTCTCAACATCCTGTAATCATCTGTCCAGTATTAGGATGGACAGGAGCAGGACTTCACCCTTAGACCCCCTCATCCCCCTGTTTCTTTCTGTTTCTGCCCAGTGTCTTCTGCCAATCAACAGCTTTCCTTAGCTTGCAAGGAAGTGAAATGTTATGAGTTACTTGGTGCCAGACTCCCCTTTGCCATGAGTTTCTGGGTGCCAGGCACTGAACCCCTGGACACTGAACATCTGGGGAATTGATCTAAGCCATGTTTAAATGTACCCCAAGCACTACATTTGATTGTTGGTTATTAAAAACTGATTGAAACCATTTTATTTCATTCACAAAAGAAATTTTGACATGTGATTATGATAACAGTTTATATAATAAAGGTGACACGTTTATTGATCCTTTTTGTAAGTTATTATTTGTCTACTTTAATGTATTTTTATATATATTAATCAGTAAGGGGGTGGGGTGGGAAGCAGTTTTGCATATGGAACTGGTGGATGGCTGTCATTAATCCAGATCAATTTCATAGAATCATAGAAACTTATAGCTGGAAGGGACACCAAGGGTCATCTAGTCCAACCCCCTGGGATGCAGGAATCTCAGCAAAAGCATCCATGGCAGACGGCCACCCAACCTCTGCTTAGTAACCTCCAAGGAAGGAGTTTCCACCACCTCTCATGGGAATCTGTTCCAATGCCAAACAGCCCTTACTGTCAGAAAGTTTTTATGAATGTTTAGTCTACTTTCTTATAACTTGAATCCATGGGTTCGAGTCCTACCATCTAGAGCAGGAGAAAACAAGCTTGTTCCCTCTTCCATGTGACAGCCCTTAAGATATTGGAAGATGGCTGTCAGATCTCCTCTCAGTTTCCTCTTTTCCAGGCCAAACCTACCCAGCTCCTTCAAGTGTTTCTCTTCAATCTTAGTTTCCAGACCCTTGGTTGTCTTGGTTGCCCTCCTCTGCACACATTCCAGCTTGTCAACATCCTTCTTAAATGATGATGCCCAGAACTGGACACAGGACTCCAGGTGTGGCCTGACCAAGGTAGGAGAGAGTAGGACTTGGACTTCCTTTCACCAGGACCCTGGACTTCCATAGATGCAATCTAGAACAGCGTTACCATTTTCTGCTGCTGCACATTCCTTGTGGCTGAGGCTCAGGGTAACGCCCCCGGGACCTTTCAGTTCATGGTGTCCATGGAGGCGCAGGTCAATTCTGTGTCCAGGGCAGCTGTTGACCAGCTTCATCTAGTACGCAGGCTGAGACCCTATCTGCCTGCGGATTGCCTCGCCAGAGTGGTGCATGCTCTGGTTATCTCCCGCTTGGATTACTGCAATGCGCTCTACGTGGGGCTACCTTTGAAGGTGACCCGGAAACTACAACTAATCCAGAATGCGGCAGCTAGACTGGTGACTGGGAGTGGCCCCTGAGACCTACATTGGCTCTCAGTATGTTTCCGGGCACAATTCAAAGTGTTGGTGCTGACCTTTAAAGCCCTAAACGGCCTCAAAGGCCCAGTATACCTGAAGGAGCGCCTCCACCCCCATCATTCTGCCTGGACACTGAGGTCCAGCGCTGAGGGCCTTTTGGCGGTTCCCTCCCTACGAG
This sequence comes from Podarcis muralis, assembly GCF_964188315.1. NCBI lineage: Eukaryota > Metazoa > Chordata > Lepidosauria > Squamata > Lacertidae > Podarcis > Podarcis muralis. Next base: position 5,000,178 of record NC_135659.1, on the reverse strand, counting down.
AAGCCAAGTTACAGGGTAGTGATGCCTGCCCTGTGGAACCCCCTCCCACCAGATGTCAAAGAGATAAACAGCTACCTGACATTTAGAAGACATCTGAAGGCAGCCCTGTTCTGGGAAGCTTTGAATGTTTGACAGACTTTTTTATTTTAATATTTTGTTGGAAGCTGCCCAGAGTGGCTGGGTATAAATAATAAATTATTATTATTATATTATGATGATGACTGTGAGGTGTTACAAGTCATTAACTTCAAGCCACACTGCCATGCCTTTGAAGACACAAACCATCCCAGCTTTTCAGAGCTGGCTATCATGGCTTCTTTAATCTTTGTGTATTGCTCCACCATGTGGCTGAATCATATAAAGCACTGACTTTTACATATCTCTTGACCTCTAATTGCAAGAAGATCTCGTTAACTTGGATTATAATCTTTATAAATTGGAGTTGTGGAGCAGGTCCTCGAGAGGGGGGGGGGCTCCCACCATTCCTCCTCAGTCCAGCCCCTGACAACCATGTGGGTTACGGCGTCGAGGGCTCATTTTGTGGGGCGATGTGAAACGTAGTGTTTTCACCCCCAAACCTTGCAGGGGGCATTCTCTGGGTGTTTGGCGCCACTTTGGAGTGAATTGGACAACGTCTGACTTGGGGAGAAATTGGGATCCCGTGAGTTAGGGCGCCAAAGGCTCATTTTTGGGGGTGCCATGAAATGTGGGGTTTTCACTGCCAAACATTTCAGGGGGTCTTTAGCAAGTGTTTGCCGTTGCTTTGTTGTGAATCCTAAGACATCGGGTTTTCAGCGAAATCGTGGCCACCATATCTATCCTGACAGATGATTTGGCCTGTCACCCTTGTGTGGAAGTAAAGGATGAGATTCCCCTACTACTCCGCCTGGGGTCTCCAATGTGGTGCACCCAGCCTCCACTCACACTATTCCTATGCTGGGGGATTTGGGGGTGGTTTGTGGGGATGTTATGTACTGAGTTGAATAGGATCCAAAATGCTACAGTCTGATTGGTCCTAGAACAATAGGATCCAACATGCAGCAGTCTGATTGGTCCTAGAACAATGCAGCAGTCTGGTCCGCAGGAGCCACCCAATCCAGCTCCAGGTGGAAGTGAATCCACAACCTGATTGGCCTACAGGAGAATCCCAGAATTAGCCAATCACGTGCAGCCCATTGTGTAAATAATGTATATAAAGCAGATATTGTGGGGGAACTTTCATTCCTCGCTACTATGAGCTGAATATAGAGCATGAAATCCACTCTCGACTCCGAGTATATTTCAGGGGAAGAGCTGTTTGGGATATTTCCTGCTTGTGAATTATTATTTGTCTGTGTGTGTGTGTGTGTGTGTGTGTGTGTGTTTGTGTGTGTGTGTGTATATGTGTGTAAAACACATGCCTAAAGCTTTAAATCTGGGATGGGCATGGAAGTTCCGAGGTGGGCCATCAGGTGGCACTGCAGGCCATGCTCCAGTTGCTGCTGCTGCTGCTGCTGCTACAGGTGCCAGTAAGTCTCGCATTTTCAACCTCTTCCTCCTCCATTGCACTGGCTAAATGATTCCTTGCTGGACTCCCATCGCTGAGGCCAAATGTACCTTTACCGAGCAAAATATCCGTTCGAATTATACACCCAGCACATGGAACCTGACAAAGGGGCAATACAAGTGGACTCTCTGTGCCCTTACCACAGTAAAAAGACTGATACTGGTGAGCTGGAAAAATAAAAATGCGTCTCCCTTCTATGATTGGATTGAAGACTTCTACAAACTCACCACATATGAATAGATTTTTTTTATTAGGAATTTTTATAACAACAAAGACAAAACAAAACAATACCATAAACACAACAAACATATAACAAGTACAATTTCAAAATCTTATTTTCTTATACCTTACTTCCCCGACTTCCTCATACCTCCCCTTTCTGTATTCCAATTTCTAATCAGCTATTCAGCAAGTCCTTCCCTTATTTTGACTTAAATTTTGATTTTACTCTCTTTAACTTATCCAATACCGCTGATAACCACTTATTTTCAAATCCAACGTCATTTTAACATTCATTAATTTTACAAAATCTCTTTAAATAGTCCTTAAATTTCTTCCAATCTTCTTCCGCCGTTTCTCTTCCCTGGTTTCGGATTCTGCTCGTCATCTCTGCCAGACCCATGTAGTCGATCACCTTCATCTGCCATTCTTCCAGGGTGGGTAAATCTTGTGTCTTCCAGTACTTTGCGATGAGTATTCTTGCTGCTGTTGTAGCATACATAAAGAAAGTCATATCCTTCTTTAACACCCCCTGGCTGACAATACCCAAGAGAAAGGCCTCTGGTTTCTTCGGGAAGGTATATTTAAACACCTTTTTCAACTCATTATATATCATTTCACAGAAAGCCTTAATCTTAGGGCATGTCCACCAAAGGTGAAAGAATGCACCTTCATTTTCTTTACATTTCCAACACTTGTTATCAGGCAAATGGTAGATTTTTGCAAGCTTGACTGGGGTCATGTACCACCTATAAATCATTTTCATAACATTTTCTCTTAAGGCATTACATGCCGTAAATTTCATCCCGGTGGTCCACAACTTTTCCCAGTCAGCAAACATAATGTTATGACCAATGTCCTGAGCCCACTTAATCATTGCCGATTTAACCGTTTCATCCTGAGTATTCCATTTCAGCAGCAAGTTATACATTTTTGATAAATTTTTAGTACTGGATTCTAACAACTCAAACTCCAATTTTGATTTTTTCACCTGAAAGCCAATTTTCCTGTCCATCTTAAAGACCTCTATTATTTGGTAATAGTGAAGCCAATCTCTCACTTTCCCTTTTAGTTTCTCAAAACTCTGCAATTTTGATCTGTCCCCTTCGTGTTCTAAAATTTCACAGTATCTCGGCCATCTAGATTCCATATTAAGCTTCTTAACAGCCTTAGCTTCCATTGGTGACAACCATCTTGGGGTTCTATTTTCCAACAAATCTTTGTATCTAGTCCAAACATTAAATAGTGCTTTCCTGACAATATGATTTTTAAAACCTTTATGAGCTTTAACCTTGTCATACCACAGATATGCACGCCACCCAAAAATGTTATTAAAACCTTCCAAATCCAAAATGTCTGTATTCTCAAGAAGTAGCCAGTCCTTCAGCCAGCAGAATGCTGCCGCTTCATAGTAAAGTTTGAAGTCTGGCAGGGCAAACCCCCCCCCCCCTTTCCTTAGCATCAGTTAAAATCTTAAACTTAATTCTGGGCTTCTTGCCCTGCCAGACAAACCTAGATATATCTTTCTGCCACTTCTTGAAACAGTCCATCTTGTCAATAATCTGCAATGTTTGAAAAAAAAAAAAAACATTCTTGGCAATACATTCATCTTTATAACCGCAATTCGACCCAACAAGGAAAGCTTCAAGTTCGACCAGATTTCTAGATCTTTTTTCACTTCTGTCCAAACTTTCTCATAGTTATCTTTAAATAAATTCACATTCTTAGCTGTCATGTTTATGCCCAAATACTTCACTTTCTTAACCACATTTAACCCTGTCTCATTCTGAAACCTTTCTTTTTCAAAAGGTGTTAAATTTTTCTCCAGTACCTTAGTTTTTAATTTGTTCAATTTAAATCCTGCGACATGGCCAAATTCTTGTATTAATTCCAATACCCTTTTCGTACTAGCGTCCGGTTCTTGTAATGTAAGTACCAGGTCATCTGCAAACGCTCTCAATTTGTATTGTTTAGCTCCGACCTGAATCCCTTTTACCAACTGGTCCCTTCTAATCATGTTAAGCAAAACCTCCAGGACTGATATAAAAAGTAATGGAGAGATTGGGCACCCCTGACGTGTTCCTTTTTCTATCTTGAACTCTTCTGTAAGCACATTATTTACAATTAATTTTGCTTTCTGTTCAGAGTATATTGCACCTATACCATTTTCAAACCCTTGGCCTACCCCCATCCCCCGGAGATTCTTCATCATAAAACTCCAAGAAATGTTGTCAAAGGCTTTCTCGGCATCCACAAATATCAAAACTGCCTTAGTGTTAATGTCCACTTCCAACTTTTCCAAAATGTCAATTATATTCCTTACATTGCCCGACAAGTGTCTTTTCGGGAGAAAGCCCGCTTGATCTCCATGAATCTCCTCCATCAAAACTCTTTTCAATCTCTTTGCTAAAATGTCAGCAAACATTTTATAATCCACATTTAATAACGAGATGGGTCGGTATAAACTCACCACATATGAACAACCTGCAGATAAACGCAGACTTGCCATGGACAAATTCAGTGATACAGTGGTACCTCGGGTTAACATACACTTCAGGTTACAGACTCTGCTTGTAGCCTTTTTAGCCTCGGGTGAGAAGAGCTTTGCGCCCAGGACGGGGAAATGGGAGTCAACAGACACTCAAGGAATAGTTTCAGAGAAAAGCTTTATTCTGCCATCCGGGGTGGCAGAAGGAGCAAGTGTGATAGATTCACAAAACAAGCATGAGTTCACAGCCATTTGCGCAGAGCATATATTCCCCTTCCAGTTCCCTCCCCTTTCTCCTCCTCCTCAAGAGTCCTGCCCCATTGTGATGAAATTCCAGTGCCTGTCTTCGGAGAACTTCCAGACATTAGTGACAAAGATGCCTCCAGTGCTGAAGGACACGAAGAAGAAGTGGTTCTTGAAGATGATGCTCCACATCCATTTTCCCAAAAGGAGTTGAATGATCTAGTTCGCGACCTCAGCTTGTCAAAGGACTCTGCCGAACTGTTGGCATCCAGATTGAAGGGGGAAAAAACTCCTCTCTGACATCAGCTTCTTCCGCAACAGGCATCAAGAGTACCTCCGTTTTTTCTCAGAAGACAAGGACTTGGTGTACTGTGCAGATATTGCGCAGCTTCTGCTCAAGCTTGGAGTGCCACAGTATGAACCCAAAGATTGGAGACTGTTCATTGACAGCAGCAAGCGATCACTGAAATGTGTTCTGCTACACAACGGCAACCAGTTTGCCTCTATACCCCTGGCTCACTCGACTACACTGAAGGAGAACTATGAAGCAGTGAAGTATGTGCTGGAGAAAATTGGTTATGGTCAGCATAAGTGGTTTATTTGTGTTGACCTGAAGATGGTGAACTTTTTGTTGGGACAACAGTCTGGCTTCAACAAGTACCCATGTTTTCTGTGCATGTGGGATAGTAGGGACCGTGCTCAGCATTACACGAAGAAGGACTGGCCTGTGCGGGAGGAATTGGTGCCTTGCAAAGAAAGGAACGTCATCAACGACCCTCTGGTGGACAGAGACAGAATACTCTTCCCACCGCTGCACATCAAGCTCGGCTTAATCAAGCAGTTCACCAAAGGCTCTGGACAAGGATGGTGACTGCTTCACTTGTGGCAGGATTGACCATGGAGAAGTTGAAAGCTGGCATCTTTGACGGTCCTCAGATCCGTCAGCTCATCAGAGATCCAGAGTTCCGAAACTCAATGAACGAAATGGAACTGGAAGCGTGGAAGGCATTTGTTCTGGTAGTGAAGAACTTTCTAAGCAACAATAAGGTCAGAAACTATGCAGAACTTGTCAACAACATGCTGACTGCTTTCAGAAACCTGGGCTGCAACATGAGCGTCAAGATGCACTGCCTATTTTCACATATGGACCGGTTTCCTGAGAACCTGGGTTCAATGAGTGACGAGCAGGGGGAGAGATTCCATCAGGACATGAAAGAGATGGAGACCAGGTATCAGGGTCGCTGGGACGCAGTCATGATGGCTGACTACTGTTGGACTCTGAAGAGAGACCTCCCTGCCGCTGAGCATTCCAGGAGTTCCAAGAAACGGAACTTCAAGCCCTGAAGTTTGAAAAATGGTGAAGCAACGTGCAATTTATGTGTTCTTACCTTTATCAATGCCCACCATTCAGTTTACAGTAATCGATGTTTCTATCAGGTAATCAATATATGTTGTTGGAAAAACATTATTTTCTCTTAAAAACATATTTAGGATGATATGTGTTGACAAAAATCAGCTGATAATGCCACAAAATATAATCGGTTTTGTCACAAGATCTGATTTTTTACAAATCAACATAGCACAACAACCTGACCTGATGGAGAGAAACGGATGCCATTTCCTGATTCAGCAGTGCAAAAATACCCTAAATCAATTGTAGAAATCTAGACAACATTCAAAAGGTAAAAAATTGTTGCCCAGTGTATAATTTAACATCTTTTGGGGGCAATTCCAAACCTGTTATTCCAAGAAGAAAGGCCTCTGGTTTCTTTATAAATGTATATTTCAACATTTTTTTCAATTCATTATAAATCTTTTCCCAGAAGTCTTTCACCTTGGGGGAGGTCCACCACATATGATAGAAGGTACCTTCTTTTTCTTTACCTTTCCAGCAATGGTTATCACAGTTATGATAAATCTTTGATAATTTAACAGGGGTCAGATACCATCTATACATCATTTTCATTATGTTTTCCTTTAGTACAGTACATGCAGTGAACTTGACCCCTTTCTTCCACAATCTTTCCCAATCCTCAAACATTATGTTATGTCCTACATGTCTTGCCCAATCTATCACCACTGATTTAACTTGTTCATCCTTCGTATGCCACTCTAACAATGGGAAATGTAGTGTTTTCAAAGCCCCCCCCCCCCCAATGTTGCAGGGGGCATTCTCTGGGTGTTTGGTGCTGCTTTGGAGTGAATCAGATGACATTGGACCTTTGGAGAAATTGTGACCCTGTGGGTTAGGGCACTGAAGCCTCATTTTTGGGGGGGGGGCCATAAAACGTGGGGTTTTCACTGCCATGGATCACAAAACGGCTGCTGTTTTGTGCAAAGCTGGTAGATTGAGAAACTTGTATTTTATTTTTATTTTTAAAAAGATAAACTAAAGGTGTGTGCTTACAGGTAAACAGATACCAGTGTGCATGCCCATTATGACCTCAGGCAAGAATCAAGAAAATACAGGTGGTCCCTCTTAACTGACATTCTGAACTGAACAGAACTGAAGGGAGGGGCTGGTTCTGGAGCCAAGCTGTTTAGATTGGGTTTGGGTGGATGCGAAGAGGATGCCTCCAACTTCTTGGGCTTTGCTTCTCAACTTATTCTGCCTTCTGGGACCCCCCAGCCCAAGACCAACCACCTCTTGGATAGGTGAGCATGCAGATATTTTGGAATGTGAGTGTGGGGCAGGATGACCGCGTATGAAAGCTCCTTTGAGCACAAGTGCTGGCCCCCCTTTTCTCTCCCATGGAGGCCCTGAACTGGCCAGCTCCTGGTTCAGGGCCTCCAAGGGAGAGAAAAGGGAACCTCAGTTACTCTTTGCCTTCTGAGGACACTGTCTCACTCCCAGCAGAGCCCCAAGACTTACGGCTGCTGCTCTAACAGCCTCAGGACATCCAAGGGATCATGAGCAAAGCACACAAGCCCTGCCCGCCAGATGTGAAGCACTCTACGGAGAGAATTTGGGTTTTTTAACTGGCTGAACAGAGTTTCAGCCCTTGGGGAATTTGATTTCTTAAACATACACCTTCCCCTTCCTTGTGTCCCTGGGGAGAAAAGCCAATCCTGCTTTCTTCCTTTGGTAATTTAATCAGAGGAAATAAACTCTTTCAGTGGTCTAATAGATTTGCTGAATCATGAATTCTGTACATGCACAGAGGCTATACCTCTTGAAACCCCAAAGATGGGCAAGATGGGGCATTTCTCTCCACCTGGCTCCACCGGATATTGCTGATGGCCAATGAAAGCCCAAGTAGGGATTCCTAGTGGGGGATGTTGCTGTGGTATAGTGGAGGAGCAGGGCCAGGAGGCTAACTTGGACACCTGAGAACACAAAAAAGCAGCAGCAAAACAACTACATGTTTCCTTTTAAATGGGCCTCCCTGCTGAGTGTAAAGCATAGATCCTCCTTTTTTAAGGGAAAAGGGAGAGAAGGCTTCTCCCAAAGTGTTAGAAGGCCACAAATAATGTAACAATAGAACAAAACAAATGTGCCGTTTCATGTGATACAGAATCCTATGTGCAAATCTGTTAGATTGAGAAATTTGTACTAAATAAGAAAAAAAAATTAAAGGTGTGTGCTTGCAGGTAAACAGATTGGAGATTTTCTGCAAGATCTTGTGAGATCTCATTGAAGTCTTGCAAGATGTCCAGGAGAGCAAAATATGTATTGAGATTTGGGAGAGATCTTGCATGCTCTTTCAGGGACCAAAGCCATCACTGCTGCAGCGCCAAAGGCAGGTGGCTAAGGGGTGGTGAGTGTCCCACGGGGCGAAATGGGATGTACCCCCCCTCAAGCTCAGGATTCCAGAACTAACAACTGTCAGTTGGGAGGGACGGAAGGCAAGGACCCACAGCCCAGGTGGGGCTCGCTAGCTTGGGGAGGAGGTGTGTGATTCCTCAGCTGCAGTAGATGCAGGACAGTTGAGGCTCACATGCCTCATCACCGCAAAAGCTATAACTGGAAAGCTGAATTATGATTTTCAAGTTTATACATTTCAATAATTTTGCAGTCATTTTAGCATTTCAAAACTTGACTTCCTTCCCCCTCTTTCTGCAGTTCTTTAAATTGATTCTCCATATCTTATGCATATCCAAATTACCTCAATTTCTTCATTTATGCATCTGCTTTAAATAGATAATCTTTTTAAACTGCAGGTTATTCCAATAATCCTGCCAATGTTCTTATCTGTTTACAGTTTGTAACTATTCATTCAACCATTTCCATTCTTTAATAAAAAGTTTGTTCTCTTGCCCCTAGAAACGGTCAGCATGTGACAGAGGCCACATCCTGGGAACGGTTTGACTGGCCACCTAAACCAGGTGAGAGCAGCCAAGGAATCTCAAATGCTCAGGAACTTCCCCTGTGTGCCAAGACGGGCTCCAGCAGATTGAGCGGACAAGACCAAGCGTGGGCCCAGTGGTCAAGAAGGTGGTTTCTGCAATGCTGTGGAGGGAAGTGAGGGGCAGATGGGGCTCATCCACCTATAAAGATAGCCCATCGAAGAGAAGGAAAACTCTGATCCTAATTTGCCTTGTGGGATATCTTTGGGAGCTGAAAAGGCTAAGGAGTAAAGCCTACACAAATCTGGAGTGGAGTCCCTCAGGCGGTTGGATGGCGCCGTTTACAACCCCTTCTGACATCTCCTGCAGCCCAACTGGTGCCTAACTCTGCTTTCCTTGGAGACACATCTGCACGGCCAAGACAGGGAGTCTTGTCATCTGGGAAGCCCAGGACCTCCAGACACACTGCCCAGTCTTGCTCCCTGGAGAGGTCACTTTGGGACTGCTGACACCGTTGCTTGACTTTTGACCTCACCCCCGGAGGCGCACTCCATTGCTTCTCAAGACAGACAAATGCCAACATTAAAAAACTATTTGAAAGAATTTTATTTCATTCAAAAAAGACAATCTGGCATGTGATTAGGACAGTGGTTTTCAGACAACGGGTGACACGTTTATTGATCCAGTTTGGAAGGCTCTGTCTTGTCTTCGCACATGCGCAGTTACATCTAGGAGCAACAACAAGGGAAGGAGCCAAACTGTCAACTCCTGCAGCGAGACTCAGGATTTCCACTCATGCTCACAAACGTAGGAAAAAGCACCGCCTAGGATAAAAGGATGATCACAGAATAGCATGTTTGTAAAGGAACTTGATTAGAATAATAATGATGATGATGATTTTTATTTTATTTTTCTATTTGGGTTTGTGGGGAAGGGGGGGACTGGGTCTTGGTGGGGAGGGAGATCTGTGCTGGAGTTGCTGGCCTCACTGCTGTCGCTGCCCGGAAGAGAGAAGAAGAGAAAATATTTTTAATCTTTCCATTTCTTATTATGTTGACAACCCATCTTTCCTTCAAGGATCTCCAGATGGCTTACGCTATTCTCCCTTTCTTTAATTATATTTACTTCCTCATTCCGTTTCTCTTCCAATATCTCTTCCTCCTCCTCCTCGGAGACCAGGGGGTGGATTTTAGGGGCACGACAGCAGGAGGCCAGCAGCTCGCACAGCCTGCCACACTGGCCATTCTCTCTTTCAACAGCCTTGGAGAACAACTGAGTAGGCATCTAGAGCGTCAACTGAACAGGCATGTGGATCAGCTAGTCACTGGGCACAGTCTATTCTTTTGGAGGGGGCTTTCCCCAGTTTCCATTTATAAGAAGTTTGAAAGGTTGCCTCTTTATAAAGTCTGTTTCCTTGTGACGAGAGACCACACTGGAGACTCAGTGTTTTTGAAATATATCAAGGTAGAGGGACTCCTGACCATTAGGTCCAGTCGTGGCCGACTCTGGGGTTGCAGCGCTCATCTTGCTTTATTGGCGGACCGGTCATGAACAGCTTCCGGGTCATGTGGCCAGCATGACTAAGCTGCTTCTGAACCAGAGCAGCGCACAGAAACGCCCTTTACCTTCCCGCCGGAGCATTACCTATTTATCTACTTGCCCTTTGACGTGCTTTTGAACTGCTAGGTTGGCAGGAGCAGGGACCGAGCAACGGGAGTTCACTCCGTCGTGGGGATTCGAACCGCCAGCCTTCTGATAGGCAAGTCCTAGGCTCTGTGGTTTAACCCACAGTGCCACCCGCATCCCTATTATTTATTTATTTAGATACTTGGGTTTTGGGCGAAGGGAGAACTGGGTCTTGGAGTGGGGTAGAGCTGTACTGGAGCTGCTGGCCTCACTGCTATCGCTGCCTGGAAGAGAAATGAAGAGAAATGAAGAGAAATGAAGAGAAATGAAGAGAAAGAATTCTTAATTTTTTCATTGATTACTACATTGATGGCCCATCTTTCCTGCAAGGATCTCCAGGTGGCTTGCGTTATTCTCCCTTCCTCCCTTCCTCATCCCATCCCTGAACTCTTCTTGAATCAGGGAGCTGCCTCCCCCCATCCCAGTGATCCAGATTCTCTCTGGCCTCCCTGTTCCTCAAGAACAAAGATCAACACTCCCCATCTATAGATCGGTGGCATCCATCCCCTGGTCGCTTGGTCTTACATAAATTGTTTTCACCTTCACTAAAGATTCCTTCTGATCTTCATAACCATCACTTCATCCTCCCATTTCTCTTCCAATATCTCTTCCTCCTCCTCCTCACAGACCAGGGGATGGATCTTTGGCACGTGACAGCAGGAGACCAGCAGCTCACGCAGCCAATCTTTATAAACTAATCTAACCATGACATGGTTCCCTATGTTTCTGAATCTTGAGGGATAGTAAAAGAAACAGAATGCAGAAGGAATTAGGAATCCTACTTATACTTTAGATGAAGAAAGTCTCTTCATTACACCAGAAAACGTATTTCCTTTCTCACAAACTACCTCCTCAAGCTAAAGATGCTCATCTTTAATTTTATAGTCCCTTTCCTCTTTTGTGCAGTTCTGCCCCTCCTTTCGCCACTTTTCTTCTCTTCCCGATTCTCCAATTAGTCCAGCCGTTTCTCCTAGACCACGCTATGCCATCTTTGGCATCTTTATAGGTTAGTGTTTAATATAAGTTCAATATTAAAAGTGTTGCCTTCTCTTTTACCTTTGTTTTCCAGTAACTTCCACTCTTTTACCACAAACAGCGCTGACAATCCAAGTCTTTTAACTCAGTCTCTTTCGCTGGGCTCACGCCACTTCAAAGTAAAAAACAAGTTAAGTCCTTGAATTCCGCTTCTTTTAATGGGCTAGTACTCCTGCTGCAGAGTGAAATTTGAATCTGTCTTCCTTTTCTTACTGGTACTTGTTAGAGAAATCTTTGCTTATGCTTACGTATAATGAGAAAGATTTCCAATATGTTTAAGATAAAATCTACCATTCTTTACTCTTTATGTGCTAGTCTTTTGGGTCTGTTTCTGAGCAGTTCAGTTTGTATTAATAAGTCTCACAGACCCTCTTCTCCTCAAGCTCTCCTTGTTAGCTGCCATTCTTACCCTTTGGGACTTTGAGGCTTGCTGCTGAGGATTGCTCGTGTCCTTGCGTCTAGGTACTCTCTGTCGACTCACCTCCTGGTTAGGACGTGGGCTTCGAAGGGTTCCTTTTTTGACGCTGCCGGACAATGTCAGCCCTGGGCCACGCCCAGAGCCTTTTTGGGGGTCGTGTAGCCTCCGCGTTGCCCCCCAAAGTTCCCTCTAACAGCTGCTAGGCGCAGAGAACCCACGAAGCACATCCACAACGGAGGGCGGAAAAACCGGAAGCCCTTACATACCAGGTTTGGGAGGGGGATTTGGTCTGCGATAGGCTTTTTCCGTAGGGACACGGGTGGCCACAGAGCCTAGGGCTTGCTGATCAGAAGGTCAGCAGTTCGAATCCCCACGACGGGGTGAGCTCCCGCTGCTCGGTCCCAGCACCTGCCAACCTAGCAGTTCGAAAGCACAAACTCGAAGTAGATAAATACCGTATTTTTCGCTCTATAGGACGCTATTTCCCCCCTCCAAAAATTAAGGGGAAATGATCAAAGCAGCAGAAATAAGAGATGATTGGATTCCTTTAAGAGCTCAAAGCATGGGTACCCCCAACAAAAATTTAAAATTCGGTTTTGTAATTTGGAACTAATGTGATTTGATTGGTTTGCTAATAAAAATATATTATAAAAAAAACAAAAATTAAGGGAAAATTTGTGTGCGCCCTATGGAGTGAATGCAGGCTGCGCAGCTAAGCCCAAAGCCAGAGCAGGGAGAAGGAGCGCTGCGCAGCGCTCCGTCTCGCTGTTCTAGCTTGGGGTTAGCTGCGCAAAGCCTCCGCAGGGAAGCAGGGTGAAGCCCCCCTGCTGCCCTGCGAAGGCTTCAAAGGCCGTCCCCAAAGCCAGAACAGTGAGGCGGAGCGCTGCGCAGCGCTCCGTCTCACTGTTCTAGCTTGGGGATGGCTGCGCAAAGCCTCCGCAGGACAGCGGGGTGCCTTCACCCCGCTGCTCTGCAGAGGCTTCAAAGGCTGCACTCCGTTGGCTTCAGGCAGCTATCCGCAAGCCTTCCAAGCGCAGCAGGAGTTCCCGCTGCACTCAGTTTGCTAATAAAAAATATATTATAAAAAAAACAAAAATTAAGGGAAAATTTGTGTGCGCCCTATGGAGTGAATGCAGGCTGCGCAGCTAAGCCCAAAGCCAGAGCAGGCAGAAGGAGCGCTGTGCGGTGCTCCGTCTCACTGTTCTAGCTTGGGGATGGCTGCACAAAGCCTCCGCAGGGCAGCGGGGTGCCTTCACCCCGCTGCTCTGCGGAGGCTTCAAAGGCTGCACTCTGGGGGCTTCAGGCAGCTATCCGCAAGCCTTCCAAGCGCAGCAGGAGTTCCCGCTGCACTCAGAAGGCTTGCGGATAGCTGCCTGAAGCCTGGAGAGCGAGAGGGGTCGGTGCACATTTTTCCCTCTCTGCGCAGCGCCCCTTCAGCGAAGCGGGAGGAGAAATGGAAGGGGCTCCATTTCTCCTGCCGCTTCGCTGAAGGGACACTGAGCAGAGAGGGAGAGAATCCCCCCCCCTGTTCTCCCCCTCCTATAATCCGGTGCGTCTTATGGTCCGGTGCGTCCTATAGAGCCAAAAATACGGTAGGTGCCGTTCTGTCGGGAAGGTAAACAGCCTTTCCGTGCACTGCTCTGCTTTTGCCAGAAGCGGCTTCGTCATCCTGGCCACATGACCCGGAAGCTGTACGCCGGCTCCCTCAGCCTATAGAGCGAGATGAGCGCGCAACCCTAGAGTCGTCCGCGACTGGACCTAACGGTCAGGGGTCCCTGTACCTTTACTTAGGCTTTTTCCAGATTGCCTTACTGCCCTATGTTTCTAAATCCTGAGGGAGAGCAAAAGAAGCAGAATGCAGAAAGAATTAGACATTCTACTTACACTCAAGAAGAAGAAATCTTTATTTTGCCGGAAAACATCATTACTTCTCACAAACCACCTCCTTTCTCCTGAACTATCCTCAAGTAGTTGCTCTTCCCAAAGTCCTCAGCCAAGTCACTCAGCAGGGGGACGTGTCACAATGGAGGCCCTGACCCTGTTGCTTTAGCTACCTTGCTTAACAATGTGAATTGTTCCCCTTAACATTAATTTTTCAAATATATCTTCCAGTGGGTTTTTATTTTATTTATTTAGGAAGGATCTAGAGCTGGCTTCATCCAGCACGGTGCATTTCTGGACAGGACAGGAAACACCTAGCAAACACACACTTTTCAACATGGCGGTGTCACCAAGGAAAAACACTCCTGGCCTAGACTATGGCTGCTGTTTCTCAATTAATATTAAAAAATGACCCTTCTCAACATCCTGTAATCATCTGTCCAGTATTAGGATGGACAGGAGCAGGACTTCACCCTTAGACCCCCTCATCCCCCTGTTTCTTTCTGTTTCTGCCCAGTGTCTTCTGCCAATCAACAGCTTTCCTTAGCTTGCAAGGAAGTGAAATGTTATGAGTTACTTGGTGCCAGACTCCCCTTTGCCATGAGTTTCTGGGTGCCAGGCACTGAACCCCTGGACACTGAACATCTGGGGAATTGATCTAAGCTGTACCCCAAGCACTACATTTGATTGTTGGTTATTAAAAACTGATTGAAACCATTTTATTTCATTCACAAAAGAAATTTTGACATGTGATTATGATAACAGTTTATATAATAAAGGTGACACGTTTATTGATCCTTTTTGTAAGTTATTATTTGTCTACTTTAATGTATTTTTATATATATTAATCAGTAAGGGGGTGGGGTGGGAAGCAGTTTTGCATATGGAACTGGTGGATGGCTGTCATTAATCCAGATCAATTTCATAGAATCATAGAAACTTATAGCTGGAAGGGACACCAAGGGTCATCTAGTCCAACCCCCTGGGATGCAGGAATCTCAGCAAAAGCATCCATGGCAGACGGCCACCCAACCTCTGCTTAGTAACCTCCAAGGAAGGAGTTTCCACCACCTCTCATGGGAATCTGTTCCAATGCCAAACAGCCCTTACTGTCAGAAAGTTTTTATGAATGTTTAGTCTACTTTCTTATAACTTGAATCCATGGGTTCGAGTCCTACCATCTAGAGCAGGAGAAAACAAGCTTGTTCCCTCTTCCATGTGACAGCCCTTAAGATATTGGAAGATGGCTGTCAGATCTCCTCTCAGTTTCCTCTTTTCCAGGCCAAACCTACCCAGCTCCTTCAAGTGTTTCTCTTCAATCTTAGTTTCCAGACCCTTGGTTGTCTTGGTTGCCCTCCTCTGCACACATTCCAGCTTGTCAACATCCTTCTTAAATGATGATGCCCAGAACTGGACACAGGACTCCAGGTGTGGCCTGACCAAGGTAGGAGAGAGTAGGACTTGGACTTCCTTTCACCAGGACCCTGGACTTCCATAGATGCAATCTAGAACAGCGTTACCATTTTCTGCTGCTGCACATTCCTTGTGGCTGAGGCTCAGGGTAACGCCCCCGGGACCTTTCAGTTCATGGTGTCCATGGAGGCGCAGGTCAATTCTGTGTCCAGGGCAGCTGTTGACCAGCTTCATCTAGTACGCAGGCTGAGACCCTATCTGCCTGCGGATTGCCTCGCCAGAGTGGTGCATGCTCTGGTTATCTCCCGCTTGGATTACTGCAATGCGCTCTACGTGGGGCTACCTTTGAAGGTGACCCGGAAACTACAACTAATCCAGAATGCGGCAGCTAGACTGGTGACTGGGAGTGGCCCCTGAGACCTACATTGGCTCTCAGTATGTTTCCGGGCACAATTCAAAGTGTTGGTGCTGACCTTTAAAGCCCTAAACGGCCTCAAAGGCCCAGTATACCTGAAGGAGCGCCTCCACCCCCATCATTCTGCCTGGACACTGAGGTCCAGCGCTGAGGGCCTTTTGGCGGTTCCCTCCCTACGAGAAGCCAAGTTACAGGGTAGTGATGCCTGCCCTGTGGAACCCCCTCCCACCAGATGTCAAAGAGATAAACAGCTACCTGACATTTAGAAGACATCTGAAGGCAGCCCTGTTCTGGGAAGCTTTGAATGTTTGACAGACTTTTTTATTTTAATATTTTGTTGGAAGCTGCCCAGAGTGGCTGGGTATAAATAATAAATTATTATTATTATATTATGATGATGACTGTGAGGTGTTACAAGTCATTAACTTCAAGCCACACTGCCATGCCTTTGAAGACACAAACCATCCCAGCTTTTCAGAGCTGGCTATCATGGCTTCTTTAATCTTTGTGTATTGCTCCACCATGTGGCTGAATCATATAAAGCACTGACTTTTACATATCTCTTGACCTCTAATTGCAAGAAGAACTCGTTAACTTGGATTATAATCTTTATAAATTGGAGTTGTGGAGCAGGTCCTCGAGAGGGGGGGGGCTCCCACCATTCCTCCTCAGTCCAGCCCCTGACAACCATGTGGGTTACGGCGTCGAGGGCTCATTTTGTGGGGCGATGTGAAATGTAGTGTTTTCACCCCCAAACCTTGCAGGGGGCATTCTCTGGGTGTTTGGTGCCGCTTTGGAGTGAATTGGACAACGTCTGACTTTTGGAGAAATTGGGATCCCGTGAGTTAGGGCGCCAAAGGCTCATTTTTTGGGGTGCCATGAAATGTGGGGTTTTCACTGCCAAACATTTCAGGGGGTCTTTAGCAAGTGTTTGCTGTTGCTTTGTTGTGAATCCTAAGACATCAGGTTTTCAGCGAAATCGTGGCCACCATATCTATCCTGACAGATGATTTGGCCTGTCACCCTTGTGTGGAAGTAAAGGATGAGATTCCCCTACTACTCCGCCTGGGGTCTCCAATGGGGTGCACCCAGCCTCCACTCACACTATTCCTATGCTGGGGAATTGTGTGGGGCAACTTAAGATTTATCTGTGAAAGAGGACTTAGTATTTTTCTTGCTTTTTAGTGTAATGTACTATGAAAAGGTCTTAATGGAATTTTCTTTTTTAAATGGAATTTTAATGGAATTTTCTTTTTTCTTTTTTGTTATTACCCTGTTTGCCAGTGTTTGTCCCTGGTAATTAACTGCCCTGATGTCTTTGTAAAACAGAAAAACAACTAAAAACCCACAATGATTTCACTGTGCACACAAGGTGTGTTTGAAAGTGAATGTGAGTTACAAGAGATGCTAACCCACTTGTTCTAAAGTGAAAGCCTTCTGGGACATAATATACAACGAGGTAAAAACGGTTTTGAAATATAATTTTAATAAAAAAAACCAGAGGCATTTTAATTAGGCTTAATTGGTGAGGAAATACATAAAAGTGATGTAAACATGTGTATGTATGCCACAACGGCTGCAAGGACACTTCTGGGTCAGAAATGGAAGCAGCGGGAACTCCCAACACTGGAAGATTGGCAGGTCAAGATGATGGAGTACGGAGAGATGGCCAAGTTGACGGGGAAGATCCGGAATCAGCGTGACGAACTGTTTCGTAAGGACTGGAACAAATTTATATTTTCTATGAAAGAAAATTGTAAACATTTGAAAATGTTTGTAGGCTTGAATTGAAAGGCTCTGTAATGTAAATATAAGGAACTGATTTACCGATAATAAGGTGAAATATTATAATTTGACAAGGGTAAATAAGTGCTTATAGAAACGCGAAGAATATGGAAAGTTATGTGGAAGTCAGAAAGAGGGAGGGAAGGAGGTCGATGCTCTTACAGAGTAATATATTAAGTCATAGAATTATGTAACAAAATGTGAATATGTGGAAAACTCAATAAAAAATATTTTTTTAAAAATACAAGAGATGCTAGCCCTTTCTCCCTGCCTCTAGTATAGGAGCCAACTCCTAGGGACCAAGGTCCCTTCAGCCCACCCCCCATAAAATATTTGAGGGGGCCCGCCTTCCCCCAAAGTTGATGGGCATTGCCATTCAAATGGTATGTGTGCACCATGTCATGTGATCGATTACACAGGACGGGGTTTACCTGGTCCCCCCACCTGATATTTTATTCAACTTGCCACCCCCTGGTCTCTAGGCCTTCACAGCACAATCCTATGCATGCTTGCTGAGTCCCGTGAGCCTCACTCCCAATGCAAAAAGGCAGAGACACCCCTGGATTACTCAGTAGAACATATACATGGGGGAAAACAGAACTTCACTAGACTCCCTTACACCCCACTGCACGTTCTTCCCCTATTTATTTTGAATAGCTTAGGGGGAGGCAACCTAATATTTTGACTGCTTTAGGGCCTCTAAAGGTCTTCATCTTCATGAAAGGAAGAAGTGAAATACTAAGGGCTGCCTATTTCAGGGAAAGGGCAAGGGAAGGGGCTGCTTCTACAAGTTTCACTGGGACCCAGAGGTGTGGATTGTAGTTCTGCGTAGGGATTCTAGCTGCAGCTAGCAGCAACTGACAAATTGGTCCATTTCAGTGTCCATCCATTTCTCATTTTCCCAGTCTTAGATTTGATCCTCCACATTTCTGCAGTACTTTCCATTTTTAAAGAGGAGTCCTCATGCAAATCCAGTGCTGCATGCAATTTTCGTAATGTTCGCATTTATGCAAGCACCTTTCCTGAATATAATGCATGCTTGTATGTTCTGTTTCTACACACACGCATTGTAGAGGTGCTTGGCTGCTTAACATGGCGGACTCAGAGACTACTTCGATGATGGAGGGCTTAACACCCAGCGCCTCACACACACACACACCGCTTCCATGGAGGCAATAATGGACTCGGGAGATGATTGCGGGTCTCCTTTCTAATCGATACCCCTCAACAAGGTATGGAAGGCAATTCAGCCTCAGGCTACCCCCCTCCCCTCTTCCAGAGTCTCCTGCGAATGGGTGAGATGCTGCCATTGCCACAGACTGGAACAAGAAGCCCACTCCGCTACTGTTAGTGAGTGAAGCAAGCAGGGGCGTAAGCCCTGGTATTATAATATAATTGCAGTATTGGATCAGCACAGCTACCCAGATTATTGGACTTTCCTTGTTAGCATGGCTATATGACAGCTGTCCTGATGAGATTCTGTCCTTTAAAATATACTGTACTACAGCACCAGTGGTTATAGCGACAGTTCAAATCAAACTGATAATGGCTACAGTTTAATATGCAGAAGCACATATACCGTATTTTTCGCTCTATAACACGCAGTTTTTTCCTCCTGGAAAGTAAGGGGAAATGTCTGTGCGTGTTATGGAGCGAATGCCTACAGATGGCAGGGGAATCCGCTGCAGTTGTGAGCAGTCCGTGGCTCTCTTTGAAACTGCAAAGCGGGTGTAAGCGGCTCCTGTCAGCGAGCCGAGCCGGGCAGGAGGGAGAGAAGCAGAGCGGGGTTGGTTGCTTTAAAACAACCCCGTGCTCTATGTCCCTCTCTCTTCTCCACTGAGCTGCTAAGTAGCAGCAAAGCTTTTCAGCCAGCCTAGCCGGGAGGAGGGAGAGAAGCAGATCGGGGCTGGTTGCTTTAAAACAACCCCGTGTCCCTGCCTGCAGTTTTTTGCTGTCCGATTTTGGATCAGCCACTGTAGGGGCTGTGTGTGTGTGTGTGTGTGTGTGTGTGTGTGTGTGCTTGAGCTATCGTTCTCCTCCTCCTCCTTCCTGTTCACTCTCACAGCGCCCCAGCGCTCTCCTGCGACTTTAGGAGTGATACTTTGTGTGTCTCTCTGTGTGTGAGGCATCGTTCTCCTTCTCTTGCTTCCCCTTCACTCTCCCAGCGCCCCTGCTACTTCCAGTGCCCCTGCGACTTTAGGATTGATACTCTGTGTGTGTGTGTGTGTGTGTCTGTGTGTGTGTGAGACATCGTTCTCCTCTTGCTTCCCCTTCACTCTCCCAGCGCCCCTGCGCTCTCCTGCGACTTTAGGATTGATACTCTGTGTGTGTGTGTGTCTGTGTGTGTGTCTGTGTGTGTGTGAGGCATCATTCTCCTCTTGCTTCCCCTTCACTCTCCCAGCGCCCCTGCGCTCTCCTGCGACTTTATAATTGATACTGTGTGTGTGTGAGAGAGAGAGGGGGGGATCGTTCTCCTTCTCTTGCTTCCCACTCCCAGCGCCCCTGCGCTCTCCTGCGACTTTAGGATTGATACTCTGTGTGTGTGTGTGTCTGTGTGTGTGTGAGGCATCGTTCTCCTCTTGCTTCCCCTTCACTCTCCCAGCGCCCCTGCGCTCTCCTGCGACTTTAGGATTGATACTCTGTGTGTGTGTGAGAGAGAGAGGGGGGGGATCGTTCTCCTTCTCTTGCTTCCCACTCCCAGCGCCCCTGCCTCTCCTGCGACTTTAGGATTGATACTGTGTGTGAGAGAGAGAGGGGGGGGATCGTTCTCCTTCTCTTGCTTCCCACTCCCAGCGCCCCTGCCTCTCCTGCGACTTTAGGATTGATACTCTGTGTGTGTGTGTGTCTGTGTGTGAGAGGGATTGTTCTCCTCCTCCTGCTTCCTGTTCACTCCCCCAGCGCCCCTGCGACTTTAGGGCGACTTTAGCATGGATCCACATGGATCCTCAGGATTTTTGCATTGGGCTACCCCAAACTCACCGTCAGATCACATGTCTGTGGCCACAGCATGAACCACAAAAATCATACATCCACTGTTTTGTTTAGAATATTTTTTTCTTGTTTTCCTCCTCTAAAAACTACGTGCGTGTTATGGTCTGGTGCGTGTTATAGAGCGAAAAATACGGTAAGCATATTCAGGATGGAACATAAAAAGGAGGAAGAATATGCCTCTTTTAGAAAGGATTTCCTCATAAACAAAACTTGCTGCTCCAAAATGTTTCAACATGGAATGCTTCTTTTCTGGAATTCAGACTCTTGGGGCTTATCCAGTTACCTTCCTCTGCCTTTTCCAGGAACAGTCCAAGCTTACCCTGTGATCTGCCATGTTAAGTTGTGGGTGAACATATCAGTGATTCTTCAAACAGCTCTTGTTTATTCACAGGCCAGAACAGAACTGAACTGAAGGGTTCAGCCAACCTGCTTATATAGAGCTCCAGTATCACACAACTGTAACAACTTTCTGTAACTATCCAATCACTGAACATCACTTTCAATCCCTTATTTGCATATGTGGACCTGAGTGAAAACTATCTACAGTATCCCCCTCCTGGCCCAGGGTGAGAACTTCAGTACATAACACACCATTTGTTCCGATTGAGCTTTAAAGAGTGGATTTTTGTGAAGAAAGCTCTGGGGCAAAAACCAGCAACAACAGTGCTCAATCAGTGCTTTTAAGCATGGACTCTGCCTGAAAAGTGTGGGGCAAAAGGCAAGTGTGGATAAGCCCTCAATTTCATACACACACATACCTCAGTTTTCTCACACACACCCTCCACAACACTCCATTCCCAGCTCAGTTCTTGTTGGGCTACTTTTGGGGGAAGTCCCCTTGAAGTCGTCCCCCCCCCCCGCAAAAAAAAAAAGATTTGTGTACTCTTCCAAACCTTGTGCATGTTCACAAACCCAAGTCTGATTATCTTTCCCTCTTGCATGCTGTTTTGACTACCTAAGGCCTGGGGCTCAAAGACTTGAGATCATCACTATCCGTAATGATGGAACTCTGCCAGAGCTCTCCTTTAAGGCACTAGCATCCCCTGGTGTACATTTGTGTACCATCTCTGCCAAACCCATACACAAATTCAGCCAATTTGTGGTACAGCAGAAAAGGGGAAGATCTACTGCACAATCAGAACTGCTTGCAAAATCTTCCAACCTTCCCATACTTCTCTGAGGGTGGGTAAGTAGGTGTGCTGTTTTGGATACTGCCTTCAGATGTGCAGTGGCAAAGGGGAGCTCAATCTATTAGCGGCTCAGGCCAAGTTTTCAGCAAAGTTCTTAACCCGAGGTACTATTTCTGGGTTAGCGGAGTCTGTAAGCTGAAGCGTATGTAAGCTGAAGCGTATGTAACCCGAGGTACCACTGTATTACAAGCCTATGGGACGAGGAGGAAATGATCAGGATATGATGTAGAAGCCAAGCCATTTAGGACTGTATTCCTTTTATATTTCCCCTTTTTAGACTAAGCCCGAGGGCTGAGACTGTCTGCATACACGTTTTCCAAGCACATGACTTGCCCCAAAGAATCCTGGAAACTGTAGTTTAGCCCTCACAGAGCTACAATTCCTATCACCCATAACAAACTACAGCTCCCAGGATTTTGGGTAGGGGGAGAGAGAAATGTTCTGTATGTTATGTACTGAAGTTCTCACCCTGGGCCAGCAGGGGGATACTGTAGATAGTTCAGGTCTACATATGCAAATAAGGGATCGAAAGTGACATTCAATGATTGGATAGTTACAGAAAATGGTTACTGTTGCGTTCTAGTGGAGCTCTATATAAGCAGGCTGGCTGAACCCTTCAGTTCAGTTCTGTTCTGGCCTGTGAATAAACAAGAGCTGTCTGAAGAATCGCTGTGTCGTCTGATATGTTCACCTACAACTTAACACTTTAAACATATGGTGTGTACACAGCTGTTGTCTTTTTTGGACACACCTGCTAGCTGCTCTGGGGTCCCTTTTTGGCTCAGTATTGTGCTAAATTTATTTGAATTCATTTCCAACCTGCCTTCTCCCTACAATACTCATTTTGTAAAGTTCAAAGATCCCATAAATAAAGGGCTGGGGCAGTCATGAGGGTCATGGCTCACTGGTAGAGCATCTGCTTTCTGTGCAGAAGGTCTCTGCTTGAATATCAGCTGTCTCTGCAGATGTTTCCTGCCTGAAGCCCTGGACAGCTGCTGCCCATCAGTGCAGGCAATATTGCGCCTCAGGCAGGAATGGTTTGACACACCACAGGTAGCCCTGCTAGCCTGTTGCTGCAACATAAACAATAGTCTTGTAGTATGAAACTGACAAACGAGTATTATTAAGCTTTTGTGCACTACAAAAGGCACATTTCCTTTTATTACTCACCTGCTGTCTCTTGTTTTCTATTCTCTGAGGTTTGTTAAAGTATTCTTATTTGGCTGACTTTGCAAGATAATAGTTCCAAAATGTGATAAGCTGCTAGCACATTTGCAAAGCTAAGCAGGGTCTGGTATTGCTTCAAACTGGATGGGGAGCTGTGTGTTGAGATTCCAGCATCGGACTAGATGACCCCTGGGGTTCCCTTGAATTCTATTATTCTCAATATTAATTTTTAAATTATATTTCATTACTTTCACCAGTTTCAAATTTGTTATCCATTTCTCTTTGGGATTTGGCTCCCTGCCTTTCCTTCCATGCTGTTTTTGCACGCTTCCCTTTTACACACTGCATGATATCACCTATTTCACCTAATACAGGTTCCTCTATTATATCACATATTTCGCCTATTAATTTCTATCATTCTCCTTTTTCCCTCCTCGCCCCCATACAGGCTTCCCTTCTCCGCTTTAGCTGAACCTCCCGCATTCTCTCCTTCAAGTGCGAGCGCACATCTCCCGAAGCATCTCTATGTCCCACTAGGCGCAGTTAGCTCCGCCTAACTACTGGCGACGCATGCGCGGTCTGCCGCGACGCCGTTGGAGGCTAGTATGGCGAGGGCAAAGGGGGCGGGGCCGCGCTCTTCTCAGCCACGCCGCCGTGCCTTATACTTGAGTAGCTCCGCCTAACTGCTGGCGACGCATGCGCAGCTCTCCTTCGCGCCGCCGTTGGCGAGCAGCCTTGTGGGGCCGGCGGGGCGCAAGATGGCGGCGGTGCTGCAGGCGGCGTCTCGTCAGGTGAGGGTCGCGGTCGCGCGTGTCTCCTCCTGGGGGGCCGCCCTTTCCCCCGCGCCGGGGTGGCCTCGGCTGCGGGTTGTCAAGTTTCAGCCCCGTCAGAGACGGAGCCGCGCCTGGCGGGTGTTTCGCCTCCCCGCAAGCGGGTTGTTTTGTGCGCCGCCTTTCTCCCGAGAGGGGCTCGAGGCGGCTGACAGATCGGGAACGTAGAAAAGGCGACAATTAGAAAGCACACAGAGTCCTTTCCAGGCCTGTGCTCGGGGGGGTGGGGGGTGAAGGACACAAGCGTCTCATTTCGCTTGGAGAGGTGTCAGCTGCTGTGGAGGTTGCCCTTGGGGGACAGAAAGCCGGGATTTCGTCCCGTGGGTTATTGGGCCCCAAACAGAAGCCCACACCAAAGTCTGTCTCCCTCCACGCCGCCAGAATAAACTCAGGAATGTAAATAGTCTTTTGCTTGGTTGCCTGTAGGAAATAGTGTACTGCAGTGCCCTCTGCTAGCCAGGCATGCATTCCCCCTGAGTCACCCCATCGGGGTGCTACAAATTACAAACAATTGTGTCTCCAGGTGGGTAGGCTAGTAAATTATTTGTGGGCTCGCGCTTTCGTGGTCTTTCCCTCCCAAGACTAAATCTGGAAAAACGTTTGTCAGCAAATCAGGTAAAAGTATAATTAGATTTTTTAAAAGAACAGATGCACTGATGAATATCTGGACGCTTGCATCTGATTACTTGCACAAAATGTACCACACTTTGACCCCGATTTATTTTTGTTGTAATAATAGATCTTCCGCATCCCATGTGTTGGACAAGTAAGGGGTTATTATGTTGACTGGAGGATGGTACGTGATGTTAAGAGAAGGAAGATGGCTTTTGAATATGCAGATCAGAGGCTGCGGCTGAATTCCCTTAGGAAAAACAAAATTTTGCCCAAAGAACTCCAGGTAAGATGAAAATACTGTTTTAAGATATTCTTGATTGTAGCAATGAACCAGGCATCTCCTCCCCATCTACATCACAGATTCAAAAATATATTTTATTTCAGTATGATATAACCATTGTAGGTTATGAACAGGTTATGAATAGAATCATCTCCTGATTCATTTCCCACAGTTCATCCATTGCTTTTTACATACTTTTTTAGTCATTGGTTTATCCAATTTCTATTCTTCCCAGGAGCTAAAGTCCACTAAGCAAATAATAGTATGGAAGCAGCTAGCCAGATATGTGCAGTTACAGTATTACACAGAGGATCAGTTTGGAATGCAACCTACTGCTTGGGAATCCTGTAATTTTTTTTAAGTTATTGTGTCTTTGTTGTGGTGGGTTCCCTGAAGTGGCATCTATTATGCATTGAAAACCTTTCACATGGTGTCCTTCAGTTAAAAATTCCAGGCAGTTTTTTACTGGTTATTCTGTTCCAGACTGTAAAAGGTAAAGGTACCCCTGCCCGTATGGGCCAGTCTTGACAGACTCTAGGGTTGTGCGCCCATCTCACTTAAGAGGCCGGGGGCCAGCGCTGTCCGGAGACACTTTCCGGGTCACGTGGCCAGCGTGACATCGCTGCTCTGGCCGGCACGGAAACGCCGTTTACCTTCCCGCTAGTAAGCGGTCCCTATTTATCTACTTGCACCCGGGGGTGCTTTCGAACTGCTAGGTTGGCAGGCGCTGGGACCGAGCAGCGGGAGCACACCCCACCGCGGGGATTCGAACCGCCGACCTTTCGATCGGCAAGCCCTAGGCGCTGAGGCTTTTACCCACAGCGCCACCCGCATCCCGTTCCAGACTGTACTCTTTCTTAAATTTAAAAGGCATCATGAAAGCTCTTTTGTTTTCCATATGCTTTTAGAATTTAACTGTTGGTTGTTCTCCATAGTGATTCAGTCCTTTTACAAAATTCCTTTTTCTTTTTCTAAATGTATTGTCGTAGGTAGTATTTTTGTTGAGTACCTGTGTACATGTGGCATTTGAATGCTTCAGGAACAAACTGCTAATTGTTAAGGAAAACAACACTTGTGTTATAGTAATTTAAAGTCTTAACCAATTTATTACAACACTAGGGCTGACCTGCCCTCCGCCATTCCTCACCCATTAACTTCCTAGACCTTCCCCTTCCCACATCATGCAACTACAGTGATACCTCGCAAGACGAATGCCTCGCAAGACGGAAAACTCGCAAGACGAAAGGGTTTTATGTTTTTTGAGCTGCTTCGCAAGACGATTTTCCCTATGGGCTTGCTTTGCAAGACGGAAACGTCTTGCAAGTTTGTTTCCTTATTCTTAACACCGTTAATACAGTTGCGACTTGACTTCGAGGAGCAACTCATAGCACGCAGTGTGGTAGCCTTTTTTGAGGTTTTTGAAGACTTTGGTGATTTTTGAAGCTTTTCCAAAACTTTCCCGACACCGTGCTTCGCAAGACGAAAAAAATCGCAAGACAAAACTCGCGGAACGAATTAATTTCGTCTTGCGAGGCACCACTGTACTAAGATTGCTTTTCACATTCCCATTTCTGAAGCGGCTTCTCTCTCCAGTTTTGCAACCCTGCTTTGCACTCTTTTTTACCTTCGCCCCATGTCCATGCTTCTTCCCTCTCCTTTTGTGCAAGCAGCCTCGCACACAAACTTCCCACACAGTAACATCCTGAATCTACCTCCTCCTATGCACCCTTTTCATCTTCTGCCCAGGTATGAAGCCACCATCCCTTTCATCTTCCACCCTATTCCCTCGCCTCCTACTCCCTCTTTTTTCGCAAACCCCCTTGCACCCCCAATTTCATGGATCATGGAGCCCAAGAAAGTAAAATCTCTCACTGCCTCCATTTCTTCCCCTTCTATTTGCCAGGAGGTGATGGGACCAGTGGCCATGATCTTCGTTTTTTTGATGTTGAGCTTCAGACCATATTTTGCGCTCTCCTCTTTCACCCTCATTAAAAGGTTCTTTAATTCCTCCTCACTTTCTGCCATCAAGGTTGTGTCATCTGCATATCTGAGGTTGTTGATATTTCTTCCGGCAATCTTAATTCCAGTTTGTGATTCATCGAGCCCAGCCTTTCGCATGATGTATTCTGCATATAAATTAAATAAGCAGGGAGACAAAATACAGCCTTGTCGTACTCCTTTTCCCAATTTTGAACCAATCAGTTGTTCCATATCCAGTTCTAACTGTAGCTTCTTGTCCCACATAGAGATTTCTCAGGAGACAGATGAGGTGATCAGGCACTCCCATTTCTTTAAGAACTTGCCATAGTTTGCTGTGGTCGACAGTCAAAGGCTTTTGCATAGTCAATGAAGCAGAAGTAGATGTCTTTCTGGAACTCTCTAGCTTTCTCCATAATCCAGCGCATGTTTGCAATTTGGTCTCTGGTTCCTCTGCCTCTTCTAAATCTAGCTTGCACTTCTCGATCCACATACTGCTTGAGCCTTCCTTGTAGAATTTTAAGCATAACCTTGCTAGCGTGTGAAATGAGTGCAATTGTGCGGTAGTTAGAGCATTCTTTGGCACTGCCCTTCTTTGGGATTGGGATGTAGACTGATCTTCTCCAATCTTCTGGCCACTGCTGAGTTTTCCAAATTTGCTGGCATATTGAGTGTAGCACCTTAACAGCATCATCTTTTAAAATTTTAAATAGTTCAGCTGGAATATCATCACTTCCACTGGCCTTGTTATTTGCAGTGCTTTCTAAGGCCCATTTGATTTCACTTTCCAGGATGTCTGGCTCAAGGTCAGCAACCACACTACCAGGGGTGTACGAGGCATCCATATCTTTCTGGTATAATTCCTCTGTGTATTCTTGCCACCTCTTCTTGATGTCTTCTGCTTCTGTTAGGTCCTTACCACTTTTGTCCTTTATTATGGTAATCTTTGTTAATTAGATTAGTCTTAATAAGGTTATGATTTATGTTTGTTTGTCTATTTGTCTGTGTGTTTAAATTTTTGTGAAAAAAACAATAAACAATAAATTTTTTGGGGGGGGGAGAAAACACTACATTTCCCAGCACCCCACAAAATGAGCCCTCAGCGCCCTAACCTGCTGGGTTAAGATATCGCCAAAAACCCAAGGTCAGCCGAATCATTACAAAGGGCGCTAAGCTGCGGGGGAAAGCCTCTGCAACGTTTGTCGAGAAAACACTATGTTTCGCCAAATGCTTGGAGAAGGCCCCATGTGACATTTGGCAGTGAAAAAACTACATTTCATGGCGCCCCACAATATGAACCCTCGACACCCTTACCTGCAGCGTAAAGATTTCGCCAAAAATATGACATTATCCGATTAACTCCAAAGCGGTGCTCCAGGAAGAGCCCCTGTAAAAATACGTTTCACAGCTCCCCCCCCCCCCAAAAAAAACACGAGCCATCAGCACACTAAACATTAGTTTCAATATTTCGCCAAAAATCTGGGGTTGTCTGACTAACTCCAAAGCAGAGCCATATGCTGTAACAAGGCCCCATGCAACATTTGGCAGTGAAAACACTATGTTTTCCTGCACCCCACAAAATCAGCCCTCGGCGCCCTAACCCTCAGGATCAAGATTTTGCCAAATATCACCACTGGAGAGAGACCTGTTGCATAATGTAAAAGTGCTGTCTAAAATGTATAAGATATTATGGGAAAGGGATTCCTGCGCTGAGCACTGGCAAAATGGCCCGTGCAATGTTTAGCAGTGAAAACCGCACGTTTCACAGCGCCCCACAAAATGAGCCTTTGGCGCTCTATCCGAAAACCTGACGTCATCCAATTAACTCTAAAGCAGCGCCAAACTGGGGAAATTGCCCCCCTGCAACATTTGGCAGTGAAAATAGATAGAAGTCAGTGCTTTATACGGTTCAGCCATCAGGCGTAGCAATGCACAAAGATTAAAGCCACGATAGCCAGCTCTGAAAAGCTGGTGTGGTTTGTGTTTTCTGAGGCATAGCCATGAGGCTTGGAGTTAATGACTTGTAACACATCACAGTCATGTTGACACCATGAATCATGTTGACACGATTAAGCGCTTCTACGCATGCGCAAGTGGCGAAACACGGAAGTAACCCTTTCCGGTACTTCCGGGTCGCCGTGGGACCCAACCTGAAAAAAGGTAACATGAAGCAAACGTAACATAGGTATGACTGTACTGGAAGAAGCAAAGATCTCCCGTGTCAAAGCAATGATTCTTCAACATCAACTTCACTGGACTGGTCATGTTGTGCAGATGCCTGATTCTTGTCTTCCAAAGAAACTACTCTATTCCAAACTTTAAAATGGAA
Source organism: Podarcis muralis (assembly GCF_964188315.1). Taxonomy (NCBI): domain Eukaryota; kingdom Metazoa; phylum Chordata; class Lepidosauria; order Squamata; family Lacertidae; genus Podarcis; species Podarcis muralis. The sequence continues at coordinate 4,971,383 of NC_135659.1, read as the reverse complement.
AGCGTAATGCTAGTGGTCAACAAAAGAGGTTTAAAGACTCTATCAAGGCAAATCTTTAAAAATGTAGTATAAACACCGACAACTGGGAAACACTAGCCTGCCAGTGCCCCAATTGGAGAACAGCTTTTACCAAAGGTGTCATGTGCTTTGAAGACGCTCGAACTCAGGACGAAAGGAAGACATGTGCTAAGAGGAAGGCATGCTTGGCAAACCCTCACAGTGATCAACTCCCGCCCGGAATCCAATGTCCCCACTGTGGAAGGACGTGGGGATCCAGAATTGGCCTCCACAGTCACTTACGGACTCACTGTTAAGACCGTGTTCGTGGAAGACAGTATTACTCGGCTACAAATGATCACCAAAGAAGAACAGTATTTGAAAGAATGGATTCCATATACAGTGGTACCTCAGGTTAAGAACTTAATTTGTTCTGGAGGTCTGTTCTTAACCTGAAAGTGTTGCAAGAGACTTAGTAGCTTTTTCTTCTAGATTCCATCTAAATTGCATGCAGAATAAATACTGACCTCTAGGGCTATGAAGTGGTGTTTGGGTAAGTTTATGGTTCTTCTGCTCCTGGTCACTCACCTGTCTGTGGTCCTCAAAGATTTCTTGGTCCCACAGCAGGGAGTAATCCAGAGCATTTGGAAGTTAATCCCTGTTACCTATGTTCCTCAGAGATAATATGATAGATGGTAGCTATCGTTAATCACCACTTAATTATCTCTGTTGACAGAGTCTCAACAGAAATGACTAACCAGCCACGATGCCTTCCTGGAACTCTCAGTAATAATGCAATTGTCCAAATATTGGAAATCCCTATTCAATAGGAATTGTTGGGTGTATTGTTGACGAGATCACTGCAGAACACGTGAGTAACATTTGGCTCTGTGCTACTCAAACTTTGGCTGCAAACCTGCATTCATTGTGATTTGTTTGCAGAGAGGTTAGATGATGAGGCAACAAAACACTACCCCACATTTTCCAGTGCATTTTCTTTTAACTTTTCTTTTCACAAGAAGTCCATTTGGGGGGAAATAGGGTTGTTCTGCAGGACTAGGTACAACCTGAATATGCTGGTATGTGATTGAACATTCCCTCCAGTACTTTGGCCACCTCATGAGAAGAGAAGACTCCCTGGAGAAGACACTGATGCTGGGAAAGATGGAGGGCACAAGGAGAAGGGGGCGACAGAGGACGAGATGGTTGGATAGTGTTTTCGAGGTTACCAGCATGAGTTTGACCAAACTGCGGGAGGTAGTGGAGGACAGAGGTGCCTGGCGTGCTCTGGTCCATGGGATCACGAAGAGTCGGACACGACTAAACGACTAAACAACAACAACAACAATTAACATTGTTATGTGACTTCCTTGTATCCCCCTGGTTGGATTTCAGTGCATATCATTTTAACGGTTTTCCAAATCAATATTCTTATAAAATTAACTTAATCACTTAACATCTTTCTTACTTCCCAGTTCAGTATTAAACATATTAATTCATCACATATTACATATTTAAATCCTACGCCTATCCGCTATATGCAAGCTTTTTCCAATTAGTTTAACTTAACATATTTAACTAAATAGTCATTAAATTTTGTCCATTCTTCCTGATACTCCTCCTCCTTCTGGTCAGGGACTCTTCCAGTCAGATCGGCTAGCTCCGAAAAATCCATCATCTTCATCTGCCATTCTTCCACTGTTGGTACTTCTTGCGTTTTCCAATTCTTAGCTAACAAAATTCTTGCTGCAGGTGAGTGTCCCACCGGGCGAAATGGGATGTACCCCCCCTCAAGCTCAGGATTCCAGAACTAACAACTGTCAGTTGGGAGGGACGGAAGGCAAGGACCCACAGCCCAGGTGGGGCTCGCTAGCTTGGAGAGGAGGTGTGCGATTCCTCAGCTGGAGTAGATGCAGGACAGTTGAGGCTCACATGCCTCATCACCGCAGAAGCTATCACTGGAAAGCTGTCCTGGCCAGGCCTGTGTCCTTTGGCTCCAGTTGGGAGTGAAACGGATGACGTCTGATTTTGGGCGAATTTTTTTTAAAAAAAAATAATTATGATTTTCAAGTTTATACATTTCAATAATTTTGCAGTCATTTTCACATTTCAAAACTTGACTTCCTTCCCCCTCTTTCTGCAGTTCCTTAAATTGACTCTTCATATCTTATGCATATCCAAATTACCTTAATTTCTGTATTTATGCATCTGCTTTAAATATATAATCTTATTAAACTGCAGGTTATTCCAATAATCCTGCCAATGTTCTTATCTGTTTACAGTTTGTAACTATTCATTAAACCATTTCCATTCTTTAATAAAAAGTTTGTTCTCTTGCTCCTAGAAATGGTCAGCATGCGACAGAGGCCACATCCTGGGAACGGATTTGACTGGCCACCTAAACCAAGTGAGGGCAGCCAAGGAGTCTCAAATGCTCAGGAACTTCCCCTGTGTGCCAAGACAGGCTCCAGCAGATTAAGCGGACAAGACCAAGCGTGGGCCCAGTGGTCAAGAAGGTGGTTTCTGCAATGCTGTGGAGGGAAGTGAGGGGCAGATGGGGCTCATCCACCTATAAAGATAGCCCAGCGAGGAGAAGGAAAACTCTGATCCTAATTTGCCTTGTGGGATATCTTTGGGAGCTGAAAAGGCTAAGGAGTAATCCCTACACAAATCTGGACTGGAGTCCCTCAGGCAGTTGGATGGCGCTGTTTACAACCCCTTCTGACAACTCCTGCAGCCCAACTGGTGCCTAACTCTGCTTTCCTTGGAGACACATGTTGTCATCTGGGAAGCCCAGGACCTCCAGACACACTGCCCAGTCTTGCTCCCTGGAGAGGTCACTTTGGGACTGCTGACACCGTTGCTTGACTTTGACTTCACCCCCGGAGGCGCACTCCATTGCTTCTCAAGACAGACAAATGCCAGCATTAAAAAACTATTTGAAAGAATTTTATTTCATTCACAAAAGACAATCTGGCATGTGATTAGGACAGTGGTTTTCAGACAACGGGTGACACGTTTATTGATCCAGTTTGGAAGTCTCTGTCTTGTCTTCGCACATGCGCAGTTCCATCTAGGAGCAACAACAAGGGAAGGAGCCAAACTGTCGACTCCTGCAGCGAGACTCAGGATTTCCACTCATGCTCACAAACGTAGGAAAAAGCACCGCCTAGGATAAAAGGATGATCACAGAATAGCATGTTTGTAAAGGAACTTGATTAGAATAATAATAATGATTTTATTTTTCTATTTGGGTTTGTGGGGAAGGGGGGGGACTGGGTCTTGGTGGGGAGGGAGATCTGTGCTGGAGCTGCTGGCCTCACTGCTGTCGCTGCCCGGAAGAGAAAAGAAGAGAAAAGATTTTTAATCTTTCCATTTATTATTATGTTGACAACCCATCTTTCCTTCAAGGATCTTCAGGTGGCTTACGCTATTCTCCCTTTCTTTAATTATACTTACTTCCTCATTCCATTTCTCTTCCAATATCTCTTCCTCCTCCTCCTCGCAGACCAGGGGGTGGATTTTAGGGGCACGACAGCAGGAGGCCAGCAGCTCACACAGCCTGCCGCACTGGCCATTCTCTCTTTCAACAGCCTTGGAGAACAACTGAGTAGGCATCTAGAGCGTCAACTGAACAGGCATGTGGATCAGCTAGTCACTGGGCACAGTCTATTCTTTTGGAGGGGGCTTTCCCCAGTTTCCATTTATAAGAAGTTTGAAAGGTTGCCTCTTTATAAAGTCTGTTTCCTTGTGATGAAAGACCACACTGGAGACTCATAGTGTTTTTGAAATATATAAAGGTAAAGAGACCCCTGACCATTAGGTCCAGTCGTGGCCGACTCTGGGGTTGCGGCGCTCATCTCGCTTTATTGGCGGACCGGTCACGTACAGCTTCCGGGTCATGTGGCCAGCATGACTAAGCTGCTTCTGAACCAGGGCAGCGCATGGAAACACCCTTTACCTTCCTGCCGGAGCGTTACCTATTTATCTACTTGCACTTTTGACGTGCTTTCGAACTGCTAGGTTGGCAGGAGCAGGGACCGAGCAACGGGAATTCACTCCGCCGTGGGGATTCGAACCGCCGACCTTCTGATAGGCAAGTCCTAGGCTCTGTGGTTTAACCCACAGCACCACCCGCATCCCTATTATTTATTTCTTTAGATACTTGGGTTTTGGGCGAAGGGAGAACTGGGTCTTGGAGCGGGGTAGAGCTGTACTGGAGCTGCTGGCCTCACTGCTGTCGCTGTCTGGAAGAGAAATGAAGAGAAAAAATTCTAGATGCCTACTCAGTTGTTCTCAAAGGCTGTTGAAAGAGAGAATGGCCAGTGCGGCAGGCTGTGTGAGCTTATTACATTGATGACCCATCTTTCCTCCAAGGATCTCCAGGTGGCTTGCGTTATTCTCCCTCCCTTCCTCCCTTTGCTCACGCAGCCAATCTTTATAAACTAATCTAACCATGACTTGGTTCCCTATGTTTCTGAATCTTGAGGGATAGTAAAAGAAACAGAATGCAGAAGGAATTAGGAATCCTACTTATACTTTATATGAAGAAAGTTTCTTCATTACACCAGAAAACGTATTTCCTTTCTCACAAACTACCTCCTCAAACTAAATATGCTCATCTTTAATTTTATAGTCCCTCTCCTCTTTTGTCCAGTTCTGCCCCTCCTTTCGGCGCTTTTCTTTTCTTGATTCTCCAATTAGTCCAGCCGTTTCTCCTAGACCACGCTACGCCATCTTTGCCATCTTTATAGGTTAGTGTTTAATATAAGTTCAATATTAAAAGTGTTGCCTTCTTTTTTACCTTTGTTTCCCAGTAACTTCCACCACAAACAGCGCTGACAATCCAAGTCTTTTAACTCAGTCTCTTTCGCTGGGCTCACGCCACTTCAAAGTAAAAAACAAGTTAAGTCCTTGAATTCCGCTTCTTTTAATGGGCTAGTACTGCTGCTGCAGAGTGAAATTTGAATCTGTCTTCCTTTTCTTACTGGTACTTGTTAGAGAAATCTTCGCTCATGGTTAAGTATAATGAGAAAGATTTCCAATATATTTAAGATAAAATCTCCCGCTCTTTACTCTTTATGTGCTAGTCTTTTGGGTCTGTTTCTGAGCAGTTCACTTTGTATAAATAAGTCTCACAGACCCTCTTCTCCTCAAGCTCTCCTTGTTAGCTTAGTCCAGTAATTAAGGGGATTGAGAAAGTGAGAGATTTTGCTGCCGTTCTTACCGTTTGGGACTTTGAGGCTTGCTGCTGAGGATTGCTCGTGTCCTTGTGTCTAGCTACTCTCTGTCGACTCACCTCCTGGTTAGGACGTGGGCTTTTTCGATGCTGCCGGACAATGTCAGCCCTGGACCACACCCAGAGCCTTTTTGGGGGTCGTGTAGCCTCCGCGTTGCCCCCCAAAGTTCCCTCTAACAGCTGCTAGGCGCGGAGAACCCACGAAGCACATCAACAACGGAGGGCGGAAAAACCGGAAGCCCTTACATACCAGGTTTGGGAGGGGGATTTAGTCTGCGATAGGCTTTTTCCGTAGGGACACGGGTGGCCCCAGAACCTAGGGCTTGCTGATCAGAAGGTCGGCAGTTCGAATCCCCGCGACGGGGTGAGCTCCCGCTGCTCGGTCCCTACTCCTGCCAACCTAGCAGTTCGAAAGCACAAAGTGGAAGTAGATAAATACCGTATTTTTCGCTCTATAGGACGCACTTTTTCCCCTCCAAAAATTAAGGAGAAATGATCAAAGCAGCAGAAATAAGAGATGATTGGATCCCTTTCTGAGCGCGAAGCATGGGTACCCCCAACAAAAATTTAAAATTCGGTTTTGTAATTTGGAACTAATGTGATTTGATTGGTTTGCTAATAAAAATTATTTTATTAAAAAAACAACAAAAATTAAGGGGAAATGTGTGTGTGTCCTATGGAGTGAATGCAGGCTGCGCAGCTAAGCCCAAAGCCAGAACAGGGAGAAGTAGCGCTGCGCAGCACTCCGTCTCACTGTTCTAGCTTGGGGTTAGCTGCGCAAAGCCTCCGCAGGGCAGCGGGGTGAAGGCACCCCGCTGCCCTGTGGAGGTTTCAAAGGCCGTCCCCGAAGCCAGAACAGCGAGGCGGAGCACTGCACAGCACTCCGTCTCACTGTTCTACCTTGGGGATGGCTGCGCAAAGCCTCCGCAGGGCAGCGGGGTGCCTTCACCCCGCTGCTCTGCGGAGGCTTCAAAGGCTGCACTCCGTTGGCTTCAGGCAGCTATCTGCAAGGTTTCGGAGCACAGCAGAAGTTCCCACTGTGTTCCGAAGGCTTGCGGATAGCCGCCTGAAGCCTGGAGAGTGAGAGGGGTCAGTGCATACCGATCCCTCTTGCTCTCCTGGCTTCGCTTCGCTGGAGAGGTGCTGCACAGTTTTCCCTCTCTGTGCAGCGCCCCTTCAGCGAAGCGGGAGGAGAAATGGAAGGGGCTCCGTTTCTCCTGCCGCTTCGCTGAAGGGGCACTGAGCAGAGAGGGGGAGAAACCCCCCCCCCCTGTTCTCTCCCTCCTATGGTCCGGTGTGTCCTATAGAGCGAAAAATACGGTAGGTGCCGTTCTGGCGGGAAGGTAAACAGCCTTTCCGTGCACTGCTCTGGTTTCGCCAGAAGCGGCTTAGTCATCCTGGCCACATGACCCAGAAGCTGGACGCCGGCTCCCTCAGCCTATAGAGCGAGATGAGCGCGCAACCCCAGAGTCGTCCGCGACTGGACCTAATGGTCAGGGGTACCTGTACCTTTACTTAGGCTTTTTCCAGATCTGCCTTACTGCCCTATGTTTCTAAATCTTGAGGGAGAGCAAAAGAAGCAGAATGCAGAAAGAATTAGACATCCTACTTACACTCAAGAAGAAGAAATCTTCATTTTGCCGGAAAACATCATTACTTCTCACAAACCACCTCCTTTCTCCTGAACTATCCTCAGATAGTTGCTCTTCCCAAAGTCCTCAGCCAAGTCACTCAGCAGGGGGACGTGTCACAATGGAGGACCTGACCCTGTTGCTTTAGCTACCTTGCTTAACAATGTGAATGGTTCCCCTTAACATTAATTTTTCAAATATATATTCCAGTGGGTTTTTATTTTATTTATTTAGGAAGGATCTAGAGCTGGCTTCTTCCAGCACGGTGCATTTCTGGACAGGACAGGAAATACCTTGCAAACACACACTTTTCAACATGGCGGTGTCACCAAGGAAAAACACTCCTGGCCTAGACTATGGCTGCTGTTTCTCAATTAATAGTAAAAAATGACCCTTCTCAACATCCTGTAATAATCTGTCCAGTATTAGGATGGACAGGAGCAGGACTTCACCCTTAGACCTCCTCATCCCCCTGTTTCTTTCTGTTTCTGCCCAGTGTCTTCTGCCAATCAACAGCTTTCCTTAGCTTGCAAGGAAGTGAAATGTTATGAGTTACTTGGTGCCAGACTCCCCTTTGCCATGAGTTTCTGGGTGCCAGGCACTGAACCCCTGGACACTGAACATCTGGGGAATTGATCTAAGCCATGTTTAAATGTACCCCAAGCACTACATTTGATTGTTGGTTATTAAAAACTGATTGAAACCATTTTATTTCATTCACAAAAGAAATTTTGACATGTGATTATGATAAGAGTTTATATAATAAAGGTGACACATTTATTGATCCTTTTTGTAAGTTATTATTTGTCTAATGTATTTTTTATATATATTAATCAGTAAGCGGGTGGGGTGGGAAGCAGTGCTGCATATGAAACTGGTGGATGGCTGTCATTAATCCAGATCAATTTCATAGAATCATAGAAACTTATAGCTGGAAGGGACACCAAGGGTCATCTAGTCCAACCCCCTGTGATGCAGCAATCTCAGCAAAAGCATCCATGGCAGACGGCCACCCAACCTCTGCTTAGTAACCTCCAAGGAAGGAGAGTCCACCAGCTCTCGAGGGAATCTGTTCCAACGCCAAACAGCCCTTACTGTCAGAAAGTTTTTATGAATGTTTAGTTGGAATCTCCTTTCTTATAACTTGAATCCATGGGTTCGAGTCCTACCATCTAGAGCAGGAGAAAACAAGCTTGTTCCCTCTTCCATGTGACAGCCCTTAAGATATTTGAAGACGGCTGTCAGATCTCCTCTCAGTTTCCTCTTTTCCAGCCCAAACCTACCCAGCTCCTTCTTCAATCTTAGTTTCCAGACCCTTGGTTGTCTTGGTTGCCCTCCTCTGCACACATTTCAGCTTGTCAACATCCTTCTTAAATGATGGTGCCCAGAACTGGACACAGGACTCCAGGTGTGGCCTGACCAAGGTAGGAGAGAGTAGGACTTTGACTTCGTTTCATCAGGACCCTGGACTTCCATAGATGCAACCTAGAACAGCCTGACCATTTTCTGCTGCTGCACATTCCTTGTGGCTGAGGCTCAGGGTAACGCCCCCGGGACCTTTCAGTTCATGGTGTCCATGGAGGCGCAGGTCAATTCTGTGTCCAGGCCAGCTGTTGACCAGCTTCATCTAGTACGCAGGCTGAGACCCTACCTGCCCACAGACTGTCTCACCGGAGTGGTGCATGCTCTAGTTATCTCTTGCTTAGACTACTGCAATGCGCTCTAGGTGGGGCTACCTTTGAAGGTGACCCAGAAACTACAACTAATCCAGAATGCGGCAGCTAGACTGGTGACTGGGAATGGCCCCTGAGACCTACATTGGCTCCCAGTATGTTTCCGGGCACAATTCAAAGTGTTGGTGCTGACCTTTAAAGCCCTAAACAGCCTCGGCCCAGTATACCTGAAGGAGCGTCTCCACCCCCATCGTTCTGCCTGGGCACTGAGGTCCAGCGCTGAGGGACTTTTGGCGGTTCCCTCCCTACGAGAAGCCAAGTTACAGGGTAGTGGTGCCTGCCCTGTGGAACCCCCTCCCACCAGATGTCAAAGAGATCAACAGCTACCTGACATTTAGAAGACATCTGAAGGCAGCCCTGTTCTGGGAAGCTTTGAATGTTTGACAGACTTATTTTATTTTAATATTTTGTTGGAAGCCGCCCAGAGTGGCTGGGTATAAATCATAAATTATTATTATTATATTATGATGATGACTGTGAGGTGTTACAAGTCATTAACTTCAAGCCACACTGCCATGCCTTTGAAGACACAAACCATCCCAGCTTTTCAGAGCTGGCTATCATGGCTTCTTTAATCTTTGTGTATTGCTCCACCATGTGGCTGAATCATATAAAGCACTGACTTTTACATATCTCTTGACCTCTAATTGCAAGAAGATCTCGTTAACTTGGATTATAATCTTTATAAATTGGAGTTGTGGAGCAGGTCCTTGAGAGGGGGGGGGCTCCCACCATTCCTCCTTTTGATGAAAGGGAAACTTCTGACTTTGGAACAAAATTGGTTGTATTTGCCTATATGGCAGACACAACTCTCCCCATGTTTTGCAGTCTTTGCTGTCTGATTATCATTACCTATAGGCTTAGCCAGCTACCTGTGGTGTGGCTTCATCCTGTCTTAGAGAAAGCAAGAATTTGCTCTTAAGCAGGTGGAGCCGTAGTAAAATCATGGCTGGCCTGTTTGACACCTCTGTCATGGAACTGGAAGAGAAGCTCATTCTTTGAGACAAGAGCAGATGAATCTGAATGATTCTTGAGTTCAGGATGTGACTCTCTGGGGATCCATCAGAGTTAGCATTTTTTCCAAGCTTGCTCCTCCTACTTTAACAAATCTTTTAATTTTCCGAAGCTCTTCAGTGTTGTTGATGTTTTTTTAAAATGCAATAATCAGACATAGCTCCCTCTGGTCCTCATGATAAATAGCAAGCCTGCATTAAAAACAAGCCATTTTCAATTATCCAAATAAACATTATAAAAACACAGTAGTAATCACAGAACAAAACAGAAAATGCTGTCTGACAAATGCAAGATAAAAATACCGAAGCAAATATTCATAACTGGAATGACTTTTTCTACCACCCTACCCCAAATCCATTAAAACAAATTGAGCTTTAATAATATTTCTTTTTATTTATTTAATCAAAGACTATACTTTATTAACAAAACAAAATAAAGAGCGAACAATATAATTGCATGGAAACTAAGATTGCACACGCCAAAGGATATAATTTTTGGTTGTTGCATTAACAATCCCTGGGGGAAATAATCATTATTGATATTGTGGGTGGGTTGAAAATAGAAGAAGGAAAAAATGCATTGTTTATAAACATCAATATGTTGTCCTCAAGGTCCTATTATATTCTCACTTGAAGTTGAAAAATTACTAAGAATTCCAAATAGCATATTTCACAGGAAGCATTTGAACATCATTTATATATAAAATAAATTTTGTTATGTAGTTGAAGATTAATCTTTTGTTGTTTCTCCTTTAGTATATCTTAATTTTGAGTTATTTGCTATGCCATAAATCCATAACCAAAGAGCTCTCCAGTGTTCTAACAGCCGGATGGGCTTGGTGTTCCCTTTTGGTAGGGAATTTCAAAGTGATGGACTATAAAACAGGCCCTGCTTTTGATAATGGGACTGAATAAGGTGGAACTCTCAGGTGCATTCAGTTTAGGAGGTGCAGAGATTCTGAGTGTTGTGTAAGTTATTTGAATATACATTCTCAGTCCTGGGGGGAAATTCATTGGAGCACAGCAGGTGTGGTCTGTAAACTAATCTCTAAGGCCCTGTGACTTGTTTGCTGTGGCTCCACTGTTACGGCAGGTGATTCTCATGAGGCATTCTGAGCATTTTCGAGTCCTGTTATGTTGCATTAAGTTCAGTACAGTTTGAAGATGTGGACGAGGTGCTTGGATAATTTCAGGTGTCCATTTCTGCTCTGCATCCTTGCCTTCATGGCCGGTGAAATCTAGCAAAGAGGAAATAGATGAATGAGGTGGTTCATGTCTCTGGGCCTAATAAACCCTCCCTGAAACCAGACTATCAGAGCAATCATGTGCCAGTTGCTCATGTCCCTTTCTTGGGCATGGTGCTCAAGCGCATGGTTGCAAGCCAGAGCCAGGCTCTCTTAGATGCAACAGATTTTCTAATCCCATTTCTGGGGTAAATTCAAAGTGCTGGTTTTTGCATATAAAGCCTTTTGCATTTTAGGACCCTGATCAGTGTTAGAAACCAAACGGCACCTAAAACCTAGGTTACAGGCACCACAGCTCAATGTTTGGGGCCTTTTTAAAAAAAGGAATTTATTATTATTATTTATTTCATTTCTATACTGCTTTATATTTTAAAGGGGAAAAATATCAAAGTGGTTTACACATTAAAACATCAACTAAAACAATTTAGAATAAAACAATTTAAATCTTCAAGGAAAATATTTCAGAAAAATATGAAATATAAATGCAGTAAATAAGCTCGTCTGCTTACCTGTTTAAAAAAGCTGGAGGGCCCAGCCAGGTAAAGACCTGGCATCCACAGATCTCCACATGGTTGCAATTGGACCCACATCAGTTGCACAATGCGCCTGGCGAATTTCGAACACTGATGGCTGATATCTGAAGGACCACCAGGCCTCAGATGAACCAACTCTGACACTGCATGAACCACCTGAGGCCGTTCTCCGTGTGCCTCCTCCAAGGGGGGTGACAAGAGAACTGGCCTTTTCACTGCTGGCTCCCCACTTAGCAATACTTTCCCTGGGGCAGCACGCCTGGTGCCATCATTGTCTATTTAGGCATCAGGCAAAAACATGTTTTATTTACCATTGGCAAATAAAAAAACCCCTTAAGGGTTGTGTTTGTGGCTTCTCTTTGTGCTGTTTGTGACCTCTTTTGTGCTCATTCTTAGGTTTCATCTTGCTGTTTTTGACTTGGGTTTAATGTTCCTTGTTTCTTTTATCTATTTTGTAAGTTGCTCTGAGACACTTTGGTGTAAAAAATGACAACAACAACAACAGCTGTTCCAACTTCATTGGGAGTAAATTGTCAGTGTAGTGGGAAAGCTGGCTCCTGATAGCCCTTTGGCTCTCCAGATGTTGTATGACAGCTCCTTTCATCCCTGACCACAGGTGACACTGGCTGGAGCTGATGGGAGCACCGGCGGAGCAAGCCAGTTGGGCACCTGGGGTGGTGCACGTGCCCTGTGCCCAGGGGTGGGGTGAGTCAGAGCAGGACGCTCCGCAGGGCCTCCGGAGTCTGGCTGCCTCCTCCCACTCAGCCGCCCTACAGCTGGGGGGGAGGCAACGGGAGGACTGTCTGGGCAGCGCGGAGCCTGCGGGCGCCCAAGCCACCCTGTCGCTCCCAGGAGAGATGTGTGGCTCAGGCGCGCTACAGGCCCTGCGGTGAGTGCCGTCCAGCATTTTGTCACCCCCCTCAGTGGTGACACCCAGCTCAGACCACCTCCACCACACACCCCTTCCTCTGCCCCTGGATGCGAGTAGGAGTTGGGCCTGATGTACTCACTTCCTACACTCTTGCATGGGTGCGGGCATCCCTTGTTTGAGAAAAAGCCCACTGTAGAATCTGACACATATGAACATGGGGGAAACTGTTGCTCTTTTGGTTTGAGTTGAGTTGAGGGTATGCATAATAAGGGGGAACTAACAAATTACCATTTGGGAGTAGAAAAAGGAACCAGCAAAGATTTCCTGGAGGAGCAAGGAGAGAACACTGCTACTTTTTAGCAATATGCTCCTTTGCTTGACATAATCTAAATCAGGGGTCGGCAACCCGCGGCTCCGGAGCCGCATGCGGCTCTTTAACGCCTTTGCCGCGGCTCCAGGGCGGAGGCGAGGGGAGGAGGCGCATTTTCCGCAAAGCCATTTCCGAGCTAGAGAGCAGAGGGGGTTGCGGGCTAACCCCTCCCACACTCCACTCGCGGGGGCTGGCCTTTTGCCCCCGCGAGAACAGGGGAATCCCCGGGCGTGCCTGCAACCCTGCCCGCCAATCGGCAGGGCCGGGGAGGCGTGGCCTAGCCCATTTAAGGCCAGGCACGACCGGGGACCGCCCTCTTTGCCCCGTTCCAGCTCGCACCCTCTCCCTTCCTTCCCCTCGTGGTGTGTGGGATTCCACTCCTGGCAGTCCTTCTCTGCCGTCCTCGCTGCTTTCCTCCCCCCCCCCCCCGCCCCCCGCTTGTCTCCCTCTCTAGCCTCCTCTAGGCGTGGGTTGAAGCTGCGGCGTCCATTTCTTTAAAGGGCATCGATAAGGGAAAATCGTCGGCGCCATCTTTGTGGGCGCACGTGGGAGTCGCGGGAGCGGCCATTTTGGTTGAGGGGTGTAAGCAGGCTGCATTGAAAGGGGGCATGTAAGCTGGTCACTGTTTTGAAGGGGAGTGAAGAACACACACTCAAAAAAAGGTAACTTGTTAATTTAACGTTTATTTCTATGAGGAGGAGTAATTCTGAGGGGTCAAACAAAATAATAATAATAAAGTGTCAAAAAAGTTATTTTTATAATGACGAGGATGACATTGGGCCCTCATTATTAATTATTATTTACATCAGGCACTGATTATGATTTATGGTACACTGGGGCCCTGATTAATTTTCTATGGCATTTTGGGGCATTGATTATTGGGCATAGCAAATTTTGCTATGGGGCCCTCTGATTTCTAATTACGTCCCTCTTTTGGACCCCCGGTAGGCCAGCCATGGATAAAGGCAAGAAAAGAAAAATTTCTGAAGAAAACAGAATGTTTAATGATACATGGACAGAATCATTTGCCTTCTCTACTGACAAGACTGGTTTACCAGTATGCTTAATATGTGGTGAGAAATTTGCAAACAACAAAAAGTCAAATATTGCAAGACATTTCCAGAATAAACACACAGCCTTTGCTGAAAAATATCCAGATGGAGATGAGAGACAAAAAGCCATTGCAGAACTTATGAGGAAGGTTGATAGGAGCAAAAATAATTTCAAGAATTGAGTGAAGTCTGCAAATTCCACAACATATGCTAGTTTTGTAGCCGCTCAGGAAATAGTCAAGCACGGTAAGCCGTTCACAGTGTTATATTTGTTTTAAATGTCGCAATGGTTTTGCGGCTCCCAGTTGTTGTTTTTTCTTCGGAAACGGGTCCAAGTGGCTCTTTTTGTCTTAAAGGTTGCAGACCCCTGGTCTTGACAGTGAGTCCGTAAGTGACTGTGGAGGCCAATTCTGGATCCACACGTCCTTCCACAGTGGGGACATTGGATTCCGGGCGGGAGTTGATCACTGTGAGGGTTTGCCAAGCGTGCCTTCCTCTTAGTACATGTCTTCCTTTCGTCCTGAGTTCGAGTGTCTTCAAAGCCCACGACACCTTTACTAAAGACTGTTCTCCAACTGGAGCACTCGCAGGCAAGTGTTTCCCAGTTGTCCGTGTTTATACTACATTTTGAAAGATTTGCCTTGATAGAGTCTTTAAACCTCTTTTGTTGACCACTAGCATTACGCTTTCCATTTTAAAGTTTGGAACAGAGTAGTTTCTTTGGAAGACAAGAATCAGGCATCTGCACAACATGACCAGTCCAATGAAGTTGATGTTGAAGAATCATTGCTTCGACACGGGTGATCTTTGCTTCTTCCAGTACAGTCATACCTCATGTTATGTTTGCTTCATGTTACCTTTTTTCAGGTTGGGGCCCACGGCGACTCGGAAGTACCGGAAAGGGTTACTCCCGTGTTTCGCCACTTGCGCATGCGTAGAAGCGCTAAATCGTGTCAACATGATTCATGGTGTCAACATGACTGTGATGTGTTACAAGTCATTAACTCCAAGCCTCATGGCTATGCCTCAGAAAACACAAACCACCCCAGCTTTTCAGAGCTGGCTATCGTGGCTTTAATCTTTGTGCATTGCTACGCCTGATGGCTGAACCGTAGAAAGCACTGACTTTTATCTATCTATTTTCACTGCCAAATGTTGCAGGGGGCCATTTCCCGCAGTTTGGCGCTGCTTTAGAGTTAATCAGATGGGGCACTGTGAAACGTGCGGTTTTCACTGCTAAACATTGCACTGGCCATTTTGCCAGTGCTCGGCGCAGGAATCCCTTTCCCATAATATCTTATACATTTTAGACAGCACTTTTACATTATGCAACAGGTCTCTCTCCAGTGGTGATATTTGGCAAAATCTTGATCCTGAGAGTTAGGGTGCCGAGGGCTGATTTTGTGGGGTGCAGGAAAACATAGTGTTTTCACTGCCAAATGTTGCATGGGGCCTTGTTACAGCATATGGCTCTGCTTTGGAGTTAGTCAGACAACCCCAGATTTTTGGCGAAATCTTGAAACTACTGTTTAGTGTGCTGATGGCTCGTTTTTTTGGGGGGGAGCTGTGAAACGTATTTTTACAGGGGCTCTTCCTGGAGTTTGGCACTGCTTTGGAGTTAATCGGATAATGTCATATTTTTGGCGAAATCTTTACGCTGCAGGTAAGGGTGTCGAGGGCTCATATTGTGGGGCACCATGAAACGTAGTTTTTTCACTGCCAAATGTCACATGGGGCCTTCTCCAAGCATTTGGCGAAACATAGTGTTTTCTCGACAAACGTTGCAGAGGCTTTCCCCCGCAGCTCAGCACCCTTTGTAATGATTCGGCTGACCTTGGATTTTTGGCGATATCTTAACCCAGCAGGTTAGGGCACTGAGGGCTCGTTTTGTGGGGTGCTGGGTAATGTAGTGTTTTCTTTTTTCCCCCAAAAAAAATTATTGGTTTTTTCACAAAAATTTAAGCACACAGACAAATAGACAAACAAATATAAATCATAACCTTATTAAGACTAATCTAATTAACATTTGTTAAGTGACTTCCTCATATCCCCCTGGTTGGATTTCAGTGCATATCATTTTAATGTTTTTCCAAATCAATATTCTTATAAAATTAACTTAATCACTTAACATCTTTCTTACTTCCCAGTTCAGTATTAAACATATTAATTCATCACATATTACATATTTAAATCCTACGCCTATCCGCTATATGCAAGCTTTTTCCAATTAATTTAACTTAACATATTTAACTAAATAGTCATTAAATTTCGTCCATTCTTCCTGATACTCCTCCTCCTTCTGGTCAGGGACTCTTCCAGTCAGATCGGCTAGCTCCAAAAAATCCATCATCTTCATCTGCCATTCTTCCACTGTTGGTACTTCTTGCGTTTTCCAATTCTTAGCTAACAAAATTATTGCTGCAGTTGTGGCATACAAAAATAATTTAACATCTTTTGGGGGCAATTCCAAACCTGTTATTCCAAGAAGAAAGGCCTCTGGTTTCTTTATAAATGTATATTTCAACATTTTTTTCAATTCATTATAAATCTTTTCCCAGAAGTCTTTCACCTTGGGGCAGGTCCACCACATTTGATAGAAGGTACCTTCTTTTTCTTTACATTTCCAGCAATGGTTATCAGAGTTATGATAAATCTTTGCTAATTTAACAGGGGTCAGATACCATCTATACATCATTTTCATTATGTTTTCCTTTAGTACAGTACATGCAGTGAACTTGACCCCTTTCTTCCACAATCTTTCCCAATCCTCAAACATTATGTTATGTCCTACATGTCTTGCCCAATCTATCATCACTGATTTAACTTGTTCATCCTTCGTATGCCACTCTAACAATGGGAAATGTAGTGTTTTCAAAGCCCCCCCCCCCAATGTTGCAGGGGGCATTCTCTGGGTGTTTGGTGCTGCTTTGGAGTGAATCAGATGACATTGGACCTTTGGAGAAATCGTGACCCTGTGGGTTAGGGCACTGAAGCCTCATTTTTTGGGGGGGTCGCGCCATAAAACGTGGGGTTTTCACTGCCATGGATCACAAAACGGCTGCTATTTTGTGCAAAGCTGGTAGACTGAGAAACTAGTATTTTATTTTTATTTTTAAGAAGATAAACTAAAAGTGTGTGCTTACAGGTAAACAGATACCAGTGTGCATGCCCATTATGACCTCAGGCAAGAATCAAGAAAATACAGGTGGTCCCTCTTAACTGACATTCTGAACTGAACAGAACTGAAGGGAGGGGCTGGTTCTGGAGCCAAGCTGTTTAGATTGGGTTTGGGTGGATGCGAAGAGGATGCCTCCAACTTCTTGGGCTTTGCTTCTCAACTTATTCTGCCTTCTGGGACCCCCCAGCCCAAGACCAACCACCTCTTGGATAGGTGAGCATGCAGATATTTTGGAATGTGAGTGTGGGGCAGGATGACCGCGTATGAAAGCTCCTTTGAGCACAAGTGCTGGCCCCCCTTTTCTCTCCCATGGAGGCCCTGAACTGGCCAGCTCCTTGTTCAGGGCCTCCAAGGGAGAGAAAAGGGAACCTCAGTTACTCTTTGCCTTCTGAGGACACTGTCTCACTCCCAGCAGAGCCCCAAGACTTACGGCTGCTGCTCTATCAGCCTCAGGACATCCAAGGGATCATGAGCAAAGCACACAAGCCCTGCCCGCCAGATGTGAAGCACTCTACGGAGAGAATTTGGGTTTTTTAACTGGCTGAACAGAGTTTCAGCCCTTGGGGAATTTGATTTCTTAAACATACACCTTCCCCTTCCTTGTGTCCCTGGGGAGAAAAGCCAATCCTGCTTTCTTCCTTTGGTAATTTAATCAGAGGAAATAACTCTTTCGGTGGTCTAATAGATTTGCTGAATCATGAATTCTGTACATGCACAGAGGCTATACCTCTTGAAACCCCAAAGATGGGCAAGATGGGGCATTTCTCTCCACCTGGCTCCACCGGATATTGCTGATGGCCAATGAAAGGCCAAGTAGGGATTCCTAGTGGGGGATGTTGCTGTGGTATAGTGGAGGAGCAGGGCCAGGAGGCTAACTTGGACACCTGAGAACACAAAAAGCAGCAGCAAAACAACTACAAGTTTCCTTTTAAATGGGCCTTCCTGCTGAGTGTAAAGCATAGATCCTCATTTTTTAAGGGAAAAGGGAGAGAAGGCTTCTCCCAAAGTGTTAGAAGGCCACAAATAATGTAACAATAGAACAAAACAAATGTGCCGTTTCATGTGATACAGAATCCTATGTGCAAATCTGTTAGATTGAGAAATTTGTACTAAATAAGAAAAAAAAATTAAAGGTGTGTGCTTGCAGGTAAACAGATTGGAGATTTTCTGCAAGGTCTTGTGAGATCTCATTGAAGTCTTGCAAGATGTCTAGGAGAGCAAAATATGTATTGAGATTTGGGAGAGATCTTGCATGCTCTTTCAGGGACCAAAGCCATCACTGCTGCAGCGCCAAAGGCAGGTGGCTAAGGGGTGGTGAGTGTCCCACGGGGCGAAATGGGATGTACCCCCCCCCTCAAGCTCAGGATTCCAGAACTAACAACTGTCAGTTGGGAGGGACGGAAGGCAAGGACCCACAGCCCAGGTGGGGCTCGCTAGCTTGGGGAGGAGGTGTGTGATTCCTCAGCTGGAGTAGATGCAGGACAGTTGAGGCTCACATGCCTGATCACCGCAAAAGGTATAACTGGAAAGCTGAATTATGATTTTCAAGTTTAT
Source organism: Podarcis muralis (assembly GCF_964188315.1). Lineage (NCBI taxonomy): Eukaryota > Metazoa > Chordata > Lepidosauria > Squamata > Lacertidae > Podarcis > Podarcis muralis. The sequence continues at coordinate 4,952,968 of NC_135659.1, read as the reverse complement.
ACATTTCAGTAATTTTGCAGTCATTTTAGCATTTCAAAACTTGACTTCCTTCCCCCTCTTTCTGCAGTTCTTTAAATTGATTCTCCAAATCTTATGCATATCCAAATTACCTCAATTTCTTCATTTATGCATCTGCTTTAAATAGATAATCTTATTAAACTGCAGGTTATTCCAATAATCCTGCCAATGTTCTTATCTGTTTACAGTTTGTAACTATTCATTCAACCATTTCCATTCTTTAATAAAAAGTTTGTTCTCTTGCTCCTAGAAACGGTCAGCATGTGACAGAGGCCACATCCTGGGAACGGTTTGACTGGCCACCTAAACCAGGTGAGAGCAGCCAAAGAGTCTCAAATGCTCAGGAACTTCCCCTGTGTGCCAAGACGGGCTCCAGCAGATTGAGCGGACAAGACCAAGCGTGGGCCCAGTGGTCAAGAAGGTGGTTTCTGCAATGCTGTGGAGGGAAGTGAGGGGCAGATGGGGCTCATCCACCTATAAAGATAGCCCATCGAAGAGAAGGAAAACTCTGATCCTAATTTGCCTTGTGGGATATCTTTGGGAGCTGAAAAGGATAAGGAGTAAAGCCTACACAAATCTGGAGTGGAGTCCCTCAGGCGGTTGGATGGCGCCGTTTACAACCCCTTCTGACATCTCCTACAGCCCAACTGGTGCCTAACTCTGCTTTCCTTGGAGACACATCTGCAAAGCCAAAAGAGGGAGTCTTGTCATCTGGGAAGCCCAGGACCTCCAGACACACTGCCCAGTCTTGCTCCCTGGAGAGGTCACTTTGGGACTGCTGACACCGTTGCTTGACTTTTGACCTCACCCCCAGAGGCGCACTCCATTGCTTCTCAAGACAGACAAATGACAACGTTAAAAAACTATTTGAAAGAATTTTATTTCATTCAAAAAAGACAATCTGGCATGTGATTAGGACAGTGGTTTTCAGACAACGGGTGACACGTTTATTGATCCAGTTTGGAAGTCTCTGTCTTGTCTTCGCACATGCGCAGTTCCATCTAGGAGCAACAACAAGGGAAGGAGCCAAACTGTCGACTCCTGCAGCGAGACTCAGGATTTCCACTCATGCTCACAAACGTAGGAAAAAGCACCGCCTAGGATAAAAGGATGATCACAGAATAGCATGTTTGTAAAGGAACTTGATTAGAATAATGATGATGATGATTTTTATTTTATTTTTCTATTTGGGTTTGTGGGGAAGGGGGGGACTGGGTCTTGGTGGGGAGGGAGATCTGTGCTGGAGTTGCTGGCCTCACTGCTGTCGCTGCCCGGAAGAGAGAAGAAGAGAAAATATTTTTAATCTTTCCATTTATTATTATGTTGACAACCCATCTTTCCTCCAAGGATCTCCAGGTGGCTTACGCTATTCTCCCTTTCTTTAATTATATTTACTTCCTCATTCCATTTCTCTTCCAATATCTCTTCCTTCTTCTCCTCGGAGACCAGGGGGTGGATTTTAGGGGCACGACAGCAGAAGGCCAGCAGCTCGCACAGCCTGCCACACTGGCCATTCTCTCTTTCAACAGCCTTGGAGAACAACTGAGTAGGCATCTAGAGCGTCAACTGAACAGGCATGTGGATCAGCTAGTCACTGGGCACAGTCTAATCTTTTGGAGGGGGCTTTCCCCAGTTTCCATTTATAAGAAGTTTGAAAGGTTGCCTCTTTATAAAGTCTGTTTCCTTGTGACGAGAGACCACACTGGAGACTCAGTGTTTTTGAAATATATAAAGGTAAAGGGACTCCTGACCATTAGGTCCAGTCGTGGCCGACTCTGGGGTTGCAGCGCTCATCTTGCTTTATTGGCGGACCGGTCATGAACAGCTTCCGGGTCATGTGGCCAGCATGACTAAGCTGCTTCTGAACCAGAGCAGCGCACGGAAACACCCTTTACCTTCCCGCCGTAGCGGTACCTATTTATCTACTTGCACTTTGACGTGCTTTTGAACTGCTAGGTTGGCAGGAGCAGGGACCGAGCAACGGGAGTTCACTCCGTCGTGGGGATTCGAACCGCCAGCCTTCTGATAGGCAAGTCCTAGGCTCTGTGGTTTAACCCACAGCGCCACCCGCATCCCTATTTAGATACTTGGGTTTTGGGCGAAGGGAGAACTGGGTCTTGGAGTGGGGTAGAGCTGTACTGGAGCTGCTGGCCTCACTGCTATCGCTGCCTGGAAGAGAAATGAAGAGAAAGAATTCTTAATTTTTTCATTGATTACTACACTGATGACCCATCTTTCCTGCAAGGATCTCCAGGTGGCTTGCGTTATTCTCCCTTCCTCCCTTCCTCATCCCATCCCTGAACTCTTCTTGAATCAGGGAGCTGCCTCCCCCCATCCCAGTGATCCAGATTCTCTCTGGCCTCCCTGTTCCTCAAGAACAAAGATCAACACTCCCCATCTATAGATCGGTGGCATCCATCCCCTGGTCGCTTGGTCTTACATAAATTGTTTTCACCTTCACTAAAGATTCCTTCTGATCTTCATAACCATCACTTCATCCTCCCATTTCTCTTCCAATATCTCTTCCTCCTCCTCCTCACAGACCAGGGGATGGATCTTTGGCACGTGACAGCAGGAGACCAGCAGCTCACGCAGCCAATCTTTATAAACTAATCTAACCATGACTTGGTTCCCTATGTTTCTGAATCTTGAGGGATAGTAAAAGAAACAGAATGCAGAAGGAATTAGGAATCCTACTTATACTTTAGATGAAGAAAGTCTCTTCATTACACCAGAAAACGTATTTCCTTTCTCACAAACTACCTCCTCAAACGAAAGATGCTCATCTTTAATTTTATAGTCCCTTTCCTCTTTTGTGCAGTTCTGCCCCTCCTTTCGCAACTTTTCTTCTCTTCCCGATTCTCCAATTAGTCCAGCCGTTTCTCCTAGACCACGCTATGCCATCTTTGCCATCTTTATAGGTTAGTGTTTAATATAAGTTCAATATTAAAAGTGTTGCCTTCTCTTTTACCTTTGTTTTCCAGTAACTTCCACTCTTTTACCACAAACAGCGCTGACAATCCAAGTCTTTTAACTCAGTCTCTTTTGCTGGGCTCATGCCACTTCAAAGTAAAAAACAAGTTAAGTCCTTGAATTCCGCTTCTTTTAATGGGCTAGTACTGCTGCTGCAGAGTGAAATTTGAATCTGTCTTCCTTTTCTTACTGGTACTTGTTAGAGAAATCTTTGCTTATGCTTACGTATAATGAGAAAGATTTCCAATATGTTTAAGATAAAATCTACCGTTCTTTACTCTTTATGTGCTAGTCTTTTGGGTCTGTTTCTGAGCAGTTCAGTTTGTATTAATAAGTCTCACAGACCCTCTTCTCCTCAAGCTCTCCTTGTTAGCTGCCGTTCTTACCCTTTGGGACTTTGAGGCTTGCTGCTGAGGATTGCTCGTGTCCTTGCGTCTAGGTACTCTCTGTCGACTCACCTCCTGGTTAGGACGTGGGCTTCGAAGGGTTCCTTTTTTGACGCTGCCGGACAATGTCAGCCCTGGGCCACGCCCAGAGCCTTTTTGGGGTCGTGTAGCCTCCGCGTTGCCCCCCAAAGTTCCCTCTAACAGCTGCTAGGCGCAGAGAACCCACGAAGCACATCCACAACGGAGGGCGGAAAAACCGGAAGCCCTTACATACCAGGTTTGGGAGGGGGATTTGGTCTGCGATAGGCTTTTTCCGTAGGGACACGGGTGGCCACAGAGCCTAGGGCTTGCTGATCAGAAGGTCGGCAGTTCGAATCCCCGCGACGGGGTGAGCTCCCGCTGCTCGGTCCCAGCACCTGCCAACCTAGCAGTTCGAAAGCACAAAGTCGAAGTAGATAAATACCGTATTTTTCGCTCTATAGGACGCTATTTCCCCCCTCCAAAAATTAAGGGGAAATGATCAAAGCAGCAGAAATAAGAGATGATTGGATTCCTTTAAGAGCTCAAAGCATGGGTACCCCCAACAAAAATTTAAAATTCGGTTTTGTAATTTGGAACTAATGTGATTTGATTGGTTTGCTAATAAAAATATATTATAAAAAGAACAAAAATTAAGGGAAAATTTGTGTGCGCCCTATGGAGTGAATGCAGGCTGCGCAGCTAAGCCCAAAGCCAGAGCAGGGAGAAGGAGCGCTGCGCAGCGCTCCGTCTCGCTGTTCTAGCTTGGGGTTAGCTGCGCAAAGCCTCCGCAGGGAAGCAGGGTGAAGCCCCCCTGCTGCCCTGCGAAGGCTTCAAAGGCCGTCCCCAAAGCCAGAACAGTGAGGCGGAGCGCTGCGCAGCGCTCCGTCTCACTGTTCTAGCTTGGGGATGGCTGCGCAAAGCCTCGGCAGGACAGCGGGGTGCCTTCACCCCGCTGCTCTGCAGAGGCTTCAAAGGCTGCACTCCGTTGGCTTCAGGCAGCTATCCGCAAGCTTTCGGAGCGCAGCAGGAGTTCCCGCTGTACTTCGAAGGCTTGCGGATAGCCACCTGAAGTCACCTAGCAGTTCGAAAGTGGAAGTAGATAAATACCGTATTTTTCACTCTATAGGACACACTTTTCCCCCTCCAAAAATTAAGGGAAAATGATCAAAGCAGCAGAAATTAGAGATGATTGGATCCCTTTCTGAGCTCGAAGCATGGGTACCCCCAACCAAAATTTAAAATTCGGTTTTGTAATTTGGAACTATTGTGATTTGATTGGTTTGCTAATAAAAAATATATTATAAAAAAAACAAAAATTAAGGGAAAATTTGTGTGCGCCCTATGGAGTGAATGCAGGCTGCGCAGCTAAGCCCAAAGCCAGAGCAGGCAGAAGGAGCGCTGCGCGGTGCTCCGTCTCACTGTTCTAGCTTGGGGATGGCTGCACAAAGCCTCCGCAGGGCAGCGGGGTGCCTTCACCCCGCTGCTCTGCGGAGGCTTCAAAGGCTGCACTCTGGGGGCTTCAGGCAGCTATCCGCAAGCCTTCCAAGCGCAGCAGGAGTTCCCGCTGCACTCAGAAGGCTTGCGGATAGCCGCCTGAAGCCTGGAGAGCGAGAGGGGTCGGTGCACATTTTTCCCTCTCTGCGCAGCGCCCCTTCAGCGAAGCGGGAGGAGAAATGGAAGGGGCTCCATTTCTCCTGCCGCTTCGCTGAAGGGACACTGAGCAGAGAGGGAGAGAATCCCCCCCCCCCTGTTCTCCCCCTCCTATAATCCGGTGCGTCTTATGGTCCGGTGCGTCCTATAGAGCCAAAAATACGGTAGGTGCCGTTCTGTCGGGAAGGTAAACAGCCTTTCCGTGCACTGCTCTGCTTTTGCCAGAAGCGGCTTCGTCATCCTGGCCACATGACCCGGAAGCTGTACGCCGGCTCCCTCAGCCTATAGAGCGAGATGAGCGTGCAACCCTAGAGTCGTCCGCGACTGGACCTAACGGTCAGGGGTCCCTGTACCTTTACTTAGGCTTTTTCCAGATTGCCTTACTGCCCTATGTTTCTAAATCCTGAGGGAGAGCAAAAGAAGCAGAATGCAGAAAGAATTAGACATTCTACTTACACTCAAGAAGAAGAAATCTTTATTTTGCCGGAAAACATCATTACTTCTCACAAACCACCTCCTTTCTCCTGAACTATCCTCAAGTAGTTGCTCTTCCCAAAGTCCTCAGCCAAGTCACTCAGCAGGGGGACGTGTCACAATGGAGGCCCTGACCCTGTTGCTTTAGCTACCTTGCTTAACAATGTGAATTGTTCCCCTTAACATTAATTTTTCAAATATATCTTCCAGTGGGTTTTTATTTTATTTATTTAGGAAGGATCTAGAGCTGGCTTCATCCAGCACGGTGCATTTCTGGACAGGACAGGAAACACCTAGCAAACACACACTTTTCAACATGGCGGTGTCACCAAGGAAAAACACTCCTGGCCTAGACTATGGCTGCTGTTTCTCAATTAATAGTAAAAAATGACCCTTCTCAACATCCTGTAATCATCTGTCCAGTATTAGGATGGACAGGAGCAGGACTTCACCCTTAGACCCCCTCATCCCCCTGTTTCTTTCTGTTTCTGCCCAGTGTCTTCTGCCAATCAACAGCTTTCCTTAGCTTGCAAGGAAGTGAAATGTTATGAGTTACTTGGTGCCAGACTCCCCTTTGCCATGAGTTTCTGGGTGCCAGGCACTGAACCCCTGGACACTGAACATCTGGGGAATTGATCTAAGCTGTACCCCAAGCACTACATTTGATTGTTGGTTATTAAAAACTGATTGAAACCATTTTATTTCATTCACAAAAGAAATTTTGACATGTGATTATGATAACAGTTTATATAATAAAGGTGACACATTTATTGATCCTTTTTGTAAGTTATTATTTGTCTACTTTAATGTATTTTTATATATATTAATCAGTAAGGGGGTGGGGTGGGAAGCAGTTTTGCATATGGAACTGGTGGATGGCTGTCATTAATCCAGATCAATTTCATAGAATCATAGAAACTTATAGCTGGAAGGGACACCAAGGGTCATCTAGTCCAACCCCCTGGGATGCAGGAATCTCAGCAAAAGCATCCATGGCAGACGGCCACCCAACCTCTGCTTAGTAACCTCCAAGGAAGGAGTTTCCACCAGCTCTCGAGGGAATCTGTTCCAATGCCAAACAGCCCTTACTGTCAGAAAGTTTTTATGAATGTTTAGTCTACTTTCTTATAACTTGAATCCATGGGTTCGAGTCCTACCATCTAGAGCAGGAGAAAACAAGCTTGTTCCCTCTTCCATGTGACAGCCCTTAAGATATTGGAAGATGGCTGTCAGATCTCCTCTCAGTTTCCTCTTTTCCAGGCCAAACCTACCCAGCTCCTTCAAGTGTTTCTCTTCAATCTTAGTTTCCAGACCCTTGGTTGTCTTGGTTGCCCTCCTCTGCACACATTCCAGCTTGTCAACATCCTTCTTAAATGATGATGCCCAGAACTGGACACAGGACTCCAGGTGTGGCCTGACCAAGGTAGGAGAGAGTAGGACTTGGACTTCCTTTCACCACGACCCTGGACTTCCATAGATGCAATCTAGAACAGCGTTACCATTTTCTGCTGCTGCACATTCCTTGTGGCTGAGGCTCAGGGTAACGCCCCCGGGACCTTTCAGTTCATGGTGTCCATGGAGGCGCAGGTCAATTCTGTGTCCAGGGCAGCTGTTGACCAGCTTCATCTAGTACGCAGGCTGAGACCCTATCTGCCTGCGGATTGCCTCGCCAGAGTGGTTCATGCTCTGGTTATCTCCCGCTTGGATTACTGCAATGCGCTCTACGTGGGGCTACCTTTGAAGGTGACCCGGAAACTACAACTAATCCAGAATGCGGCAGCTAGACTGGTGACTGGGAGTGGCCCCCAAGACCTACATTGGCTCTCAGTATGTTTCCGGGCACAATTCAAAGTGTTGGTGCTGACCTTTAAAGCCCTAAACGGCCTCAAAGGCCCAGTATACCTGAAGGAGCGCCTCCACCCCCATCATTCTGCCTGGACACTGAGATCCAGCGCTGAGGGCCTTTTGGCGGTTCCCTCCCTACGAGAAGCCAAGTTACAGGGTAGTGATGCCTGCCCTGTGGAACCCCCTCCCACCAGATGTCAAAGAGATAAACAGCTACCTGACATTTAGAAGACATCTGAAGGCAGCCCTGTTCTGGGAAGCTTTGAATGTTTGACAGACTTTTTTATTTTAATATTTTGTTGGAAGCTGCCCAGAGTGGCTGGGTATAAATAATAAATTATTATTATTATATTATGATGATGACTGTGAGGTGTTACAAGTCATTAACTTCAAGCCACACTGCCATGCCTTTGAAGACACAAACCATCCCAGCTTTTCAGAGCTGGCTATCATGGCTTCTTTAATCTTTGTGTATTGCTCCACCATGTGGCTGAATCATATAAAGCACTGACTTTTACATATCTCTTGACCTCTAATTGCAAGAAGATCTCGTTAACTTGGATTATAATCTTTATAAATTGGAGTTGTGGAGCAGGTCCTCGAGAGGGGGGGGGGCTCCCACCATTCCTCCTCAGTCCAGCCCCTGACAACCATGTGGGTTACGGCGTCGAGGGCTCATTTTGTGGGGCGATGTGAAACGTAGTGTTTTCACCCCCAAACCTTGCAGGGGGCATTCTCTGGGTGTTTGGCGCCACTTTGGAGTGAATCGGACAACGTCTGACTTTGGGAGAAATTGGGATCCCGTGAGTTAGGGCGCCAAAGGCTCATTTTTGGGGGTGCCATGAAATGTGGGGTTTTCACTGCCAAACATTTCAGGGGGTCTTTAGCAGGTGTTTGCCGTTGCTTTGTTGTGAATCCTAAGACATCGGGTTTTCAGCGAAATCGTGGCCACCATATCTATCCTGACAGATGATTTGGCCTGTCACCCTTGTGTGGAAGTAAAGGATGAGATTCCCCTACTACTCCGCCTGGGGTCTCCAATGTGGTGCACCCAGCCTCCACTCACACTATTCCTATGCTGGGGGATTTGGGGGTGGTTTGTGGGGATGTTATGTACTGAGTTGAATAGGATCCAAAATGCTACAGTCTGATTGGTCCTAGAACAATAGGATCCAACATGCAGCAGTCTGATTGGTCCTAGAACAATGCAGCAGTCTGGTCCGCAGGAGCCACCCAATCCAGCTCCAGGTGGAAGTGAATCCACAACCTGATTGGCCTACAGGAGAATCCCAGAATTAGCCAATCACGTGCAGCCCATTGTGTAAATAATGTATATAAAGCAGATATTGTGGGGGAACTTTCATTCCTCGCTACTATGAGCTGAATATAGAGCATGAAATCCACTCTCGACTCTGAGTATATTTCAGGGGAAGAGCTGTTTGGGATATTTCCTGCTTGTGAATTATTATTTGTGTGTGTGTGTGTGTGTGTGTGTGTGTGTGTGTTTGTGTGTGTGTGTGTATATGTGTGTAAAACACATGCCTAAAGCTTTAAATCTGGGATGGGCATGGAAGTTCCGAGGTGGGCCATCAGGTGGCACTGCAGGCCATGCTCCAGTTGCTGCTGCTGCTGCTGCTGCTACAGGTGCCAGTAAGTCTCGCATTTTCAACCTCTTCCTCCTCCATTGCACTGGCTAAATGATTCCTTGCTGGACTCCCATCGCTGAGGCCAAATGTACCTTTACCGAGCAAAATATCCGTTCGAATTATACACCCAGCACATGGAACCTGACAAAGGGGCAATACAAGTGGACTCTCTGTGCCCTTACCACAGTAAAAAGACTGATACTGGTGAGCTGGAAAAATAAAAATGCGTCTCCCTTCTATGATTGGATTGAAGACTTCTACAAACTCACCACATATGAATAGATTTTTTTTATTAGGAATTTTTATAACAACAAAGACAAAACAAAACAATACCATAAACACAACAAACATATAACAAGTACAATTTCAAAATCTTATTTTCTTATACCTTACTTCCCCGACTTCCTCATACCTCCCCTTTCTGTATTCCAATTTCTAATCAGCTATTCAGCAAGTCCTTCCCTTATTTTGACTTAAATTTTGATTTTACTCTCTTTAACTTATCCAATACCGCTGATAACCACTTATTTTCAAATCCAACGTCATTTTAACATTCATTAATTTTACAAAATCTCTTTAAATAGTCCTTAAATTTCTTCCAATCTTCTTCCGCCGTTTCTCTTCCCTGGTTTCGGATTCTGCTCGTCATCTCTGCCAGACCCATGTAGTCGATCACCTTCATCTGCCATTCTTCCAGGGTGGGTAAATCTTGTGTCTTCCAGTACTTTGCGATGAGTATTCTTGCTGCTGTTGTAGCATACATAAAGAAAGTCATATCCTTCTTTAACACCCCCTGGCTGACAATACCCAAGAGAAAGGCCTCTGGTTTCTTCGGGAAGGTATATTTAAACACCTTTTTCAACTCATTATATATCATTTCACAGAAAGCCTTAATCTTAGGGCATGTCCACCAAAGGTGAAAGAATGCACCTTCATTTTCTTTACATTTCCAACACTTGTTATCAGGCAAATGGTAGATTTTTGCAAGCTTGACTGGGGTCATGTACCACCTATAAATCATTTTCATAACATTTTCTCTTAAGGCATTACATGCCGTAAATTTCATCCCGGTGGTCCACAACTTTTCCCAGTCAGCAAACATAATGTTATGACCAATGTCCTGAGCCCACTTAATCATTGCCGATTTAACCGTTTCATCCTGAGTATTCCATTTCAGCAGCAAGTTATACATTTTTGATAAATTTTTAGTACTGGATTCTAACAACTCAAACTCCAATTTTGATTTTTTCACCTGAAAGCCAATTTTCCTGTCCATCTTAAAGACCTCTATTATTTGGTAATAGTAAAGCCAATCTCTCACTTTCCCTTTTAGTTTCTCAAAACTCTGCAATTTTGATCTGTCCCCTTCGTGTTCTAAAATTTCACAGTATCTCGGCCATCTAGATTCCATATTAAGCTTCTTAACAGCCTTAGCTTCCATTGGTGACAACCATCTTGGGGTTCTATTTTCCAACAAATCTTTGTATCTAGTCCAAACATTAAATAGTGCTTTCCTGACAATATGATTTTTAAAACCTTTATGAGCTTTAACCTTGTCATACCACAGATATGCACGCCACCCAAAAATGTTATTAAAACCTTCCAAATCCAAAATGTCTGTATTCTCAAGAAGTAGCCAGTCCTTCAGCCAGCAGAATGCTGCCGCTTCATAGTAAAGTTTGAAGTCTGGCAGGGCAAAACCCCCCCTTTCCTTAGCATCAGTTAAAATCTTAAACTTAATTCTGGGCTTCTTGCCCTGCCAGACAAACCTAGATATATCTTTCTGCCACTTCTTGAAACAGTCCATCTTGTCAATAATCTGCAATGTTTGGGGGAAAAAAAAAACATTCTTGGCAATACATTCATCTTTATAACCGCAATTCGACCCAACAAGGAAAGCTTCAAGTTCGACCAGATTTCTAGATCTTTTTTCACTTCTGTCCAAACTTTCTCATAGTTATCTTTAAATAAATTCACATTCTTAGCTGTCATGTTTATGCCCAAATACTTCACTTTCTTAACCACATTTAACCCTGTCTCATTCTGAAACCTTTCTTTTTCAAAAGGTGTTAAATTTTTCTCCAATACCTTAGTTTTTAATTTGTTCAATTTAAATCCTGCGACATGGCCAAATTCTTGTATTAATTCCAATACCCTTTTCGTACTAGCGTCCGGTTCTTGTAATGTAAGTACCAGGTCATCTGCAAACGCTCTCAATTTGTATTGTTTAGCTCCGACCTGAATCCCTTTTACCAACTGGTCCCTTCTAATCATGTTAAGCAAAACCTCCAGGACTGATATAAAAAGTAATGGAGAGATTGGGCACCCCTGACGTGTTCCTTTTTCTATCTTGAACTCTTCTGTAAGCACATTATTTACAATTAATTTTGCTTTCTGTTCAGAGTATATTGCACCTATACCATTTTCAAACCCTTGGCCTACCCCCATCCCCCGGAGATTCTTCATCATAAAACTCCAAGAAATGTTGTCAAAGGCTTTCTCGGCATCCACAAATATCAAAACTGCCTTAGTGTTAATGTCCACTTCCAACTTTTCCAAAATGTCAATTATATTCCTTACATTGCCCGACAAGTGTCTTTTCGGGAGAAAGCCCGCTTGATCTCCATGAATCTCCTCCATCAAAACTCTTTTCAATCTCTTTGCTAAAGTGTCAGCAAAAATTTTATAATCCACATTTAATAACGAGATGGGTCAGTATAAACTCACCACATATGAACAACCTGCAGATAAACGCAGACTTGCCATGGACAAATTCAGTGATACAGTGGTACCTCGGGTTAACATACACTTCAGGTTACAGACTCTGCTTGTAGCCTTTTTAGCCTCGGGTGAGAAGAGCTTTGCGCCCAGGACGGGGAAATGGGAGTCAACAGACACTCAAGGAATAGTTTCAGAGAAAAGCTTTATTCTGCCATCCGGGGTGGCAGAAGGAGCAAGTGTGATAGATTCACAAAACAAGCATGAGTTCACAGCCATTTGCGCAGAGCATATATTCCCCTTCCAGTTCCCTCCCCTTTCTCCTCCTCCTCAAGAGTCCTGCCCCATTGTGATGAAATTCCAGTGCCTGTCTTCGGAGAACTTCCAGACATTAGTGACAAAGATGCCTCCAGTGCTGAAGGACACGAAGAAGAAGTGGTTCTTGAAGATGATGCTCCACATCCATTTTCCCAAAAGGAGTTGAATGATCTAGTTCGCGACCTCAGCTTGTCAAAGGACTCTGCCGAACTGTTGGCATCCAGATTGAAGGGGGGAAAAACTCCTCTCTGACATCAGCTTCTTCCGCAACAGGCATCAAGAGTACCTCCGTTTTTTCTCAGAAGACAAGGACTTGGTGTACTGTGCAGATATTGCGCAGCTTCTGCTCAAGCTAGGAGTGCCACAGTATGAACCCAAAGATTGGAGACTGTTCATTGACAGCAGCAAGCGATCACTGAAATGTGTTCTGCTACACAACGGCAACCAGTTTGCCTCTATACCCCTGGCTCACTCGACTACACTGAAGGAGAACTATGAAGCAGTGAAGTATGTGCTGGAGAAAATTGGTTATGGTCAGCATAAGTGGTTTATTTGTGTTGACCTGAAGATGGTGAACTTTTTGTTGGGACAACAGTCTGGCTTCAACAAGTACCCATGTTTTCTGTGCATGTGGGATAGTAGGGACCGTGCTCAGCATTACACAAAGAAGGACTGGCCTGTGCGGGAGGAATTGGTGCCTTGCAAAGAAAGGAACGTCATCAACGACCCTCTGGTGGACAGAGACAGAATACTCTTCCCACCGCTGCACATCAAGCTCGGCTTAATCAAGCAGTTCACCAAAGGCTCTGGACAAGGATGGTGACTGCTTCACTTGTGGCAGGATTGACCATGGAGAAGTTGAAAGCTGGCATCTTTGACGGTCCTCAGATCCGTCAGCTCATCAGAGATCCAGAGTTCCGAAACTCAATGAACGAAATGGAACTGGAAGCGTGGAAGGCATTTGTTCTGGTAGTGAAGAACTTTCTAAGCAACAATAAGGTCAGAAACTATGCAGAACTTGTCAACAACATGCTGACTGCTTTCAGAAACCTGGGCTGCAACATGAGCGTCAAGATGCACTGCCTATTTTCACATATGGACCGGTTTCCTGAGAACCTGGGTTCAATGAGTGACGAGCAGGGGGAGAGATTCCATCAGGACATGAAAGAGATGGAGACCAGGTATCAGGGTCGCTGGGACGCAGTCATGATGGCTGACTACTGTTGGACTCTGAAGAGAGACCTCCCTGCCGCTGAGCATTCCAGGAGTTCCAAGAAACGGAAGTTCAAGCCCTGAAGTTTGAAAAATGGTGAAGCAACGTGCAATTTATGTGTTCTTACCTTTATCAATGCCCACCATTCAGTTTACAGTAATCGATGTTTCTATCAGGTAATCAATAGATGTTGTTGGAAAAACATTATTTTCTCTTAAAAACATATTTAGGATGATATGTGTTGACAAAAATCAGCTGATAATGCCACAAAATGTAATCGGTTTTGTCACAAGATCTGATTTTTTACAAATCAACATAGCACAACAACCTGACCTGATGGAGAGAAACGGATGCCATTTCCTGATTCAGCAGTGCAAAAAGACCCTAAATCAATTGTAGAAATCTAGACAACATTCAAAAGGTAAAAAATTGTTGCCCAGTGTATAATTTAACATCTTTTGGGGGCAATTCCAAACCTGTTATTCCAAGAAGAAAGGCCTCTGGTTTCTTTATAAATGTATATTTCAACATTTTTTTCAATTCATTATAAATCTTTTCCCAGAAGTCTTTCACCTTGGGGGAGGTCCACCACATATGATAGAAGGTACCTTCTTTTTCTTTACCTTTCCAGCAATGGTTATCACAGTTATGATAAATCTTTGATAATTTAACAGGGGTCAGATACCATCTATACATCATTTTCATTATGTTTTCCTTTAGTACAGTACATGCAGTGAACTTGACCCCTTTCTTCCACAATCTTTCCCAATCCTCAAACATTATGTTATGTCCTACATGTCTTGCCCAATCTATCACCACTGATTTAACTTGTTCATCCTTCGTATGCCACTCTAACAATGGGAAATGTAGTGTTTTCAAAGCCCCCCCCCCCCAATGTTGCAGGGGGCATTCTCTGGGTGTTTGGTGCTGCTTTGGAGTGAATCAGATGACATTGGACCTTTGGAGAAATCGTGACCCTGTGGGTTAGGGCACTGAAGCCTCATTTTTTTGGGGGGGCGCCATAAAACGTGGGGTTTTCACTGCCATGGATCACAAAACGGCTGCTGTTTTGTGCAAAGCTGGTAGATTGAGAAACTTGTATTTTATTTTTATTTTTAAAAAGATAAACTAAAGGTGTGTGCTTACAGGTAAACAGATACCAGTGTGCATGCCCATTATGACCTCAGGCAAGAATCAAGAAAATACAGGTGGTCCCTCTTAACTGACATTCTGAACTGAACAGAACTGAAGGGAGGGGCTGGTTCTGGAGCCAAGCTGTTTAGATTGGGTTTGGGTGGATGCGAAGAGGATGCCTCCAACTTCTTGGGCTTTGCTTCTCAACTTATTCTGCCTTCTGGGACCCCCCAGCCCAAGACCAACCACCTCTTGGATAGGTGAGCATGCAGATATTTTGGAATGTGAGTGTGGGGCAGGATGACCGCGTATGAAAGCTCCTTTGAGCACAAGTGCTGGCCCCCCTTTTCTCTCCCATGGAGGCCCTGAACTGGCCAGCTCCTGGTTCAGGGCCTCCAAGGGAGAGAAAAGGGAACCTCAGTTACTCTTTGCCTTCTGAGGACACTGTCTCACTCCCAGCAGAGCCCCAAGACTTACGGCTGCTGCTCTAACAGCCTCAGGACATCCAAGGGATCATGAGCAAAGCACACAAGCCCTGCCCGCCAGATGTGAAGCACTCTACGGAGAGAATTTGGGTTTTTTAACTGGCTGAACAGAGTTTCAGCCCTTGGGGAATTTGATTTCTTAAACATACACCTTCCCCTTCCTTGTGTCCCTGGGGAGAAAAGCCAATCCTGCTTTCTTCCTTTGGTAATTTAATCAGAGGAAATAAACTCTTTCAGTGGTCTAATAGATTTGCTGAATCATGAATTCTGTACATGCACAGAGGCTATACCTCTTGAAACCCCAAAGATGGGCAAGATGGGGCATTTCTCTCCACCTGGCTCCACCGGATATTGCTGATGGCCAATGAAAGGCCAAGTAGGGATTCCTAGTGGGGGATGTTGCTGTGGTATAGTGGAGGAGCAGGGCCAGGAGGCTAACTTGGACACCTGAGAACACAAAAAAGCAGCAGCAAAACAACTACATGTTTCCTTTTAAATGGGCCTTCCTGCTGAGTGTAAAGCATAGATCCTCATTTTTTAAGGGAAAAGGGAGAGAAGGCTTCTCCCAAAGTGTTAGAAGGCCACAAATAATGTAACAATAGAACAAAACAAATGTGCCGTTTCATGTGATACAGAATCCTATGTGCAAATCTGTTAGATTGAGAAATTTGTACTAAATAAGAAAAAAAAATTAAAGGTGTGTGCTTGCAGGTAAACAGATTGGAGATTTTCTGCAAGATCTTGTGAGATCTCATTGAAGTCTTGCAAGATGTCCAGGAGAGCAAAATATGTATTGAGATTTGGGAGAGATCTTGCATGCTCTTTCAGGGACCAAAGCCATCACTGCTGCAGCGCCAAAGGCAGGTGGCTAAGGGGTGGTGAGTGTCCCACGGGGCGAAATGGGATGTACCCCCCCTCAAGCTCAGGATTCCAGAACTAACAACTGTCAGTTGGGAGGGATGGAAGGCAAGGACCCACAGCCCAGGTGGGGCTCGCTAGCTTGGGGAGGAGGTGTGTGATTCCTCAGCTGGAGTAGATGCAGGACAGTTGAGGCTCACATGCCTCATCACCGCAAAAGCTATAACTGGAAAGCTGAATTATGATTTTCAAGTTTATACATTTCAATAATTTTGCAGTCATTTTAGCATTTCAAAACTTGACTTCCTTCCCCCTCTTTCTGCAGTTCTTTAAATTGATTCTCCATATCTTATGCATATCCAAATTACCTCAATTTCTTCATTTATGCATCTGCTTTAAATAGATAATCTTATTAAACTGCAGGTTATTCCAATAATCCTGCCAATGTTCTTATCTGTTTACAGTTTGTAACTATTCATTCAACCATTTCCATTCTTTAATAAAAAGTTTGTTCTCTTGCTCCTAGAAACGGTCAGCATGTGACAGAGGCCACATCCTGGGAACGGTTTGACTGGCCACCTAAACCAGGTGAGAGCAGCCAAGGAATCTCAAATGCTCAGGAACTTCCCCTGTGTGCCAAGACGGGCTCCAGCAGATTGAGCGGACAAGACCAAGCGTGGGCCCAGTGGTCAAGAAGGTGGTTTCTGCAATGCTGTGGAGGGAAGTGAGGGGCAGATGGGGCTCATCCACCTATAAAGATAGCCCATCGAAGAGAAGGAAAACTCTGATCCTAATTTGCCTTGTGGGATATCTTTGGGAGCTGAAAAGGCTAAGGAGTAAAGCCTACACAAATCTGGAGTGGAGTCCCTCAGGCGGTTGGATGGCGCCGTTTACAACCCCTTCTGACATCTCCTGCAGCCCAACTGGTGCCTAACTCTGCTTTCCTTGGAGACACATCTGCAAGGCCAAGACAGGGAGTCTTGTCATCTGGGAAGCCCAGGACCTCCAGACACACTGCCCAGTCTTGCTCCCTGGAGAGGTCACTTTGGGACTGCTGACACCGTTGCTTGACTTTTGACCTCACCCCCGGAGGCGCACTCCATTGCTTCTCAAGACAGACAAATGCCAACATTAAAAAACTATTTGAAAGAATTTTATTTCATTCAAAAAAGACAATCTGGCATGTGATTAGGACAGTGGTTTTCAGACAACGGGTGACACGTTTATTGATCCAGTTTGGAAGGCTCTGTCTTGTCTTCGCACATGCGCAGTTCCATCTAGGAGCAACAACAAGGGAAGGAGCCAAACTGTCAACTCCTGCAGCGAGACTCAGGATTTCCACTCATGCTCACAAACGTAGGAAAAAGCACCGCCTAGGATAAAAGGATGATCACAGAATAGCATGTTTGTAAAGGAACTTGATTAGAATAATAATGATGATGATGATTTTTATTTTATTTTTCTATTTGGGTTTGTGGGGAAGGGGGGGACTGGGTCTTGGTGGGGAGGGAGATCTGTGCTGGAGTTGCTGGCCTCACTGCTGTCGCTGCCCGGAAGAGAGAAGAAGAGAAAATATTTTTAATCTTTCCATTTCTTATTATGTTGACAACCCATCTTTCCTTCAAGGATCTCCAGATGGCTTACGCTATTCTCCCTTTCTTTAATTATATTTACTTCCTCATTCCATTTCTCTTCCAATATCTCTTCCTCCTCCTCCTCGGAGACCAGGGGGTGGATTTTAGGGGCACGACAGCAGGAGGCCAGCAGCTCGCACAGCCTGCCACACTGGCCATTCTCTCTTTCAACAGCCTTGGAGAACAACTGAGTAGGCATCTAGAGCGTCAACTGAACAGGCATGTGGATCAGCTAGTCACTGGGCACAGTCTATTCTTTTGGAGGGGGCTTTCCCCAGTTTCCATTTATAAGAAGTTTGAAAGGTTGCCTCTTTATAAAGTCTGTTTCCTTGTGACGAGAGACCACACTGGAGACTCAGTGTTTTTGAAATATATCAAGGTAGAGGGACTCCTGACCATTAGGTCCAGTCGTGGCCGACTCTGGGGTTGCAGCGCTCATCTTGCTTTATTGGCGGACCGGTCATGAACAGCTTCCGGGTCATGTGGCCAGCATGACTAAGCTGCTTCTGAACCAGAGCAGCGCACGGAAACGCCCTTTACCTTCCCGCCGGAGCATTACCTATTTATCTACTTGCCCTTTGACGTGCTTTTGAACTGCTAGGTTGGCAGGAGCAGGGACCGAGCAACGGGAGTTCACTCCGTCGTGGGGATTCGAACCGCCAGCCTTCTGATAGGCAAGTCCTAGGCTCTGTGGTTTAACCCACAGCGCCACCCGCATCCCTATTATTTATTTATTTAGATACTTGGGTTTTGGGCGAAGGGAGAACTGGGTCTTGGAGTGGGGTAGAGCTGTACTGGAGCTGCTGGCCTCACTGCTATCGCTGCCTGGAAGAGAAATGAAGAGAAATGAAGAGAAATGAAGAGAAAGAATTCTTAATTTTTTCATTGATTACTACATTGATGGCCCATCTTTCCTGCAAGGATCTCCAGGTGGCTTGCGTTATTCTCCCTTCCTCCCTTCCTCATCCCATCCCTGAACTCTTCTTGAATCAGGGAGCTGCCTCCCCCCATCCCAGTGATCCAGATTCTCTCTGGCCTCCCTGTTCCTCAAGAACAAAGATCAACACTCCCCATCTATAGATCGGTGGCATCCATCCCCTGGTCGCTTGGTCTTACATAAATTGTTTTCACCTTCACTAAAGATTCCTTCTGATCCTCATAACCATCACTTCATCCTCCCATTTCTCTTCCAATATCTCTTCCTCCTCCTCCTCACAGACCAGGGGATGGATCTTTGGCACGTGACAGCAGGAGACCAGCAGCTCACGCAGCCAATCTTTATAAACTAATCTAACCATGACTTGGTTCCCTATGTTTCTGAATCTTGAGGGATAGTAAAAGAAACAGAATGCAGAAGGAATTAGGAATCCTACTTATACTTTAGATGAAGAAAGTCTCTTCATTACACCAGAAAACGTATTTCCTTTCTCACAAACTACCTCCTCAAGCTAAAGATGCTCATCTTTAATTTTATAGTCCCTTTCCTCTTTTGTGCAGTTCTGCCCCTCCTTTCGCCACTTTTCTTCTCTTCCCGATTCTCCAATTAGTCCAGCCGTTTCTCCTAGACCACGCTATGCCATCTTTGCCATCTTTATAGGTTAGTGTTTAATATAAGTTCAATATTAAAAGTGTTGCCTTCTCTTTTACCTTTGTTTTCCAGTAACTTCCACTCTTTTACCACAAACAGCGCTGACAATCCAAGTCTTTTAACTCAGTCTCTTTCGCTGGGCTCACGCCACTTCAAAGTAAAAAACAAGTTAAGTCCTTGAATTCCGCTTCTTTTAATGGGCTAGTACTCCTGCTGCAGAGTGAAATTTGAATCTGTCTTCCTTTTCTTACTGGTACTTGTTAGAGAAATCTTTGCTTATGCTTACGTATAATGAGAAAGATTTCCAATATGTTTAAGATAAAATCTACCATTCTTTACTCTTTATGTGCTAGTCTTTTGGGTCTGTTTCTGAGCAGTTCAGTTTGTATTAATAAGTCTCACAGACCCTCTTCTCCTCAAGCTCTCCTTGTTAGCTGCCGTTCTTACCCTTTGGGACTTTGAGGCTTGCTGCTGAGGATTGCTCGTGTCCTTGCGTCTAGGTACTCTCTGTCGACTCACCTCCTGGTTAGGACGTGGGCTTCGAAGGGTTCCTTTTTTGACGCAGCCGGACAATGTCAGCCCTGGGCCACGCCCAGAGCCTTTTTGGGGGTCGTGTAGCCTCCGCGTTGCCCCCCAAAGTTCCCTCTAACAGCTGCTAGGCGCAGAGAACCCACGAAGCACATCCACAACGGAGGGCGGAAAAACCGGAAGCCCTTACATACCAGCTTTGGGAGGGGGATTTGGTCTGCGATAGGCTTTTTCCGTAGGGACACGGGTGGCCACAGAGCCTAGGGCTTGCTGATCAGAAGGTCGGCAGTTCGAATCCCCACGACGGGGTGAGCTCCCGCTGCTCGGTCCCAGCACCTGCCAACCTAGCAGTTCGAAAGCACAAAGTCGAAGTAGATAAATACCGTATTTTTTGCTCTATAGGACGCTATTTCCCGCCTCCAAAAATTAAGGGGAAATGATCAAAGCAGCAGAAATAAGAGATGATTGGATTCCTTTAAGAGCTCAAAGCATGGGTACCCCCAACAAAAATTTAAAATTCGGTTTTGTAATTTGGAACTAATGTGATTTGATTGGTTTGCTAATAAAAATATATTATAAAAAAAACAAAAATTAAGGGAAAATTTGTGTGCGCCCTATGGAGTGAATGCAGGCTGCGCAGCTAAGCCCAAAGCCAGAGCAGGGAGAAGGAGCGCTGCGCAGCGCTCCGTCTCGCTGTTCTAGCTTGGGGTTAGCTGCGCAAAGCCTCTGCAGGGAAGCAGGGTGAAGCCCCCCTGCTGCCCTGCGAAGGCTTCAAAGGCCGTCCCCAAAGCCAGAACAGGGAGACGGAGCGCTGCGCAGCGCTCCGTCTCACTGTTCTAGCTTGGGGATGGCTGCGCAAAGCCTCCGCAGGACAGCGGGGTGCCTTCACCCCGCTGCTCTGCAGAGGCTTCAAAGGCTGCACTCCGTTGGCTTCAGGCAGCTATCCGCAAGCTTTCGGAGCGCAGCAGGAGTTCCCGCTGTACTTCGAAGGCTTGCGGATAGCCACCTGAAGTCACCTAGCAGTTCGAAAGTGGAAGTAGATAAATACCGTATTTTTCACTCTATAGGACACACTTTTCCCCCTCCAAAAATTAAGGGAAAATGATCAAAGCAGCAGAAATTAGAGATGATTGGATCCCTTTCTGAGCTCGAAGCATGGGTACCCCCAACCAAAATTTAAAATTCGGTTTTGTAATTTGGAACTATTGTGATTTGATTGGTTTGCTAATAAAAAATATATTATAAAAAAAACAAAAATTAAGGGAAAATTTGTGTGCGCCCTATGGAGTGAATGCAGGCTGCGCAGCTAAGCCCAAAGCCAGAGCAGGCAGAAGGAGCGCTGCGCGGTGCTCCGTCTCACTGTTCTAGCTTGGGGATGGCTGCACAAAGCCTCCGCAGGGCAGCGGGGTGCCTTCAGCCCGCTGCTCTGCGGAGGCTTCAAAGGCTGCACTCTGGGGGCTTCAGGCAGCTATCCGCAAGCCTTCCAAGCGCAGCAGGAGTTCCCGCTGCACTCAGAAGGCTTGCGGATAGCCGCCTGAAGCCTGGAGAGCGAGAGGGGTCGGTGCACATTTTTCCCTCTCTGCGCAGCGCCCCTTCAGCGAAGCGGGAGGAGAAATGGAAGGGGCTCCATTTCTCCTGCCGCTTCGCTGAAGGGACACTGAGCAGAGAGGGAGAGAATCCCCCCCCCTGTTCTCCCCCTCCTATAATCCGGTGTGTCTTATGGTCCGGTGCGTCCTATAGAGCCAAAAATACGGTAGGTGCCGTTCTGTCGGGAAGGTAAACAGCCTTTCCGTGCACTGCTCTGCTTTTGCCAGAAGCGGCTTCGTCATCCTGGCCACATGACCCGGAAGCTGTACGCCGGCTCCCTCAGCCTATAGAGCGAGATGAGCGCGCAACCCTAGAGTCGTCCGCGACTGGACCTAACGGTCAGGGGTCCCTGTACCTTTACTTAGGCTTTTTCCAGATTGCCTTACTGCCCTATGTTTCTAAATCCTGAGGGAGAGCAAAAGAAGCAGAATGCAGAAAGAATTAGACATTCTACTTACACTCAAGAAGAAGAAATCTTTATTTTGCCGGAAAACATCATTACTTCTCACAAACCACCTCCTTTCTCCTGAACTATCCTCAAGTAGTTGCTCTTCCCAAAGTCCTCAGCCAAGTCACTCAGCAGGGGGACGTGTCACAATGGAGGCCCTGACCCTGTTGCTTTAGCTACCTTGCTTAACAATGTGAATTGTTCCCCTTAACATTAATTTTTCAAATATATCTTCCAGTGGGTTTTTATTTTATTTATTTAGGAAGGATCTAGAGCTGGCTTCATCCAGCACGGTGCATTTCTGGACAGGACAGGAAACACCTAGCAAACACACACTTTTCAACATGGCGGTGTCACCAAGGAAAAACACTCCTGGCCTAGACTATGGCTGCTGTTTCTCAATTAATATTAAAAAATGACCCTTCTCAACATCCTGTAATCATCTGTCCAGTATTAGGATGGACAGGAGCAGGACTTCACCCTTAGACCCCCTCATCCCCCTGTTTCTTTCTGTTTCTGCCCAGTGTCTTCTGCCAATCAACAGCTTTCCTTAGCTTGCAAGGAAGTGAAATGTTATGAGTTACTTGGTGCCAGACTCCCCTTTGCCATGAGTTTCTGGGTGCCAGGCACTGAACCCCTGGACACTGAACATCGGGGGAATTGATCTAAGCTGTACCCCAAGCACTACATTTGATTGTTGGTTATTAAAAACTGATTGAAACCATTTTATTTCATTCACAAAAGAAATTTTGACATGTGATTATGATAACAGTTTATATAATAAAGGTGACACGTTTATTGATCCTTTTTGTAAGTTATTATTTGTCTACTTTAATGTATTTTTATATATATTAATCAGTAAGGGGGTGGGGTGGGAAGCAGTTTTGCATATGGAACTGGTGGATGGCTGTCATTAATCCAGATCAATTTCATAGAATCATAGAAACTTATAGCTGGAAGGGACACCAAGGGTCATCTAGTCCAACCCCCTGGGATGCAGGAATCTCAGCAAAAGCATCCATGGCAGACGGCCACCCAACCTCTGCTTAGTAACCTCCAAGGAAGGAGTTTCCACCACCTCTCATGGGAATCTGTTCCAATGCCAAACAGCCCTTACTGTCAGAAAGTTTTTATGAATGTTTAGTCTACTTTCTTATAACTTGAATCCATGGGTTCGAGTCCTACCATCTAGAGCAGGAGAAAACAAGCTTGTTCCCTCTTCCATGTGACAGCCCTTAAGATATTGGAAGATGGCTGTCAGATCTCCTCTCAGTTTCCTCTTTTCCAGGCCAAACCTACCCAGCTCCTTCAAGTGTTTCTCTTCAATCTTAGTTTCCAGACCCTTGGTTGTCTTGGTTGCCCTCCTCTGCACACATTCCAGCTTGTCAACATCCTTCTTGAATGATGCTGCCCAGAACTGGACACAGGACTCCAGGTGTGGCCTGACCAAGGTAGGAGAGAGTAGGACTTGGACTTCCTTTCACCAGGACCCTGGACTTCCATAGATGCAATCTAGAACAGCGTTACCATTTTCTGCTGCTGCACATTCCTTGTGGCTGAGGCTCAGGGTAACGCCCCCGGGACCTTTCAGTTCATGGTGTCCATGGAGGCGCAGGTCAATTCTGTGTCCAGGGCAGCTGTTGACCAGCTTCATCTAGTACGCAGGCTGAGACCCTATCTGCCTGCGGATTGCCTCGCCAGAGTGGTGCATGCTCTGGTTATCTCCCGCTTGGATTACTGCAATGCGCTCTACGTGGGGCTACCTTTGAAGGTGACCCGGAAACTACAACTAATCCAGAATGCGGCAGCTAGACTGGTGACTGGGAGTGGCCCCCAAGACCTACATTGGCTCTCAGTATGTTTCCGGGCACAATTCAAAGTGTTGGTGCTGACCTTTAAAGCCCTAAACGGCCTCAAAGGCCCAGTATACCTGAAGGAGCGCCTCCACCCCCATCATTCTGCCTGGACACTGAGGTCCAGCGCTGAGGGCCTTTTGGCGGTTCCCTCCCTACAAGAAGCCAAGTTACAGGGTAGTGATGCCTGCCCTGTGGAACCCCCTCCCACCAGATGTCAAAGAGACAAACAGCTACCTGACATTTAGAAGACATCTGAAGGCAGCCCTGTTCTGGGAAGCTTTGAATGTTTGACAGACTTTTTTATTTTAATATTTTGTTGGAAGCTGCCCAGAGTGGCTGGGTATAAATAATAAATTATTATTATTATATTATGATGATGACTGTGAGGTGTTACAAGTCATTAACTTCAAGCCACACTGCCATGCCTTTGAAGACACAAACCATCCCAGCTTTTCAGAGCTGGCTATCATGGCTTCTTTAATCTTTGTGTATTGCTCCACCATGTGGCTGAATCATATAAAGCACTGACTTTTACATATCTCTTGACCTCTAATTGCAAGAAGATCTCGTTAACTTGGATTATAATCTTTATAAATTGGAGTTGTGGAGCAGGTCCTCGAGAGGGGGGGGGGCTCCCACCATTCCTCCTCAGTCCAGCCCCTGACAACCATGTGGGTTACGGCGTCGAGGGCTCATTTTGTGGGGCGATGTGAAACGTAGTGTTTTCACCCCCAAACCTTGCAGGGGGCATTCTCTGGGTGTTTGGCGCCACTTTGGAGTGAATTGGACAACGTCTGACTTGGGGAGAAATTGGGATCCCGTGAGTTAGGGCGCCAAAGGCTCATTTTTGGGGGTGCCATGAAATGTGGGGTTTTCACTGCCAAACATTTCAGGGGGTCTTTAGCAGGTGTTTGCCGTTGCTTTGTTGTGAATCCTAAGACATCGGGTTTTCAGCGAAATCGTGGCCACCATATCTATCCTGACAGATGATTTGGCCTGTCACCCTTGTGTGGAAGTAAAGGATGAGATTCCCCTACTACTCCGCCTGGGGTCTCCAATGTGGTGCACCCAGCCTCCACTCACACTATTCCTATGCTGGGGGATTTGGGGGTGGTTTGTGGGGATGTTATGTACTGAGTTGAATAGGATCCAAAATGCTACAGTCTGATTGGTCCTAGAACAATAGGATCCAACATGCAGCAGTCTGATTGGTCCTAGAACAATGCAGCAGTCTGGTCCGCAGGAGCCACCCAATCCAGCTCCAGGTGGAAGTGAATCCACAACCTGATTGGCCTACAGGAGAATCCCAGAATTAGCCAATCACGTGCAGCCCATTGTGTAAATAATGTATATAAAGCAGATATTGTGGGGGAACTTTCATTCCTCGCTACTATGAGCTGAATATAGAGCATGAAATCCACTCTCGACTCCGAGTATATTTCAGGGGAAGAGCTGTTTGGGATATTTCCTGCTTGTGAATTATTATTTGTGTGTGTGTGTGTGTGTGTGTGTTTGTGTGTGTGTGTGTATATGTGTGTAAAACACATGCCTAAAGCTTTAAATCTGGGATGGGCATGGAAGTTCCGAGGTGGGCCATCAGGTGGCACTGCAGGCCATGCTCCAGTTGCTGCTGCTGCTGCTGCTACAGGTGCCAGTAAGTCTCGCATTTTCAACCTCTTCCTCCTCCATTGCACTGGCTAAATGATTCCTTGCTGGACTCCCATCGCTGAGGCCAAATGTACCTTTACCGAGCAAAATATCCGTTCGAATTATACACCCAGCACATGGAACCTGACAAAGGGGCAATACAAGTGGACTCTCTGTGCCCTTACCACAGTAAAAAGACTGATACTGGTGAGCTGGAAAAATAAAAATGCGTCTCCCTTCTATGATTGGATTGAAGACTTCTACAAACTCACCACATATGAATAGATTTTTTTATTAGGAATTTTTATAACAACAAAGACAAAACAAAACAATACCATAAACACAACAAACATATAACAAGTACAATTTCAAAATCTTATTTTCTTATACCTTACTTCCCCGACTTCCTCATACCTCCCCTTTCTGTATTCCAATTTCTAATCAGCTATTCAGCAAGTCCTTCCCTTATTTTGACTTAAATTTTGATTTTACTCTCTTTAACTTATCCAATACCGCTGATAACCACTTATTTTCAAATCCAACGTCATTTTAACATTCATTAATTTTACAAAATCTCTTTAAATAGTCCTTAAATTTCTTCCAATCTTCTTCCGCCGTTTCTCTTCCCTGGTTTCGGATTCTGCTCGTCATCTCTGCCAGACCCATGTAGTCGATCACCTTCATCTGCCATTCTTCCAGGGTGGGTAAATCTTGTGTCTTCCAGTACTTTGCGATGAGTATTCTTGCTGCTGTTGTAGCATACATAAAGAAAGTCATATCCTTCTTTAACACCCCCTGGCTGACAATACCCAAGAGAAAGGCCTCTGGTTTCTTCGGGAAGGTATATTTAAACACCTTTTTCAACTCATTATATATCATTTCACAGAAAGCCTTAATCTTAGGGCATGTCCACCAAAGGTGAAAGAATGCACCTTCATTTTCTTTACATTTCCAACACTTGTTATCAGGCAAATGGTAGATTTTTGCAAGCTTGACTGGGGTCATGTACCACCTATAAATCATTTTCATAACATTTTCTCTTAAGGCATTACATGCCGTAAATTTCATCCCGGTGGTCCACAACTTTTCCCAGTCAGCAAACATAATGTTATGACCAATGTCCTGAGCCCACTTAATCATTGCCGATTTAACCGTTTCATCCTGAGTATTCCATTTCAGCAGCAAGTTATACATTTTTGATAAATTTTTAGTACTGGATTCTAACAACTCAAACTCCAATTTTGATTTTTTCACCTGAAAGCCAAATTTCCTGTCCATCTTAAAGACCTCTATTATTTGGTAATAGTGAAGCCAATCTCTCACTTTCCCTTTTAGTTTCTCAAAACTCTGCAATTTTGATCTGTCCCCTTCGTGTTCTAAAATTTCACAGTATCTCGGCCATCTAGATTCCATATTAAGCTTCTTAACAGCCTTAGCTTCCATTGGTGACAACCATCTTGGGGTTCTATTTTCCAACAAATCTTTGTATCTAGTCCAAACATTAAATAGTGCTTTCCTGACAATATGATTTTTAAAACCTTTATGAGCTTTAACCTTGTCATACCACAGATATGCACGCCACCCAAAAATGTTATTAAAACCTTCCAAATCCAAAATGTCTGTATTCTCAAGAAGTAGCCAGTCCTTCAGCCAGCAGAATGCTGCCGCTTCATAGTAAAGTTTGAAGTCTGGCAGGGCAAAACCCCCCCTTTCCTTAGCATCAGTTAAAATCTTAAACTTAATTCTGGGCTTCTTGCCCTGCCAGACAAACCTAGATATATCTTTCTGCCACTTCTTGAAACAGTCCATCTTGTCAATAATCTGCAATGTTTGAAAAAAAAAACAACATTCTTGGCAATACATTCATCTTTATAACCGCAATTCGACCCAAGAAGGAAAGCTTCAAGTTCGACCAGATTTCTAGATCTTTTTTCACTTCTGTCCAAACTTTCTCATAGTTATCTTTAAATAAATTCACATTCTTAGCTGTCATGTTTATGCCCAAATACTTCACTTTCTTAACCACATTTAACCCTGTCTCATTCTGAAACCTTTCTTTTTCAAAAGGTGTTAAATTTTTCTCCAATACCTTAGTTTTTAATTTGTTCAATTTAAATCCTGCGACATGGCCAAATTCTTGTATTAATTCCAATACCCTTTTCGTACTAGCGTCCGGTTCTTGTAATGTAAGTACCAGGTCATCTGCAAACGCTCTCAATTTGTATTGTTTAGCTCCGACCTGAATCCCTTTTACCAACTGGTCCCTTCTAATCATGTTAAGCAAAACCTCCAGGACTGATATAAAAAGTAATGGAGAGATTGGGCACCCCTGACGTGTTCCTTTTTCTATCTTGAACTCTTCTGTAAGCACATTATTTACAATTAATTTTGCTTTCTGTTCAGAGTATATTGCACCTATACCATTTTCAAACCCTTGGCCTACCCCCATCCCCCGGAGATTCTTCATCATAAAACTCCAAGAAATGTTGTCAAAGGCTTTCTCGGCATCCACAAATATCAAAACTGCCTTAGTGTTAATGTCCACTTCCAACTTTTCCAAAATGTCAATTATATTCCTTACATTGCCCGACAAGTGTCTTTTCGGGAGAAAGCCCGCTTGATCTCCATGAATCTCCTCCATCAAAACTCTTTTAAATCTCTTTGCTAAAGTGTCAGCAAAAATTTTATAATCCACATTTAATAACGAGATGGGTCAGTATAAACTCACCACATATGAACAACCTGCAGATAAACGCAGACTTGCCATGGACAAATTCAGTGATACAGTGGTACCTCGGGTTAACATACACTTCAGGTTACAGACTCTGCTTGTAGCCTTTTTAGCCTCGGGTGAGAAGAGCTTTGCGCCCAGGACGGGGAAATGGGAGTCAACAGACACTCAAGGAATAGTTTCAGAGAAAAGCTTTATTCTGCCATCCGGGGTGGCAGAAGGAGCAAGTGTGATAGATTCACAAAACAAGCATGAGTTCACAGCCATTTGCGCAGAGCATATATTCCCCTTCCAGTTCCCTCCCCTTTCTCCTCCTCCTCAAGAGTCCTGCCCCATTGTGATGAAATTCCAGTGCCTGTCTTCGGAGAACTTCCAGACATTAGTGACAAAGATGCCTCCAGTGCTGAAGGACACGAAGAAGAAGTGGTTCTTGAAGATGATGCTCCACATCCATTTTCCCAAAAGGAGTTGAATGATCTAGTTCGCGACCTCAGCTTGTCAAAGGACTCTGCCGAACTGTTGGCATCCAGATTGAAGGGGGAAAAAACTCCTCTCTGACATCAGCTTCTTCCGCAACAGGCATCAAGAGTACCTCCGTTTTTTCTCAGAAGACAAGGACTTGGTGTACTGTGCAGATATTGCGCAGCTTCTGCTCAAGCTTGGAGTGCCACAGTATGAACCCAAAGATTGGAGACTGTTCATTGACAGCAGCAAGCGATCACTGAAATGTGTTCTGCTACACAACGGCAACCAGTTTGCCTCTATACCCCTGGCTCACTCGACTACACTGAAGGAGAACTATGAAGCAGTGAAGTATGTGCTGGAGAAAATTGGTTATGGTCAGCATAAGTGGTTTATTTGTGTTGACCTGAAGATGGTGAACTTTTTGTTGGGACAACAGTCTGGCTTCAACAAGTACCCATGTTTTCTGTGCATGTGGGATAGTAGGGACCGTGCTCAGCATTACACGAAGAAGGACTGGCCTGTGCGGGAGGAATTGGTGCCTTGCAAAGAAAGGAACGTCATCAACGACCCTCTGGTGGACAGAGACAGAATACTCTTCCCACCGCTGCACATCAAGCTCGGCTTAATCAAGCAGTTCACCAAAGGCTCTGGACAAGGATGGTGACTGCTTCACTTGTGGCAGGATTGACCATGGAGAAGTTGAAAGCTGGCATCTTTGACGGTCCTCAGATCCATCAGCTCATCAGAGATCCAGAGTTCCGAAACTCAATGAACGAAATGGAACTGGAAGCGTGGAAGGCATTTGTTCTGGTAGTGAAGAACTTTCTAAGCAACAATAAGGTCAGAAACTATGCAGAACTTGTCAACAACATGCTGACTGCTTTCAGAAACCTGGGCTGCAACATGAGCGTCAAGATGCACTGCCTATTTTCACATATGGACCGGTTTCCTGAGAACCTGGGTTCAATGAGTGACGAGCAGGGGGAGAGATTCCATCAGGACATGAAAGAGATGGAGACCAGGTATCAGGGTCGCTGGGACGCAGTCATGATGGCTGACTACTGTTGGACTCTGAAGAGAGACCTCCCTGCCGCTGAGCATTCCAGGAGTTCCAAGAAACGGAAGTTCAAGCCCTGAAGTTTGAAAAATGGTGAAGCAACGTGCAATTTATGTGTTCTTACCTTTATCAATGCCCACCATTCAGTTTACAGTAATCGATGTTTCTATCAGGTAATCAATAGATGTTGTTGGAAAAATATTATTTTCTCTTAAAAACATATTTAGGATGATATGTGTTGACAAAAATCAGCTGATAATGCCACAAAATGTAATCGGTTTTGTCACAAGATCTGATTTTTTACAAATCAACATAGCACAACAACCTGACCTGATGGAGAGAAACGGATGCCATTTCCTGATTCAGCAGTGCAAAAATACCCTAAATCAATTGTAGAAATCTAGACAACATTCAAAAGGTAAAAAATTGTTGCCCAGTGTATAATTTAACATCTTTTGGGGGCAATTCCAAACCTGTTATTCCAAGAAGAAAGGCCTCTGGTTTCTTTATAAATGTATATTTCAACATTTTTTTCAATTCATTATAAATCTTTTCCCAGAAGTCTTTCACCTTGGGGCAGGTCCACCACATATGATAGAAGGTACCTTCTTTTTCTTTACCTTTCCAGCAATGGTTATCACAGTTATGATAAATCTTTGATAATTTAACAGGGGTCAGATACCATCTATACATCATTTTCATTATGTTTTCCTTTAGTACAGTACATGCAGTGAACTTGACCCCTTTCTTCCACAATCTTTCCCAATCCTCAAACATTATGTTATGTCCTACATGTCTTGCCCAATCTATCACCACTGATTTAACTTGTTCATCCTTCGTATGCCACTCTAACAATGGGAAATGTAGTATTTTCAAAGCCCCCCCCCCCAATGTTGCAGGGGGCATTCTCTGGGTGTTTGGTGCTGCTTTGGAGTGAATCAGATGACATTGGACCTGTGGAGAAATCGTGACCCTGTGGGTTAGGGCACTGAAGCCTCATTTTTTTGGGGGGGGCGCCATAAAACATGGGGTTTTCACTGCCATGGATCACAAAACGGCTGCTGTTTTGTGCAAAGCTGGTAGATTGAGAAACTTGTATTTTATTTTTATTTTTAAAAAGATAAACTAAAGGTGTGTGCTTACAGGTAAACAGATACCAGTGTGCATGCCCATTATGACCTCAGGCAAGAATCAAGAAAATACAGGTGGTCCCTCTTAACTGACATTCTGAACTGAACAGAACTGAAGGGAGGGGCTGGTTCTGGAGCAAAGCTGTTTAGATTGGGTTTGGGTGGATGCGAAGAGGATGCCTCCAACTTCTTGGGCTTTGCTTCTCAACTTATTCTGCCTTCTGGGACCCCCCAGCCCAAGACCAACCACCTCTTGGATAGGTGAGCATGCAGATATTTTGGAATGTGAGTGTGGGGCAGGATGACCGCGTATGAAAGCTCCTTTGAGCACAAGTGCTGGCCCCCCTTTTCTCTCCCATGGAGGCCCTGAACTGGCCAGCTCCTGGTTCAGGGCCTCCAAGGGAGAGAAAAGGGAACCTCAGTTACTCTTTGCCTTCTGAGGACACTGTCTCACTCCCAGCAGAGCCCCAAGACTTACGGCTGCTGCTCTAACAGCCTCAGGACATCCAAGGGATCATGAGCAAAGCACACAAGCCCTGCCCGCCAGATGTGAAGCACTCTACGGAGAGAATTTGGGTTTTTTAACTGGCTGAACAGAGTTTCAGCCCTTGGGGAATTTGATTTCTTAAACATACACCTTCCCCTTCCTTGTGTCCCTGGGGAGAAAAGCCAATCCTGCTTTCTTCCTTTGGTAATTTAATCAGAGGAAATAAACTCTTTCAGTGGTCTAATAGATTTGCTGAATCATGAATTCTGTACATGCACAGAGGCTATACCTCTTGAAACCCCAAAGATGGGTTAGGCCAATGAAAGGCCAAGTAGGGATTCCTAGTGGGGGATGTTGCTGTGGTATAGTGGAGGAGCAGGGCCAGGAGGCTAACTTGGACACCTGAGAACACAAAAAAGCAGCAGCAAAACAACTACATGTTTCCTTTTAAATGGGCCTTCCTGCTGAGTGTAAAGCATAGATCCTCCTTTTTTAAGGGAAAAGGGAGAGAAGGCTTCTCCCAAAGTGTTAGAAGGCCACAAATAATGTAACAATAGAACAAAACAAATGTGCCGTTTCATGTGATACAGAATCCTATGTGCAAATCTGTTAGATTGAGAAATTTGTACTAAATAAGAAAAAAAAATTAAAGGTGTGTGCTTGCAGGTAAACAGATTGGAGATTTTCTGCAAGATCTTGTGAGATCTCATTGAAGTCTTGCAAGATGTCCAGGAGAGCAAAATATGTATTGAGATTTGGGAGAGATCTTGCATGCTCTTTCAGGGACCAAAGCCATCACTGCTGCAGCGCCAAAGGCAGGTGGCTAAGGGGTGGTGAGTGTCCCACGGGGCGAAATGGGATGTACCCCCCCTCAAGCTCAGGATTCCAGAACTAACAACTGTCAGTTGGGAGGGACGGAAGGCAAGGACCCACAGCCCAGGTGGGGCTCGCTAGCTTGGGGAGGAGGTGTGTGATTCCTCAGCTGGAGTAGATGCAGGACAGTTGAGGCTCACATGCCTCATCACCGCAAAAGCTATAACTGGAAAGCTGAATTATGATTTTCAAGTTTATACATTTCAATAATTTTGCAGTCATTTTAGCATTTCAAAACTTGACTTCCTTCCCCCTCTTTCTGCAGTTCTTTAAATTGATTCTCCATATCTTATGCATATCCAAATTACCTCAATTTCTTCATTTATGCATCTGCTTTAAATAGATAATCTTATTAAACTGCAGGTTATTCCAATAATCCTGCCAATGTTCTTATCTGTTTACAGTTTGTAACTATTCATTCAACCATTTCCATTCTTTAATAAAAAGTTTGTTCTCTTGCTCCTAGAAACGGTCAGCATGTGACAGAGGCCACATCCTGGGAACGGTTTGACTGGCCACCTAAACCAGGTGAGAGCAGCCAAGGAATCTCAAATGCTCAGGAACTTCCCCTGTGTGCCAAGACGGGCTCCAGCAGATTGAGCGGACAAGACCAAGCGTGGGCCCAGTGGTCAAGAAGGTGGTTTCTGCAATGCTGTGGAGGGAAGTGAGGGGCAGATGGGGCTCATCCACCTATAAAGATAGCCCATTGAAGAGAAGGAAAACTCTGATCCTAATTTGCCTTGTGGGATATCTTTGGGAGCTGAAAAGGCTAAGGAGTAAAGCCTACACAAATCTGGAGTGGAGTCCCTCAGGCGGTTGGATGGCGCCGTTTACAACCCCTTCTGACATCTCCTGCAGCCCAACTGGTGCCTAACTCTGCTTTCCTTGGAGACACATCTGCAAGGCCAAGAGAGGGAGTCTTGTCATCTGGGAAGCCCAGGACCTCCAGACACACTGCCCAGTCTTGCTCCCTGGAGAGGTCACTTTGGGACTGCTGACACCGTTGCTTGACTTTTGACCTCACCCCCGGAGGCGCACTCCATTGCTTCTCAAGACAGACAAATGACAACATTAAAAAACTATTTGAAAGAATTTTATTTCATTCAAAAAAGACAATCTGGCATGTGATTAGGACAGTGGTTTTCAGACAACGGGTGACACGTTTATTGATCCAGTTTGGAAGGCTCTGTCTTGTCTTCGCACATGCGCAGTTCCATCTAGGAGCAACAACAAGGGAAGGAGCCAAACTGTCAACTCCTGCAGCGAGACTCAGGATTTCCACTCATGCTCACAAACGTAGGAAAAAGCACCGCCTAGGATAAAAGGATGATCAGAGAATAGCATGTTTGTAAAGGAACTTGATTAGAATAATAATGATGATGATGATTTTTATTTTATTTTTCTATTTGGGTTTGTGGGGAAGGGGGGGACTGGGTCTTGGTGGGGAGGGAGATCTGTGCTGGAGTTGCTGGCCTCACTGCTGTCGCTGCCCGGAAGAGAGAAGAAGAGAAAATATTTTTAATCTTTCCATTTCTTATTATGTTGACAACCCATCTTTCCTTCAAGGATCTCCAGATGGCTTACGCTATTCTCCCTTTCTTTAATTATATTTACTTCCTCATTCCGTTTCTCTTCCAATATCTCTTCCTCCTCCTCCTCGGAGACCAGGGGGTGGATTTTAGGGGCACAACAGCAGGAGGCCAGCAGCTCGCACAGCCTGCCACACTGGCCATTCTCTCTTTCAACAGCCTTGGAGAACAACTGAGTAGGCATCTAGAGCGTCAACTGAACAGGCATGTGGATCAGCTAGTCACTGGGCACAGTCTATTCTTTTGGAGGGGGCTTTCCCCAGTTTCCATTTATAAGAAGTTTGAAAGGTTGCCTCTTTATAAAGTCTGTTTCCTTGTGACGAGAGACCACACTGGAGACTCAGTGTTTTTGAAATATATCAAGGTAGAGGGACTCCTGACCATTAGGTCCAGTCGTGGCCGACTCTGGGGTTGCAGCGCTCATCTTGCTTTATTGGCGGACCGGTCATGAACAGCTTCCGGGTCATGTGGCCAGCATGACTAAGCTGCTTCTGAACCAGAGCAGCGCACGGAAACGCCCTTTACCTTCCCGCCGGAGCATTACCTATTTATCTACTTGCCCTTTGACGTGCTTTTGAACTGCTAGGTTGGCAGGAGCAGGGACCGAGCAACGGGAGTTCACTCCGTCGTGGGAATTCGAACCGCCAGCCTTCTGATAGGCAAGTCCTAGGCTCTGTGGTTTAACCCACAGTGCCACCCGCATCCCTATTATTTATTTATTTAGATACTTGGGTTTTGGGCGAAGGGAGAACTGGGTCTTGGAGTGGGGTAGAGCTGTACTGGAGCTGCTGGCCTCACTGCTATCGCTGCCTGGAAGAGAAATGAAGAGAAATGAAGAGAAATGAAGAGAAAGAATTCTTAATTTTTTCATTGATTACTACATTGATGGCCCATCTTTCCTGCAAGGATCTCCAGGTGGCTTGCGTTATTCTCCCTTCCTCCCTTCCTCATCCCATCCCTGAACTCTTCTTGAATCAGGGAGCTGCCTCCCCCCATCCCAGTGATCCAGATTCTCTCTGGCCTCCCTGTTCCTCAAGAACAAAGATCAACACTCCCCATCTATAGATCGGTGGCATCCATCCCCTGGTCGCTTGGTCTTACATAAATTGTTTTCACCTTCACTAAAGATTCCTTCTGATCTTCATAACCATCACTTCATCCTCCCATTTCTCTTCCAATATCTCTTCCTCCTCCTCCTCACAGACCAGGGGATGGATCTTTGGCACGTGACAGCAGGAGACCAGCAGCTCACGCAGCCAATCTTTATAAACTAATCTAACCATGACATGGTTCCCTATGTTTCTGAATCTTGAGGGATAGTAAAAGAAACAGAATGCAGAAGGAATTAGGAATCCTACTTATACTTTAGATGAAGAAAGTCTCTTCATTACACCAGAAAACGTATTTCCTTTCTCACAAACTATCTCCTCAAGCTAAAGATGCTCATCTTTAATTTTATAGTCCCTTTCCTCTTTTGTGCAGTTCTGCCCCTCCTTTCGCCACTTTTCTTCTCTTCCCGATTCTCCAATTAGTCCAGCCGTTTCTCCTAGACCACGCTATGCCATCTTTGCCATCTTTATAGGTTAGTGTTTAATATAAGTTCAATATTAAAAGTGTTGCCTTCTCTTTTACCTTTGTTTTCCAGTAACTTCCACTCTTTTACCACAAACAGCGCTGACAATCCAAGTCTTTTAACTCAGTCTCTTTCGCTGGGCTCACGCCACTTCAAAGTAAAAAACAAGTTAAGTCCTTGAATTCCGCTTCTTTTAATGGGCTAGTACTCCTGCTGCAGAGTGAAATTTGAATCTGTCTTCCTTTTCTTACTGGTACTTGTTAGAGAAATCTTTGCTTATGCTTACGTATAATGAGAAAGATTTCCAATATGTTTAAGATAAAATCTACCATTCTTTACTCTTTATGTGCTAGTCTTTTGGGTCTGTTTCTGAGCAGTTCAGTTTGTATTAATAAGTCTCACAGACCCTCTTCTCCTCAAGCTCTCCTTGTTAGCTGCCGTTCTTACCCTTTGGGACTTTGAGGCTTGCTGCTGAGGATTGCTCGTGTCCTTGCGTCTAGGTACTCTCTGTCGACTCACCTCCTGGTTAGGACGTGGGCTTCGAAGGGTTCCTTTTTTGACGCTGCCAGACAATGTCAGCCCTGGGCCACGCCCAGAGCCTTTTTGGGGGTCGTGTAGCCTCCGCGTTGCCCCCCAAAGTTCCCTCTAACAGCTGCTAGGCGCAGAGAACCCACGAAGCACATCCACAACGGAGGGCGGAAAAACCGGAAGCCCTTACATACCAGGTTTGGGAGGGGGATTTGGTCTGCGATAGGCTTTTTCCGTAGGGACACGGGTGGCCACAGAGCCTAGGGCTTGCTGATCAGAAGGTCGGCAGTTCGAATCCCCGCGACGGGGTGAGCTCCCGCTGCTCGGTCCCAGCACCTGCCAACCTAGCAGTTCGAAAGCACAAAGTCGAAGTAGATAAATACCGTATTTTTCGCTCTATAGGACGCTATTTCCCCCCTCCAAAAATTAAGGGGAAATGATCAAAGCAGCGGAAATAAGAGATGATTGGATTCCTTTAAGAGCTCAAAGCATGGGTACCCCCAACAAAAATTTAAAATTCGGTTTTGTAATTTGGAACTAATGTGATTTGATTGGTTTGCTAATAAAAATATATTATAAAAAAAACAAAAATTAAGGGAAAATTTGTGTGCGCCCTATGGAGTGAATGCAGGCTGCGCAGCTAAGCCCAAAGCCAGAGCAGGGAGAAGGAGCGCTGCGCAGCGCTCCGTCTCGCTGTTCTAGCTTGGGGTTAGCTGCGCAAAGCCTCCGCAGGGAAGCAGGGTGAAGCCCCCCTGCTGCCCTGCGAAGGCTTCAAAGGCCGTCCCCAAAGCCAGAACAGTGAGGCGGAGCGCTGCGCAGCGCTCCGTCTCACTGTTCTAGCTTGGGGATGGCTGCGCAAAGCCTCCGCAGGACAGCGGGGTGCCTTCACCCCGCTGCTCTGCAGAGGCTTCAAAGGCTGCACTCCGTTGGCTTCAGGCAGCTATCCGCAAGCTTTCGG
Source organism: Podarcis muralis (assembly GCF_964188315.1). Lineage (NCBI taxonomy): Eukaryota > Metazoa > Chordata > Lepidosauria > Squamata > Lacertidae > Podarcis > Podarcis muralis. Next base: position 4,916,550 of record NC_135659.1, on the reverse strand, counting down.
AGCGCAGCAGGAGTTCCCGCTGTACTTCGAAGGCTTGCGGATAGCCACCTGAAGTCACCTAGCAGTTCGAAAGTGGAAGTAGATAAATACCGTATTTTTCACTCTATAGGACACACTTTTCCCCCTCCAAAAATTAAGGGAAAATGATCAAAGCAGCAGAAATTAGAGATGATTGGATCCCTTTCTGAGCTCGAAGCATGGGTACCCCCAACCAAAATTTAAAATTCAGTTTTGTAATTTGGAACTATTGTGATTTGATTGGTTTGCTAATAAAAAATATATTATAAAAAAAACAAAAATTAAGGGAAAATTTGTGTGCGCCCTATGGAGTGAATGCAGGCTGCGCAGCTAAGCCCAAAGCCAGAGCAGGCAGAAGGAGCGCTGCGCGGTGCTCCGTCTCACTGTTCTAGCTTGGGGATGGCTGCACAAAGCCTCCGCAGGGCAGCGGGGTGCCTTCACCCCGCTGCTCTGCGGAGGCTTCAAAGGCTGCACTCTGGGGGCTTCAGGCAGCTATCCGCAAGCCTTCCAAGCGCAGCAGGAGTTCCCGCTGCACTCAGAAGGCTTGCGGATAGCCGCCTGAAGCCTGGAGAGCGAGAGGGGTCGGTGCACATTTTTCCCTCTCTGCGCAGCGCCCCTTCAGCGAAGCGGGAGGAGAAATGGAAGGGGCTCCATTTCTCCTGCCGCTTCGCTGAAGGGACACTGAGCAGAGAGGGAGAGAATCCCCCCCCCCCCCCTGTTCTCCCCCTCCTATAATCCGGTGCGTCTTATGGTCCGGTGCGTCCTATAGAGCCAAAAATACGGTAGGTGCCGTTCTGTCGGGAAGGTAAACAGCCTTTCCGTGCACTGCTCTGCTTTTGCCAGAAGCGGCTTCGTCATCCTGGCCACATGACCCGGAAGCTGTACGCCGGCTCCCTCAGCGTATAGAGCGAGATGAGCGCGCAACCCTAGGGTCGTCCGCGACTGGACCTAACGGTCAGGGGTCCCTGTACCTTTACTTAGGCTTTTTCCAGATTGCCTTACTGCCCTATGTTTCTAAATCCTGAGGGAGAGCAAAAGAAGCAGAATGCAGAAAGAATTAGACATTCTACTTACACTCAAGAAGAAGAAATCTTTATTTTGCCGGAAAACATCATTACTTCTCACAAACCACCTCCTTTCTCCTGAACTATCCTCAAGTAGTTGCTCTTCCCAAAGTCCTCAGCCAAGTCACTCAGCAGGGGGACGTGTCACAATGGAGGCCCTGACCCTGTTGCTTTAGCTACCTTGCTTAACAATGTGAATTGTTCCCCTTAACATTAATTTTTCAAATATATCTTCCAGTGGGTTTTTATTTTATTTATTTAGGAAGGATCTAGAGCTGGCTTCATCCAGCACGGTGCATTTCTGGACAGGACAGGAAACACCTAGCAAACACACACTTTTCAACATGGCGGTGTCACCAAGGAAAAACACTCCTGGCCTAGACTATGGCTGCTGTTTCTCAATTCATAGTAAAAAATGACCCTTCTCAACATCCTGTAATCATCTGTCCAGTATTAGGATGGACAGGAGCAGGACTTCACCCTTAGACCCCCTCATCCCCCTGTTTCTTTCTGTTTCTGCCCAGTGTCTTCTGCCAATCAACAGCTTTCCTTAGCTTGCAAGGAAGTGAAATGTTATGAGTTACTTGGTGCCAGACTCCCCTTTGCCATGAGTTTCTGGGTGCCAGGCACTGAACCCCTGGACACTGAACATCTGGGGAATTGATCTAAGCTGTACCCCAAGCACTACATTTGATTGTTGGTTATTAAAAACTGATTGAAACCATTTTATTTCATTCACAAAAGAAATTTTGACATGTGATTATGATAACAGTTTATATAATAAAGGTGACACGTTTATTGATCCTTTTTGTAAGTTATTATTTGTCTACTTTAATGTATTTTTATATATATTAATCAGTAAGGGGGTGGGGTGGGAAGCAGTTTTGCATATGGAACTGGTGGGTGGCTGTCATTAATCCAGATCTATTTCATAGAATCATAGAAACTTATAGCTGGAAGGGACACCAAGGGTCATCTAGTCCAACCCCCCGGGATGCAGGAATCTCAGCAAAAGCATCCATGGCAGACGGCCACCCAACCTCTGCTTAGTAACCTCCAAGGAAGGAGTTTCCACCACCTCTCATGGGAATCTGTTCCAATGCCAAACAGCCCTTACTGTCAGAAAGTTTTTATGAATGTTTAGTCTACTTTCTTATAACTTGAATCCATGGGTTCGAGTCCTACCATCTAGAGCAGGAGAAAACAAGCTTGTTCCCTCTTCCATGTGACAGCCCTTAAGATATTGGAAGATGGCTGTCAGATCTCCTCTCAGTTTCCTCTTTTCCAGGCCAAACCTACCCAGCTCCTTCAAGTGTTTCTCTTCAATCTTAGTTTCCAGACCCTTGGTTGTCTTGGTTGCCCTCCTCTGCACACATTCCAGCTTGTCAACATCCTTCTTAAATGATGATGCCCAGAACTGGACACAGGACTCCAGGTGTGGCCTGACCAAGGTAGGAGAGAGTAGGACTTGGACTTCCTTTCACCAGGACCCTGGACTTCCATAGATGCAATCTAGAACAGCGTTACCATTTTCTGCTGCTGCACATTCCTTGTGGCTGAGGCTCAGGGTAACGCCCCCGGGACCTTTCAGTTCATGGTGTCCATGGAGGCGCAGGTCAATTCTGTGTCCAGGGCAGCTGTTGACCAGCTTCATCTAGTACGCAGGCTGAGACCCTATCTGCCTGTGGATTGCCTCGCCAGAGTGGTGCATGCTCTGGTTATCTCCCGCTTGGATTACTGCAATGCGCTCTACGTGGGGCTACCTTTGAAGGTGACCCGGAAACTACAACTAATCCAGAATGCGGCAGCTAGACTGGTGACTGGGAGTGGCCCCCAAGACCTACATTGGCTCTCAGTATGTTTCCGGGCACAATTCAAAGTGTTGGCGCTGACCTTTAAAGTCCTAAACGGCCTCAAAGGCCCAGTATACCCGAAGGAGCGCCTCCACCCCCATCATTCTGCCTGGACACTGAGGTCCAGCGCTGAGGGCCTTTTGGCGGTTCCCTCCCTACGAGAAGCCAAGTTACAGGGTAGTGGTGCCTGTCCTGTGGAACCCCCTCCCACCAGATGTCAAAGAGATCAACAGCTACCTGACATTTAGAAGACATCTGAAGGCAGCCCTGTTCTGGGAAGCTTTGAATGTTTGACAGACTATTTTATTTTAATATTTTGTTGGAAGCCGCCCAGAGTGGCTGGGTATAAATAATATATTATGATTATGATTATTATTATTATTATTATTATTATTATTATTATTATTATTATTATTATTATATTATGATGATGACTGTGAGGTGTTACAAGTCATTAACTTCAAGCCACACTGCCATGCCTTTGAAGACACAAACCACCCCAGCTTTTCAGAGCTGGCTATCATGGCTTCTTTAATCTTTGTGTATTGCTCCACCATGTGGCTGAATCATATAAAGCACTGACTTTTACATATCTCTTGACCTCTAATTGCAAGAAGATCTCGTTAACTTGGATTATAATCTTTATAAATTGGAGTTGTGGAGCAGGTCCTCGAGAGGGGGGGGGGGCTCCCACCATTCCTCCTCAGTCCAGCCCCTGACAACCATGTGGGTTACGGCGTCGAGGGCTCATTTTGTGGGGCGATGTGAAACGTAGTGTTTTCACCCCCAAACCTTGCAGGGGGCATTGTCTGGGTGTTTGGCGCCACTTTGGAGTGAATCGGACAACGTCTGACTTTTGGAGAAGTTGGGATCCCGTGAGTTAGGGCGCCAAAGGCTCATTTTTGGGGGTGCCATGAAATGTGGGGTTTTCACCGCCAAACATTTCAGGGGGTCTTTAGCAGGTGTTTGCCGTTGCTTTGTTGTGAATCCTAAGACATCGGGTTTTCAGCGAAATCGTGGCCACCATATCTATCCTGACAGATGATTTGGCCTGTCACCCTTGTGTGGAAGTAAAGGATGAGATTCCCCTACTACTCCGCCTGGGGTCTCCAATGTGGTGCACCCAGCCTCCACTCACACTATTCCTATGCTGGGGGATTTGGGGGTGGTTTGTGGGGATGTTATGTACTGAGTTGAATAGGATCCAAAATGCTACAGTCTGATTGGTCCTAGAACAATAGGATCCAACATGCAGCAGTCTGATTAGTCCGCAGGAGCCACTCAATCCAGCTCCAGGTGGAAGTGAATCCACAACCTGATTGGCCTACAGGAGAATCCCAGAATTAGCCAATCACGTGCAGCCCATTGTGTAAATAATGTATATAAAGCAGATATTGTGGGGGAACTTTCATTCCTCGCTACTATGAGCTGAATATAGAGCATGAAATCCACTCTCGACTCCGAGTATATTTCAGGGGAAGAGCTGTTTGGGATATTTCCTGCTTGTGAATTATTATTTGTCTGTCTGTGTTTGTGTGTGTGTGTGTGTGTGTGTGTGTGTGTGTGTGTGTGTAAAACACATGCCTAAAGCTTTAAATCTGGGATGGGCATGGAAGTTCCGAGGTGGGCCATCAGGTGGCACTGCAGGCCATGCTCCAGTTGCTGCTGCTGCTGCTGCTGCTACAGGTGCCAGTAAGTCTCGCATTTTCAACCTCTTCCTCCTCCATTGCACTGGCTAAATGATTCCTTGCTGGACTCCCATCGCTGAGGCCAAATGTACCTTTACCGAGCAAAATATCCTTTCGAATTATACACCCAGCACATGGAACCTGACAAAGGGGCAATACAAGCGGACTCTCTGTGCCCTTACCACAGTAAAAAGACTGATACTGGTGAGCTGGAAAAATAAAAATGCGTCTCCCTTCTATGATTGGATTGAAGACTTCTACAAACTCACCACATATGAATAGATTTTTTTATTAGGAATTTTTATAACAACAAAGACAAAACAAAACAATACCATAAACACAACAAACATATAACAAGTACAATTTCAAAATCTTATTTTCTTATACCTTACTTCCCCGACTTCCTCATACCTCCCCTTTCTGTATTCCAATTTCTAATCAGCTATTCAGCAAGTCCTTCCCTTATTTTGACTTAAATTTTGATTTTACTCTCTTTAACTTATCCAATACCGCTGATAACCACTTATTTTCAAATCCAACGTCATTTTAACATTCATTAATTTTACAAAATCTCTTTAAATAGTCCTTAAATTTCTTCCAATCTTCTTCCGCCGTTTCTCTTCCCTGGTTTCGGATTCTGCTCGTCATCTCTGCCAGACCCATGTAGTCGATCACCTTCATCTGCCATTCTTCCAGGGTGGGTAAATCTTGTGTCTTCCAGTACTTTGCGATGAGTATTCTTGCTGCTGTTGTAGCATACATAAAGAAAGTCATATCCTTCTTTAACACCCCCTGGCTGACAATACCCAAGAGAAAGGCCTCTGGTTTCTTCGGGAAGGTATATTTAAACACCTTTTTCAACTCATTATATATCATTTCACAGAAAGCCTTAATCTTAGGGCATGTCCACCAAAGGTGAAAGAATGCACCTTCATTTTCTTTACATTTCCAACACTTGTTATCAGGCAAATGGTAGATTTTTGCAAGCTTGACTGGGGTCATGTACCACCTATAAATCATTTTCATAACATTTTCTCTTAAGGCATTACATGCCGTAAATTTCATCCCGGTGGTCCACAACTTTTCCCAGTCAGCAAACATAATGTTATGACCAATGTCCTGAGCCCACTTAATCATTGCCGATTTAACCGTTTCATCCTGAGTATTCCATTTCAGCAGCAAGTTATACATTTTTGATAAATTTTTAGTACTGGATTCTAACAACTCAAACTCCAATTTTGATTTTTTCACCTGAAAGCCAAATTTCCTGTCCATCTTAAAGACCTCTATTATTTGGTAATAGTGAAGCCAATCTCTCACTTTCCCTTTTAGTTTCTCAAAACTCTGCAATTTTGATCTGTCCCCTTCGTGTTCTAAAATTTCACAGTATCTCGGCCATCTAGATTCCATATTAAGCTTCTTAACAGCCTTAGCTTCCATTGGTGACAACCATCTTGGGGTTCTATTTTCCAACAAATCTTTGTATCTAGTCCAAACATTAAATAGTGCTTTCCTGACAATATGATTTTTAAAACCTTTATGAGCTTTAACCTTGTCATACCACAGATATGCACGCCACCCAAAAATGTTATTAAAACCTTCCAAATCCAAAATGTCTGTATTCTCAAGAAGTAGCCAGTCCTTCAGCCAGCAGAATGCTGCCGCTTCATAGTAAAGTTTGAAGTCTGGCAGGGCAAAACCCCCCCTTTCCTTAGCATCAGTTAAAATCTTAAACTTAATTCTGGGCTTCTTGCCCTGCCAGACAAACCTAGATATATCTTTCTGCCACTTCTTGAAACAGTCCATCTTGTCAATAATCTGCAATGTTTGGGGGAAAAAAAAAACATTCTTGGCAATACATTCATCTTTATAACCGCAATTCGACCCAACAAGGAAAGCTTCAAGTTCGACCAGATTTCTAGATCTTTTTTCACTTCTGTCCAAACTTTCTCATAGTTATCTTTAAATAAATTCACATTCTTAGCTGTCATGTTTATGCCCAAATACTTCACTTTCTTAACCACATTTAACCCTGTCTCATTCTGAAACCTTTCTTTTTCAAAAGGTGTTAAATTTTTCTCCAATACCTTAGTTTTTAATTTGTTCAATTTAAATCCTGCGACATGGCCAAATTCTTGTATTAATTCCAATACCCTTTTCGTACTAGCGTCCGGTTCTTGTAATGTAAGTACCAGGTCATCTGCAAACGCTCTCAATTTGTATTGTTTAGCTCCGACCTGAATCCCTTTTACCAACTGGTCCCTTCTAATCATGTTAAGCAAAACCTCCAGGACTGATATAAAAAGTAATGGAGAGATTGGGCACCCCTGACGTGTTCCTTTTTCTATCTTGAACTCTTCTGTAAGCACATTATTTACAATTAATTTTGCTTTCTGTTCAGAGTATATTGCACCTATACCATTTTCAAACCCTTGGCCTACCCCCATCCCCCGGAGATTCTTCATCATAAAACTCCAAGAAATGTTGTCAAAGGCTTTCTCGGCATCCACAAATATCAAAACTGCCTTAGTGTTAATGTCCACTTCCAACTTTTCCAAAATGTCAATTATATTCCTTACATTGCCCGACAAGTGTCTTTTCGGGAGAAAGCCCGCTTGATCTCCATGAATCTCCTCCATCAAAACTCTTTTCAATCTCTTTGCTAAAGTGTCAGCAAAAATTTTATAATCCACATTTAATAACGAGATGGGTCAGTATAAACTCACCACATATGAACAACCTGCAGATAAACGCAGACTTGCCATGGACAAATTCAGTGATACAGTGGTACCTCGGGTTAACATACACTTCAGGTTACAGACTCTGCTTGTAGCCTTTTTAGCCTCGGGTGAGAAGAGCTTTGCGCCCAGGACGGGGAAATGGGAGTCAACAGACACTCAAGGAATAGTTTCAGAGAAAAGCTTTATTCTGCCATCCGGGGTGGCAGAAGGAGCAAGTGTGATAGATTCACAAAACAAGCATGAGTTCACAGCCATTTGCGCAGAGCATATATTCCCCTTCCAGTTCCCTCCCCTTTCTCCTCCTCCTCAAGAGTCCTGCCCCATTGTGATGAAATTCCAGTGCCTGTCTTCGGAGAACTTCCAGACATTAGTGACAAAGATGCCTCCAGTGCTGAAGGACACGAAGAAGAAGTGGTTCTTGAAGATGATGCTCCACATCCATTTTCCCAAAAGGAGTTGAATGATCTAGTTCGCGACCTCAGCTTGTCAAAGGACTCTGCCGAACTGTTGGCATCCAGATTGAAGGGGGGAAAAACTCCTCTCTGACATCAGCTTCTTCCGCAACAGGCATCAAGAGTACCTCCGTTTTTTCTCAGAAGACAAGGACTTGGTGTACTGTGCAGATATTGCGCAGCTTCTGCTCAAGCTAGGAGTGCCACAGTATGAACCCAAAGATTGGAGACTGTTCATTGACAGCAGCAAGCGATCACTGAAATGTGTTCTGCTACACAACGGCAACCAGTTTGCCTCTATACCCCTGGCTCACTCGACTACACTGAAGGAGAACTATGAAGCAGTGAAGTATGTGCTGGAGAAAATTGGTTATGGTCAGCATAAGTGGTTTATTTGTGTTGACCTGAAGATGGTGAACTTTTTGTTGGGACAACAGTCTGGCTTCAACAAGTACCCATGTTTTCTGTGCATGTGGGATAGTAGGGACCGTGCTCAGCATTACACAAAGAAGGACTGGCCTGTGCGGGAGGAATTGGTGCCTTGCAAAGAAAGGAACGTCATCAACGACCCTCTGGTGGACAGAGACAGAATACTCTTCCCACCGCTGCACATCAAGCTCGGCTTAATCAAGCAGTTCACCAAAGGCTCTGGACAAGGATGGTGACTGCTTCACTTGTGGCAGGATTGACCATGGAGAAGTTGAAAGCTGGCATCTTTGACGGTCCTCAGATCCGTCAGCTCATCAGAGATCCAGAGTTCCGAAACTCAATGAACGAAATGGAACTGGAAGCGTGGAAGGCATTTGTTCTGGTAGTGAAGAACTTTCTAAGCAACAATAAGGTCAGAAACTATGCAGAACTTGTCAACAACATGCTGACTGCTTTCAGAAACCTGGGCTGCAACATGAGCGTCAAGATGCACTGCCTATTTTCACATATGGACCGGTTTCCTGAGAACCTGGGTTCAATGAGTGACGAGCAGGGGGAGAGATTCCATCAGGACATGAAAGAGATGGAGACCAGGTATCAGGGTCGCTGGGACGCAGTCATGATGGCTGACTACTGTTGGACTCTGAAGAGAGACCTCCCTGCCGCTGAGCATTCCAGGAGTTCCAAGAAACGGAAGTTCAAGCCCTGAAGTTTGAAAAATGGTGAAGCAACGTGCAATTTATGTGTTCTTACCTTTATCAATGCCCACCATTCAGTTTACAGTAATCGATGTTTCTATCAGGTAATCAATAGATGTTGTTGGAAAAACATTATTTTCTCTTAAAAACATATTTAGGATGATATGTGTTGACAAAAATCAGCTGATAATGCCACAAAATGTAATCGGTTTTGTCACAAGATCTGATTTTTTACAAATCAACATAGCACAACAACCTGACCTGATGGAGAGAAACGGATGCCATTTCCTGATTCAGCAGTGCAAAAAGACCCTAAATCAATTGTAGAAATCTAGACAACATTCAAAAGGTAAAAAATTGTTGCCCAGTGTATAATTTAACATCTTTTGGGGGCAATTCCAAACCTGTTATTCCAAGAAGAAAGGCCTCTGGTTTCTTTATAAATGTATATTTCAACATTTTTTTCAATTCATTATAAATCTTTTCCCAGAAGTCTTTCACCTTGGGGGAGGTCCACCACATATGATAGAAGGTACCTTCTTTTTCTTTACCTTTCCAGCAATGGTTATCACAGTTATGATAAATCTTTGATAATTTAACAGGGGTCAGATACCATCTATACATCATTTTCATTATGTTTTCCTTTAGTACAGTACATGCAGTGAACTTGACCCCTTTCTTCCACAATCTTTCCCAATCCTCAAACATTATGTTATGTCCTACATGTCTTGCCCAATCTATCACCACTGATTTAACTTGTTCATCCTTCGTATGCCACTCTAACAATGGGAAATGTAGTGTTTTCAAAGCCCCCCCCCCCCAATGTTGCAGGGGGCATTCTCTGGGTGTTTGGTGCTGCTTTGGAGTGAATCAGATGACATTGGACCTTTGGAGAAATCGTGACCCTGTGGGTTAGGGCACTGAAGCCTCATTTTTTTGGGGGGGCGCCATAAAACGTGGGGTTTTCACTGCCATGGATCACAAAACGGCTGCTGTTTTGTGCAAAGCTGGTAGATTGAGAAACTTGTATTTTATTTTTATTTTTAAAAAGATAAACTAAAGGTGTGTGCTTACAGGTAAACAGATACCAGTGTGCATGCCCATTATGACCTCAGGCAAGAATCAAGAAAATACAGGTGGTCCCTCTTAACTGACATTCTGAACTGAACAGAACTGAAGGGAGGGGCTGGTTCTGGAGCCAAGCTGTTTAGATTGGGTTTGGGTGGATGCGAAGAGGATGCCTCCAACTTCTTGGGCTTTGCTTCTCAACTTATTCTGCCTTCTGGGACCCCCCAGCCCAAGACCAACCACCTCTTGGATAGGTGAGCATGCAGATATTTTGGAATGTGAGTGTGGGGCAGGATGACCGCGTATGAAAGCTCCTTTGAGCACAAGTGCTGGCCCCCCTTTTCTCTCCCATGGAGGCCCTGAACTGGCCAGCTCCTGGTTCAGGGCCTCCAAGGGAGAGAAAAGGGAACCTCAGTTACTCTTTGCCTTCTGAGGACACTGTCTCACTCCCAGCAGAGCCCCAAGACTTACGGCTGCTGCTCTAACAGCCTCAGGACATCCAAGGGATCATGAGCAAAGCACACAAGCCCTGCCCGCCAGATGTGAAGCACTCTACGGAGAGAATTTGGGTTTTTTAACTGGCTGAACAGAGTTTCAGCCCTTGGGGAATTTGATTTCTTAAACATACACCTTCCCCTTCCTTGTGTCCCTGGGGAGAAAAGCCAATCCTGCTTTCTTCCTTTGGTAATTTAATCAGAGGAAATAAACTCTTTCAGTGGTCTAATAGATTTGCTGAATCATGAATTCTGTACATGCACAGAGGCTATACCTCTTGAAACCCCAAAGATGGGCAAGATGGGGCATTTCTCTCCACCTGGCTCCACCGGATATTGCTGATGGCCAATGAAAGGCCAAGTAGGGATTCCTAGTGGGGGATGTTGCTGTGGTATAGTGGAGGAGCAGGGCCAGGAGGCTAACTTGGACACCTGAGAACACAAAAAAGCAGCAGCAAAACAACTACATGTTTCCTTTTAAATGGGCCTTCCTGCTGAGTGTAAAGCATAGATCCTCATTTTTTAAGGGAAAAGGGAGAGAAGGCTTCTCCCAAAGTGTTAGAAGGCCACAAATAATGTAACAATAGAACAAAACAAATGTGCCGTTTCATGTGATACAGAATCCTATGTGCAAATCTGTTAGATTGAGAAATTTGTACTAAATAAGAAAAAAAAATTAAAGGTGTGTGCTTGCAGGTAAACAGATTGGAGATTTTCTGCAAGATCTTGTGAGATCTCATTGAAGTCTTGCAAGATGTCCAGGAGAGCAAAATATGTATTGAGATTTGGGAGAGATCTTGCATGCTCTTTCAGGGACCAAAGCCATCACTGCTGCAGCGCCAAAGGCAGGTGGCTAAGGGGTGGTGAGTGTCCCACGGGGCGAAATGGGATGTACCCCCCCTCAAGCTCAGGATTCCAGAACTAACAACTGTCAGTTGGGAGGGATGGAAGGCAAGGACCCACAGCCCAGGTGGGGCTCGCTAGCTTGGGGAGGAGGTGTGTGATTCCTCAGCTGGAGTAGATGCAGGACAGTTGAGGCTCACATGCCTCATCACCGCAAAAGCTATAACTGGAAAGCTGAATTATGATTTTCAAGTTTATACATTTCAATAATTTTGCAGTCATTTTAGCATTTCAAAACTTGACTTCCTTCCCCCTCTTTCTGCAGTTCTTTAAATTGATTCTCCATATCTTATGCATATCCAAATTACCTCAATTTCTTCATTTATGCATCTGCTTTAAATAGATAATCTTATTAAACTGCAGGTTATTCCAATAATCCTGCCAATGTTCTTATCTGTTTACAGTTTGTAACTATTCATTCAACCATTTCCATTCTTTAATAAAAAGTTTGTTCTCTTGCTCCTAGAAACGGTCAGCATGTGACAGAGGCCACATCCTGGGAACGGTTTGACTGGCCACCTAAACCAGGTGAGAGCAGCCAAGGAATCTCAAATGCTCAGGAACTTCCCCTGTGTGCCAAGACGGGCTCCAGCAGATTGAGCGGACAAGACCAAGCGTGGGCCCAGTGGTCAAGAAGGTGGTTTCTGCAATGCTGTGGAGGGAAGTGAGGGGCAGATGGGGCTCATCCACCTATAAAGATAGCCCATCGAAGAGAAGGAAAACTCTGATCCTAATTTGCCTTGTGGGATATCTTTGGGAGCTGAAAAGGCTAAGGAGTAAAGCCTACACAAATCTGGAGTGGAGTCCCTCAGGCGGTTGGATGGCGCCGTTTACAACCCCTTCTGACATCTCCTGCAGCCCAACTGGTGCCTAACTCTGCTTTCCTTGGAGACACATCTGCAAGGCCAAGACAGGGAGTCTTGTCATCTGGGAAGCCCAGGACCTCCAGACACACTGCCCAGTCTTGCTCCCTGGAGAGGTCACTTTGGGACTGCTGACACCGTTGCTTGACTTTTGACCTCACCCCCGGAGGCGCACTCCATTGCTTCTCAAGACAGACAAATGCCAACATTAAAAAACTATTTGAAAGAATTTTATTTCATTCAAAAAAGACAATCTGGCATGTGATTAGGACAGTGGTTTTCAGACAACGGGTGACACGTTTATTGATCCAGTTTGGAAGGCTCTGTCTTGTCTTCGCACATGCGCAGTTCCATCTAGGAGCAACAACAAGGGAAGGAGCCAAACTGTCAACTCCTGCAGCGAGACTCAGGATTTCCACTCATGCTCACAAACGTAGGAAAAAGCACCGCCTAGGATAAAAGGATGATCACAGAATAGCATGTTTGTAAAGGAACTTGATTAGAATAATAATGATGATGATGATTTTTATTTTATTTTTCTATTTGGGTTTGTGGGGAAGGGGGGGACTGGGTCTTGGTGGGGAGGGAGATCTGTGCTGGAGTTGCTGGCCTCACTGCTGTCGCTGCCCGGAAGAGAGAAGAAGAGAAAATATTTTTAATCTTTCCATTTCTTATTATGTTGACAACCCATCTTTCCTTCAAGGATCTCCAGATGGCTTACGCTATTCTCCCTTTCTTTAATTATATTTACTTCCTCATTCCATTTCTCTTCCAATATCTCTTCCTCCTCCTCCTCGGAGACCAGGGGGTGGATTTTAGGGGCACGACAGCAGGAGGCCAGCAGCTCGCACAGCCTGCCACACTGGCCATTCTCTCTTTCAACAGCCTTGGAGAACAACTGAGTAGGCATCTAGAGCGTCAACTGAACAGGCATGTGGATCAGCTAGTCACTGGGCACAGTCTATTCTTTTGGAGGGGGCTTTCCCCAGTTTCCATTTATAAGAAGTTTGAAAGGTTGCCTCTTTATAAAGTCTGTTTCCTTGTGACGAGAGACCACACTGGAGACTCAGTGTTTTTGAAATATATCAAGGTAGAGGGACTCCTGACCATTAGGTCCAGTCGTGGCCGACTCTGGGGTTGCAGCGCTCATCTTGCTTTATTGGCGGACCGGTCATGAACAGCTTCCGGGTCATGTGGCCAGCATGACTAAGCTGCTTCTGAACCAGAGCAGCGCACGGAAACGCCCTTTACCTTCCCGCCGGAGCATTACCTATTTATCTACTTGCCCTTTGACGTGCTTTTGAACTGCTAGGTTGGCAGGAGCAGGGACCGAGCAACGGGAGTTCACTCCGTCGTGGGGATTCGAACCGCCAGCCTTCTGATAGGCAAGTCCTAGGCTCTGTGGTTTAACCCACAGCGCCACCCGCATCCCTATTATTTATTTATTTAGATACTTGGGTTTTGGGCGAAGGGAGAACTGGGTCTTGGAGTGGGGTAGAGCTGTACTGGAGCTGCTGGCCTCACTGCTATCGCTGCCTGGAAGAGAAATGAAGAGAAATGAAGAGAAATGAAGAGAAAGAATTCTTAATTTTTTCATTGATTACTACATTGATGGCCCATCTTTCCTGCAAGGATCTCCAGGTGGCTTGCGTTATTCTCCCTTCCTCCCTTCCTCATCCCATCCCTGAACTCTTCTTGAATCAGGGAGCTGCCTCCCCCCATCCCAGTGATCCAGATTCTCTCTGGCCTCCCTGTTCCTCAAGAACAAAGATCAACACTCCCCATCTATAGATCGGTGGCATCCATCCCCTGGTCGCTTGGTCTTACATAAATTGTTTTCACCTTCACTAAAGATTCCTTCTGATCCTCATAACCATCACTTCATCCTCCCATTTCTCTTCCAATATCTCTTCCTCCTCCTCCTCACAGACCAGGGGATGGATCTTTGGCACGTGACAGCAGGAGACCAGCAGCTCACGCAGCCAATCTTTATAAACTAATCTAACCATGACTTGGTTCCCTATGTTTCTGAATCTTGAGGGATAGTAAAAGAAACAGAATGCAGAAGGAATTAGGAATCCTACTTATACTTTAGATGAAGAAAGTCTCTTCATTACACCAGAAAACGTATTTCCTTTCTCACAAACTACCTCCTCAAGCTAAAGATGCTCATCTTTAATTTTATAGTCCCTTTCCTCTTTTGTGCAGTTCTGCCCCTCCTTTCGCCACTTTTCTTCTCTTCCCGATTCTCCAATTAGTCCAGCCGTTTCTCCTAGACCACGCTATGCCATCTTTGCCATCTTTATAGGTTAGTGTTTAATATAAGTTCAATATTAAAAGTGTTGCCTTCTCTTTTACCTTTGTTTTCCAGTAACTTCCACTCTTTTACCACAAACAGCGCTGACAATCCAAGTCTTTTAACTCAGTCTCTTTCGCTGGGCTCACGCCACTTCAAAGTAAAAAACAAGTTAAGTCCTTGAATTCCGCTTCTTTTAATGGGCTAGTACTCCTGCTGCAGAGTGAAATTTGAATCTGTCTTCCTTTTCTTACTGGTACTTGTTAGAGAAATCTTTGCTTATGCTTACGTATAATGAGAAAGATTTCCAATATGTTTAAGATAAAATCTACCATTCTTTACTCTTTATGTGCTAGTCTTTTGGGTCTGTTTCTGAGCAGTTCAGTTTGTATTAATAAGTCTCACAGACCCTCTTCTCCTCAAGCTCTCCTTGTTAGCTGCCGTTCTTACCCTTTGGGACTTTGAGGCTTGCTGCTGAGGATTGCTCGTGTCCTTGCGTCTAGGTACTCTCTGTCGACTCACCTCCTGGTTAGGACGTGGGCTTCGAAGGGTTCCTTTTTTGACGCAGCCGGACAATGTCAGCCCTGGGCCACGCCCAGAGCCTTTTTGGGGGTCGTGTAGCCTCCGCGTTGCCCCCCAAAGTTCCCTCTAACAGCTGCTAGGCGCAGAGAACCCACGAAGCACATCCACAACGGAGGGCGGAAAAACCGGAAGCCCTTACATACCAGCTTTGGGAGGGGGATTTGGTCTGCGATAGGCTTTTTCCGTAGGGACACGGGTGGCCACAGAGCCTAGGGCTTGCTGATCAGAAGGTCGGCAGTTCGAATCCCCACGACGGGGTGAGCTCCCGCTGCTCGGTCCCAGCACCTGCCAACCTAGCAGTTCGAAAGCACAAAGTCGAAGTAGATAAATACCGTATTTTTTGCTCTATAGGACGCTATTTCCCGCCTCCAAAAATTAAGGGGAAATGATCAAAGCAGCAGAAATAAGAGATGATTGGATTCCTTTAAGAGCTCAAAGCATGGGTACCCCCAACAAAAATTTAAAATTCGGTTTTGTAATTTGGAACTAATGTGATTTGATTGGTTTGCTAATAAAAATATATTATAAAAAAAACAAAAATTAAGGGAAAATTTGTGTGCGCCCTATGGAGTGAATGCAGGCTGCGCAGCTAAGCCCAAAGCCAGAGCAGGGAGAAGGAGCGCTGCGCAGCGCTCCGTCTCGCTGTTCTAGCTTGGGGTTAGCTGCGCAAAGCCTCTGCAGGGAAGCAGGGTGAAGCCCCCCTGCTGCCCTGCGAAGGCTTCAAAGGCCGTCCCCAAAGCCAGAACAGGGAGACGGAGCGCTGCGCAGCGCTCCGTCTCACTGTTCTAGCTTGGGGATGGCTGCGCAAAGCCTCCGCAGGACAGCGGGGTGCCTTCACCCCGCTGCTCTGCAGAGGCTTCAAAGGCTGCACTCCGTTGGCTTCAGGCAGCTATCCGCAAGCTTTCGGAGCGCAGCAGGAGTTCCCGCTGTACTTCGAAGGCTTGCGGATAGCCACCTGAAGTCACCTAGCAGTTCGAAAGTGGAAGTAGATAAATACCGTATTTTTCACTCTATAGGACACACTTTTCCCCCTCCAAAAATTAAGGGAAAATGATCAAAGCAGCAGAAATTAGAGATGATTGGATCCCTTTCTGAGCTCGAAGCATGGGTACCCCCAACCAAAATTTAAAATTCGGTTTTGTAATTTGGAACTATTGTGATTTGATTGGTTTGCTAATAAAAAATATATTATAAAAAAAACAAAAATTAAGGGAAAATTTGTGTGCGCCCTATGGAGTGAATGCAGGCTGCGCAGCTAAGCCCAAAGCCAGAGCAGGCAGAAGGAGCGCTGCGCGGTGCTCCGTCTCACTGTTCTAGCTTGGGGATGGCTGCACAAAGCCTCCGCAGGGCAGCGGGGTGCCTTCAGCCCGCTGCTCTGCGGAGGCTTCAAAGGCTGCACTCTGGGGGCTTCAGGCAGCTATCCGCAAGCCTTCCAAGCGCAGCAGGAGTTCCCGCTGCACTCAGAAGGCTTGCGGATAGCCGCCTGAAGCCTGGAGAGCGAGAGGGGTCGGTGCACATTTTTCCCTCTCTGCGCAGCGCCCCTTCAGCGAAGCGGGAGGAGAAATGGAAGGGGCTCCATTTCTCCTGCCGCTTCGCTGAAGGGACACTGAGCAGAGAGGGAGAGAATCCCCCCCCCTGTTCTCCCCCTCCTATAATCCGGTGTGTCTTATGGTCCGGTGCGTCCTATAGAGCCAAAAATACGGTAGGTGCCGTTCTGTCGGGAAGGTAAACAGCCTTTCCGTGCACTGCTCTGCTTTTGCCAGAAGCGGCTTCGTCATCCTGGCCACATGACCCGGAAGCTGTACGCCGGCTCCCTCAGCCTATAGAGCGAGATGAGCGCGCAACCCTAGAGTCGTCCGCGACTGGACCTAACGGTCAGGGGTCCCTGTACCTTTACTTAGGCTTTTTCCAGATTGCCTTACTGCCCTATGTTTCTAAATCCTGAGGGAGAGCAAAAGAAGCAGAATGCAGAAAGAATTAGACATTCTACTTACACTCAAGAAGAAGAAATCTTTATTTTGCCGGAAAACATCATTACTTCTCACAAACCACCTCCTTTCTCCTGAACTATCCTCAAGTAGTTGCTCTTCCCAAAGTCCTCAGCCAAGTCACTCAGCAGGGGGACGTGTCACAATGGAGGCCCTGACCCTGTTGCTTTAGCTACCTTGCTTAACAATGTGAATTGTTCCCCTTAACATTAATTTTTCAAATATATCTTCCAGTGGGTTTTTATTTTATTTATTTAGGAAGGATCTAGAGCTGGCTTCATCCAGCACGGTGCATTTCTGGACAGGACAGGAAACACCTAGCAAACACACACTTTTCAACATGGCGGTGTCACCAAGGAAAAACACTCCTGGCCTAGACTATGGCTGCTGTTTCTCAATTAATATTAAAAAATGACCCTTCTCAACATCCTGTAATCATCTGTCCAGTATTAGGATGGACAGGAGCAGGACTTCACCCTTAGACCCCCTCATCCCCCTGTTTCTTTCTGTTTCTGCCCAGTGTCTTCTGCCAATCAACAGCTTTCCTTAGCTTGCAAGGAAGTGAAATGTTATGAGTTACTTGGTGCCAGACTCCCCTTTGCCATGAGTTTCTGGGTGCCAGGCACTGAACCCCTGGACACTGAACATCGGGGGAATTGATCTAAGCTGTACCCCAAGCACTACATTTGATTGTTGGTTATTAAAAACTGATTGAAACCATTTTATTTCATTCACAAAAGAAATTTTGACATGTGATTATGATAACAGTTTATATAATAAAGGTGACACGTTTATTGATCCTTTTTGTAAGTTATTATTTGTCTACTTTAATGTATTTTTATATATATTAATCAGTAAGGGGGTGGGGTGGGAAGCAGTTTTGCATATGGAACTGGTGGATGGCTGTCATTAATCCAGATCAATTTCATAGAATCATAGAAACTTATAGCTGGAAGGGACACCAAGGGTCATCTAGTCCAACCCCCTGGGATGCAGGAATCTCAGCAAAAGCATCCATGGCAGACGGCCACCCAACCTCTGCTTAGTAACCTCCAAGGAAGGAGTTTCCACCACCTCTCATGGGAATCTGTTCCAATGCCAAACAGCCCTTACTGTCAGAAAGTTTTTATGAATGTTTAGTCTACTTTCTTATAACTTGAATCCATGGGTTCGAGTCCTACCATCTAGAGCAGGAGAAAACAAGCTTGTTCCCTCTTCCATGTGACAGCCCTTAAGATATTGGAAGATGGCTGTCAGATCTCCTCTCAGTTTCCTCTTTTCCAGGCCAAACCTACCCAGCTCCTTCAAGTGTTTCTCTTCAATCTTAGTTTCCAGACCCTTGGTTGTCTTGGTTGCCCTCCTCTGCACACATTCCAGCTTGTCAACATCCTTCTTGAATGATGCTGCCCAGAACTGGACACAGGACTCCAGGTGTGGCCTGACCAAGGTAGGAGAGAGTAGGACTTGGACTTCCTTTCACCAGGACCCTGGACTTCCATAGATGCAATCTAGAACAGCGTTACCATTTTCTGCTGCTGCACATTCCTTGTGGCTGAGGCTCAGGGTAACGCCCCCGGGACCTTTCAGTTCATGGTGTCCATGGAGGCGCAGGTCAATTCTGTGTCCAGGGCAGCTGTTGACCAGCTTCATCTAGTACGCAGGCTGAGACCCTATCTGCCTGCGGATTGCCTCGCCAGAGTGGTGCATGCTCTGGTTATCTCCCGCTTGGATTACTGCAATGCGCTCTACGTGGGGCTACCTTTGAAGGTGACCCGGAAACTACAACTAATCCAGAATGCGGCAGCTAGACTGGTGACTGGGAGTGGCCCCCAAGACCTACATTGGCTCTCAGTATGTTTCCGGGCACAATTCAAAGTGTTGGTGCTGACCTTTAAAGCCCTAAACGGCCTCAAAGGCCCAGTATACCTGAAGGAGCGCCTCCACCCCCATCATTCTGCCTGGACACTGAGGTCCAGCGCTGAGGGCCTTTTGGCGGTTCCCTCCCTACAAGAAGCCAAGTTACAGGGTAGTGATGCCTGCCCTGTGGAACCCCCTCCCACCAGATGTCAAAGAGACAAACAGCTACCTGACATTTAGAAGACATCTGAAGGCAGCCCTGTTCTGGGAAGCTTTGAATGTTTGACAGACTTTTTTATTTTAATATTTTGTTGGAAGCTGCCCAGAGTGGCTGGGTATAAATAATAAATTATTATTATTATATTATGATGATGACTGTGAGGTGTTACAAGTCATTAACTTCAAGCCACACTGCCATGCCTTTGAAGACACAAACCATCCCAGCTTTTCAGAGCTGGCTATCATGGCTTCTTTAATCTTTGTGTATTGCTCCACCATGTGGCTGAATCATATAAAGCACTGACTTTTACATATCTCTTGACCTCTAATTGCAAGAAGATCTCGTTAACTTGGATTATAATCTTTATAAATTGGAGTTGTGGAGCAGGTCCTCGAGAGGGGGGGGGGCTCCCACCATTCCTCCTCAGTCCAGCCCCTGACAACCATGTGGGTTACGGCGTCGAGGGCTCATTTTGTGGGGCGATGTGAAACGTAGTGTTTTCACCCCCAAACCTTGCAGGGGGCATTCTCTGGGTGTTTGGCGCCACTTTGGAGTGAATTGGACAACGTCTGACTTGGGGAGAAATTGGGATCCCGTGAGTTAGGGCGCCAAAGGCTCATTTTTGGGGGTGCCATGAAATGTGGGGTTTTCACTGCCAAACATTTCAGGGGGTCTTTAGCAGGTGTTTGCCGTTGCTTTGTTGTGAATCCTAAGACATCGGGTTTTCAGCGAAATCGTGGCCACCATATCTATCCTGACAGATGATTTGGCCTGTCACCCTTGTGTGGAAGTAAAGGATGAGATTCCCCTACTACTCCGCCTGGGGTCTCCAATGTGGTGCACCCAGCCTCCACTCACACTATTCCTATGCTGGGGGATTTGGGGGTGGTTTGTGGGGATGTTATGTACTGAGTTGAATAGGATCCAAAATGCTACAGTCTGATTGGTCCTAGAACAATAGGATCCAACATGCAGCAGTCTGATTGGTCCTAGAACAATGCAGCAGTCTGGTCCGCAGGAGCCACCCAATCCAGCTCCAGGTGGAAGTGAATCCACAACCTGATTGGCCTACAGGAGAATCCCAGAATTAGCCAATCACGTGCAGCCCATTGTGTAAATAATGTATATAAAGCAGATATTGTGGGGGAACTTTCATTCCTCGCTACTATGAGCTGAATATAGAGCATGAAATCCACTCTCGACTCCGAGTATATTTCAGGGGAAGAGCTGTTTGGGATATTTCCTGCTTGTGAATTATTATTTGTGTGTGTGTGTGTGTGTGTGTGTTTGTGTGTGTGTGTGTATATGTGTGTAAAACACATGCCTAAAGCTTTAAATCTGGGATGGGCATGGAAGTTCCGAGGTGGGCCATCAGGTGGCACTGCAGGCCATGCTCCAGTTGCTGCTGCTGCTGCTGCTACAGGTGCCAGTAAGTCTCGCATTTTCAACCTCTTCCTCCTCCATTGCACTGGCTAAATGATTCCTTGCTGGACTCCCATCGCTGAGGCCAAATGTACCTTTACCGAGCAAAATATCCGTTCGAATTATACACCCAGCACATGGAACCTGACAAAGGGGCAATACAAGTGGACTCTCTGTGCCCTTACCACAGTAAAAAGACTGATACTGGTGAGCTGGAAAAATAAAAATGCGTCTCCCTTCTATGATTGGATTGAAGACTTCTACAAACTCACCACATATGAATAGATTTTTTTATTAGGAATTTTTATAACAACAAAGACAAAACAAAACAATACCATAAACACAACAAACATATAACAAGTACAATTTCAAAATCTTATTTTCTTATACCTTACTTCCCCGACTTCCTCATACCTCCCCTTTCTGTATTCCAATTTCTAATCAGCTATTCAGCAAGTCCTTCCCTTATTTTGACTTAAATTTTGATTTTACTCTCTTTAACTTATCCAATACCGCTGATAACCACTTATTTTCAAATCCAACGTCATTTTAACATTCATTAATTTTACAAAATCTCTTTAAATAGTCCTTAAATTTCTTCCAATCTTCTTCCGCCGTTTCTCTTCCCTGGTTTCGGATTCTGCTCGTCATCTCTGCCAGACCCATGTAGTCGATCACCTTCATCTGCCATTCTTCCAGGGTGGGTAAATCTTGTGTCTTCCAGTACTTTGCGATGAGTATTCTTGCTGCTGTTGTAGCATACATAAAGAAAGTCATATCCTTCTTTAACACCCCCTGGCTGACAATACCCAAGAGAAAGGCCTCTGGTTTCTTCGGGAAGGTATATTTAAACACCTTTTTCAACTCATTATATATCATTTCACAGAAAGCCTTAATCTTAGGGCATGTCCACCAAAGGTGAAAGAATGCACCTTCATTTTCTTTACATTTCCAACACTTGTTATCAGGCAAATGGTAGATTTTTGCAAGCTTGACTGGGGTCATGTACCACCTATAAATCATTTTCATAACATTTTCTCTTAAGGCATTACATGCCGTAAATTTCATCCCGGTGGTCCACAACTTTTCCCAGTCAGCAAACATAATGTTATGACCAATGTCCTGAGCCCACTTAATCATTGCCGATTTAACCGTTTCATCCTGAGTATTCCATTTCAGCAGCAAGTTATACATTTTTGATAAATTTTTAGTACTGGATTCTAACAACTCAAACTCCAATTTTGATTTTTTCACCTGAAAGCCAAATTTCCTGTCCATCTTAAAGACCTCTATTATTTGGTAATAGTGAAGCCAATCTCTCACTTTCCCTTTTAGTTTCTCAAAACTCTGCAATTTTGATCTGTCCCCTTCGTGTTCTAAAATTTCACAGTATCTCGGCCATCTAGATTCCATATTAAGCTTCTTAACAGCCTTAGCTTCCATTGGTGACAACCATCTTGGGGTTCTATTTTCCAACAAATCTTTGTATCTAGTCCAAACATTAAATAGTGCTTTCCTGACAATATGATTTTTAAAACCTTTATGAGCTTTAACCTTGTCATACCACAGATATGCACGCCACCCAAAAATGTTATTAAAACCTTCCAAATCCAAAATGTCTGTATTCTCAAGAAGTAGCCAGTCCTTCAGCCAGCAGAATGCTGCCGCTTCATAGTAAAGTTTGAAGTCTGGCAGGGCAAAACCCCCCCTTTCCTTAGCATCAGTTAAAATCTTAAACTTAATTCTGGGCTTCTTGCCCTGCCAGACAAACCTAGATATATCTTTCTGCCACTTCTTGAAACAGTCCATCTTGTCAATAATCTGCAATGTTTGAAAAAAAAAACAACATTCTTGGCAATACATTCATCTTTATAACCGCAATTCGACCCAAGAAGGAAAGCTTCAAGTTCGACCAGATTTCTAGATCTTTTTTCACTTCTGTCCAAACTTTCTCATAGTTATCTTTAAATAAATTCACATTCTTAGCTGTCATGTTTATGCCCAAATACTTCACTTTCTTAACCACATTTAACCCTGTCTCATTCTGAAACCTTTCTTTTTCAAAAGGTGTTAAATTTTTCTCCAATACCTTAGTTTTTAATTTGTTCAATTTAAATCCTGCGACATGGCCAAATTCTTGTATTAATTCCAATACCCTTTTCGTACTAGCGTCCGGTTCTTGTAATGTAAGTACCAGGTCATCTGCAAACGCTCTCAATTTGTATTGTTTAGCTCCGACCTGAATCCCTTTTACCAACTGGTCCCTTCTAATCATGTTAAGCAAAACCTCCAGGACTGATATAAAAAGTAATGGAGAGATTGGGCACCCCTGACGTGTTCCTTTTTCTATCTTGAACTCTTCTGTAAGCACATTATTTACAATTAATTTTGCTTTCTGTTCAGAGTATATTGCACCTATACCATTTTCAAACCCTTGGCCTACCCCCATCCCCCGGAGATTCTTCATCATAAAACTCCAAGAAATGTTGTCAAAGGCTTTCTCGGCATCCACAAATATCAAAACTGCCTTAGTGTTAATGTCCACTTCCAACTTTTCCAAAATGTCAATTATATTCCTTACATTGCCCGACAAGTGTCTTTTCGGGAGAAAGCCCGCTTGATCTCCATGAATCTCCTCCATCAAAACTCTTTTAAATCTCTTTGCTAAAGTGTCAGCAAAAATTTTATAATCCACATTTAATAACGAGATGGGTCAGTATAAACTCACCACATATGAACAACCTGCAGATAAACGCAGACTTGCCATGGACAAATTCAGTGATACAGTGGTACCTCGGGTTAACATACACTTCAGGTTACAGACTCTGCTTGTAGCCTTTTTAGCCTCGGGTGAGAAGAGCTTTGCGCCCAGGACGGGGAAATGGGAGTCAACAGACACTCAAGGAATAGTTTCAGAGAAAAGCTTTATTCTGCCATCCGGGGTGGCAGAAGGAGCAAGTGTGATAGATTCACAAAACAAGCATGAGTTCACAGCCATTTGCGCAGAGCATATATTCCCCTTCCAGTTCCCTCCCCTTTCTCCTCCTCCTCAAGAGTCCTGCCCCATTGTGATGAAATTCCAGTGCCTGTCTTCGGAGAACTTCCAGACATTAGTGACAAAGATGCCTCCAGTGCTGAAGGACACGAAGAAGAAGTGGTTCTTGAAGATGATGCTCCACATCCATTTTCCCAAAAGGAGTTGAATGATCTAGTTCGCGACCTCAGCTTGTCAAAGGACTCTGCCGAACTGTTGGCATCCAGATTGAAGGGGGAAAAAACTCCTCTCTGACATCAGCTTCTTCCGCAACAGGCATCAAGAGTACCTCCGTTTTTTCTCAGAAGACAAGGACTTGGTGTACTGTGCAGATATTGCGCAGCTTCTGCTCAAGCTTGGAGTGCCACAGTATGAACCCAAAGATTGGAGACTGTTCATTGACAGCAGCAAGCGATCACTGAAATGTGTTCTGCTACACAACGGCAACCAGTTTGCCTCTATACCCCTGGCTCACTCGACTACACTGAAGGAGAACTATGAAGCAGTGAAGTATGTGCTGGAGAAAATTGGTTATGGTCAGCATAAGTGGTTTATTTGTGTTGACCTGAAGATGGTGAACTTTTTGTTGGGACAACAGTCTGGCTTCAACAAGTACCCATGTTTTCTGTGCATGTGGGATAGTAGGGACCGTGCTCAGCATTACACGAAGAAGGACTGGCCTGTGCGGGAGGAATTGGTGCCTTGCAAAGAAAGGAACGTCATCAACGACCCTCTGGTGGACAGAGACAGAATACTCTTCCCACCGCTGCACATCAAGCTCGGCTTAATCAAGCAGTTCACCAAAGGCTCTGGACAAGGATGGTGACTGCTTCACTTGTGGCAGGATTGACCATGGAGAAGTTGAAAGCTGGCATCTTTGACGGTCCTCAGATCCATCAGCTCATCAGAGATCCAGAGTTCCGAAACTCAATGAACGAAATGGAACTGGAAGCGTGGAAGGCATTTGTTCTGGTAGTGAAGAACTTTCTAAGCAACAATAAGGTCAGAAACTATGCAGAACTTGTCAACAACATGCTGACTGCTTTCAGAAACCTGGGCTGCAACATGAGCGTCAAGATGCACTGCCTATTTTCACATATGGACCGGTTTCCTGAGAACCTGGGTTCAATGAGTGACGAGCAGGGGGAGAGATTCCATCAGGACATGAAAGAGATGGAGACCAGGTATCAGGGTCGCTGGGACGCAGTCATGATGGCTGACTACTGTTGGACTCTGAAGAGAGACCTCCCTGCCGCTGAGCATTCCAGGAGTTCCAAGAAACGGAAGTTCAAGCCCTGAAGTTTGAAAAATGGTGAAGCAACGTGCAATTTATGTGTTCTTACCTTTATCAATGCCCACCATTCAGTTTACAGTAATCGATGTTTCTATCAGGTAATCAATAGATGTTGTTGGAAAAATATTATTTTCTCTTAAAAACATATTTAGGATGATATGTGTTGACAAAAATCAGCTGATAATGCCACAAAATGTAATCGGTTTTGTCACAAGATCTGATTTTTTACAAATCAACATAGCACAACAACCTGACCTGATGGAGAGAAACGGATGCCATTTCCTGATTCAGCAGTGCAAAAATACCCTAAATCAATTGTAGAAATCTAGACAACATTCAAAAGGTAAAAAATTGTTGCCCAGTGTATAATTTAACATCTTTTGGGGGCAATTCCAAACCTGTTATTCCAAGAAGAAAGGCCTCTGGTTTCTTTATAAATGTATATTTCAACATTTTTTTCAATTCATTATAAATCTTTTCCCAGAAGTCTTTCACCTTGGGGCAGGTCCACCACATATGATAGAAGGTACCTTCTTTTTCTTTACCTTTCCAGCAATGGTTATCACAGTTATGATAAATCTTTGATAATTTAACAGGGGTCAGATACCATCTATACATCATTTTCATTATGTTTTCCTTTAGTACAGTACATGCAGTGAACTTGACCCCTTTCTTCCACAATCTTTCCCAATCCTCAAACATTATGTTATGTCCTACATGTCTTGCCCAATCTATCACCACTGATTTAACTTGTTCATCCTTCGTATGCCACTCTAACAATGGGAAATGTAGTATTTTCAAAGCCCCCCCCCCCAATGTTGCAGGGGGCATTCTCTGGGTGTTTGGTGCTGCTTTGGAGTGAATCAGATGACATTGGACCTGTGGAGAAATCGTGACCCTGTGGGTTAGGGCACTGAAGCCTCATTTTTTTGGGGGGGGCGCCATAAAACATGGGGTTTTCACTGCCATGGATCACAAAACGGCTGCTGTTTTGTGCAAAGCTGGTAGATTGAGAAACTTGTATTTTATTTTTATTTTTAAAAAGATAAACTAAAGGTGTGTGCTTACAGGTAAACAGATACCAGTGTGCATGCCCATTATGACCTCAGGCAAGAATCAAGAAAATACAGGTGGTCCCTCTTAACTGACATTCTGAACTGAACAGAACTGAAGGGAGGGGCTGGTTCTGGAGCAAAGCTGTTTAGATTGGGTTTGGGTGGATGCGAAGAGGATGCCTCCAACTTCTTGGGCTTTGCTTCTCAACTTATTCTGCCTTCTGGGACCCCCCAGCCCAAGACCAACCACCTCTTGGATAGGTGAGCATGCAGATATTTTGGAATGTGAGTGTGGGGCAGGATGACCGCGTATGAAAGCTCCTTTGAGCACAAGTGCTGGCCCCCCTTTTCTCTCCCATGGAGGCCCTGAACTGGCCAGCTCCTGGTTCAGGGCCTCCAAGGGAGAGAAAAGGGAACCTCAGTTACTCTTTGCCTTCTGAGGACACTGTCTCACTCCCAGCAGAGCCCCAAGACTTACGGCTGCTGCTCTAACAGCCTCAGGACATCCAAGGGATCATGAGCAAAGCACACAAGCCCTGCCCGCCAGATGTGAAGCACTCTACGGAGAGAATTTGGGTTTTTTAACTGGCTGAACAGAGTTTCAGCCCTTGGGGAATTTGATTTCTTAAACATACACCTTCCCCTTCCTTGTGTCCCTGGGGAGAAAAGCCAATCCTGCTTTCTTCCTTTGGTAATTTAATCAGAGGAAATAAACTCTTTCAGTGGTCTAATAGATTTGCTGAATCATGAATTCTGTACATGCACAGAGGCTATACCTCTTGAAACCCCAAAGATGGGTTAGGCCAATGAAAGGCCAAGTAGGGATTCCTAGTGGGGGATGTTGCTGTGGTATAGTGGAGGAGCAGGGCCAGGAGGCTAACTTGGACACCTGAGAACACAAAAAAGCAGCAGCAAAACAACTACATGTTTCCTTTTAAATGGGCCTTCCTGCTGAGTGTAAAGCATAGATCCTCCTTTTTTAAGGGAAAAGGGAGAGAAGGCTTCTCCCAAAGTGTTAGAAGGCCACAAATAATGTAACAATAGAACAAAACAAATGTGCCGTTTCATGTGATACAGAATCCTATGTGCAAATCTGTTAGATTGAGAAATTTGTACTAAATAAGAAAAAAAAATTAAAGGTGTGTGCTTGCAGGTAAACAGATTGGAGATTTTCTGCAAGATCTTGTGAGATCTCATTGAAGTCTTGCAAGATGTCCAGGAGAGCAAAATATGTATTGAGATTTGGGAGAGATCTTGCATGCTCTTTCAGGGACCAAAGCCATCACTGCTGCAGCGCCAAAGGCAGGTGGCTAAGGGGTGGTGAGTGTCCCACGGGGCGAAATGGGATGTACCCCCCCTCAAGCTCAGGATTCCAGAACTAACAACTGTCAGTTGGGAGGGACGGAAGGCAAGGACCCACAGCCCAGGTGGGGCTCGCTAGCTTGGGGAGGAGGTGTGTGATTCCTCAGCTGGAGTAGATGCAGGACAGTTGAGGCTCACATGCCTCATCACCGCAAAAGCTATAACTGGAAAGCTGAATTATGATTTTCAAGTTTATACATTTCAATAATTTTGCAGTCATTTTAGCATTTCAAAACTTGACTTCCTTCCCCCTCTTTCTGCAGTTCTTTAAATTGATTCTCCATATCTTATGCATATCCAAATTACCTCAATTTCTTCATTTATGCATCTGCTTTAAATAGATAATCTTATTAAACTGCAGGTTATTCCAATAATCCTGCCAATGTTCTTATCTGTTTACAGTTTGTAACTATTCATTCAACCATTTCCATTCTTTAATAAAAAGTTTGTTCTCTTGCTCCTAGAAACGGTCAGCATGTGACAGAGGCCACATCCTGGGAACGGTTTGACTGGCCACCTAAACCAGGTGAGAGCAGCCAAGGAATCTCAAATGCTCAGGAACTTCCCCTGTGTGCCAAGACGGGCTCCAGCAGATTGAGCGGACAAGACCAAGCGTGGGCCCAGTGGTCAAGAAGGTGGTTTCTGCAATGCTGTGGAGGGAAGTGAGGGGCAGATGGGGCTCATCCACCTATAAAGATAGCCCATTGAAGAGAAGGAAAACTCTGATCCTAATTTGCCTTGTGGGATATCTTTGGGAGCTGAAAAGGCTAAGGAGTAAAGCCTACACAAATCTGGAGTGGAGTCCCTCAGGCGGTTGGATGGCGCCGTTTACAACCCCTTCTGACATCTCCTGCAGCCCAACTGGTGCCTAACTCTGCTTTCCTTGGAGACACATCTGCAAGGCCAAGAGAGGGAGTCTTGTCATCTGGGAAGCCCAGGACCTCCAGACACACTGCCCAGTCTTGCTCCCTGGAGAGGTCACTTTGGGACTGCTGACACCGTTGCTTGACTTTTGACCTCACCCCCGGAGGCGCACTCCATTGCTTCTCAAGACAGACAAATGACAACATTAAAAAACTATTTGAAAGAATTTTATTTCATTCAAAAAAGACAATCTGGCATGTGATTAGGACAGTGGTTTTCAGACAACGGGTGACACGTTTATTGATCCAGTTTGGAAGGCTCTGTCTTGTCTTCGCACATGCGCAGTTCCATCTAGGAGCAACAACAAGGGAAGGAGCCAAACTGTCAACTCCTGCAGCGAGACTCAGGATTTCCACTCATGCTCACAAACGTAGGAAAAAGCACCGCCTAGGATAAAAGGATGATCAGAGAATAGCATGTTTGTAAAGGAACTTGATTAGAATAATAATGATGATGATGATTTTTATTTTATTTTTCTATTTGGGTTTGTGGGGAAGGGGGGGACTGGGTCTTGGTGGGGAGGGAGATCTGTGCTGGAGTTGCTGGCCTCACTGCTGTCGCTGCCCGGAAGAGAGAAGAAGAGAAAATATTTTTAATCTTTCCATTTCTTATTATGTTGACAACCCATCTTTCCTTCAAGGATCTCCAGATGGCTTACGCTATTCTCCCTTTCTTTAATTATATTTACTTCCTCATTCCGTTTCTCTTCCAATATCTCTTCCTCCTCCTCCTCGGAGACCAGGGGGTGGATTTTAGGGGCACAACAGCAGGAGGCCAGCAGCTCGCACAGCCTGCCACACTGGCCATTCTCTCTTTCAACAGCCTTGGAGAACAACTGAGTAGGCATCTAGAGCGTCAACTGAACAGGCATGTGGATCAGCTAGTCACTGGGCACAGTCTATTCTTTTGGAGGGGGCTTTCCCCAGTTTCCATTTATAAGAAGTTTGAAAGGTTGCCTCTTTATAAAGTCTGTTTCCTTGTGACGAGAGACCACACTGGAGACTCAGTGTTTTTGAAATATATCAAGGTAGAGGGACTCCTGACCATTAGGTCCAGTCGTGGCCGACTCTGGGGTTGCAGCGCTCATCTTGCTTTATTGGCGGACCGGTCATGAACAGCTTCCGGGTCATGTGGCCAGCATGACTAAGCTGCTTCTGAACCAGAGCAGCGCACGGAAACGCCCTTTACCTTCCCGCCGGAGCATTACCTATTTATCTACTTGCCCTTTGACGTGCTTTTGAACTGCTAGGTTGGCAGGAGCAGGGACCGAGCAACGGGAGTTCACTCCGTCGTGGGAATTCGAACCGCCAGCCTTCTGATAGGCAAGTCCTAGGCTCTGTGGTTTAACCCACAGTGCCACCCGCATCCCTATTATTTATTTATTTAGATACTTGGGTTTTGGGCGAAGGGAGAACTGGGTCTTGGAGTGGGGTAGAGCTGTACTGGAGCTGCTGGCCTCACTGCTATCGCTGCCTGGAAGAGAAATGAAGAGAAATGAAGAGAAATGAAGAGAAAGAATTCTTAATTTTTTCATTGATTACTACATTGATGGCCCATCTTTCCTGCAAGGATCTCCAGGTGGCTTGCGTTATTCTCCCTTCCTCCCTTCCTCATCCCATCCCTGAACTCTTCTTGAATCAGGGAGCTGCCTCCCCCCATCCCAGTGATCCAGATTCTCTCTGGCCTCCCTGTTCCTCAAGAACAAAGATCAACACTCCCCATCTATAGATCGGTGGCATCCATCCCCTGGTCGCTTGGTCTTACATAAATTGTTTTCACCTTCACTAAAGATTCCTTCTGATCTTCATAACCATCACTTCATCCTCCCATTTCTCTTCCAATATCTCTTCCTCCTCCTCCTCACAGACCAGGGGATGGATCTTTGGCACGTGACAGCAGGAGACCAGCAGCTCACGCAGCCAATCTTTATAAACTAATCTAACCATGACATGGTTCCCTATGTTTCTGAATCTTGAGGGATAGTAAAAGAAACAGAATGCAGAAGGAATTAGGAATCCTACTTATACTTTAGATGAAGAAAGTCTCTTCATTACACCAGAAAACGTATTTCCTTTCTCACAAACTATCTCCTCAAGCTAAAGATGCTCATCTTTAATTTTATAGTCCCTTTCCTCTTTTGTGCAGTTCTGCCCCTCCTTTCGCCACTTTTCTTCTCTTCCCGATTCTCCAATTAGTCCAGCCGTTTCTCCTAGACCACGCTATGCCATCTTTGCCATCTTTATAGGTTAGTGTTTAATATAAGTTCAATATTAAAAGTGTTGCCTTCTCTTTTACCTTTGTTTTCCAGTAACTTCCACTCTTTTACCACAAACAGCGCTGACAATCCAAGTCTTTTAACTCAGTCTCTTTCGCTGGGCTCACGCCACTTCAAAGTAAAAAACAAGTTAAGTCCTTGAATTCCGCTTCTTTTAATGGGCTAGTACTCCTGCTGCAGAGTGAAATTTGAATCTGTCTTCCTTTTCTTACTGGTACTTGTTAGAGAAATCTTTGCTTATGCTTACGTATAATGAGAAAGATTTCCAATATGTTTAAGATAAAATCTACCATTCTTTACTCTTTATGTGCTAGTCTTTTGGGTCTGTTTCTGAGCAGTTCAGTTTGTATTAATAAGTCTCACAGACCCTCTTCTCCTCAAGCTCTCCTTGTTAGCTGCCGTTCTTACCCTTTGGGACTTTGAGGCTTGCTGCTGAGGATTGCTCGTGTCCTTGCGTCTAGGTACTCTCTGTCGACTCACCTCCTGGTTAGGACGTGGGCTTCGAAGGGTTCCTTTTTTGACGCTGCCAGACAATGTCAGCCCTGGGCCACGCCCAGAGCCTTTTTGGGGGTCGTGTAGCCTCCGCGTTGCCCCCCAAAGTTCCCTCTAACAGCTGCTAGGCGCAGAGAACCCACGAAGCACATCCACAACGGAGGGCGGAAAAACCGGAAGCCCTTACATACCAGGTTTGGGAGGGGGATTTGGTCTGCGATAGGCTTTTTCCGTAGGGACACGGGTGGCCACAGAGCCTAGGGCTTGCTGATCAGAAGGTCGGCAGTTCGAATCCCCGCGACGGGGTGAGCTCCCGCTGCTCGGTCCCAGCACCTGCCAACCTAGCAGTTCGAAAGCACAAAGTCGAAGTAGATAAATACCGTATTTTTCGCTCTATAGGACGCTATTTCCCCCCTCCAAAAATTAAGGGGAAATGATCAAAGCAGCGGAAATAAGAGATGATTGGATTCCTTTAAGAGCTCAAAGCATGGGTACCCCCAACAAAAATTTAAAATTCGGTTTTGTAATTTGGAACTAATGTGATTTGATTGGTTTGCTAATAAAAATATATTATAAAAAAAACAAAAATTAAGGGAAAATTTGTGTGCGCCCTATGGAGTGAATGCAGGCTGCGCAGCTAAGCCCAAAGCCAGAGCAGGGAGAAGGAGCGCTGCGCAGCGCTCCGTCTCGCTGTTCTAGCTTGGGGTTAGCTGCGCAAAGCCTCCGCAGGGAAGCAGGGTGAAGCCCCCCTGCTGCCCTGCGAAGGCTTCAAAGGCCGTCCCCAAAGCCAGAACAGTGAGGCGGAGCGCTGCGCAGCGCTCCGTCTCACTGTTCTAGCTTGGGGATGGCTGCGCAAAGCCTCCGCAGGACAGCGGGGTGCCTTCACCCCGCTGCTCTGCAGAGGCTTCAAAGGCTGCACTCCGTTGGCTTCAGGCAGCTATCCGCAAGCTTTCGGAGCGCAGCAGGAGTTCCCGCTGTACTTCGAAGGCTTGCGGATAGCCACCTGAAGTCACCTAGCAGTTCGAAAGTGGAAGTAGATAAATACCGTATTTTTCACTCTATAGGACACACTTTTCCCCCTCCAAAAATTAAGGGAAAATGATCAAAGCAGCAGAAATTAGAGATGATTGGATCCCTTTCTGAGCTCGAAGCATGGGTACCCCCAACCAAAATTTAAAATTCAGTTTTGTAATTTGGAACTATTGTGATTTGATTGGTTTGCTAATAAAAAATATATTATAAAAAAAACAAAAATTAAGGGAAAATTTGTGTGCGCCCTATGGAGTGAATGCAGGCTGCGCAGCTAAGCCCAAAGCCAGAGCAGGCAGAAGGAGCGCTGCGCGGTGCTCCGTCTCACTGTTCTAGCTTGGGGATGGCTGCACAAAGCCTCCGCAGGGCAGCGGGGTGCCTTCACCCCGCTGCTCTGCGGAGGCTTCAAAGGCTGCACTCTGGGGGCTTCAGGCAGCTATCCGCAAGCCTTCCAAGCGCAGCAGGAGTTCCCGCTGCACTCAGAAGGCTTGCGGATAGCCGCCTGAAGCCTGGAGAGCGAGAGGGGTCGGTGCACATTTTTCCCTCTCTGCGCAGCGCCCCTTCAGCGAAGCGGGAGGAGAAATGGAAGGGGCTCCATTTCTCCTGCCGCTTCGCTGAAGGGACACTGAGCAGAGAGGGAGAGAATCCCCCCCCCCCCCCTGTTCTCCCCCTCCTATAATCCGGTGCGTCTTATGGTCCGGTGCGTCCTATAGAGCCAAAAATACGGTAGGTGCCGTTCTGTCGGGAAGGTAAACAGCCTTTCCGTGCACTGCTCTGCTTTTGCCAGAAGCGGCTTCGTCATCCTGGCCACATGACCCGGAAGCTGTACGCCGGCTCCCTCAGCGTATAGAGCGAGATGAGCGCGCAACCCTAGGGTCGTCCGCGACTGGACCTAACGGTCAGGGGTCCCTGTACCTTTACTTAGGCTTTTTCCAGATTGCCTTACTGCCCTATGTTTCTAAATCCTGAGGGAGAGCAAAAGAAGCAGAATGCAGAAAGAATTAGACATTCTACTTACACTCAAGAAGAAGAAATCTTTATTTTGCCGGAAAACATCATTACTTCTCACAAACCACCTCCTTTCTCCTGAACTATCCTCAAGTAGTTGCTCTTCCCAAAGTCCTCAGCCAAGTCACTCAGCAGGGGGACGTGTCACAATGGAGGCCCTGACCCTGTTGCTTTAGCTACCTTGCTTAACAATGTGAATTGTTCCCCTTAACATTAATTTTTCAAATATATCTTCCAGTGGGTTTTTATTTTATTTATTTAGGAAGGATCTAGAGCTGGCTTCATCCAGCACGGTGCATTTCTGGACAGGACAGGAAACACCTAGCAAACACACACTTTTCAACATGGCGGTGTCACCAAGGAAAAACACTCCTGGCCTAGACTATGGCTGCTGTTTCTCAATTCATAGTAAAAAATGACCCTTCTCAACATCCTGTAATCATCTGTCCAGTATTAGGATGGACAGGAGCAGGACTTCACCCTTAGACCCCCTCATCCCCCTGTTTCTTTCTGTTTCTGCCCAGTGTCTTCTGCCAATCAACAGCTTTCCTTAGCTTGCAAGGAAGTGAAATGTTATGAGTTACTTGGTGCCAGACTCCCCTTTGCCATGAGTTTCTGGGTGCCAGGCACTGAACCCCTGGACACTGAACATCTGGGGAATTGATCTAAGCTGTACCCCAAGCACTACATTTGATTGTTGGTTATTAAAAACTGATTGAAACCATTTTATTTCATTCACAAAAGAAATTTTGACATGTGATTATGATAACAGTTTATATAATAAAGGTGACACGTTTATTGATCCTTTTTGTAAGTTATTATTTGTCTACTTTAATGTATTTTTATATATATTAATCAGTAAGGGGGTGGGGTGGGAAGCAGTTTTGCATATGGAACTGGTGGGTGGCTGTCATTAATCCAGATCTATTTCATAGAATCATAGAAACTTATAGCTGGAAGGGACACCAAGGGTCATCTAGTCCAACCCCCCGGGATGCAGGAATCTCAGCAAAAGCATCCATGGCAGACGGCCACCCAACCTCTGCTTAGTAACCTCCAAGGAAGGAGTTTCCACCACCTCTCATGGGAATCTGTTCCAATGCCAAACAGCCCTTACTGTCAGAAAGTTTTTATGAATGTTTAGTCTACTTTCTTATAACTTGAATCCATGGGTTCGAGTCCTACCATCTAGAGCAGGAGAAAACAAGCTTGTTCCCTCTTCCATGTGACAGCCCTTAAGATATTGGAAGATGGCTGTCAGATCTCCTCTCAGTTTCCTCTTTTCCAGGCCAAACCTACCCAGCTCCTTCAAGTGTTTCTCTTCAATCTTAGTTTCCAGACCCTTGGTTGTCTTGGTTGCCCTCCTCTGCACACATTCCAGCTTGTCAACATCCTTCTTAAATGATGATGCCCAGAACTGGACACAGGACTCCAGGTGTGGCCTGACCAAGGTAGGAGAGAGTAGGACTTGGACTTCCTTTCACCAGGACCCTGGACTTCCATAGATGCAATCTAGAACAGCGTTACCATTTTCTGCTGCTGCACATTCCTTGTGGCTGAGGCTCAGGGTAACGCCCCCGGGACCTTTCAGTTCATGGTGTCCATGGAGGCGCAGGTCAATTCTGTGTCCAGGGCAGCTGTTGACCAGCTTCATCTAGTACGCAGGCTGAGACCCTATCTGCCTGTGGATTGCCTCGCCAGAGTGGTGCATGCTCTGGTTATCTCCCGCTTGGATTACTGCAATGCGCTCTACGTGGGGCTACCTTTGAAGGTGACCCGGAAA
This sequence comes from Podarcis muralis, assembly GCF_964188315.1. Lineage (NCBI taxonomy): Eukaryota > Metazoa > Chordata > Lepidosauria > Squamata > Lacertidae > Podarcis > Podarcis muralis. The sequence continues at coordinate 4,881,658 of NC_135659.1, read as the reverse complement.
CTACAACTAATCCAGAATGCGGCAGCTAGACTGGTGACTGGGAGTGGCCCCCAAGACCTACATTGGCTCTCAGTATGTTTCCGGGCACAATTCAAAGTGTTGGCGCTGACCTTTAAAGTCCTAAACGGCCTCAAAGGCCCAGTATACCCGAAGGAGCGCCTCCACCCCCATCATTCTGCCTGGACACTGAGGTCCAGCGCTGAGGGCCTTTTGGCGGTTCCCTCCCTACGAGAAGCCAAGTTACAGGGTAGTGGTGCCTGTCCTGTGGAACCCCCTCCCACCAGATGTCAAAGAGATCAACAGCTACCTGACATTTAGAAGACATCTGAAGGCAGCCCTGTTCTGGGAAGCTTTGAATGTTTGACAGACTATTTTATTTTAATATTTTGTTGGAAGCCGCCCAGAGTGGCTGGGTATAAATAATATATTATGATTATGATTATTATTATTATTATTATTATTATTATTATTATTATTATTATTATTATTATATTATGATGATGACTGTGAGGTGTTACAAGTCATTAACTTCAAGCCACACTGCCATGCCTTTGAAGACACAAACCACCCCAGCTTTTCAGAGCTGGCTATCATGGCTTCTTTAATCTTTGTGTATTGCTCCACCATGTGGCTGAATCATATAAAGCACTGACTTTTACATATCTCTTGACCTCTAATTGCAAGAAGATCTCGTTAACTTGGATTATAATCTTTATAAATTGGAGTTGTGGAGCAGGTCCTCGAGAGGGGGGGGGGGCTCCCACCATTCCTCCTCAGTCCAGCCCCTGACAACCATGTGGGTTACGGCGTCGAGGGCTCATTTTGTGGGGCGATGTGAAACGTAGTGTTTTCACCCCCAAACCTTGCAGGGGGCATTGTCTGGGTGTTTGGCGCCACTTTGGAGTGAATCGGACAACGTCTGACTTTTGGAGAAGTTGGGATCCCGTGAGTTAGGGCGCCAAAGGCTCATTTTTGGGGGTGCCATGAAATGTGGGGTTTTCACCGCCAAACATTTCAGGGGGTCTTTAGCAGGTGTTTGCCGTTGCTTTGTTGTGAATCCTAAGACATCGGGTTTTCAGCGAAATCGTGGCCACCATATCTATCCTGACAGATGATTTGGCCTGTCACCCTTGTGTGGAAGTAAAGGATGAGATTCCCCTACTACTCCGCCTGGGGTCTCCAATGTGGTGCACCCAGCCTCCACTCACACTATTCCTATGCTGGGGGATTTGGGGGTGGTTTGTGGGGATGTTATGTACTGAGTTGAATAGGATCCAAAATGCTACAGTCTGATTGGTCCTAGAACAATAGGATCCAACATGCAGCAGTCTGATTAGTCCGCAGGAGCCACTCAATCCAGCTCCAGGTGGAAGTGAATCCACAACCTGATTGGCCTACAGGAGAATCCCAGAATTAGCCAATCACGTGCAGCCCATTGTGTAAATAATGTATATAAAGCAGATATTGTGGGGGAACTTTCATTCCTCGCTACTATGAGCTGAATATAGAGCATGAAATCCACTCTCGACTCCGAGTATATTTCAGGGGAAGAGCTGTTTGGGATATTTCCTGCTTGTGAATTATTATTTGTCTGTCTGTGTTTGTGTGTGTGTGTGTGTGTGTGTGTGTGTGTGTGTGTGTGTAAAACACATGCCTAAAGCTTTAAATCTGGGATGGGCATGGAAGTTCCGAGGTGGGCCATCAGGTGGCACTGCAGGCCATGCTCCAGTTGCTGCTGCTGCTGCTGCTGCTACAGGTGCCAGTAAGTCTCGCATTTTCAACCTCTTCCTCCTCCATTGCACTGGCTAAATGATTCCTTGCTGGACTCCCATCGCTGAGGCCAAATGTACCTTTACCGAGCAAAATATCCTTTCGAATTATACACCCAGCACATGGAACCTGACAAAGGGGCAATACAAGCGGACTCTCTGTGCCCTTACCACAGTAAAAAGACTGATACTGGTGAGCTGGAAAAATAAAAATGCGTCTCCCTTCTATGATTGGATTGAAGACTTCTACAAACTCACCACATATGAATAGATTTTTTTATTAGGAATTTTTATAACAACAAAGACAAAACAAAACAATACCATAAACACAACAAACATATAACAAGTACAATTTCAAAATCTTATTTTCTTATACCTTACTTCCCCGACTTCCTCATACCTCCCCTTTCTGTATTCCAATTTCTAATCAGCTATTCAGCAAGTCCTTCCCTTATTTTGACTTAAATTTTGATTTTACTCTCTTTAACTTATCCAATACCGCTGATAACCACTTATTTTCAAATCCAACGTCATTTTAACATTCATTAATTTTACAAAATCTCTTTAAATAGTCCTTAAATTTCTTCCAATCTTCTTCCGCCGTTTCTCTTCCCTGGTTTCGGATTCTGCTCGTCATCTCTGCCAGACCCATGTAGTCGATCACCTTCATCTGCCATTCTTCCAGGGTGGGTAAATCTTGTGTCTTCCAGTACTTTGCGATGAGTATTCTTGCTGCTGTTGTAGCATACATAAAGAAAGTCATATCCTTCTTTAACACCCCCTGGCTGACAATACCCAAGAGAAAGGCCTCTGGTTTCTTCGGGAAGGTATATTTAAACACCTTTTTCAACTCATTATATATCATTTCACAGAAAGCCTTAATCTTAGGGCATGTCCACCAAAGGTGAAAGAATGCACCTTCATTTTCTTTACATTTCCAACACTTGTTATCAGGCAAATGGTAGATTTTTGCAAGCTTGACTGGGGTCATGTACCACCTATAAATCATTTTCATAACATTTTCTCTTAAGGCATTACATGCCGTAAATTTCATCCCGGTGGTCCACAACTTTTCCCAGTCAGCAAACATAATGTTATGACCAATGTCCTGAGCCCACTTAATCATTGCCGATTTAACCGTTTCATCCTGAGTATTCCATTTCAGCAGCAAGTTATACATTTTTGATAAATTTTTAGTACTGGATTCTAACAACTCAAACTCCAATTTTGATTTTTTCACCTGAAAGCCAAATTTCCTGTCCATCTTAAAGACCTCTATTATTTGGTAATAGTGAAGCCAATCTCTCACTTTCCCTTTTAGTTTCTCAAAACTCTGCAATTTTGATCTGTCCCCTTCGTGTTCTAAAATTTCACAGTATCTCGGCCATCTAGATTCCATATTAAGCTTCTTAACAGCCTTAGCTTCCATTGGTGACAACCATCTTGGGGTTCTATTTTCCAACAAATCTTTGTATCTAGTCCAAACATTAAATAGTGCTTTCCTGACAATATGATTTTTAAAACCTTTATGAGCTTTAACCTTGTCATACCACAGATATGCACGCCACCCAAAAATGTTATTAAAACCTTCCAAATCCAAAATGTCTGTATTCTCAAGAAGTAGCCAGTCCTTCAGCCAGCAGAATGCTGCCGCTTCATAGTAAAGTTTGAAGTCTGGCAGGGCAAAACCCCCCCTTTCCTTAGCATCAGTTAAAATCTTAAACTTAATTCTGGGCTTCTTGCCCTGCCAGACAAACCTAGATATATCTTTCTGCCACTTCTTGAAACAGTCCATCTTGTCAATAATCTGCAATGTTTGGGGAAAAAAAAAAACATTCTTGGCAATACATTCATCTTTATAACCGCAATTCGACCCAACAAGGAAAGCTTCAAGTTCGACCAGATTTCTAGATCTTTTTTCACTTCTGTCCAAACTTTCTCATAGTTATCTTTAAATAAATTCACATTCTTAGCTGTCATGTTTATGCCCAAATACTTCACTTTCTTAACCACATTTAACCCTGTCTCATTCTGAAACCTTTCTTTTTCAAAAGGTGTTAAATTTTTCTCCAATACCTTAGTTTTTAATTTGTTCAATTTAAATCCTGCGACATGGCCAAATTCTTGTATTAATTCCAATACCCTTTTCGTACTAGCGTCCGGTTCTTGTAATGTAAGTACCAGGTCATCTGCAAACGCTCTCAATTTGTATTGTTTAGCTCCGACCTGAATCCCTTTTACCAACTGGTCCCTTCTAATCATGTTAAGCAAAACCTCCAGGACTGATATAAAAAGTAATGGAGAGATTGGGCACCCCTGACGTGTTCCTTTTTCTATCTTGAACTCTTCTGTAAGCACATTATTTACAATTAATTTTGCTTTCTGTTCAGAGTATATTGCACCTATACCATTTTCAAACCCTTGGCCTACCCCCATCCCCCGGAGATTCTTCATCATAAAACTCCAAGAAATGTTGTCAAAGGCTTTCTCGGCATCCACAAATATCAAAACTGCCTTAGTGTTAATGTCCACTTCCAACTTTTCCAAAATGTCAATTATATTCCTTACATTGCCCGACAAGTGTCTTTTCGGGAGAAAGCCCGCTTGATCTCCATGAATCTCCTCCATCAAAACTCTTTTCAATCTCTTTGCTAAAGTGTCAGCAAAAATTTTATAATCCACATTTAATAACGAGATGGGTCAGTATAAACTCACCACATATGAACAACCTGCAGATAAACGCAGACTTGCCATGGACAAATTCAGTGATACAGTGGTACCTCGGGTTAACATACACTTCAGGTTACAGACTCTGCTTGTAGCCTTTTTAGCCTCGGGTGAGAAGAGCTTTGCGCCCAGGACGGGGAAATGGGAGTCAACAGACACTCAAGGAATAGTTTCAGAGAAAAGCTTTATTCTGCCATCCGGGGTGGCAGAAGGAGCAAGTGTGATAGATTCACAAAACAAGCATGAGTTCACAGCCATTTGCGCAGAGCATATATTCCCCTTCCAGTTCCCTCCCCTTTCTCCTCCTCCTCAAGAGTCCTGCCCCATTGTGATGAAATTCCAGTGCCTGTCTTCGGAGAACTTCCAGACATTAGTGACAAAGATGCCTCCAGTGCTGAAGGACACGAAGAAGAAGTGGTTCTTGAAGATGATGCTCCACATCCATTTTCCCAAAAGGAGTTGAATGATCTAGTTCGCGACCTCAGCTTGTCAAAGGACTCTGCCGAACTGTTGGCATCCAGATTGAAGGGGGAAAAAACTCCTCTCTGACATCAGCTTCTTCCGCAACAGGCATCAAGAGTACCTCCGTTTTTTCTCAGAAGACAAGGACTTGGTGTACTGTGCAGATATTGCGCAGCTTCTGCTCAAGCTTGGAGTGCCACAGTATGAACCCAAAGATTGGAGACTGTTCATTGACAGCAGCAAGCGATCACTGAAATGTGTTCTGCTACACAACGGCAACCAGTTTGCCTCTATACCCCTGGCTCACTCGACTACACTGAAGGAGAACTATGAAGCAGTGAAGTATGTGCTGGAGAAAATTGGTTATGGTCAGCATAAGTGGTTTATTTGTGTTGACCTGAAGATGGTGAACTTTTTGTTGGGACAGCAGTCTGGCTTCAACAAGTACCCATGTTTTCTGTGCATGTGGGATAGTAGGGACCGTGCTCAGCATTACACGAAGAAGGACTGGCCTGTGCGGGAGGAATTGGTGCCTTGCAAAGAAAGGAACGTCATCAACGACCCTCTGGTGGACAGAGACAGAATACTCTTCCCACCGCTGCACATCAAGCTCGGCTTAATCAAGCAGTTCACCAAAGGCTCTGGACAAGGATGGTGACTGCTTCACTTGTGGCAGGATTGACCATGGAGAAGTTGAAAGCTGGCATCTTTGACGGTCCTCAGATCCGTCAGCTCATCAGAGATCCAGAGTTCCGAAACTCAATGAACGAAATGGAACTGGAAGCGTGGAAGGCATTTGTTCTGGTAGTGAAGAACTTTCTAAGCAACAATAAGGTCAGAAACTATGCAGAACTTGTCAACAACATGCTGACTGCTTTCAGAAACCTGGGCTGCAACATGAGCGTCAAGATGCACTGCCTATTTTCACATATGGACCGGTTTCCTGAGAACCTGGGTTCAATGAGTGACGAGCAGGGGGAGAGATTCCATCAGGACATGAAAGAGATGGAGACCAGGTATCAGGGTCGCTGGGACGCAGTCATGATGGCTGACTACTGTTGGACTCTGAAGAGAGACCTCCCTGCCGCTGAGCATTCCAGGAGTTCCAAGAAACGGAAGTTCAAGCCCTGAAGTTTGAAAAATGGTGAAGCAACGTGCAATTTATGTGTTCTTACCTTTATCAATGCCCACCATTCAGTTTACAGTAATCGATGTTTCTATCAGGTAATCAATAGATGTTGTTGGAAAAACATTATTTTCTCTTAAAAACATATTTAGGATGATATGTGTTGACAAAAATCAGCTGATAATGCCACAAAATGTAATCGGTTTTGTCACAAGATCTGATTTTTTACAAATCAACATAGCACAACAACCTGACCTGATGGAGAGAAACGGATGCCATTTCCTGATTCAGCAGTGCAAAAAGACCCTAAATCAATTGTAGAAATCTAGACAACATTCAAAAGGTAAAAAATTGTTGCCCAGTGTATAATTTAACATCTTTTGGGGGCAATTCCAAACCTGTTATTCCAAGAAGAAAGGCCTCTGGTTTCTTTATAAATGTATATTTCAACATTTTTTTCAATTCATTATAAATCTTTTCCCAGAAGTCTTTCACCTTGGGGGAGGTCCACCACATATGATAGAAGGTACCTTCTTTTTCTTTACCTTTCCAGCAATGGTTATCACAGTTATGATAAATCTTTGATAATTTAACAGGGGTCAGATACCATCTATACATCATTTTCATTATGTTTTCCTTTAGTACAGTACATGCAGTGAACTTGACCCCTTTCTTCCACAATCTTTCCCAATCCTCAAACATTATGTTATGTCCTACATGTCTTGCCCAATCTATCACCACTGATTTAACTTGTTCATCCTTCGTATGCCACTCTAACAATGGGAAATGTAGTGTTTTCAAAGCCCCCCCCCCCAATGTTGCAGGGGGCATTCTCTGGGTGTTTGGTGCTGCTTTGGAGTGAATCAGATGACATTGGACCTTTGGAGAAATCGTGACCCTGTGGGTTAGGGCACTGAAGCCTCATTTTTTTGGGGGGGGCGCCATAAAACGTGGGGTTTTCACTGCCATGGATCACAAAACGGCTGCTGTTTTGTGCAAAGCTGGTAGATTGAGAAACTTGTATTTTATTTTTATTTTTAAAAAGATAAACTAAAGGTGTGTGCTTACAGGTAAACAGATACCAGTGTGCATGCCCATTATGACCTCAGGCAAGAATCAAGAAAATACAGGTGGTCCCTCTTAACTGACATTCTGAACTGAACAGAACTGAAGGGAGGGGCTGGTTCTGGAGCCAAGCTGTTTAGATTGGGTTTGGGTGGATGCGAAGAGGATGCCTCCAACTTCTTGGGCTTTGCTTCTCAACTTATTCTGCCTTCTGGGACCCCCCAGCCCAAGACCAACCACCTCTTGGATAGGTGAGCATGCAGATATTTTGGAATGTGAGTGTGGGGCAGGATGACCGCGTATGAAAGCTCCTTTGAGCACAAGTGCTGGCCCCCCTTTTCTCTCCCATGGAGGCCCTGAACTGGCCAGCTCCTGGTTCAGGGCCTCCAAGGGAGAGAAAAGGGAACCTCAGTTACTCTTTGCCTTCTGAGGACACTGTCTCACTCCCAGCAGAGCCCCAAGACTTACGGCTGCTGCTCTAACAGCCTCAGGACATCCAAGGGATCATGAGCAAAGCACACAAGCCCTGCCCGCCAGATGTGAAGCACTCTACGGAGAGAATTTGGGTTTTTTAACTGGCTGAACAGAGTTTCAGCCCTTGGGGAATTTGATTTCTTAAACATACACCTTCCCCTTCCTTGTGTCCCTGGGGAGAAAAGCCAATCCTGCTTTCTTCCTTTGGTAATTTAATCAGAGGAAATAAACTCTTTCAGTGGTCTAATAGATTTGCTGAATCATGAATTCTGTACATGCACAGAGGCTATACCTCTTGAAACCCCAAAGATGGGCAAGATGGGGCATTTCTCTCCACCTGGCTCCACCGGATATTGCTGATGGCCAATGAAAGGCCAAGTAGGGATTCCTAGTGGGGGATGTTGCTGTGGTATAGTGGAGGAGCAGGGCCAGGAGGCTAACTTGGACACCTGAGAACACAAAAAAGCAGCAGCAAAACAACTACATGTTTCCTTTTAAATGGGCCTCCCTGCTGAGTGTAAAGCATAGATCCTCCTTTTTTAAGGGAAAAGGGAGAGAAGGCTTCTCCCAAAGTGTTAGAAGGCCACAAATAATGTAACAATAGAACAAAACAAATGTGCCGTTTCATGTGATACAGAATCCTATGTGCAAATCTGTTAGATTGAGAAATTTGTACTAAATAAGAAAAAAAAATTAAAGGTGTGTGCTTGCAGGTAAACAGATTGGAGATTTTCTGCAAGATCTTGTGAGATCTCATTGAAGTCTTGCAAGATGTCCAGGAGAGCAAAATATGTATTGAGATTTGGGAGAGATCTTGCATGCTCTTTCAGGGACCAAAGCCATCACTGCTGCAGCGCCAAAGGCAGGTGGCTAAGGGGTGGTGAGTGTCCCACGGGGCGAAATGGGATGTACCCCCCCCCTCAAGCTCAGGATTCCAGAACTAACAACTGTCAGTTGGGAGGGACGGAAGGCAAGGACCCACAGCCCAGGTGGGGCTCGCTAGCTTGGGGAGGAGGTGTGTGATTCCTCAGCTGCAGTAGATGCAGGACAGTTGAGGCTCACATGCCTCATCACCGCAAAAGCTATAACTGGAAAGCTGAATTATGATTTTCAAGTTTATACATTTCAATAATTTTGCAGTCATTTTAGCATTTCAAAACTTGACTTCCTTCCCCCTCTTTCTGCAGTTCTTTAAATTGATTCTCCATATCTTATGCATATCCAAATTACCTCAATTTCTTCATTTATGCATCTGCTTTAAATAGATAATCTTATTAAACTGCAGGTTATTCCAATAATCCTGCCAATGTTCTTATCTGTTTACAGTTTGTAACTATTCATTCAACCATTTCCATTCTTTAATAAAAAGTTTGTTCTCTTGCTCCTAGAAACGGTCAGCATGTGACAGAGGCCACATCCTGGGAACGGTTTGACTGGCCACCTAAACCAGGTGAGAGCAGCCAAGGAATCTCAAATGCTCAGGAACTTCCCCTGTGTGCCAAGACGGGCTCCAGCAGATTGAGCGGACAAGACCAAGCGTGGGCCCAGTGGTCAAGAAGGTGGTTTCTGCAATGCTGTGGAGGGAAGTGAGGGGCAGATGGGGCTCATCCACCTATAAAGATAGCCCATCGAAGAGAAGGAAAACTCTGATCCTAATTTGCCTTGTGGGATATCTTTGGGAGCTGAAAAGGCTAAGGAGTAAAGCCTACACAAATCTGGAGTGGAGTCCCTCAGGCGGTTGGATGGCGCCGTTTACAACCCCTTCTGACATCTCCTGCAGCCCAACTGGTGCCTAACTCTGCTTTCCTTGGAGACACATCTGCACGGCCAAGACAGGGAGTCTTGTCATCTGGGAAGCCCAGGACCTCCAGACACACTGCCCAGTCTTGCTCCCTGGAGAGGTCACTTTGGGACTGCTGACACCGTTGCTTGACTTTTGACCTCACCCCCGGAGGCGCACTCCATTGCTTCTCAAGACAGACAAATGCCAACATTAAAAAACTATTTGAAAGAATTTTATTTCATTCAAAAAAGACAATCTGGCATGTGATTAGGACAGTGGTTTTCAGACAACGGGTGACACGTTTATTGATCCAGTTTGGAAGGCTCTGTCTTGTCTTCGCACATGCGCAGTTCCATCTAGGAGCAACAACAAGGGAAGGAGCCAAACTGTCAACTCCTGCAGCGAGACTCAGGATTTCCACTCATGCTCACAAACGTAGGAAAAAGCACCGCCTAGGATAAAAGGATGATCACAGAATAGCATGTTTGTAAAGGAACTTGATTAGAATAATAATGATGATGATGATTTTTATTTTATTTTTCTATTTGGGTTTGTGGGGAAGGGGGGGACTGGGTCTTGGTGGGGAGGGAGATCTGTGCTGGAGTTGCTGGCCTCACTGCTGTCGCTGCCCGGAAGAGAGAAGAAGAGAAAATATTTTTAATCTTTCCATTTCTTATTATGTTGACAACCCATCTTTCCTTCAAGGATCTCCAGATGGCTTACGCTATTCTCCCTTTCTTTAATTATATTTACTTCCTCATTCCGTTTCTCTTCCAATATCTCTTCCTCCTCCTCCTCGGAGACCAGGGGGTGGATTTTAGGGGCACAACAGCAGGAGGCCAGCAGCTCGCACAGCCTGCCACACTGGCCATTCTCTCTTTCAACAGCCTTGGAGAACAACTGAGTAGGCATCTAGAGCGTCAACTGAACAGGCATGTGGATCAGCTAGTCACTGGGCACAGTCTATTCTTTTGGAGGGGGCTTTCCCCAGTTTCCATTTATATGAAGTTTGAAAGGTTGCCTCTTTATAAAGTCTGTTTCCTTGTGACGAGAGACCACACTGGAGACTCAGTGTTTTTGAAATATATCAAGGTAGAGGGACTCCTGACCATTAGGTCCAGTCGTGGCCGACTCTGGGGTTGCAGCGCTCATCTTGCTTTATTGGCGGACCGGTCATGAACAGCTTCCGGGTCATGTGGCCAGCATGACTAAGCTGCTTCTGAACCAGAGCAGCGCACGGAAACGCCCTTTACCTTCCCGCCGGAGCATTACCTATTTATCTACTTGCCCTTTGACGTGCTTTTGAACTGCTAGGTTGGCAGGAGCAGGGACCGAGCAACGGGAGTTCACTCCGTCGTGGGGATTCGAACCGCCAGCCTTCTGATAGGCAAGTCCTAGGCTCTGTGGTTTAACCCACAGTGCCACCCGCATCCCTATTATTTATTTATTTAGATACTTGGGTTTTGGGCGAAGGGAGAACTGGGTCTTGGAGTGGGGTAGAGCTGTACTGGAGCTGCTGGCCTCACTGCTATCGCTGCCTGGAAGAGAAATGAAGAGAAATGAAGAGAAAGAATTCTTAATTTTTTCATTGATTACTACATTGATGGCCCATCTTTCCTGCAAGGATCTCCAGGTGGCTTGCGTTATTCTCCCTTCCTCCCTTCCTCATCCCATCCCTGAACTCTTCTTGAATCAGGGAGCTGCCTCCCCCCATCCCAGTGATCCAGATTCTCTCTGGCCTCCCTGTTCCTCAAGAACAAAGATCAACACTCCCCATCTATAGATCGGTGGCATCCATCCCCTGGTCGCTTGGTCTTACATAAATTGTTTTCACCTTCACTAAAGATTCCTTCTGATCTTCATAACCATCACTTCATCCTCCCATTTCTCTTCCAATATCTCTTCCTCCTCCTCCTCACAGACCAGGGGATGGATCTTTGGCACGTGACAGCAGGAGACCAGCAGCTCACGCAGCCAATCTTTATAAACTAATCTAACCATGACATGGTTCCCTATGTTTCTGAATCTTGAGGGATAGTAAAAGAAACAGAATGCAGAAGGAATTAGGAATCCTACTTATACTTTAGATGAAGAAAGTCTCTTCATTACACCAGAAAACGTATTTCCTTTCTCACAAACTACCTCCTCAAGCTAAAGATGCTCATCTTTAATTTTATAGTCCCTTTCCTCTTTTGTGCAGTTCTGCCCCTCCTTTCGCCACTTTTCTTCTCTTCCCGATTCTCCAATTAGTCCAGCCGTTTCTCCTAGACCACGCTATGCCATCTTTGCCATCTTTATAGGTTAGTGTTTAATATAAGTTCAATATTAAAAGTGTTGCCTTCTCTTTTACCTTTGTTTTCCAGTAACTTCCACTCTTTTACCACAAACAGCGCTGACAATCCAAGTCTTTTAACTCAGTCTCTTTCGCTGGGCTCACGCCACTTCAAAGTAAAAAACAAGTTAAGTCCTTGAATTCCGCTTCTTTTAATGGGCTAGTACTCCTGCTGCAGAGTGAAATTTGAATCTGTCTTCCTTTTCTTACTGGTACTTGTTAGAGAAATCTTTGCTTATGCTTACGTATAATGAGAAAGATTTCCAATATGTTTAAGATAAAATCTACCATTCTTTACTCTTTATGTGCTAGTCTTTTGGGTCTGTTTCTGAGCAGTTCAGTTTGTATTAATAAGTCTCACAGACCCTCTTCTCCTCAAGCTCTCCTTGTTAGCTGCCGTTCTTACCCTTTGGGACTTTGAGGCTTGCTGCTGAGGATTGCTCGTGTCCTTGCGTCTAGGTACTCTCTGTCGACTCACCTCCTGGTTAGGACGTGGGCTTCGAAGGGTTCCTTTTTTGACGCTGCCGGACAATGTCAGCCCTGGGCCACGCCCAGAGCCTTTTTGGGGGTCGTGTAGCCTCCGCGTTGCCCCCCAAAGTTCCCTTTAACAGCTGCTAGGCGCAGAGAACCCACGAAGCACATCCACAACGGAGGGCGGAAAAACCGGAAGCCCTTACATACCAGGTTTGGGAGGGGGATTTGGTCTGCGATAGGCTTTTTCCGTAGGGACACGGGTGGCCACAGAGCCTAGGGCTTGCTGATCAGAAGGTCGGCAGTTCGAATCCCCGCGACGGGGTGAGCTCCCGCTGCTTGGTCCCAGCACCTGCCAACCTAGCAGTTCGAAAGCACAAAGTCGAAGTAGATAAATACCGTATTTTTCGCTCTATAGGACGCTATTTCCCCCCTCCAAAAATTAAGGGGAAATGATCAAAGCAGCAGAAATAAGAGATGATTGGATTCCTTTAAGAGCTCAAAGCATGGGTACCCCCAACAAAAATTTAAAATTCGGTTTTGTAATTTGGAACTAATGTGATTTGATTGGTTTGCTAATAAAAATATATTATAAAAAAAACAAAAATTAAGGGAAAATTTGTGTGCGCCCTATGGAGTGAATGCAGGCTGCGCAGCTAAGCCCAAAGCCAGAGCAGGGAGAAGGAGCGCTGCGCAGCGCTCCATCTCGCTGTTCTAGCTTGGGGTTAGCTGCGCAAAGCCTCCGCAGGGAAGCAGGGTGAAGCCCCCCTGCTGCCCTGCGAAGGCTTCAAAGGCCGTCCCCAAAGCTAGAACAGTGAGGCGGAGCGCTGCGCAGCGCTCCGTCTCACTGTTCTAGCTTGGGGATGGCTGCGCAAAGCCTCCGCAGGACAGCGGGGTGCCTTCACCCCGCTGCTCTGCAGAGGCTTCAAAGGCTGCACTCCGTTGGCTTCAGGCAGCTATCCGCAAGCTTTCGGAGCGCAGCAGGAGTTCCCGCTGTACTTCGAAGGCTTGCGGATAGCCACCTGAAGTCACCTAGCAGTTCGAAAGTGGAAGTAGATAAATACCGTATTTTTCACTCTATAGGACACACTTTTCCCCCTCCAAAAATTAAGGGAAAATGATCAAAGCAGCAGAAATTAGAGATGATTGGATCCCTTTCTGAGCTCGAAGCATGGGTACCCCCAACCAAAATTTAAAATTCGGTTTTGTAATTTGGAACTATTGTGATTTGATTGGTTTGCTAATAAAAAATATATTATAAAAAAAACAAAAATTAAGGGAAAATTTGTGTGCGCCCTATGGAGTGAATGCAGGCTGCGCAGCTAAGCCCAAAGCCAGAGCAGGCAGAAGGAGCGCTGCGCGGTGCTCCGTCTCACTGTTCTAGCTTGGGGATGGCTGCACAAAGCCTCCGCAGGGCAGCGGGGTGCCTTCACCCCGCTGCTCTGCGGAGGCTTCAAAGGCTGCACTCTGGGGGCTTCAGGCAGCTATCCGCAAGCCTTCCAAGCGCAGCAGGAGTTCCCGCTGCACTCAGAAGGCTTGCGGATAGCCGCCTGAAGCCTGGAGAGCGAGAGGGGTCGGTGCACATTTTTCCCTCTCTGCGCAGCGCCCCTTCAGCGAAGCGGGAGGAGAAATGGAAGGGGCTCCATTTCTCCTGCCGCTTCGCTGAAGGGACACTGAGCAGAGAGGGAGAGAATCCCCCCCCCTGTTCTCCCCCTCCTATAATCCGGTGCGTCTTATGGTCCGGTGCGTCCTATAGAGCCAAAAATACGGTAGGTGCCGTTCTGTCGGGAAGGTAAACAGCCTTTCCGTGCACTGCTCTGCTTTTGCCAGAAGCGGCTTCGTCATCCTGGCCACATGACCCGGAAGCTGTACGCCGGCTCCCTCAGCCTATAGAGCGAGATGAGCGCGCAACCCTAGAGTCGTCCGCGACTGGACCTAACGGTCAGGGGTCCCTGTACCTTTACTTAGGCTTTTTCCAGATTGCCTTACTGCCCTATGTTTCTAAATCCTGAGGGAGAGCAAAAGAAGCAGAATGCAGAAAGAATTAGACATTCTACTTACACTCAAGAAGAAGAAATCTTTATTTTGCCGGAAAACATCATTACTTCTCACAAACCACCTCCTTTCTCCTGAACTATCCTCAAGTAGTTGCTCTTCCCAAAGTCCTCAGCCAAGTCACTCAGCAGGGGGACGTGTCACAATGGAGGCCCTGACCCTGTTGCTTTAGCTACCTTGCTTAACAATGTGAATTGTTCCCCTTAACATTAATTTTTCAAATATATCTTCCAGTGGGTTTTTATTTTATTTATTTAGGAAGGATCTAGAGCTGGCTTCATCCAGCACGGTGCATTTCTGGACAGGACAGGAAACACCTTGCAAACACACACTTTTCAACATGGCGGTGTCACCAAGGAAAAACACTCCTGGCCTAGACTATGGCTGCTGTTTCTCAATTAATAGTAAAAAATGACCCTTCTCAACATCCTGTAATCATCTGTCCAGTATTAGGATGGACAGGAGCAGGACTTCACCCTTAGACCCACTCATCCCCCTGTTTCTTTCTGTTTCTGCCCAGTGTCTTCTGCCAATCAACAGCTTTCCTTAGCTTGCAAGGAAGTGAAATGTTATGAGTTACTTGGTGCCAGACTCCCCTTTGCCATGAGTTTCTGGGTGCCAGGCACTGAACCCCTGGACACTGAACATCTGGGGAATTGATCTAAGCTGTACCCCAAGCACTACATTTGATTGTTGGTTATTAAAAACTGATTGAAACCATTTTATTTCATTCACAAAAGAAATTTTGACATGTGATTATGATAACAGTTTATATAATAAAGGTGACACGTTTATTGATCCTTTTTGTAAGTTATTATTTGTCTACTTTAATGTATTTTTATATATATTAATCAGTAAGGGGGTGGGGTGGGAAGCAGTTTTGCATATGGAACTGGTGGATGGCTGTCATTAATCCAGATCAATTTCATAGAATCATAGAAACTTATAGCTGGAAGGGACACCAAGGGTCATCTAGTCCAACCCCCTGGGATGCAGGAATCTCAGCAAAAGCATCCATGGCAGACGGCCACCCAACCTCTGCTTAGTAACCTCCAAGGAAGGAGTTTCCACCACCTCTCATGGGAATCTGTTCCAATGCCAAACAGCCCTTACTGTCAGAAAGTTTTTATGAATGTTTAGTCTACTTTCTTATAACTTGAATCCATGGGTTTGAGTCCTACCATCTAGAGCAAGAGAAAACAAGCTTGTTCCCTCTTCCATGTGACAGCCCTTAAGATATTGGAAGATGGCTGTCAGATCTCCTCTCAGTTTCCTCTTTTCCAGGCCAAACCTACCCAGCTCCTTCAAGTGTTTCTCTTCAATCTTAGTTTCCAGACCCTTGGTTGTCTTGGTTGCCCTCCTCTGCACACATTCCAGCTTGTCAACATCCTTCTTAAATGATGATGCCCAGAACTGGACACAGGACTCCAGGTGTGGCCTGACCAAGGTAGGAGAGAGTAGGACTTGGACTTCCTTTCACCAGGACCCTGGACTTCCATAGATGCAATCTAGAACAGCGTTACCATTTTCTGCTGCTGCACATTCCTTGTGGCTGAGGCTCAGGGTAACGCCTCCGGGACCTTTCAGTTCATGGTGTCCATGGAGGCGCAGGTCAATTCTGTGTCCAGGGCAGCTGTTGACCAGCTTCATCTAGTACGCAGGCTGAGACCCTATCTGCCTGCGGATTGCCTCGCCAGAGTGGTGCATGCTCTGGTTATCTCCCGCTTGGATTACTGCAATGCGCTCTACGTGGGGCTACCTTTGAAGGTGACCCGGAAACTACAACTAATCCAGAATGCGGCAGCTAGACTGGTGACTGGGAGTGGCCCCCAAGACCTACATTGGCTCTCAGTATGTTTCCGGGCACAATTCAAAGTGTTGGTGCTGACCTTTAAAGCCCTAAACGGCCTCAAAGGCCCAGTATACCTGAAGGAGCGCCTCCACCCCCATCATTCTGCCTGGACACTGAGGTCCAGCGCTGAGGGCCTTTTGGCGGTTCCCTCCCTACGAGAAGCCAAGTTACAGGGTAGTGATGCCTGCCCTGTGGAACCCCCTCCCACCAGATGTCAAAGAGATAAACAGCTACCTGACATTTAGAAGACATCTGAAGGCAGCCCTGTTCTGGGAAGCTTTGAATGTTTGACAGACTTTTTTATTTTAATATTTTGTTGGAAGCTGCCCAGAGTGGCTGGGTATAAATAATAAATTATTATTATTATATTATGATGATGACTGTGAGGTGTTACAAGTCATTAACTTCAAGCCACACTGCCATGCCTTTGAAGACACAAACCATCCCAGCTTTTCAGAGCTGGCTATCATGGCTTCTTTAATCTTTGTGTATTGCTCCACCATGTGGCTGAATCATATAAAGCACTGACTTTTACATATCTCTTGACCTCTAATTGCAAGAAGATCTCGTTAACTTGGATTATAATCTTTATAAATTGGAGTTGTGGAGCAGGTCCTCGAGAGGGGGGGGGCTCCCACCATTCCTCCTCAGTCCAGCCCCTGACAACCATGTGGGTTACGGCGTCGAGGGCTCATTTTGTGGGGCGATGTGAAACGTAGTGTTTTCACCCCCAAACCTTGCAGGGGGCATTCTCTGGGTGTTTGGCGCCACTTTGGAGTGAATCGGACAACGTCTGACTTGGGGAGAAATTGGGATCCCGTGAGTTAGGGCGCCAAAGGCTCATTTTTTGGGGTGCCATGAAATGTGGGGTTTTCACTGCCAAACATTTCAGGGGGTCTTTAGCAGGTGTTTGCCGTTGCTTTGTTGTGAATCCTAAGACATCGGGTTTTCAGCGAAATCGTGGCCACCATATCTATCCTGACAGATGATTTGGCCTGTCACCCTTGTGTGGAAGTAAAGGATGAGATTCCCCTACTACTCCGCCTGGGGTCTCCAATGTGGTGCACCCAGCCTCCACTCACACTACTCCTATGCTGGGGGATTTGGGGGTGGTTTGTGGGGATGTTATGTACTGAGTTGAATAGGATCCAAAATGCTACAGTCTGATTGGTCCTAGAACAATAGGATCCAACATGCAGCAGTCTGATTGGTCCTAGAACAATGCAGCAGTCTGGTCCGCAGGAGCCACCCAATCCAGCTCCAGGTGGAAGTGAATCCACAACCTGATTGGCCTACAGGAGAATCCCAGAATTAGCCAATCACGTGCAGCCCATTGTGTAAATAATGTATATAAAGCAGATATTGTGGGGGAACTTTCATTCCTCGCTACTATGAGCTGAATATAGAGCATGAAATCCACTCTCGACTCCGAGTATATTTCAGGGGAAGAGCTGTTTGGGATATTTCCTGCTTGTGAATTATTATTTGTGTGTGTGTGTGTGTGTGTGTGTGTGTGTGTGTGTGTGTAAAACACATGCCTAAAGCTTTAAATCTGGGATGGGCATGGAAGTTCCGAGGTGGGCCATCAGGTGGCACTGCAGGCCATGCTCCAGTTGCTGCTGCTGCTGCTGCTACAGGTGCCAGTAAGTCTCGCATTTTCAACCTCTTCCTCCTCCATTGCACTGGCTAAATGATTCCTTGCTGGACTCCCATCGCTGAGGCCAAATGTACCTTTACCGAGCAAAATATCCGTTCGAATTATACACCCAGCACATGGAACCTGACAAAGGGGCAATACAAGTGGACTCTCTGTGCCCTTACCACAGTAAAAAGACTGATACTGGTGAGCTGGAAAAATAAAAATGCGTCTCCCTTCTATGATTGGATTGAAGACTTCTACAAACTCACCACATATGAATAGATTTTTTTATTAGGAATTTTTATAACAACAAAGACAAAACAAAACAATACCATAAACACAACAAACATATAACAAGTACAATTTCAAAATCTTATTTTCTTATACCTTACTTCCCCGACTTCCTCATACCTCCCCTTTCTGTATTCCAATTTCTAATCAGCTATTCAGCAAGTCCTTCCCTTATTTTGACTTAAATTTTGATTTTACTCTCTTTAACTTATCCAATACCGCTGATAACCACTTATTTTCAAATCCAACGTCATTTTAACATTCATTAATTTTACAAAATCTCTTTAAATAGTCCTTAAATTTCTTCCAATCTTCTTCCGCCGTTTCTCTTCCCTGGTTTCGGATTCTGCTCGTCATCTCTGCCAGACCCATGTAGTCGATCACCTTCATCTGCCATTCTTCCAGGGTGGGTAAATCTTGTGTCTTCCAGTACTTTGCGATGAGTATTCTTGCTGCTGTTGTAGCATACATAAAGAAAGTCATATCCTTCTTTAACACCCCCTGGCTGACAATACCCAAGAGAAAGGCCTCTGGTTTCTTCGGGAAGGTATATTTAAACACCTTTTTCAACTCATTATATATCATTTCACAGAAAGCCTTAATCTTAGGGCATGTCCACCAAAGGTGAAAGAATGCACCTTCATTTTCTTTACATTTCCAACACTTGTTATCAGGCAAATGGTAGATTTTTGCAAGCTTGACTGGGGTCATGTACCACCTATAAATCATTTTCATAACATTTTCTCTTAAGGCATTACATGCCGTAAATTTCATCCCGGTGGTCCACAACTTTTCCCAGTCAGCAAACATAATGTTATGACCAATGTCCTGAGCCCACTTAATCATTGCCGATTTAACCGTTTCATCCTGAGTATTCCATTTCAGCAGCAAGTTATACATTTTTGATAAATTTTTAGTACTGGATTCTAACAACTCAAACTCCAATTTTGATTTTTTCACCTGAAAGCCAAATTTCCTGTCCATCTTAAAGACCTCTATTATTTGGTAATAGTGAAGCCAATCTCTCACTTTCCCTTTTAGTTTCTCAAAACTCTGCAATTTTGATCTGTCCCCTTCGTGTTCTAAAATTTCACAGTATCTCGGCCATCTAGATTCCATATTAAGCTTCTTAACAGCCTTAGCTTCCATTGGTGACAACCATCTTGGGGTTCTATTTTCCAACAAATCTTTGTATCTAGTCCAAACATTAAATAGTGCTTTCCTGACAATATGATTTTTAAAACCTTTATGAGCTTTAACCTTGTCATACCACAGATATGCACGCCACCCAAAAATGTTATTAAAACCTTCCAAATCCAAAATGTCTGTATTCTCAAGAAGTAGCCAGTCCTTCAGCCAGCAGAATGCTGCCGCTTCATAGTAAAGTTTGAAGTCTGGCAGGGCAAAACCCCCCCTTTCCTTAGCATCAGTTAAAATCTTAAACTTAATTCTGGGCTTCTTGCCCTGCCAGACAAACCTAGATATATCTTTCTGCCACTTCTTGAAACAGTCCATCTTGTCAATAATCTGCAATGTTTGAAAAAAAAAAAAACATTCTTGGCAATACATTCATCTTTATAACCGCAATTCGACCCAAGAAGGAAAGCTTCAAGTTCGACCAGATTTCTAGATCTTTTTTCACTTCTGTCCAAACTTTCTCATAGTTATCTTTAAATAAATTCACATTCTTAGCTGTCATGTTTATGCCCAAATACTTCACTTTCTTAACCACATTTAACCCTGTCTCATTCTGAAACCTTTCTTTTTCAAAAGGTGTTAAATTTTTCTCCAATACCTTAGTTTTTAATTTGTTCAATTTAAATCCTGCGACATGGCCAAATTCTTGTATTAATTCCAATACCCTTTTCGTACTAGCGTCCGGTTCTTGTAATGTAAGTACCAGGTCATCTGCAAACGCTCTCAATTTGTATTGTTTAGCTCCGACCTGAATCCCTTTTACCAACTGGTCCCTTCTAATCATGTTAAGCAAAACCTCCAGGACTGATATAAAAAGTAATGGAGAGATTGGGCACCCCTGACGTGTTCCTTTTTCTATCTTGAACTCTTCTGTAAGCACATTATTTACAATTAATTTTGCTTTCTGTTCAGAGTATATTGCACCTATACCATTTTCAAACCCTTGGCCTACCCCCATCCCCCGGAGATTCTTCATCATAAAACTCCAAGAAATGTTGTCAAAGGCTTTCTCGGCATCCACAAATATCAAAACTGCCTTAGTGTTAATGTCCACTTCCAACTTTTCCAAAATGTCAATTATATTCCTTACATTGCCCGACAAGTGTCTTTTCGGGAGAAAGCCCGCTTGATCTCCATGAATCTCCTCCATCAAAACTCTTTTCAATCTCTTTGCTAAAATGTCAGCAAACATTTTATAATCCACATTTAATAACGAGATGGGTCGGTATAAACTCACCACATATGAACAACCTGCAGATAAACGCAGACTTGCCATGGACAAATTCAGTGATACAGTGGTACCTCGGGTTAACATACACTTCAGGTTACAGACTCTGCTTGTAGCCTTTTTAGCCTCGGGTGAGAAGAGCTTTGCGCCCAGGACGGGGAAATGGGAGTCAACAGACACTCAAGGAATAGTTTCAGAGAAAAGCTTTATTCTGCCATCCGGGGTGGCAGAAGGAGCAAGTGTGATAGATTCACAAAACAAGCATGAGTTCACAGCCATTTGCGCAGAGCATATATTCCCCTTCCAGTTCCCTCCCCTTTCTCCTCCTCCTCAAGAGTCCTGCCCCATTGTGATGAAATTCCAGTGCCTGTCTTCGGAGAACTTCCAGACATTAGTGACAAAGATGCCTCCAGTGCTGAAGGACACGAAGAAGAAGTGGTTCTTGAAGATGATGCTCCACATCCATTTTCCCAAAAGGAGTTGAATGATCTAGTTCGCGACCTCAGCTTGTCAAAGGACTCTGCCGAACTGTTGGCATCCAGATTGAAGGGGGAAAAAACTCCTCTCTGACATCAGCTTCTTCCGCAACAGGCATCAAGAGTACCTCCGTTTTTTCTCAGAAGACAAGGACTTGGTGTACTGTGCAGATATTGCGCAGCTTCTGCTCAAGCTTGGAGTGCCACAGTATGAACCCAAAGATTGGAGACTGTTCATTGACAGCAGCAAGCGATCACTGAAATGTGTTCTGCTACACAACGGCAACCAGTTTGCCTCTATACCCCTGGCTCACTCGACTACACTGAAGGAGAACTATGAAGCAGTGAAGTATGTGCTGGAGAAAATTGGTTATGGTCAGCATAAGTGGTTTATTTGTGTTGACCTGAAGATGGTGAACTTTTTGTTGGGACAACAGTCTGGCTTCAACAAGTACCCATGTTTTCTGTGCATGTGGGATAGTAGGGACCGTGCTCAGCATTACACGAAGAAGGACTGGCCTGTGCGGGAGGAATTGGTGCCTTGCAAAGAAAGGAACGTCATCAACGACCCTCTGGTGGACAGAGACAGAATACTCTTCCCACCGCTGCACATCAAGCTCGGCTTAATCAAGCAGTTCACCAAAGGCTCTGGACAAGGATGGTGACTGCTTCACTTGTGGCAGGATTGACCATGGAGAAGTTGAAAGCTGGCATCTTTGACGGTCCTCAGATCCGTCAGCTCATCAGAGATCCAGAGTTCCGAAACTCAATGAACGAAATGGAACTGGAAGCGTGGAAGGCATTTGTTCTGGTAGTGAAGAACTTTCTAAGCAACAATAAGGTCAGAAACTATGCAGAACTTGTCAACAACATGCTGACTGCTTTCAGAAACCTGGGCTGCAACATGAGCGTCAAGATGCACTGCCTATTTTCACATATGGACCGGTTTCCTGAGAACCTGGGTTCAATGAGTGACGAGCAGGGGGAGAGATTCCATCAGGACATGAAAGAGATGGAGACCAGGTATCAGGGTCGCTGGGACGCAGTCATGATGGCTGACTACTGTTGGACTCTGAAGAGAGACCTCCCTGCCGCTGAGCATTCCAGGAGTTCCAAGAAACGGAAGTTCAAGCCCTGAAGTTTGAAAAATGGTGAAGCAACGTGCAATTTATGTGTTCTTACCTTTATCAATGCCCACCATTCAGTTTACAGTAATCGATGTTTCTATCAGGTAATCAATAGATGTTGTTGGAAAAACATTATTTTCTCTTAAAAACATATTTAGGATGATATGTGTTGACAAAAATCAGCTGATAATGCCACAAAATGTAATCGGTTTTGTCACAAGATCTGATTTTTTACAAATCAACATAGCACAACAACCTGACCTGATGGAGAGAAACGGATGCCATTTCCTGATTCAGCAGTGCAAAAAGACCCTAAATCAATTGTAGAAATCTAGACAACATTCAAAAGGTAAAAAATTGTTGCCCAGTGTATAATTTAACATCTTTTGGGGGCAATTCCAAACCTGTTATTCCAAGAAGAAAGGCCTCTGGTTTCTTTATAAATGTATATTTCAACATTTTTTTCAATTCATTATAAATCTTTTCCCAGAAGTCTTTCACCTTGGGGGAGGTCCACCACATATGATAGAAGGTACCTTCTTTTTCTTTACCTTTCCAGCAATGGTTATCACAGTTATGATAAATCTTTGATAATTTAACAGGGGTCAGATACCATCTATACATCATTTTCATTATGTTTTCCTTTAGTACAGTACATGCAGTGAACTTGACCCCTTTCTTCCACAATCTTTCCCAATCCTCAAACATTATGTTATGTCCTACATGTCTTGCCCAATCTATCACCACTGATTTTGTTAAGTCGTGGGTTGACATAGCAGCCGGCACAGCGATCTCTTCAAGTAGCTCTTTATTATGGTAAGCTGGAATAGAACTGACAGTGAACAGCTCAGCCGGCCTGTATTTATAGGCAGCCGGCTGTCACATTGTAACCACAACAGTCCAGAGTTCCCGCCTAAAATAACTGCCGCGGACCTGAGTGAAAACTATCTACAGACCTGAGTGAAAACTATATACAGTATCCCCCTGTTGGCCCAGGGTGAAACTACACTACATAACACCCCTCCCCACCGAGATAAGGCGTTAGTTACAATCGTAATGGTTTCCTTATATACAGCACTACGCGTAATGGTTCAATTAGGCACAAAAGCATATCGGTTACATTTCCCATACTTAGACCAACAGTGATACCTGTCCAACAACATAGTCCTTTAAATGAGTTGGGCGCTTGGAAACTCTGCCAGACCGCCGGGGACTGGTAGCCAAGTCCGGAGGGCCACACAGTTCTCGCTGAGGCTGTGGTGTGACCCTAGGTGGCGTTGGAACCAACTCCCCTGGATCCACTGCTGTGAGTGGAGCCTCCGCAAGTGGAGTGGTCTGAGTCTGTTCTGAGACGGCTTGGTTCGGCTCCACGCTGGCAGTTTGCGAGGGAGGTGTAGGTGGGGCCTCGCCATCTGTACGTGTCTCTTCTGGAGCCGCAAGCGCAGTTGGGGGCACCTCGGTAGTGTCCAAGTCCCCAACCCTGCGCCTAAGTTGGTCTATGTGCCGTCGCCACAAGCGCCCGTCTTCGAGTGCCACCTGGTACGAGCGAGGTCCAGTGACTCCCACTACTGTGGCTGGCACCCAAGGGATGTCCCCCACATAGTTCCGGGCAAAGACCTGGTTTCCTGGGACAAATGACCGTGGTGCGTTGGCACAGCCTGGGGGTTCAGCCACGGCAAAGTCTGGGTGTAGCCGGTCGAGCGGTGACCTGAGGCGGCGGCCCATAAGCAGTTCCGCAGGACTCCTCCCTGTGGCCGCATGAGGGGTGATGTGTTGCGCGAACAAGTATTCGGCGACCCGCTCATGCCAGTCTCCCCGGTCCAGGCGCGCCAGTGCCTCTTTTGTCGAGCGCACCATTCTTTCCGCTTGCCCGTTGCTGGATGGATGAAAGGGTGCCGTTAGGGCATGGCGGATGCCCAGTCCCAAAAGATACCGCTCAAACGTGCCTGATGTGAACTGCGGTCCGTTGTCAGAGACAAGGACATCAGGACACCCATGCGTTGCAAACAGGCCTCGCAGCACCCGGATGACAGCTTCGGTAGTGGTGGAGGGCATCAGGGCGACCTCCAGCCATTTGGAATAGGCGTCCACCACTACCATAAAGGTCCGGCCGTGAAAAGGGCCAGCCAGATCGATGTGCACCCTCGACCAGGGTGTCTTTGGCGTCTCCCACGTGTATCCCTTAGCTGCCGGTGGTGCAGGCCTCGACTCCTGGCACGCTTGACAGGCGGACACCCAGGCAGTGATGGCATCGTCCATATTAGGCCACCAGACGTAACACCGAGCCAACGCCTTCATTTTGACAATTCCCGGGTGGCCAACGTGCAGAGCCTCCAGGACGCGCTGACGGAGTCCCTGGGGAATCACGACGCGGTCTCCCCACAGCAGACAGCCGCGATGAGCTGAGAGTTCATGTTGTCTGGTTGCGAAGGGCTGGAACTCCGATGCAAAGGGCCCTTGTGGCCACCCCCTCCACACCCAGTTGAGCACCCGGCTGATGGTGCGATCCTGGGCAGATGCGGAGGCCACAGTGGCAGCCGACACAGGCGCTGCCGGAAGATCCTCAATCAGAAGGAGCGATGAAGCTGGAGCCGGGTCTTCCACCAATGCTGGAAGAGGGCAACGGCTGAGGGCGTCGGCATGGCCCATCGATTTCCCCGGGCGGTGGATGAGCCGGTAGTGGTAGGCAGCCAGGAAAACAGTCCATCGCAGCATGCGTGGTGAGAGGACCGGTGGAGTTGGACGATCACCGGCGAGGAGGCCCAGGAGTGGCTTGTGGTCAGTGATGAGGTCAAAAGTCCTGCCATAGAGGTATTCATGAAACCTCTTCACTCCAGCCACAAGTGCCAATGCCTCCTTGTCGAGCTGGCTGTAATTCCGTTCCGTCGGAGATAGTGTCCTGGAAAAGTAGGCGAGCGGTGCTTCTCTTCCATCTGGAAAACGGTGACTAAGGACAGCCCCGATGCCAAAAGGTGAGGCGTCGCAGGCAAGGACCAGCGGCCTGGATTCACTGTACTGTACCAGCACACTGTCCGAAGAAAGGAGAGCCTTGACCGCGTTGAAGGCCGCCGTCTCCCGATGACCCCAGGCCCAAGGCGTCTTAGTGCTAAGGAGTCGGTGAAGAGGCTCAGCCACTGTGGCTTTGTGGGGCAGGAACATGTTATAAAAGTTCAGCAGCCCCAGGAACGCCTGCAACTCCGTTTTGTTCTTTGGAGTGGGGGCCTGCTGGATAGCGCGGATCTTGGATGTGGTTGGATGAAGACCGGAGGCATCGATAAGATAGCCCAGGAACTCTACCTGTGGAACGGCGATCTGGCACTTCTCCCTTTTTACCTTGAGCCCGGCCTCCTGGAACCTGGTCAGCACGGCACGGAGGCGCTCGAACAGCTGCTGGTGTGAGTCTGCAGACACCAAGACGTCATCAAAATATGGTACCACGCCCGGAAGCCCTTGCAGGAGACGCTCCATAAGGCCTTGGAAGATGCCAGGAGCCACACTCACCCCGAACTGCAACCGGCGGCAACGGAATGCCCCCCGGTGGGTGACGATCGTCTGGGCTTCAGCAGTGGCATCATCGACTGGCAGTTGTTGATAGGCTTGGGCAAGGTCCAGCTTAGCGAAGACCTTACCCTCACCCAGGGAATGCAGCAGGTGTTGGACAACAGGAACCGGATAAGCGTGCTGCTGAAGTGCCTTGTTGATCGTGCACTTGTAGTCAGCGCAGATTCTCACCGACCCATCTGGCTTGACAGGCGTGACGATGGGGGTTTCCCACTTTGCGTGGTCAACCGGCTCCAAAACTCCTTGGGCGATCAGTTTGTCCAGTTGTTCGTCCACCTTAGCCTTGAGAGCAAAGGGAACCCGGCGTGGCTTTAGCTTGATGGGGGCGACTTGTGGATCCAGGCTAAAGGAGATGGGCGTACCTGTATATTGGCCCAAGGTGCCGTCAAAAACCTCGGCAAAGTCTTTGACCAGACCCTCAGTCTCTGCGTTAGAGATGCAGTTGATGCCGGTGACTTCCAGGCCGAGGGCATCAAACCAGTCTAGCCCTAGGAGGCTTGGCCGCTGACCTTCGACCACCACCAACCGGAGCAGGCCCGAAAAATCCTTGAAGGCGATCCGGAACCGGCCAACGCCTACCACGGGAACGTCGTTTCCCTGGTAGTCTCTCAGGTGTACGCGGTGAGAGTCGAGTTGCCTTTTGGACACTCTGGGTACCAGTCTTTTGATGGTGCTCCATGACACGATGGACAGGGCAGACCCGGTGTCGATCTCCATGTCACATGGAGCTCCTTCAATGAGCACCGTGACGTTCAGCTTGCGTCTCGTAGGCGAGTCGGTTTGGCCAATCGTGGTTCCAGACGGGCAGCGGCAGTTGGTGAGAGCGAAACAACTTTCCTTGGCAGACTGGAGTGAAGACTTGGACTTGCGAGTCGATGAAGGGGGGGTGTCAGACGGAGCCGATCGGCAGACCTTAGCGATGTGGCCCCTTCTGGAACACCTCCTACAGATGGCGTCTCTGAATCGACACTTGGCACGGGAATGGTTGCCTCCGCAGCCAGCACATTCCGGTTGGCCCTTGGACTTCTGTTGGAACTTCCTGCGCTCCCGCTTTGTCTGGTGCACATCATCGTCTTCACTGGAGGATGCCTCCTCACTGCTGGCCTCTTCATGATGCACCGGAACGGGCTCCCTAGCAAGACGCAGGCTGCTGGACTTGCGGATCTCCTGAGCGGAGCGTTCAGCAGCTTCTGAGGCCACAGCCTCCTCAATGGCTTTCTGTAGCGTGAGGTCTGGCTTGGCTAGGAGACGCCGTTGCAGATGGATGTCCCGGACCCCGCAGACGATTCGATCCATCAGGGCATCGTCTAAGTCTCGGAACTCACAGTGCATTGCAGCCTGTCGCAGGGCGGTGGTGTAGTTGTTGATTGACTCCCCCTCTGCCTGGTTCCTGTGGTAGAACGCATGGCGGGCAGCAATCTTGGATGGCTTTGGTGCGTAGTGGTTGCGGAGCTTCTCTTGGATCGTGTCCCATGGTGATGCCTGGACTGCTTCAGGCGCAACCAACGCTCGGGCCGTCTCAAACACCTCAGGCCCACAGAGGCTGAGGAATAGGCCCCGCTTCCGATCCTGTGATACTGCTGTCAGTTCGTTGGCTTGGAGGTAGCAGTCGAACCGAGCGAGGTAGGAGTCCCATGATTCAGAGGCTGGCGCAAACGGCGGTAGAGGCACAAGTGAAGCCATGATTCCGATGCCGGCGTGAAGGGCGATGGATGGAACACAGTGCTCTAGCCAGAACAGTCAGCTCTGAACTGGTTCTGCCCAGTGATTTCGCTCAGTGATTTCGCTCTGTGATTCAGCTCAGTGATTCAGCTCAGTTCAGAGGCTGGCCGCATCTGGCTGTGCTCTGATGTCCATCTATCCCATCCTCGTCGCCAGTGTTAAGTCGTGGGTTGACATAGCAGCCGGCACAGCGATCTCTTCAAGTAGCTCTTTATTATGGTAAGCTGGAATAGAACTGACAGTGAACAGCTCAGCCGGCCTGTATTTATAGGCAGCCGGCTGTCACATTGTAACCACAACAGTCCAGAGTTCCCGCCTAAAATAACTGCCGCGGACCTGAGTGAAAACTATCTACAGACCTGAGTGAAAACTATATACAGTATCCCCCTGTTGGCCCAGGGTGAAACTACACTACATAACAGATTTAACTTGTTCATCCTTCGTATGCCACTCTAACAATGGGAAATGTAGTGTTTTCAAAGCCCCCCCCCCCAATGTTGCAGGGGGCATTCTCTGGGTGTTTGGTGCTGCTTTGGAGTGAATCAGATGACATTGGACCTGTGGAGAAATCGTGACCCTGTGGGTTAGGGCACTGAAGCCTCATTTTTGGGGGGGGGGCCATAAAACGTGGGGTTTTCACTGCCATGGATCACAAAACGGCTGCTGTTTTGTGCAAAGCTGGTAGATTGAGAAACTTGTATTTTATTTTTATTTTTAAAAAGATAAACTAAAGGTGTGTGCTTACAGGTAAACAGATACCAGTGTGCATGCCCATTATGACCTCAGGCAAGAATCAAGAAAATACAGGTGGTCCCTCTTAACTGACATTCTTAACTGAACAGAACTGAAGGGAGGGGCTGGTTCTGGAGCCAAGCTGTTTAGATTGGGTTTGGGTGGATGCGAAGAGGATGCCTCCAACTTCTTGGGCTTTGCTTCTCAACTTATTCTGCCTTCTGGGACCCCCCAGCCCAAGACCAACCACCTCTTGGATAGGTGAGCATGCAGATATTTTGGAATGTGAGTGTGGGGCAGGATGACCGCGTATGAAAGCTCCTTTGAGCACAAGTGCTGGCCCCCCTTTTCTCTCCCATGGAGGCCCTGAACTGGCCAGCTCCTGGTTCAGGGCCTCCAAGGGAGAGAAAAGGGAACCTCAGTTACTCTTTGCCTTCTGAGGACACTGTCTCACTCCCAGCAGAGCCCCAAGACTTACGGCTGCTGCTCTATCAGCCTCAGGACATCCAAGGGATCATGAGCAAAGCACACAAGCCCTGCCCGCCAGATGTGAAGCACTCTACGGAGAGAATTTGGGTTTTTTAACTGGCTGAACAGAGTTTCAGCCCTTGGGGAATTTGATTTCTTAAACATAGACCTTCCCCTTCCGTGTGTCCCTGGGGAGAAAAGCCAATCCTGCTTTCTTCCTTTGGTAATTTAATCAGAGGAAATAAACTCTTTCAGTGGTCTAATAGATTTGCCTAATCATGAATTCTGTACATGCACAGAGGCTATACCTCTTGAAACCCCAAAGATGGGCAAGATGGGGCATTTCTCTCCACCTGGCTCCACCGGATATTGCTGATGGCCAATGAAAGGCCAAGTAGGGATTCCTAGTGGGGGATGTTGCTGTGGTATAGTGGAGGAGCAGGGCCAGGAGGCTAACTTGGACACCTGAGAACACAAAAAAGCAGCAGCAAAACAACTACATGTTTCCTTTTAAATGGGCCTTCCTGCTGAGTGTAAAGCATAGATCCTCCTTTTTTAAGGGAAAAGGGAGAGAAGGCTTCTCCCAAAGTGTTAGAAGGCCACAAATAATGTAACAATAGAACAAAACAAATGTGCCGTTTCATGTGATACAGAATCCTATGTGCAAATCTGTTAGATTGAGAAATTTGTACTAAATAAGAAAAAAAAATTAAAGGTGTGTGCTTGCAGGTAAACAGATTGGAGATTTTCTGCAAGATCTTGTGAGATCTCATTGAAGTCTTGCAAGATGTCCAGGAGAGCAAAATATGTATTGAGATTTGGGAGAGATCTTGCATGCTCTTTCAGGGACCAAAGCCATCACTGCTGCAGCGCCAAAGGCAGGTGGCTAAGGGGTGGTGAGTGTCCCACGGGGCGAAATGGGATGTACCCCCCCTCAAGCTCAGGATTCCAGAACTAACAACTGTCAGTTGGGAGGGACGGAAGGCAAGGACCCACAGCCCAGGTGGGGCTCGCTAGCTTGGGGAGGAGGTGTGTGATTCCTCAGCTGGAGTAGATGCAGGACAGTTGAGGCTCACATGCCTCATCACCGCAAAAGCTATAACTGGAAAGCTGAATCATGATTTTCAAGTTTATACATTTCAATAATTTTGCAGTCATTTTAGCATTTCAAAACTTGACTTCCTTCCCCCTCTTTCTGCAGTTCTTTAAATTGATTCTCCATATCTTATGCATATCCAAATTACCTCAATTTCTTCATTTATGCATCTGCTTTAAATAGATAATCTTATTAAACTGCAGGTTATTCCAATAATCCTGCCAATGTTCTTATCTGTTTACAGTTTGTAACTATTCATTCAACCATTTCCATTCTTTAATAAAAAGTTTGTTCTCTTGCTCCTAGAAACGGTCAGCATGTGACAGAGGCCACATCCTGGGAACGGTTTGACTGGCCACCTAAACCAGGTGAGAGCAGCCAAGGAATCTCAAATGCTCAGGAACTTCCCCTGTGTGCCAAGACGGGCTCCAGCAGATTGAGCGGACAAGACCAAGCGTGGGCCCAGTGGTCAAGAAGGTGGTTTCTGCAATGCTGTGGAGGGAAGTGAGGGGCAGATGGGGCTCATCCACCTATAAAGATAGCCCATCGAAGAGAAGGAAAACTCTGATCCTAATTTGCCTTGTGGGATATCTTTGGGAGCTGAAAAGGCTAAGGAGTAAAGCCTACACAAATCTGGAGTGGAGTCCCTCAGGCGGTTGGATGGCGCCGTTTACAACCCCTTCTGACATCTCCTGCAGCCCAACTGGTGCCTAACTCTGCTTTCCTTGGAGACCCATCTGCAAGGCCAAGACAGGGAGTCTTGTCATCTGGGAAGCCCAGGACCTCCAGACACACTGCCCAGTCTTGCTCCCTGGAGAGGTCACTTTGGGACTGCTGACACCGTTGCTTGACTTTTGACCTCACCCCCGGAGGCGCACTCCATTGCTTCTCAAGACAGACAAATGCCAACATTAAAAAACTATTTGAAAGAATTTTATTTCATTCAAAAAAGACAATCTGGCATGTGATTAGGACAGTGGTTTTCAGACAACGGGTGACACGTTTATTGATCCAGTTTGGAAGGCTCTGTCTTGTCTTCGCACATGCGCAGTTCCATCTAGGAGCAACAACAAGGGAAGGAGCCAAACTGTCAACTCCTGCAGCGAGACTCAGGATTTCCACTCATGCTCACAAACGTAGGAAAAAGCACCGCCTAGGATAAAAGGATGATCACAGAATAGCATGTTTGTAAAGGAACTTGATTAGAATAATAATGATGATGATGATTTTTATTTTATTTTTCTATTTGGGTTTGTGGGGAAGGGGGGGACTGGGTCTTGGTGGGGAGGGAGATCTGTGCTGGAGTTGCTGGCCTCACTGCTGTCGCTGCCCGGAAGAGAGAAGAAGAGAAAATATTTTTAATCTTTCCATTTCTTATTATGTTGACAACCCATCTTTCCTTCAAGGATCTCCAGATGGCTTATGCTATTCTCCCTTTCTTTAATTATATTTACTTCCTCATTCCGTTTCTCTTCCAATATCTCTTCCTCCTCCTCCTCGGAGACCAGGGGGTGGATTTTAGGGGCACGACAGCAGGAGGCCAGCAGCTCGCACAGCCTGCCACACTGGCCATTCTCTCTTTCAACAGCCTTGGAGAACAACTGAGTAGGCATCTAGAGCGTCAACTGAACAGGCATGTGGATCAGCTAGTCACTGGGCACAGTCTATTCTTTTGGAGGGGGCTTTCCCCAGTTTCCATTTATAAGAAGTTTGAAAGGTTGCCTCTTTATAAAGTCTGTTTCCTTGTGACGAGAGACCACACTGGAGACTCAGTGTTTTTGAAATATATCAAGGTAGAGGGACTCCTGACCATTAGGTCCAGTCGTGGCCGACTCTGGGGTTGCAGCGCTCATCTTGCTTTATTGGCGGACCGGTCATGAACAGCTTCCGGGTCATGTGGCCAGCATGACTAAGCTGCTTCTGAACCAGAGCAGCGCACGGAAACGCCCTTTACCTTCCCGCCGGAGCATTACCTATTTATCTACTTGCCCTTTGACCTGCTTTTGAACTGCTAGGTTGGCAGGAGCAGGGACCGAGCAACGGGAGTTCACTCCGTCGTGGGGATTCGAACCGCCAGCCTTCTGATAGGCAAGTCCTAGGCTCTGTGGTTTAACCCACAGTGCCACCCGCATCCCTATTATTTATTTATTTAGATACTTGGGTTTTGGGCGAAGGGAGAACTGGGTCTTGGAGTGGGGTAGAGCTGTACTGGAGCTGCTGGCCTCACTGCTATCGCTGCCTGGAAGAGAAATGAAGAGAAATGAAGAGAAATGAAGAGAAAGAATTCTTAATTTTTTCATTGATTACTACATTGATGGCCCATCTTTCCTGCAAGGATCTCCAGGTGGCTTGCGTTATTCTCCCTTCCTCCCTTCCTCATCCCATCCCTGAACTCTTCTTGAATCAGGGAGCTGCCTCCCCCCATCCCAGTGATCCAGATTCTCTCTGGCCTCCCTGTTCCTCAAGAACAAAGATCAACACTCCCCATCTATAGATCGGTGGCATCCATCCCCTGGTCGCTTGGTCTTACATAAATTGTTTTCACCTTCACTAAAGATTCCTTCTGATCTTCATAACCATCACTTCATCCTCCCATTTCTCTTCCAATATCTCTTCCTCCTCCTCCTCACAGACCAGGGGATGGATCTTTGGCACGTGACAGCAGGAGACCAGCAGCTCACGCAGCCAATCTTTATAAACTAATCTAACCATGACATGGTTCCCTATGTTTCTGAATCTTGAGGGATAGTAAAAGAAACAGAATGCAGAAGGAATTAGGAATCCTACTTATACTTTAGATGAAGAAAGTCTCTTCATTACACCAGAAAACGTATTTCCTTTCTCACAAACTACCTCCTCAAGCTAAAGATGCTCATCTTTAATTTTATAGTCCCTTTCCTCTTTTGTGCAGTTCTGCCCCTCCTTTCGCCACTTTTCTTCTCTTCCCGATTCTCCAATTAGTCCAGCCGTTTCTCCTAGACCACGCTATGCCATCTTTGCCATCTTTATAGGTTAGTGTTTAATATAAGTTCAATATTAAAAGTGTTGCCTTCTCTTTTACCTTTGTTTTCCAGTAACTTCCACTCTTTTACCACAAACAGCGCTGACAATCCAAGTCTTTTAACTCAGTCTCTTTCGCTGGGCTCACGCCACTTCAAAGTAAAAAACAAGTTAAGTCCTTGAATTCCGCTTCTTTTAATGGGCTAGTACTCCTGCTGCAGAGTGAAATTTGAATCTGTCTTCCTTTTCTTACTGGTACTTGTTAGAGAAATCTTTGCTTATGCTTACGTATAATGAGAAAGATTTCCAATATGTTTAAGATAAAATCTACCATTCTTTACTCTTTATGTGCTAGTCTTTTGGGTCTGTTTCTGAGCAGTTCAGTTTGTATTAATAAGTCTCACAGACCCTCTTCTCCTCAAGCTCTCCTTGTTAGCTGCCGTTCTTACCCTTTGGGACTTTGAGGCTTGCTGCTGAGGATTGCTCGTGTCCTTGCGTCTAGGTACTCTCTGTCGACTCACCTCCTGGTTAGGACGTGGGCTTCGAAGGGTTCCTTTTTTGACGCTGCCGGACAATGTCAGCCCTGGGCCACGCCCAGAGCCTTTTTGGGGGTCGTGTAGCCTCCGCGTTGCCCCCCAAAGTTCCCTCTAACAGCTGCTAGGCGCAGAGAACCCACGAAGCACATCCACAACGGAGGGCGGAAAAACCGGAAGCCCTTACATACCAGGTTTGGGAGGGGGATTTGGTCTGCGATAGGCTTTTTCCGTAGGGACACGGGTGGCCACAGAGCCTAGGGCTTGCTGATCAGAAGGTCGGCAGTTCGAATCCCCACGACGGGGTGAGCTCCCGCTGCTCGGTCCCAGCACCTGCCAACCTAGCAGTTCGAAAGCACAAAGTCGAAGTAGATAAATACCGTATTTTTCGCTCTATAGGACGCTATTTCCCCCCTCCAAAAATTAAGGGGAAATGATCAAAGCAGCAGAAATAAGAGATGATTGGATTCCTTTAAGAGCTCAAAGCATGGGTACCCCCAACAAAAATTTAAAATTCGGTTTTGTAATTTGGAACTAATGTGATTTGATTGGTTTGCTAATAAAAATATATTATAAAAAAAACAAAAATTAAGGGAAAATTTGTGTGCGCCCTATGGAGTGAATGCAGGCTGCGCAGCTAAGCCCAAAGCCAGAGCAGGGAGAAGGAGCGCTGCGCAGCGCTCCGTCTCGCTGTTCTAGCTTGGGGTTAGCTGCGCAAAGCCTCCGCAGGGAAGCAGGGTGAAGCCCCCCTGCTGCCCTGCGAAGGCTTCAAAGGCCGTCCCCAAAGCCAGAACAGTGAGGCGGAGCACTGCGCAGCGCTCCGTCTCACTGTTCTAGCTTGGGGATGGCTGCGCAAAGCCTCCGCAGGACAGCGGGGTGCCTTCACCCCGCTGCTCTGCAGAGGCTTCAAAGGCTGCACTCCGTTGGCTTCAGGCAGCTATCCGCAAGCTTTCGGAGCGCAGCAGGAGTTCCTGCTGTACTTCGAAGGCTTGCGGATAGCCACCTGAAGTCACCTAGCAGTTCGAAAGTGGAAGTAGATAAATACCGTATTTTTCACTCTATAGGACACACTTTTCCCCCTCCAAAAATTAAGGGAAAATGATCAAAGCAGCAGAAATTAGAGATGATTGGATCCCTTTCTGAGCTCGAAGCATGGGTACCCCCAACCAAAATTTAAAATTCGGTTTTGTAATTTGGAACTATTGTGATTTGATTGGTTTGCTAATAAAAAATATATTATAAAAAAAACAAAAATTAAGGGAAAATTTGTGTGCGCCCTATGGAGTGAATGCAGGCTGCGCAGCTAAGCCCAAAGCCAGAGCAGGCAGAAGGAGCGCTGTGCGGTGCTCCGTCTCACTGTTCTAGCTTGGGGATGGCTGCACAAAGCCTCCGCAGGGCAGCGGGGTGCCTTCACCCCGCTGCTCTGCGGAGGCTTCAAAGGCTGCACTCTGGGGGCTTCAGGCAGCTATCCGCAAGCCTTCCAAGCGCAGCAGGAGTTCCCGCTGCACTCAGAAGGCTTGCGGATAGCCGCCTGAAGCCTGGAGAGCGAGAGGGGTCGGTGCACATTTTTCCCTCTCTGCGCAGCGCCCCTTCAGCGAAGCGGGAGGAGAAATGGAAGGGGCTCCATTTCTCCTGCCGCTTCGCTGAAGGGACACTGAGCAGAGAGGGAGAGAATCCCCCCCCCTGTTCTCCCCCTCCTATAATCCGGTGCGTCTTATGGTCCGGTGCGTCCTATAGAGCCAAAAATACGGTAGGTGCCGTTCTGTCGGGAAGGTAAACAGCCTTTCCGTGCACTGCTCTGCTTTTGCCAGAAGCGGCTTCGTCATCCTGGCCACATGACCCGGAAGCTGTACGCCGGCTCCCTCAGCCTATAGAGCGAGATGAGCGCGCAACCCTAGAGTCGTCCGCGACTGGACCTAACGGTCAGGGGTCCCTGTACCTTTACTTAGGCTTTTTCCAGATTGCCTTACTGCCCTATGTTTCTAAATCCTGAGGGAGAGCAAAAGAAGCAGAATGCAGAAAGAATTAGACATTCTACTTACACTCAAGAAGAAGAAATCTTTATTTTGCCGGAAAACATCATTACTTCTCACAAACCACCTCCTTTCTCCTGAACTATCCTCAAGTAGTTGCTCTTCCCAAAGTCCTCAGCCAAGTCACTCAGCAGGGGGACGTGTCACAATGGAGGCCCTGACCCTGTTGCTTTAGCTACCTTGCTTAACAATGTGAATTGTTCCCCTTAACATTAATTTTTCAAATATATCTTCCAGTCGGTTTTTATTTTATTTATTTAGGAAGGATCTAGAGCTGGCTTCATCCAGCACGGTGCATTTCTGGACAGGACAGGAAACACCTAGCAAACACACACTTTTCAACATGGCGGTGTCACCAAGGAAAAACACTCCTGGCCTAGACTATGGCTGCTGTTTCTCAATTAATAGTAAAAAATGACCCTTCTCAACATCCTGTAATCATCTGTCCAGTATTAGGATGGACAGGAGCAGGACTTCACCCTTAGACCCCCTCATCCCCCTGTTTCTTTCTGTTTCTGCCCAGTGTCTTCTGCCAATCAACAGCTTTCCTTAGCTTGCAAGGAAGTGAAATGTTATGAGTTACTTGGTGCCAGACTCCCCTTTGCCATGAGTTTCTGGGTGCCAGGCACTGAACCCCTGGACACTGAACATCTGGGGAATTGATCTAAGCTGTACCCCAAGCACTACATTTGATTGTTGGTTATTAAAAACTGATTGGAACCATTTTATTTCATTCACAAAAGAAATTTTGACATGTGATTATGATAACAGTTTATATAATAAAGGTGACACATTTATTGATCCTTTTTGTAAGTTATTATTTGACTACTTTAATGTATTTTTATATATATTAATAAGTAAGGGGGTGGGGTGGGAAGCAGTTTTGCATATGGAACTGGTGGATGGCTGTCATTAATCCAGATCAATTTCATAGAATCATAGAAACTTATAGCTGGAAGGGACACCAAGGGTCATCTAGTCCAACCCCCTGGGATGCAGGAATCTCAGCAAAAGCATCCATGGCAGACGGCCACCCAACCTCTGCTTAGTAACCTCCAAGGAAGGAGTTTCCACCACCTCTCATGGGAATCTGTTCCAATGCCAAACAGCCCTTACTGTCAGAAAGTTTTTATGAATGTTTAGTCTACTTTCTTATAACTTGAATCCATGGGTTCGAGTCCTACCATCTAGAGCAGGAGAAAACAAGCTTGTTCCCTCTTCCATGTGACAGCCCTTAAGATATTGGAAGATGGCTGTCAGATCTCCTCTCAGTTTCCTCTTTTCCAGGCCAAACCTACCCAGCTCCTTCAAGTGTTTCTCTTCAATCTTAGTTTCCAGACCCTTGGTTGTCTTGGTTGCCCTCCTCTGCACACATTCCAGCTTGTCAACATCCTTCTTAAATGATGATGCCCAGAACTGGACACAGGACTCCAGGTGTGGCCTGACCAAGGTAGGAGAGAGTAGGACTTGGACTTCCTTTCACCAGGACCCTGGACTTCCATAGATGCAATCTAGAACAGCGTTACCATTTTCTGCTGCTGCACATTCCTTGTGGCTGAGGCTCAGGGTAACGCCCCCGGGACCTTTCAGTTCATGGTGTCCATGGAGGCGCAGGTCAATTCTGTGTCCAGGGCAGCTGTTGACCAGCTTCATCTAGTACGCAGGCTGAGACCCTATCTGCCTGCGGATTGCCTCGCCAGAGTGGTGCATGCTCTGGTTATCTCCCGCTTGGATTACTGCAATGCGCTCTACGTGGGGCTACCTTTGAAGGTGACCCGGAAACTACAACTAATCCAGAATGCGGCAGCTAGACTGGTGACTGGGAGTGGCCCCCAAGACCTACATTGGCTCTCAGTATGTTTCCGGGCACAATTCAAAGTGTTGGTGCTGACCTTTAAAGCCCTAAACGGCCTCAAAGGCCCAGTATACCTGAAGGAGCGCCTCCACCCCCATCATTCTGCCTGGACACTGAGGTCCAGCGCTGAGGGCCTTTTGGCGGTTCCCTCCCTACGAGAAGCCAAGTTACAGGGTAGTGATGCCTGCCCTGTGGAACCCCCTCCCACCAGATGTCAAAGAGATAAACAGCTACCTGACATTTAGAAGACATCTGAAGGCAGCCCTGTTCTGGGAAGCTTTGAATGTTTGACAGACTTTTTTATTTTAATATTTTGTTGGAAGCTGCCCAGAGTGGCTGGGTATAAATAATAAATTATTATTATTATATTATGATGATGACTGTGAGGTGTTACAAGTCATTAACTTCAAGCCACACTGCCATGCCTTTGAAGACACAAACCACCCCAGCTTTTCAGAGCTGGCTATCATGGCTTCTTTAATCTTTGTGTATTGCTCCACCATGTGGCTGAATCATATAAAGCACTGACTTTTACATATC
This sequence comes from Podarcis muralis, assembly GCF_964188315.1. Taxonomy (NCBI): domain Eukaryota; kingdom Metazoa; phylum Chordata; class Lepidosauria; order Squamata; family Lacertidae; genus Podarcis; species Podarcis muralis. Next base: position 4,844,044 of record NC_135659.1, on the reverse strand, counting down.
TCTTGACCTCTAATTGCAAGAAGAACTCGTTAACTTGGATTATAATCTTTATAAATTGGAGTTGTGGAGCAGGTCCTCGAGAGGGGGGGGGGCTCCCACCATTCCTCCTCAGTCCAGCCCCTGACAACCATGTGGGTTACGGCGTCGAGGGCTCATTTTGTGGGGCGATGTGAAATGTAGTGTTTTCACCCCCAAACCTTGCAGGGGGCATTCTCTGGGTGTTTGGTGCCGCTTTGGAGTGAATTGGACAACGTCTGACTTTTGGAGAAATTGGGATCCCGTGAGTTAGGGCGCCAAAGGCTCATTTTTTGGGGTGCCATGAAATGTGGGGTTTTCACTGCCAAACATTTCAGGGGGTCTTTAGCAAGTGTTTGCTGTTGCTTTGTTGTGAATCCTAAGACATCAGGTTTTCAGCGAAATCGTGGCCACCATATCTATCCTGACAGATGATTTGGCCTGTCACCCTTGTGTGGAAGTAAAGGATGAGATTCCCCTACTACTCCGCCTGGGGTCTCCAATGGGGTGCACCCAGCCTCCACTCACACTATTCCTATGCTGGGGAATTGTGTGGGGCAACTTAAGATTTATCTGTGAAAGAGGACTTAGTATTTTTCTTGCTTTTTAGTGTAATGTACTATGAAAAGGTCTTAATGGAATTTTCTTTTTTAAATGGAATTTTAATGGAATTTTCTTTTTTCTTTTTTGTTATTACCCTGTTTGCCAGTGTTTGTCCCTGGTAATTAACTGCCCTGATGTCTTTGTAAAACAGAAAAACAACTAAAAACCCACAATGATTTCACTGTGCACACAAGGTGTGTTTGAAAGTGAATGTGAGTTACAAGAGATGCTAACCCACTTGTTCTAAAGTGAAAGCCTTCTGGGACATAATATACAACGAGGTAAAAACGGTTTTGAAATATAATTTTAATAAAAAAAAACCAGAGGCATTTTAATTAGGCTTAATTGGTGAGGAAATACATAAAAGTGATGTAAACATGTGTATGTATGCCACAACGGCTGCAAGGACACTTCTGGGTCAGAAATGGAAGCAGCGGGAACTCCCAACACTGGAAGATTGGCAGGTCAAGATGATGGAGTACGGAGAGATGGCCAAGTTGACGGGGAAGATCCGGAATCAGCGTGACGAACTGTTTCGTAAGGACTGGAACAAATTTATATTTTCTATGAAAGAAAATTGTAAACATTTGAAAATGTTTGTAGGCTTGAATTGAAAGGCTCTGTAATGTAAATATAAGGAACTGATTTACCGATAATAAGGTGAAATATTATAATTTGACAAGGGTAAATAAGTGCTTATAGAAATGCGAAGAATATGGAAAGTTATGTGGAAGTCAGAAAGAGGGAGGGAAGGAGGTCGATGCTCTTACAGAGTAATATATTAAGTCATAGAATTATGTAACAAAATGTGAATATGTGGAAAACTCAATAAAAAATATTTTTTTAAAAATACAAGAGATGCTAGCCCTTTCTCCCTGCCTCTAGTATAGGAGCCAACTCCTAGGGACCAAGGTCCCTTCAGCCCACCCCCCATAAAATATTTGAGGGGGCCCGCCTTCCCCCAAAGTTGATGGGCATTGCCATTCAAATGGTATGTGTGCACCATGTCATGTGATCGATTACACAGGACGGGGTTTACCTGGTCCCCCCACCTGATATTTTATTCAACTTGCCACCCCCTGGTCTCTAGGCCTTCACAGCACAATCCTATGCATGCTTGCTGAGTCCCGTGAGCCTCACTCCCAATGCAAAAAGGCAGAGACACCCCTGGATTACTCAGTAGAACATATACATGGGGGAAAACAGAACTTCACTAGACTCCCTTACACCCCACTGCACGTTCTTCCCCTATTTATTTTGAATAGCTTAGGGGGAGGCAACCTAATATTTTGACTGCTTTAGGGCCTCTAAAGGTCTTCATCTTCATGAAAGGAAGAAGTGAAATACTAAGGGCTGCCTATTTCAGGGAAAGGGCAAGGGAAGGGGCTGCTTCTACAAGTTTCACTGGGACCCAGAGGTGTGGATTGTAGTTCTGCGTAGGGATTCTAGCTGCAGCTAGCAGCAACTGACAAATTGGTCCATTTCAGTGTCCATCCATTTCTCATTTTCCCAGTCTTAGATTTGATCCTCCACATTTCTGCAGTACTTTCCATTTTTAAAGAGGAGTCCTCATGCAAATCCAGTGCTGCATGCAATTTTCGTAATGTTCGCATTTATGCAAGCACCTTTCCTGAATATAATGCATGCTTGTATGTTCTGTTTCTACACACACGCATTGTAGAGGTGCTTGGCTGCTTAACATGGCGGACTCAGAGACTACTTCGATGATGGAGGGCTTAACACCCAGCGCCTCACACACACACACCCCGCTTCCATGGAGGCAATAATGGACTCGGGAGATGATTGCGGGTCTCCTTTCTAATCGATACCCCTCAACAAGGTATGGAAGGCAATTCAGCCTCAGGCTACCCCCCTCCCCTCTTCCAGAGTCTCCTGCGAATGGCTGAGATGCTGCCATTGCCACAGACTGGAACAAGAAGCCCACTCCGCTACTGTTAGTGAGTGAAGCAAGCAGGGGCGTAAGCCCTGGTATTATAATATAATTGCAGTATTGGATCAGCACAGCTACCCAGATTATTGGACTTTCCTTGTTAGCATGGCTATATGACAGCTGTCCTGATGAGATTCTGTCCTTTAAAATATACTGTACTACAGCACCAGTGGTTATAGCGACAGTTCAAATCAAACTGATAATGGCTACAGTTTAATATGCAGAAGCACATATACCGTATTTTTCGCTCTATAACATGCAGTTTTTTCCTCCTGGAAAGTAAGGGGAAATGTCTGTGCGTGTTATGGAGCGAATGCCTACAGATGGCAGGGGAATCCGCTGCAGTTGTGAGCAGTCCGTGGCTCTCTTTGAAACTGCAAAGCGGGTGTAAGCGGCTCCTGTCAGCGAGCCGAGCCGGGCAGGAGGGAGAGAAGCAGAGCGGGGTTGGTTGCTTTAAAACAACCCCGTGCTCTATGTCCCTCTCTCTTCTCCACTGAGCTGCTAAGTAGCAGCAAAGCTTTTCAGCCAGCCTAGCCGGGAGGAGGGAGAGAAGCAGATCGGGGCTGGTTGCTTTAAAACAACCCCGTGTCCCTGCCTGCAGTTTTTTGCTGTCCGATTTTGGATCAGCCACTGTAGGGGCTGTGTGTGTGTGTGTGTGTGTGTGTGTGTGTGTGTGCTTGAGCTATCGTTCTCCTCCTCCTCCTTCCTGTTCACTCTCACAGCGCCCCAGCGCTCTCCTGCGACTTTAGGAGTGATACTTTGTGTGTCTCTCTGTGTGTGAGGCATCGTTCTCCTTCTCTTGCTTCCCCTTCACTCTCCCAGCGCCCCTGCTACTTCCAGCGCCCCTGCGACTTTAGGATTGATACTCTGTGTGTGTGTGTGTGTGTGTGTGTCTGTGTGTGTGTGAGACATCGTTCTCCTCTTGCTTCCCCTTCACTCTCCCAGCGCCCCTGCGCTCTCCTGCGACTTTAGGATTGATACTCTGTGTGTGTGTGTGTGTGTGTGTGTGTGTCTGTGTGTGTGTCTGTGTGTGTGTGAGGCATCGTTCTCCTCTTGCTTCCCCTTCACTCTCCCAGCGCCCCTGCGCTCTCCTGCGACTTTATAATTGATACTGTGTGTGTGTGAGAGAGAGGGGGGGGGATCGTTCTCCTTCTCTTGCTTCCCACTCCCAGCGCCCCTGCGCTCTCCTGCGACTTTAGGATTGATACTCTGTGTGTGTGTGTGTCTGTGTGTGTGTGAGGCATCGTTCTCCTCTTGCTTCCCCTTCACTCTCCCAGCGCCCCTGCGCTCTCCTGCGACTTTAGGATTGATACTCTGTGTGTGTGTGAGAGAGAGGGGGGGGAATCGTTCTCCTTCTCTTGCTTCCCACTCCCAGCGCCCCTGCCTCTCCTGCGACTTTAGGATTGATACTCTGTGTGTGTGTGTGTCTGTGTGTGAGAGGGATTGTTCTCCTCCTCCTGCTTCCTGTTCACTCCCCCAGCGCCCCTGCGACTTTAGGGCGACTTTAGCATGGATCCACATGGATCCTCAGGATTTTTGCATTGGGCTACCCCAAACTCACCGTCAGATCACATGTCTGTGGCCACAGCATGAACCACAAAAATCATACATCCACTGTTTTGTTTAGAATATTTTTTTCTTGTTTTCCTCCTCTAAAAACTACGTGCGTGTTATGGTCTGGTGCGTGTTATAGAGCGAAAAATACGGTAAGCATATTCAGGATGGAACATAAAAAGGAGGAAGAATATGCCTCTTTTAGAAAGGATTTCCTCATAAACAAAACTTGCTGCTCCAAAATGTTTCAACATGGAATGCTTCTTTTCTGGAATTCAGACTCTTGGGGCTTATCCAGTTACCTTCCTCTGCCTTTTCCAGGAACAGTCCAAGCTTACCCTGTGATCTGCCATGTTAAGTTGTGGGTGAACATATCAGTGATTCTTCAAACAGCTCTTGTTTATTCACAGGCCAGAACAGAACTGAACTGAAGGGTTCAGCCAACCTGCTTATATAGAGCTCCAGTATCACACAACTGTAACAACTTTCTGTAACTATCCAATCACTGAACATCACTTTCAATCCCTTATTTGCATATGTGGACCTGAGTGAAAACTATCTACAGTATCCCCCTCCTGGCCCAGGGTGAGAACTTCAGTACATAACACACCATTTGTTCCGATTGAGCTTTAAAGAGTGGATTTTTGTGAAGAAAGCTCTGGGGCAAAAGCCAGCAACAACAGTGCTCAATCAGTGCTTTTAAGCATGGACTCTGCCTGAAAAGTGTGGGGCAAAAGGCAAGTGTGGATAAGCCCTCAATTTCATACACACACATACCTCAGTTTTCTCACCACCACCCCTCCACAACACTCCATTCCCAGCTCAGTTCTTGTTGGGCTACTTTTGGGGGAAGTCCCCTTGAAGTCGTCCCCCCCCCCTGCAAAAAAAAAAAAAAAGATTTGTGTACTCTTCCAAACCTTGTGCATGTTCACAAACCCAAGTCTGATTATCTTTCCCTCTTGCATGCTGTTTTGACTACCTAAGGCCTGGGGCTCAAAGACTTGAGATCATCACTATCCGTAATGATGGAACTGTGCCAGAGCTCTCCTTTAAGGCACTAGCATCCCCTGGTGTACATTTGTGTACCATCTCTGCCAAACCCATTCACAAATTCAGCCAATTTGTGGTACAGCAGAAAAGGGGAAGATCTACTGCACAATCAGAACTGCTTGCAAAATCTTCCAACCTTCCCATACTTCTCTGAGGGTGGGTAAGTAGGTGTGCTGTTTTGGATACTGCCTTCAGATGTGCAGTGGCAAAGGGGAGCTCAATCTATTAGCGGCTCAGGCCAAGTTTTCAGCAAAGTTCTTAACCCGAGGTACTATTTCTGGGTTAGCGGAGTCTGTAAGCTGAAGCGTATGTAAGCTGAAGCGTATGTAACCCAAGGTACCACTGTATTACAAGCCTATGGGACGAGGAGGAAATGATCAGGATATGATGTAGAAGCCAAGCCATTTAGGACTGTATTCCTTTTATATTTCCCCTTTTTAGACTAAGCCTGAGGGCTGAGACTGTCTGCATACACATTTTCCAAGCACATGACTTGCCCCAAAGAATCCTGGAAACTGTAGTTTAGCCCTCACAGAGCTACAATTCCTATCACCCATAACAAACTACAGCTCCCAGGATTTTGGGTAGGGGGAGAGAGAAATGTTCTGTATGTTATGTACTGAAGTTCTCACCCTGGGCCAGCAGGGGGATACTGTAGATAGTTCAGGTCTACATATGCAAATAAGGGATCGAAAGTGACATTCAATGATTGGATAGTTACAGAAAATGGTTACTGTTGCGTTCTAGTGGAGCTCTATATAAGCAGGCTGGCTGAACCCTTCAGTTCAGTTCTGTTCTGGCCTGTGAATAAACAAGAGCTGTCTGAAGAATCGCTGTGTCGTCTGATATGTTCACCTACAACTTAACACTTTAAACATATGGTGTGTACACAGCTGTTGTCTTTTTTGGACACACCTGCTAGCTGCTCTGGGGTCCCTTTTTGGCTCAGTATTGTGCTAAATTTATTTGAATTCATTTCCAACCTGCCTTCTCCCTACAATACTCATTTTGTAAAGTTCAAAGATCCCGTAAATAAAGGGGTTGGGCAGTCATGAGGGTCATGGCTCACTGGTAGAGCATCTGCTTTCTGTGCAGAAGGTCTCTGCTTGAATATCAGCTGTCTCTGCAGATGTTTCCTGCCTGAAGCCCTGGACAGCTGCTGCCCATCAGTGCAGGCAATATTGCGCCTCAGGCAGGAATGGTTTGACACACCACAGGTAGCCCTGCTAGCCTGTTGCTGCAACATAAACAATAGTCTTGTAGTATGAAACTGACAAACGAGTATTATTAAGCTTTTGTGCACTACAAAAGGCACATTTCCTTTTATTACTCACCTGCTGTCTCTTGTTTTCTATTCTCTGAGGTTTGTTAAAGTATTCTTATTTGGCTGACTTTGCAAGATAATAGTTCCAGTGTGGTGTAGTGGTTAAGAGCAGTAGTCTCGTAATCTGGGGAACCGGGTTTGCGTCTCCGCTCCTCCACATGCAGCTGCTGGGTGACCTTGGGCCAGTCACACTTCTCTGAAGTCTCTCAGCTCCACTCACCTCACAGAGTGTTTGTTGTGGGGGAGGAAGGGAAAGGAGATTGTGAGCCGCTTTGAGACTCCTGAAGGGGAGTGAAAGGCGGGATATCAAATCCAAACTCCTCTTCTTCTTCCAAAATGTGATAAGCTGCTAGCACATTTGCAAAGCTAAGCAGGGTCAGGTATTGCTTCAAACTGGATGGGGAGCTGTGTGTTGAGTTTCCAGCATCGGACTAGATGACCCCTGGGGTTCCCTTGAATTCTATTATTCTCAATATTAATTTTTAAATTATATTTCATTACTTTCACCAGTTTCAAATTTGTTATCCATTTCTCTTTGGGATTTGGCTCCCTGCCTTTCCTTCCATGCTGTTTTTGCACGCTTCCCTTTTACACACTGCATGATATCACCTATTTCACCTAATACAGGTTCCTCTATTATATCACATACTATTAATTTCTATCATTCTCATTTTGCTTTTGTTTTGCTTTTTCCCTCCCCGCCCCCAAACAGGCTTCCCTTCTCCGCTTTAGCTGAACCTCCCGCATTCTCTCCTTCAAGTGCGAGCGCACATTTCCCGAAGCATCTCTATGTCCCACTAGGCGCAGTTAGCTCCGCCTAACTACTGGCGACGCATGCGCAGTCTGCCGCGACGCCGTTGGAGGCTAGTATGGCGAGGGCAAAGGGGGCGGGGCCGCGCTCTTCTCCGCCACGCCGCCGTGCCTTATACTTGAGTAGCTCCGCCTAACTGCTGGCGACGCATGCGCAGCTCTCCTTCGCGCCGCCGTTGGCGAGCAGCCTTGTGGGGCCGGCGGGGCGCAAGATGGCGGCGGTGCTGCAGGCGGCGTCTCGTCAGGTGAGGGTCGCGGTCGCGCGTGTCTCCTCCTGGGGGGCCGCCCTTTCCCCCGCGCCGGGGTGGCCTCGGCTGCGGGTTGTCAAGTTTCAGCCCCGTCAGAGACGGAGCCGCGCCTGGCGGGTGTTTCGCCTCCCCGCAAGCGGGTTGTTTTGTGCGCCGCCTTTCTCCCGAGAGGGGCTCGAGGCGGCTGACAGATCGGGAACGTAGAAAAGGCGACAATTAGAAAGCACACAGAGTCCTTTCCAGGCCTGTGCTCGGGGGGGTGGGGGGTGAAGGACACGAGCGTCTCATTTCGCTTGGAGAGGTGTCAGCTGCTGTGGAGGTTGCCCTTGGGGGACAGAAAGCCGGGATTTCGTCCCGTGGGTTATTGGGCCCCAAAGACAAGCCCACACCAAAGTCTGTCTCCCTCCACGCCGCCAGAATAAACTCAGGAATGTAAATAGTATTTCGCTTGGTTGCCTGTAGGAAATAGTGTACTGCAGTGCCCTCTGCTAGCCAGGCATGCATTCCCCCTGAGTCACCCCATCGGGGTGCTACAAATTACAAACAATTGTGTCTCCAGGTGGGTAGGCTAGTAAATTATTTGTGGGCTCACACTTTTGTGGTCTTTCCCTCCCAAGACTAAATCTGGAAAAACGTTTGTCAGCAAATCAGGTAAAAGTATAATTAGATTTTTTAAAAGAACAGATGCACTGATGAATATCTGATGCACTGATGAGTATCTGGACGCTTGCATCTGATTACTTGCACAAAATGTACCACACTTTGACCCCGATTTATTTTTGTTATAAAAACAGATCTTCCGCATACCATGTGTTGGACAAGTAAGGGGTTATTATGTTGACTGGAGGATGGTACGTGATGTTAAGAGAAGGAAGATGGCTTTTGAATATGCAGATCAGAGGCTGCGGTTGAATTCCCTTAGGAAAAACAAAATTTTGCCCAAAGAACTCCAGGTAAGATGAAAATACTGTTTTAAGATATTCTTGGTTGTAGCAATGAACCAGGCATCTCCTCCCCATCTACATCACAGATTCAAAAATATATTTTATTTCACCATGATATAACCATTGTACCGTATTTTTCGCTCTATAACACGCACCAGACCATAACACACACGTAGTTTTTAGAGGAGGAAAACAAGAAAAAAAATATTCTAAATGAAACAGTGGATGTATGATTTTTGTGGTTCATGCTGTGGCCACAGACATGGGATCTGACAGTGAGTTTGGAGTAGCCCAATGCAAAAATCCTGAGGATCCATGTGGATCCATGCTTTGTAACCACGTTTTTGCACCACTGTGACCCTAGGCAACAGTGGGTGCGTGATTTTTTTGGTGCAAGATGTAGCCATGGACATGCTATGTGATCTGATGGTGAATTTGGGGTGACCCAATGCAAAAATCCTGAGGATCCATGTGGATCCATGCTTTGTAACCACATTTTTGCACCATTGTGGCCCCAGGCCACAGTGGGTGCGTGATTTTTTTGGTGCAGGCTGTAGCCATGGACATGCTATGTTATCTGATGGTGAATTTGGGGTGACCCAGTGCAAAGATCCTGTGGATCCATGCTTTGTAACCACGTTTTTGCACCATTGCAGCCCCAGGCAACAGTGGGTGCGTGATTTTTTTGGTACAGACTGTAGCCATGGACATGTAATGTGATCTGATGGTGAATTTGGGGTGACCCAATGCAAAAACCCTGAGGATCCATGTGGATCCGTTCTTTGTCACCACGTTTTAAATGGGGAGGGAAGGAAAAACACAGAAGGGACAAGAAGCACAAGAGGGGTGTGCGGAGAAGCAGCTGGCTAAGAATGCAGGGGAGGAGTTTAACGGGGTGGGGGGGAGGAAAGGAAGGCAAAAGTTCCCCCCCCCCCAAGCCAGCCCTCTCTCTCTCTCTCTCCCAGCTGCATGTTTTTCGGCTGCCTGCGAGTCCCTAGAGCACGGAGAGGAGGAGGTGGTGGGCTGGAGCCTGCACGCAGTGTGACTAGGAAAGAATTAGGAGGACTCGATCATTCCCTTAACCCTCTGCTTGCCAGGAGGGCAGGGGATTCCCTGCTCTTTGTTGAGTTTGAGCAAACGCAGCAACAGAAGCGGGTGGGCAGTAAGACCCTGAGGCAGAATGCAGGAAAGCAGCAGCTTCCGCCTTCCCTCCGCCCGCCCGATCTTATTTTTGCCTATTTTTGCCCCGGCGAGTCAGCTTCAGGGGCCACACATTCGCTCAATAACACGCACAGACATTTCCCCATACTTTTTAGGAGAAAAAATCTGCGTGTTATAGAGCGAAATTTACGGTAGGTTATGAACAGGTTATGAATAGAATCATCTCCTGATTCATTTCCCACAGTTCATCCATTGCTTTTTACATACTTTTTTAGTCATTGGTTTATCCAATTTCTATTCTTTCCAGGAGCTAAGAGTCCACTAAGCAAATAATAGTATGGAAGCAGCTAGCCAGTTGTGTGCAGTTACAGTATTACACTGAGGATCAGTTTGGAATGCAACCTGCTTGGGAATCCTGTAATTTTGTTTTAAGTTATTGTGTCTTTGTTGTGGTGGGTTCCCTGAAGTGGCATCTATTATGCATTGAAAACCTTTCTCATGGTGTCCTTCAATTAAAAATTCCAGGCAGTTTTTTACTGGTTATCCTGTTCCAGACTGTACTCTTTCTTAAATTTAAAAGGCATCATGAAAGCTCTTTTGTTTTCTATATGCTTTTAGAATTTAACTGTTGGTTGTTCTCCATAGTGATTCAGTCCTTTTACAAAATTCCTTTTTCTTTTTCTAAATGTATTGCCGTAGGTAGTATTTTTGTTGAGTACCTGTGTACATGTGGCATTTGAATGCTCCAGGAACAAACTGCTAATTGTTAAAGAAAACAACAATTTATAGTAATAAATTGGTTATTACAACACTAGGGCTGACCTGCCCTCCACCATTCCTCACCCATTAACTTCCTAGACGTTCCCCTTCCCACATCATGCAACTACTAAGATTGCTTTTCACCTTCCCATTTCTGAAGCTGCTTCTCTCTTCAGTTTTGCAACCCTGCTTTGCACTCTTTTTTACCTTCGCCCCATGTCCATGCTTCTTCCCTCTCCTTTTGTGCAAGCAGCCTCGCACACAAACTTCCCACACAGTAACATCCTGAATCTACCTCCTACTATGCACCCTTTTCATCTTCTGCCCAGGTATGAAGCCACCATCCCTTTCATCTTCCACCCTATTCCCACGCCTCCTACTCCCTCTTTTTTCACAAACCCCCTTGCACCCCCAATTTCATCTTCGCTTCCTTTTGCCCTCCATATTTCCTCCTTATTTTTCTCAACTCTCCCTTGCAAAATAATTAAGAAAATACGAGGATTGCTTGAAGGAGTTGGTTATGTTTAGCCTGGAAAAGAGGAGACTGAGATAGCCATTTTCTTAAGGGCTTGTCACATGGAAGCTGGAGCAAGCTTATTTTCTCCTGCTCTGGAGGGTAGGACTCGAGGCAATGGCTTCAAGTTACAAGAAAGGAGATTCAGACTAAACATTTGGAAAAACTTTCTGACAGTAAGAGGAGTTCAGTAGTGGAACAGATTCGAGACACATGTTATTTTTGCCAATGAGTTTGCAGATTCCTAGTTGGGGGAATTAAAGCTTTGATTTGTCACAACCATAGTGGTTGTAAAACTGCTGTTGCTGTCACATTTCCTTCCTGTGTTGCTAAACTTTTAAGAGACAGCGTCCTTGTGAATGATATATTCTACATGTGTCTCCCAATTTACACAGGGGTTACATTCTGGACCTCTGTATGAGTCAGTGAAATGTGTGTAAATGAGAAGCAACTTAGAAAATCCTAGTGGCTTGCAAGGAGACCTCCCCACAGCCCAAAGAGGATGTCCTCTTCAGGCTCTGCAAAGGGTCTCCTCGCAAGTCACTAGGACTCTCTATGGTGCTCCCCATTTCCAGGTTTCAGTGGATTGAATGCAAATAGATGGTGTGTAAATGGGGTGCTGCCTGTAGTAGCTCCAGGACTACCGCTGTTTTTATTTGTTCCAGGAAGTGGCTGAAAAAGAGATTGCTGCCCTTCCCCGGGACACCTGCCCAGCAAGGATCCGTAATCGATGTGTTCTGACATCCCGTCCACGAGCTGTAGTGTGGCGATGGAGGATAAGCCGAATTGTCTTCCGCCATCTGGCTGACCATGCGCAGCTCTCTGGAGTACAGAGAGCAATGTGGTGAGCCACCACCAACAAGGCTTTTCTTCAAAAAAGACAAAACTGAGTTCTATTTCGACTCCTAGGATGAATTAAAGACACGTTATATAACTTGCAGCATGTAAGGAGTCTGGAGGGGGGGAATAGTCCCATTGGTAGAAGACGCTTAGCTAGAAGGGGGCAACCTTGTTTAATTTTGTCAAACCTGCCACACTTGCTCCTCTTGTATATTTAAAAATGACATGGAAAAATAAAGCAGTCCCACGCTTGGATTTTGTTTGTCCTTTGCATTTAAGGTTTGATATATAACATTACATTGTTGCAGGGTGTATATTGCTAGCAAATCTGAAAATATCACATAGACACAGAATTCAGATACACTACATAGTTACTACATATATTTTCCTCCTGACTAAGCTGCTAAATGGATCGGTACAGCTCTCACTGCCGCTAGATGGAGTGCATGGTCCAAAAACAATGGCTAGGAACATGAGGGTTTAAGTAAATATAGTTCTCCTATATTTTGCAATTCCTGTTGGTGGGTCTAGGACGTCAATGTCCTGTTATTTTGACTATTGCAACAATTACATTACAGCTTGTTCAGTCCATCGCTGTCCTCACTGAATATCTCCACAAGGACAGGTTGGCACAAATCCTCATCAGCACAGAGGAGGAAACCAGAGTGAAACATCAATAACCCTGCCCCCTGGAGCCTCCCAGCAATGTACTTAACTATTACATGCTAGTTAATTCGCATGCTTCCATAGCGCTCTTGAAATGCGCACCATCAATCTCTGAGGAAAAGTATATGAAGCTTTCCGTTTCCCTTATCTGTACATACAGATTACGCATACATGCCCTGAAACCTATTTCCTCAATGGTTAGAAGTGAAAGTTTCTTATACAGAACTTGGGCAGGTGTGGGTAGTAAGTAGATGTTGATTTCAGACAATAGACAGTTGCACGCAAACTAGCTTACTTATTTTTATCAATTTCACAAAAAGCACTTAAAGCTTTATGGAAAAAGGGCAACACATTTGAAGGAAAAGCTTTTCTGCATGCTTTATTTCCCATCTCCAACCTGAAATGTAAAACTTGTTTTTACGCAGAAGATTATGTAAACAGCACACTTTCTCTGATCTCAGCAGAAGCCCCATACAAAAGATGTACATTTAAGATGGGTATTTGTTCAAATATCTATTGGTAAATCATCTTTGACTTGCTTTTCTCGGCTCTCAACCCAGGCTTTGTTAATTGACCTCTTCATTTCATCATCGCCTTCAGCATACATCTTTTTCAGGAGATTCATCAACCCTTCACTCGGGTCCGAGGTGTCATAAGCAGCTTTCCTAGAGCATACAAACATACAGAAAATAATTACATCACCAGTTACACACAAAGTTTGGTATGCATTAAGATTTAAATACAAGTAAGCAACAGTAAAATAATGAGAGCTCCAATCCTAAACCTGTTTACCTGAAAGTTTTATTAAAAATCAGTGGACCATATACAGAGGGATTGTTAGGATTAGACTAAGAGCAACTGGCTGGGAGAGAGGAAGCCTGGATAACTTTCAATTACTGTCTTGTTTCCCCCCACTTCTGCTTACAAGCCTCCCAACTCCCAAATATGAATTTCTGCCCTCTCTTAGAATCAAAATATACATGTTAAAAGTACATAGATCAGACCTCAGGGAGTAAGAGGTGGGAACATGAGAACGTACAGACATTAAACCTGTCACTTGCGCTTACTATTCCTTCTGCATTACACCACACTTGCAGCCACTCTGGTAAACTATCCATATATCCCACAGGAAGCTTGTTTTGTATATTGAGAACCTTGGGTTTTGCTACAGGACAAATTAGTTCCTGAATATCTGGCATTCAATGTAGTACTAATTTCAGAAAGTGGCATGGCACTTTCGTGCAGCAAAACAAGCAACCAGTTTTTGCATAAATTTAGTGGAATATTAAGTATTCGTGTTCTTGTAAGGACACAGGGAAGATTTCATTAAAAATACTGTGGCCTGTTTCAGGTATGAGTAGCAAGAACCACCAGTAGGGGAAAACGGTTTCTGCAATAAATGTTACAAGCAAAGATTAAAAGCTCATTGTGTTGCAGTTTAGAAAGACATGGAATTGAGCCAGCTTAGCCCAGCGGTTCCATCGACCAACGCATAGCTTGGATCCTGCAATCGCCCACAGGCAGCGGTTTGAAACCTGCAGGCACTGACTGGCTTTTTTAAAAAAAAAAAAATTAAGACATGGAATTGTATTCTATTATGAAAATGAACAAGTTCTAAATAAGATGATCTGACTTAAAGAGATACCCATCAGGAATACTCAGCAGATAAGATAATTGAAGTGGCCCAATTTGAGCCACTAATGGAATCTGGATTAGACTTTTGCCTCAAAGTCTTTTGATTGCCACAACTGGAACAACCACGACAATAACTCTCAGCATCAAACACCAGCTCAACTGACAAATATTTTGAATGGATCAACACCACTAACAAGCCTAATCTGCAAGTCCTTTTTTTCTACCAAACACAATGCAACAGAACAAGAAATAGAGGGGCACTTACTCCTTCTCCTTCGTCTCTTTTTCAACTTTTGTTAGGCACTCCCATTTTTCCTCTTGCTTTTTCCTACATAATATCAATATCATATCTGTTTTGATCTGCAAAAAGAAGAAAAGCACTACAAAAGTGAAACTGGGTGGCAGAATTACCAAACAGGCTAAGTATCAATAACTTTATTTTAATAGTGTTTAAAGAATGACAATTCAATTATGTGAGTTAAAATGCAGAATACGGACAACGGGCAGCAACAACAAAAAAGGGGCAAAATGAACAGGAGAGATGGTGTTGTATGAACAATTTTCGCTCACATGTAAAGTATAAAATAGACTAATCCTGTGCAACACTTTTGCCAGCCAAAGCCACCCACTGAATTTGTTGTGAAACATTCAGAATGGGGCTTGTGTTAGCAGTATGTTCGTTGTCAGTAATTTGAGACAAGGTAATTGTTTTCACCAATCTGAACATTTTTTTTGTGTTAGTTCTTTACACAAATCTCAGAATAAATGCTCTCTTTTATACAAATGTTGTTTCTCTACTAGACAGGTCACATGATTGTAATTTGAAGGTTGCGAGATACAGTATGTGCATTCTCTTGGGCGCAGCAAAAATTTCTTTCAGCTGCACCCAAGAGAAAGAATCTATCCTTATCAGGTTCAATTATTATTGTTGCTGTTGTTGTTTATTCGTTTAGTCGTGCCCAACTCTTCGTGACCCCATGGACCAGAGCCACGCCAGGCACTCCCGTCTTCCACTGCCTCCTGCAGTTTGGTCAAACTCATGTTCGTAGCTTCGAGAACACTGTATCAAGTTCAATACTGCCTGCTAAAGCCTAAGAAACCACATATAACATGAATGAGACTAGGCCCCTTGGATGGCATCAAACAAAGTGCTTCTGCTAGTGCAGGGACTTGTGGCTGTGCAAAGTAACTCCACTCCCTCTCCCACAGCTCTCCAGAGCAGATTTAGGGAGGGGGGAAACCATTGTGCTAAAGGAAGCTCTTCTTTGGATACCGTTCATTCTTCCCAATAGACTGGTTTCTTTGTGAAAGACTCTCTCTTGTTATGTCAAGTGGTAGAGCCCAGATTTGTGACCTCAGGGACTAGTGGGCCTCTGAGTTATGCGGCTGACTGTCCTCTATTGCCCAGTAATATTGAAAACAGAACGTAAATATATGGGCAGGAAGCCTATCAAGAAAGGGTATCTATCCATCTTGAAACCACAAGCTACAGAACTGATGGCTTACCCCCTAGCAAGTGCCTAATGACTAATCTGCAGCAGGTAGTAACACAGGAAGCAGCCCTAAACTGTGGAAATCATAGGAATCTACGACGTTAGCATGTACTTGAAAAGAAGTGTTTACCTTCCACGAGCTGCTTTCCACAGAGATGGGTTTCAGAAGATTGTTGAATGTCATAGTGTAGTTCTTGTTATTCAGATTCTTCACCAGCAGATCAAATGATCTAGAAGGAAGAAAAGATGAATCATAAAGGCACAGCCATGATCTATCAAATTCAGAGAAAGCTGACATGGAAGGGGGGGGGGCGAATAAATTGCTCTGCACCTAAAATCTAGTATCACAAATCTAGAATCACATATAAGACATAACTGAAGCAAAAGAGCTCAAAAGGGAAAAGCAACAATAAATACTACAAAGATAACAGAAGCGGGTAAAAGTCAAGCCCAGAGATATTCGCATTAAACTGTGTAAGAAAATTAGTGTGACTTTAAGACACAGTAAATAACGATTCAGTGACGCAACTGAGTTGGCTAGATGCTAATAGACAAGTCCTGTGAGGCAAAACAGCAAAATAAATTGGGTGAGGAGGGAAAAGCACCCATCAGATCAAAGTGTCCAGCAATTAACCAGAGCTCAATCAACAGAAGCAATTATGGCAAGCAGACAAGAGAAACAAAGTGGAGATGGAAGTAAGGAAAGCAGAAAAAATGGAAATGGGACTCAGAGGAGGAACGAAGAGCTGGGGGGCGAAATCTAAAGAAAAAAGGCATCAATATAAATAATTATGAGAAAGCATATGGTACTTCAAAATCAAGAGGGGTAGCAACTATAATTTCAAAGAGCTGAGGGTTTAGTATATTAAAGATGAAGAAAGATCCTGAAGGAAAATACATTATAATTCAGGGAACAATGGCAGGGGAACAATACACTATAATTAATACTTCTGCTCCTAATGAAAATCTGGTGAAATTTTTTCATAAAATGTTTAAGGAAATGGAAGATTTGAATATATGGGCTATATGATTATGGCAGGAGATTTCAATATAGTATTAGATAAACAATTGGATAAGTCAAATCCAGAGGAAAGATGTAATAACATTACAGGATTAGCTAAAATTATGAAAAGGAAAGATATGAAAGATGTTTGGAGAGTGATGAGGGGAGGAGAGAAGAAATTTTCTTTCTTCTTACCAATGCATAAGACCTATTCAAGGATCAATTATATCTATTTTTCAAAATATATTCATATACTGTACATCAGTTTGCGAAGGAAATTTAATACTTGGGAACTATTTCACTAGCTTCTGGAACATCTTAATATGGGAAGAAGCAGCCAGGGACAAACAAAGCAAGAAATGATTCAAGACACAATCTGTACTTCCTGGCATTTAATGAAACACCCACCTTTCTGTGAAGTGCACCTTCACATTCTCAGCTGGCAGATGCTGAACTCCACTTAAAGTGATGTAGATTTTCAAAAACTTATCTGACTGATCCCAAGCTAAAGGGATTAAAAGAAAGCTGTATTTATTACATTCATTCCAATCTGTTCTCCCTAGGTGATGATCTTAGTGAGCAATTTCTTCATCTTCTAAGATTGTAGCAGGCACTGCCCACACCTCTGCAAACAATTCTGGCAAGGCAACCATGAGGGCTAGAAACATGTTTGTTTTTAATGTAAACTGGAGTTGCCAGGAAACAATTACCGTATGTTCCGGTGTATAAGACGACTTTTTAATCCAGGAAAATCTTCTCAGAAGTCGGGGGTCGTCTTATACACCGGGTATGGTTGTGGGGGTCGCCTGAGTGTTGCCCTCCACAGCGGTAAAGTCCAATGGGAAGCTCTCCACCGGCTGCCCATGCTCCCCCCACAAGACATGGGACGGGGGGGGGGCAGCTCCTCTGACGTCCCTCGGAGCACCTTTGAAGCGGAGGTAGGAGGAGCCGGAGCGAACCATTGTCCCCAAAAGAAGCGGGGGGGGGAGGAAGGGAAATCCCTTCTCACAGCTCGCTATGCCTCCCGAGTGCCGAACCTCCCCGCTCACCCACACAGACCACTGAAGCAACACCTGCCTCGGGCGACTCCAGTGTGTATGCGCATTTTCTACATTTGTGTGTGTCTCCGCTCTCTCTCACTGCCTCCCCCCCCCGAATGCACGCCGCCAAGCTCAGGCAAGAGAGAGAGAGCGCACGCTTTCAGGCAGCTGGTGTGAGGGGGGGCACCTGCGTGAACCGCGCTTACGAGCCCTACACTGTTTCTCTTCCCTCTTACGAAAGGGCGGAGGGGAGTGGGAGCTACAAGGGGGGGAGCCGCGGAGGGGGGCACATGGGTCTCTTTCATGCGTGCGCGGGGCAGGTAAGCGGCTGCTTGGGTGGCCGTTGGGGCTCCGTGAGGCAAGGGAGGTGGGTCCGGTGAGGGAAAAGAGGGGCGGCAACTTCTCCTCCTCCTTTCCCACCCTCACACGGAAAGCGATGGAGGGAGCCAGATCATGAGGGGGAAACATTGACTATTATACCAAGAGAGATATATATACCGTATGTACTGGCTGCCGCCGAGGATGGAGGAGGGATGAGGCAAGCAGGGCTTTGAAGTCCTCCCCCCCATCCGCCCCTCCCCCTGATCCTCCTGCGAGGCCCCCAGCGCCCCAGCTGCGGTGTGCGTACAGGGATGAAAAGACTGGCTGCTTCTAGTTGGCTGCAGGCGTTGGAAGAGGGATAATCTAATACGGCGAGTATATCCCAAACTCTATATTTTAACTTGAAAAGTTGGGAGTCGTCTTATATGCCCAGTCGTCTTATACGCCGGAAAATACGGTATGCATCAAGTAACAGTTATTATGGTTTTCATGTGCTCATGTGGGATCACAAAAAATCCCTTGTTCATGACATAGAAAGTATATCAATCTCTGCACAATAACCTACTTTTCCATATATAATCCAACCTATGATTCATGGATTAAAAAATTATATACACTGGCTGTGATGCTAAGCAGTTTACTAAGCAGTTTACAAGATGTTGATATTTTCTTGAATCTCTTGTATTAATTCAAAAGGTATGGGTGGATCAGACCTACCATAATTGTTGATTTTCACTGTGTATCCTGTTGGAGGTGGTCTTTCTTCTTCAGATGTTTCTGCTTTTATTTTGATTGGTAACTGGTTCTTGATTTCTTTTTCTATCTTATTCTTTTCTGACAGCAACACATCATGAACCCTCTTTCTTGATGCTTTTTTCAAAAGCTCTTTCACCTCATCTAAATCTTTATGTAGCTGGATGAAACACATAGAGCACACAAATCTGTAAGCTGCCTTGAAAGCAAGTGCTGATAAAGAATTAAAATAATCCATACAGTACAATCAAAGCACAACAAACAGTTAAAACCACAAAAAGCACATTAAGGAAATAATCAGGCCAACTAAAGTATCACAAAATATCGTACAAATTTTTGGCATTTCCACAGAAACCATACAGCCTGGAGAACTTGCAAGCTTGCACATTATTTTGTGTTATTTTGTTTGGTCTAAAAAGATATTCCTCCAATATAGATATTGAGCATTTTGTATGGGTCGACACTAAACATTTTAAAAATGAAACTAGATTCTATTGTCATTTAAAAGACAACATACTGAAAAGTTGTGAGGAAGACACTGGAAACAAGAGATAAGACACCACTACTGGAAAGTTCCTCTCTATAGTTAGGTGAAGGTAAAGGGACCCCTATAGTTAGGTAAAGGTTAGGTCCAGTTGCGGCCGACTCTGGGATTGCGGCGCTCATCTCGCTTTATTGGCCAAGGGAGCCGGCATACAGCTTCCGGGTCATGAGGCCAGCATGACTAAGCCGCTTCTGGCGAACCAGAGCAGCGCATGGAAATGCCACGTACCTTCACGCCGGAGCGTTACCTATTTATCTACTTGCACTTTGATGTGCTTTCGAACTGCTAAGTTGGCAGGAGCAGGGACCAAGCAACGGGAGCTCACCCCGTCGCGGGGATTTGAACCGCCGACCTTCTGATCGGCAAGCCCTAGGCTCTGCGGTTTAACCCACAGCGCCACCTGTGCCCCTTCTCTATAGTTAGCACCTGCCTAAATTCAGAAGATCAGGCAATCTGGAGCATAGCTGTCAACTTTTCCCTTTTCTTGCGAGGAATCCTATTCGGAATAAGGGAATTTTCCTTTAAAAAACGGAAATGTTGATTAAGATGGCTATAACAGAGTTGAAAAATGGGAAAGCCCCAGGACCAGACGGGTTTACAGCAAGGTATTATAAGGAGCTGAGGCTAACCCTGACGACACCATTAAAAGAAGTACTGAATAATATTCTTAAAGAGAGAGAGATTCCAGAAACCTGGAAGGATGCATTTATAACCTTTATCCCAAAAGAGGATGCGGACCCAACACAAGTAAAGAATTATAGACCGATCTCTTTGTTAAATAAAGACTATAAAATTTTTGCAGGAATAATGGCAAAAAGATTAAAAAAGGTACTACAGAGAATTATTCATGAAGACCAAGCGGGTTTCCTTCCCGGCAGACAGATGAGGGATAATGTGAGAAACATAGTAAACATATTGGAATATCTGACAGCCAGGAACGAGAGACGAGCAATGATAATGTTTGTAGATGCCGAAAAGGCATTCGACAATATATCATGGGACTTTATGTTGAAAAACATGGAATATTTGGAGATGGGGAACGATTTTCTCAATGGAATAAGGGCTATATATAATGAACAGAGAGCTAAGTTGATAGTAAATAATGTGATAACAGAAGAAATTAAGATATCAAAAGGTACTAGACAGGGCTGCCCGCTCTCACCCTTACTGTTCATAATGGTTTTAGAGACTCTTCTGAACTCAATTAGGAAAAACGGAAAAATAAAGGGAGTAACAGTAGGCCAAAATGAATATAGAATCAAAGCCTTTGCTGACGATTTGGTCATAACGGTGGAAGACCCGATGAATAATGCAATGGAAGTACTAGAGGAAATGGAAAAATTTGGGGAGGTGGCAGGTTTTATATTAAATAGGAAAAAAACTAAAATTCTAACAAAAAATATGGACCAAACAATGATGGAGATGCTACAGCAGCAAACGGGAATTGAAATTGTTAAGAAGGTTAAATATTTGGGAATATGGATAACACCGAAAAATATTGACCTGTTTCAAAACAATTATGTCCCGGCGTGGAATGGAATTAAGAAAGACCTGGAAGGGTGGGGAAGGTTAAAACTATCCTTTTGGGGTAGAATAGCAATGATAAAGATGAACGTGCTACCCAAGATACTATTTTTATTTCAGACGATCCCTATATTAAGAGGTGTAAAAATCTTTAAGGAATGGCAAAGAATTATTTCAAGATATATCTGGCAGGGCAAAAAACCAAGAATCAAATATAAACTGTTAACGGACGCAAAAGAAAGAGGAGGATTTGCCCTGCCAGACTTGAAGTTGTATTATGAGGCATCATGCCTTTGTTGGATAAGGGAATGGATCAAACTCAAAAATACAAAATTATTGGATTTAGAGGGATTCGATAATAGATTCGGGTGGCACGCCTATCTAGGGCAAGAGAAGAAAAAGGGATATAAATCGTTTGAAAATCATATATTCCGGAAATCTTTAATCGAAGTTTGGGACAGATATAAAAACATATTAGAAAGGGGGGTACCACATTGGCTATCCCCACTAGAGGCAATGGGAGTCAAAAAAATTAACATGAGAAGTAATTGGATTACGTATGGAGATCTGGTGATAAAAGAAAGAGAGAAATGGAGAGTAAAACCATACGAGCAAGTAAAAGAACATGTATTTGATTGGCTGCATTATCTTCAGATAAGTGATATGTTTAAAAAGGAGGTGAAAGAAAAAGGGTATAATGAAAAAGATTCGAGGTTTCAATCAGAAATTATCAATAATGATTGTAAATTAATATCTAAAATGTACAAAATCTTATTGGAATGGCATACGATGGATGAGGAAGTCAAAGAGGTAATGATCCATTGGGCCAGAGACTTAGGGTATAGTATAGAGCTGGAAGAATGGCAAAAAATATGGAAGGAAAATCTGAAGTTCACCGCATGTATAACGTTGAAAGAAAATGCCATGAAAATGGTATACAGATGGTATATGACACCGGCTAAGTTGGGAAAAATATACAAAATCTGTAACAAATGTTGGAGATGTAGAGAGAAAGAGGGTACGTTCATGCACATGTGGTGGGAATGTAAGAAAGTGAAGGGATTCTGGGAAGCAATATATAATGAGTTAAAAAAAATGCTGAAGTACAGTTTTGTAAAGAAGCCAGAGACCTTCTTGTTAGGGATAACCAGAAAGGAAATAAAAAGAAGGGACTTTAAACTCTTCCAGTACGCAATTACAGCAGCAAGAACATTGATAGCTCAAAGGTGGAAACAAGAACAAGTACCGACCCTGGACGAATGGAGAAGCAAACTAACAGACTATGCGGAACTGGACAAACTAACTGGAAAAATCAGACTTCAAAGAGATCATAAGTTTTTGGAGGACTGGGGAAAATTTAGAGAGTATTTGAAAACTGTATGTGAGGAGAATATAACGCTAGTGTGTTTTAAAGAAGCTTTGTGAAATTTAAGGAAGATTGCAAGATGGTAAATGAGGATAAAAATTTTTTTATTTATAAGCGATACTTGAAATAAGGAATGTGTAGATAAGAGAATAACTTTGGATGATTCTCAGGGGAGTTGTGGGAAGTTCAACAAAATAGAATATGTGATGTGTAAAATGAAATGACTAGAGATTTTATGGAAAAATTCAATAAAAATTTAAAGCAAAAAAAAAAATAAAAAAACAGAAATGTTGACAGCTATGATCTGGAGAAGAGACGTTAACACTTTCACTCAAGAAATTAACAAATGGCGGAATGGATGTCAGAACAGATCTTTTCCATGCTATCCTTTACAGTCAAGCAGGAATGAATTTGTGCCTTCTGATTCCATGTAACACTAGACCTCTCTTCACAATTTGCCCTCCCTGCCTAAATGCACGAAGGGGTGTGGGTGTGGCAGTGCACACCTTTTCACCCTGCTCCTGATGTCACATGCTCCCCAGACCCTTCACACTCACTTTTGCATTGAGTGTGATATTTGCAGAGGGCACACTATTACAGGGCACTAGGTTCTGAACAAAAGGGAATCCCACACAATCACAGTATGTGTGCATGTTGTCCTGCTCACTGTAGAAGGTGGCGGGTAAGCAGGGCCAATAGAACATGCAATATTGAGAATGTGACCAAGAAGCACCATCCCACATAATAATAATACCACCTTTATTGTTAATGTACAACCTGTGTACAATGAAATTAACTGAGCCTCCCCCCCCCCCACAAACACTCAATCTCATTGCACTCTATGTGCTTGTTGCACAACACACCAACCCTGAAAGACAGTTGCACTATATTATTTTCCATTCAGCAGCCTAACAACTGACGGATAGAAACTGTTAAAAAGCCTGTTGGTACGACTGATTATACAGTGGTACCTCCAGATACGAACGAGATCTGTTTCAGAGCCCCGTTCGCATCTAGAGGTAAACGTAACTAGCAACGGCGCATCTGCGCACATCACTTTTCGCCGCTTCTGCGCATGCGCGTGACATCATTTTGAGCGTCTGCACATGCGGCGAAACCCGGAAGTAACGCGCTCCGTTACTTCCGGGTTGCCGAGGAGCGCAACTCGAACGCGCTCAACTCGAAGCATATTTAACCCAAGGTATGACTGTACTTCTATATTTCCTGCCCAAGGGTAGATTAAAGAGGTGCTGGTCGGGGTGTGAATCATCCCTGAGAATTTTTTTCACTCTCCTAAGGCAACGATCCCTTGCAATGTCATCTAGCGGGCTCAGGAGACAGCTGTGTTCACCACCCTCTGTAAAGACTTTCTGTCCGTGGCTGTCAAGCCAACGTACCACACTGTGATACAACATGAGAGGACACTTTCTATTGTGGACCGGTAGAAGGAGGTCATCAATTGTTGTTTACTTCCCCCAAATTTATTTCTCAGCTTGAAGGGCAACTTCAGTGATTCCATAGGTCACCATTCCACAGTAACTGCAGCGAGCCCTAAGAAGTCCAGGGCATCGTGCATGGCTAAGGCAAGATTCAACCAGAGACGGCCCAGTTTTATTGCTAGCTGTTTGTCAAGTCACGCAGAGCCCTTCAAAGCCTGTTCGCAAGTTTCTGAGTTATATATATATATATATATATATCTCAATCAAAAGAAATAAATGAAAAAGCAGCATCTTAAAGGGTGAAAAATTATTTAATTATTAATTACATGTATATCCCACCTTCTTTCCTCCCCCACCACGCAAGGAGCTCAAGAAGGCGAACGTAGTTCTCCTCCCATTTCATCCTCAAAACAACAACCCTGTGAGGCGGGTGTGGGTGAGAGCCAGTGAGCAGCCAAGGTCCCAGTGTTCGAAATTCCCCAGGCGCCAGGCATATTTTGCTACTGGTGTGGGTCCAATTATAACTAGAGTCATATCTTGGTTCTTGAACAGAATCTGTTCAACTTCCTAAAACCAAGCCGTGGCTTCTGATTGGCTACAGGGGCTTCCTGAACTCAAGCAGAAGCAGCACTGGACGTTCAGCTTCCAAAAAACATTTGAAAACCCAAACACTTACTTCCAGGTTTTTGGCATTCAGGAACTAAAATGTACGAGTACCAAGGCGTTTGGGAACCAAGGTACAACTGTACATGGAGATGTCTGGGCACCAGGTTGGCGACTGACATCTCCATCGAGCCAGCTGACTTGTGTGCGGCAAAAGATGTACGTTGTTATTGATATTAGCCTTTATTGGCATAAGTTTAAACAATAAAATTGTAAAATCATCCAAATGCATTGATAATCCAAACACATAAAATATATAAAAGACTAGATAGCCACCACCGAATAAACCAGGCAGCTTTAGATTTAGCTTTAAAGATTTTGTCTTGTCCGTCTGCACTGCTGTGCGAATCATGGACATCTTAGTCCTCCATCGTCACATCAAGGCAAGTAAGTGCAGGGCTGAGTACAAATGACACTGAAGCAACCTTTCCACAGGCCTCCCAAACGGAGCTCACAGACCACAGTTCTTGCATACTGGGACAAGTGAATCATTTTAAGAGCAAACTACAACCAAGCAATGTAGTTGAGATAACAGAATCACAGAACTGGAAGGGACCCCGAGGGTCATCATGTCCAACCCCCTGGCAAATACACATTCCATTGTGGTGATGGTAATGCAGGTTTAAGGGGCCTTTGGGTGCCTAGCTTATATATATCTGAGTTTCTAGCACCCCCGGTCTCTCACAGCCCTGCCATTTCCCCAATGCGCCACCATCTGGAACAGAATTCCCTTTCTGTGTCGTCGCCCGGACTATTTTGCCTCGCTTTGTCCTGTTCTATTTCCTCTCGTTCCTCTCCCTTCCCACCCTCCTCTTTTGTACCATTCCCAAAGGGCTCCTTTCTCCCGCGCTCTGCACATGAGCAGGAGCCCCCTTCTTCCTCCCTCTCCGCCCCGCGAGCGGCCCCCGCCGGTGCCCTCGAGGCGCCCAACGGCCCGCCCGCGCGCCGCGCGCCTCCGCCTCACCTCCTCCATGGCTGGAACAGGGGCCCCACCAAGCGGTCTCGCGCATGCGCCGCCCAGCACCGCCCCCGCCCCGGAGTTGACGCCGAAGCGGCGACGCTCGGCGCGCCCAATCAGAACCGCGCCGGCCGCGCTGCTCTCATCGCCCCGCCCCCGAACTTTCTGACCTTAATCGTCACCGCTATGCGCCCAGCCCAGCCAATAGTCGCAACGCGCCCGTACAGGAAGCGGAAGAGGGAGAACTCTGGGAGGGGGAGATGGAAACGAAAGAGGCGCGTCTCGTTTTTCTTGATGCGCAGTTTCCGGGTTCAGTTTCGGAGAAGCCGTGCTGTGGGGTTTTCTGCGAGGGCGAAAGCGAAGGCTGCCTGTGGAATTATAGTCATATAGAATTTATATGTTCATTTATGCAAGATAGATAGATAGATATTGCACTTCTATCCCACCTCTTTCTCCAAGGACCGCAAGGTGGCCTGCGTGGCTCTCCCGCCTTCCTCCTCCATAGGATAATAGAATTGTATAATAATAATAATAATAATTTATTATTTATACCCCGCCCATCTGGCTGAGTTTCCCCAGCCACTCTGGGCGGCTCCCAATCAGTGTTAAAAACAGTACAGCGTTACATATTAAAAACTTCCCTGAACAGGGCTGCCTGTTGTAGAGTTGGAATGGGCCCCTCAAGAGTCATCTAGTCCAACTCCCTGCGATGTAGGAACCCCCACAACTCCTCTGTTGGAAGGTCAGCCTGAGGCAGTGACTGTGAGCCAGGGCCACTCCCAGTGAAGTTCGTGGGCAGAGAGGGAGGATTTGAACCGTGGTCTCTACCAGGCCCTAGTAGAAACGCTCTTAACCACTTGAGGTCCTTCAAAAATGTTTTCCCCACCCCACCGCCCTACTTTAAATACTAAGTCCCCCACAGTTGCAAATAGAGTCCGTTGTACCTCCATATTTCAGAGGACGAGGAGGAGCAGTGGTGGATGAGGAAACGTAAGAATATATGGAGAGCCAGGCTGGATCAGCAGTTGCAGATGAGAAATCTGTAATTGCATTGAGCCCAGCATCCTGTTCTGGCAGTGGCGGATCAGATGCCCCAATGGGACGCCCACAAGCAAGATCTGAGCACAAGAGCACATTCTCCCCTCCTGTGACTTTCAGCAACACATTCAGAAGCATTGCTCTCTCCAGCTGTGGAGGCAGAGCATAGCCACAATGGCTACTAGCCATCAATAGCCTAATTCTCCATAAATTTGTCCAATCCTCTTTTAAAGCCATCCATGTTGGTGGCCATCACTGCCATCCACACGACTTAGATTGACAGAGGTTGAAACTGAAGGAGTGCTGGGCAATAGTGTCCACCATTATTATATATATTTAACAACATCCAGTGTACCTTTGCCAACCTGGTGCTCTCCAGAGGTTTTGTACTAAAACATCCATTGAAACTCTTCCTGTTCTGGCTGGCAAAGACTTCTATGTAATGTAAGGCATAATTTTGTACATAATCAGACTCCCAGTTTTAAATATATATTTAGTAAAGGAAATGCAGGCTCTGGGGCTGCAAAACTGAACTGTAATGGTGAGGGAAATTAAACCTTCCACAATGGCTTTTAAAAAAATAAATTTCCACACCTTCCTTTCCATTTCAGCCTTCTGGAGTCTTATTTCTCCCCCATAGGTGGGAAAGTGTGCAGGGCAGGGGGGATTTTACTACAGAAATGCCAACCAAGAAAGGATTGGTTTCACTCCCACCTGCATTTCTTCCCAAATCTTCCCTCACATACAAATGTAAGGCTGTCATCGCTCAGCCCTATGAAGCATCTCATCACAATTCTTGATTTGCATGGGCTGGGGAGGAGAGCATAAGAGAAGGCAGGCTAAACAACAGCAGAGGTTTGAATAAAGGAAACTCAGAGCAGCAATTTTAAGGAGAAAAGTTTGTGGGGAGCCCTAAAACCTTATGATTAGCTGCAGCAAAGATTCAGAAAAGCAGAGTCTGTTCTATATTCCCTGCTGTTACAGTCTTAATTAGTTTGGGAGATGGACCCTATAGGCAAATGAAAAGATTCTCAATGGCACAAGATCTGGTCCACTCCTCCTCCAAGTCCACTGGTTTTTAACACAGGTTCAGCTAGCTCATATTGTAAGAGCCAGCTCCTCCTTATGGTGTCAGGGTTTTAAGGTACAAAGAACATATTGGCATATGTGGTAGCGCTGTAACTATGTACACAAGTTCTGGAAGCTGGTTGTAAATTGGTATTATTGTTGGCAAACAGGTCACCGTGGACGCGAAGTTGTGTTTTTTATCCATTTCTGATGGTGCCAATGCTTACTTCTCGGTATCTGTTGGTTACTGCTCATTTAGTGATCTCTCAAGGATGAAAGGACACATCCTGTTACTCTCTGGATTTGTGGATTTAATAGTCATGCTTATTGCCATTTCTGAAAAACTGACTCATAAAATCCTTGCTGCCAGAGGTCATGCGGACTCCTCAATTTCTTCTGCTTGGGACTGTTTCTACTAAATTTGAGTTTATTTTGCATTAATGATTATTTGATATGCTTTGTATAAATATGAACCTTATATTTCACTCTGGAATATATCTTATGCTACTGATTATTATTCTGTCATCTTGTTTTTAATTCCTCTTGCTCTTAAAATAATACAAGTTATTCAGGGAAGCAAACTTATTTGACAGAATGCCTGGTTTTAATAATTATTTTAACTGTGTTATGTATTTTTCTTTTGTCTTAGGTATCTTTTTTTGTAACCACTTAAACTACACAAATAAATAATATTCACTTGTATATAACCTCCCACAGTACATACTATTCATAAAAAACAACAACACAACCAGATGTGGTTGCTAACCACAGTATTAATATGTTTGGTTTGGCCCTCAGTTATCATGAGCAAGTCAAACTTTGCATTATGGTGTTGAAAACTCCTAATGGCAAATACTCCTAATGAAAACTCCTAATGGCAAAGCAATGACAAACCTAGACAGCATCTTAAAAAGTAGAGACATCACCTTGCCAACAAAGGTCCGTATAGTTAAAGCTATGGTTTTCCCAGTAGTGATGTATGGAAGTGAGAGCTGGACCATAAAGAAGGCTGATCGCCGAAGAATTGATGCTTTTGAATTATGGTGCTGGAGGAGACTCTTGAGAGTCCCATGGACTGCAAGAAGAACAAACCTATCCATTCTGAAGGAAATCAGCCCTGAGTGCTCACTGGAAGGACAGATCCTGAAGCTGAGGCTCCAAGACTTTGGCCACCTCATGAGAAGAGAAGACTCCCTGGAAAAGACCCTGATGTTGGGAAAGATGGAGGGCACAAGGAGAAGGGGACGACAGAGGACGAGATGGTGGGACAGTGTTCTCGAAGCTACCAGCATGAGTCTGACCAAACTGCAGGAGGGCCTGGCGTGCTCTGGTCCAGGGGGTCACGAAGAGTCGGACACGACTAAACGACTAAACAACAACAACAATGGCAAATATGCCCAACAATGAAACACAAAGTGAGCATCATTAAACTTTATTGTAGAGAACTGACTGATAGGCTATTGCGTTAATTTGGATTAAAATCAGCACAGAACAATGTCCCAGGAACACTTTTCATAACATGGAAACCAAGTACATAACCAACTTCTTATCCAGTAGTGATGTTGGCCTGTGAGACATTATTATACACATTACACATAATAAAAAAAATATTTCCATCAATTTAAGCAATAGTATAATTCTCCATGAAATAAGCATTTCTATAAACATTTTATGTTAAATTCAAAAATGTAACAAATGTTTTTTTTGCACTTTAGAAAGATATAAAACAAGTATGATTTCCAGACAGACACAGGAATCTTCTGAAAAATTTGTTCTGCCAGTCAAAGGTGAAGGTCACCTTCCATCAAAGCATTTTGGACACATTTTACCAGGACCAAGAATGTCTTCTACACAAGCCCTGTGCAAAAGAGCAAAGGGTGCAATCCACTAGGAAGTTCACGTCTGCTAGCTTTGATTCATTTTGAAGGTGAGTGCTCCAAAGAGCTTTTGTGAGATGTGCCCCAAGTCTGCTGATTGGCAAAAGAGAACAGAGGTGTGGGAAAGAGCTATTTCCCTTATTTGCAATATACGGCATAAGTTACGGAATGCTTAAAGGCAGCATTAAAGTACATGTGGTTTTATGCATGTTCTCGTTTAGTAGCTTTACAAGATTTTTATTTTTTTAAAATTACTGTTGTTCCACTTGTTATAGATGTGGCCTGAGACTCAGGCCTTAAACAAGAGGTGCATCCTGGCAGGGAGCAACAAGAGCTGTAAACCTTTGAACTGATCTACCAGGAAATGCTCTGGCATTATAATAAATGTGCTTTTTCTTCATTATTTTACCCTGCCCTCTCTCTCTTCTCCCAAAGTGGGGGGAAACTGTCTTATAAATAATTATGAATATTTTTTAGCAACATATGGAACACATAGTTCTGAATTATTTGCTCCTCATACTTGAACTTCTAGGCATACAAAATAACATGTAAAATATGAAGGTACCAGGATGTGGCAAGGCAGCTGGGAACGAGTATTCCACATATAACAGGATTCTTTAAATAACTTCCCTTCGGAAAGGGCCACATCAGAACAAATAAAAGACACTGAAGGAACTGGTTTGCAGGCTGGCTCTCCTGCCTGTCTCCCGCTTCCCCCTTTGAACAGGTGCTATTGGGTGAATATCCAAGGGGTTTCAAGCTGCTTTGTCCATTGTGCTCTTGGTGCTTGGAATCCAGCTGGAACTATGTGCTGCCCTCTTTGGGTGACGACGACAGCGGAGCCTGCTGTAGTGGCTGTGTGCCAGTAGCTGTTTTGATAGAGTTCAGGGTTTTGCTAAACCAAGAGTTCTTGGCAGCTTGGATTTCACTCATAAGTGCTCCTCTCTGGTGTTCTAGCTCCTGTGAAATAAAAGCAGTCCAGTGCTGATCAGAGAACTATTCAGCAGGGCTTAGACATTTGAGTCATCTTTTGCTGAAATTAACCAGCTTAATAAAAATTGTTGCCAAGTTTATGGATAATTTTCTATGTACAACTTCAGTGCAGTGGCGTAGCGTGGGGGGTGCAGGGGGGGCCGGCCGCACCGGGCGCAACATCTGGGGGGGGGCGCTCGCACTCGCAGTGCTAAAATCCATGGGTTAGGGGCCGCAAATTACTTGCCTTGCCCCGGGTGCTGACAACCCACGCTACGCCACTGCTTCAGTGATAAACACAGCAACAACATATATCTGCTTACATTACATTACAATGTAATGTAAGGTGTATGGGGTGTTAGGGGAGAGAGTAGTACCTCTGGTGAGGGACACATTGTGCTCCTTTGGGGTAGTTTGTCCACCTTTGGTCCCCACCCTGCACTCAGCTCTCACCTGTGGCTCTAGAAGCTGTCAGCGTGTGACAGTGGTCACACCCTGGAAACGGCTTTGGTCAGCTAAAGCAAGTGAAGCTGGCTGATGGGTCTTAAACCTAGGGACTTCCGCTGCATGGAAAGAGGCTCTAGCAGATTGAGTGGACAAGACCAACAGTGGTTCAGCGGTCAGGAAGGAGGTTTCTACATGTGCTGTAGAGGCAAGTGTGGCATCAACCTGGAAAGGTAGCCCATCTAGGAGAAGGAAAACTCTGATCCTAAACCTTCATTGGCTTGTGGGATATCTTTGGGAGAAGAAAAGGCTAAGGAGTAAACCCTACACAAATCCAGAGTGGAGTCTCTAAAACAGCTGAAGGTGCCTTCTACGCCTCCTGGCAACGCCTGCAGCCAAGCTGGGGGCAAATGTATCGCTCTGCTTTCCTTTGGACCAAATCAGCAAGGCTGAGATGGAGTTCTTTTTGTCTGGGCAGCCAGCGACCTCCATACACACTGCCCAGGCTTGCACCCTGGGGAGGTCACTTCAGTGCTGCTAATGTAGCGGATTTACTTCACTTCCAGAAGTGCACTCCATTGTCTCTTGAGACAGATGGATGCCAGCAACAATGTAATTGTGAGTTGTACGGTTTTAATTTTTAAAAAGTTCAGTGTCAATCCTTTTAAAGATTATTATGAAAATCCTTCTCAACAGATTTGCAAGGAATAATTAAATAAAAAATTAAAAAACCCCTGGAACCCCTTCTCTTCTAATGAAGCAAAGACAAAGCAGCCACCCCTGAAAATTAACAGAGGAATCCAAATGGGGACTGGACTGCTATGGATTCCCCACGGCACCCCCAAAGCCCTGCCAGCAATTGACGTGCAGAATGGAAGGGGTAGATTATTCCTCTGTGTCACTACACCAGGGGGATGAAACAGTTTTGGATTCAGTCACAAGATTCTCATCACAGGAGTCCCACCAAAGAATGCTTCATTGTCAGTGAATATGTTCGCCTCAAAAACATGCTATCTGTCCCTCCAATACAGCTAGATGGGTAGAAAAGGTATAGTTCATTCTTTACCATACCAAGAGATGCAACAACAGTCTATTTTCAGCAATGCAGTACAGCATGCATAGAATGATGTTACCTGTATTTTGCATTTGGCTTCCACAAGTTGTAGTTTGGTCTGTGCCAGGTCCAGCTCCATCTCTCTCAGCTGCTTTTTAAGGGCATCTTTCTCATCGTCTGCGTCTGTTCTTGGGCTCTCTCTCGGTACAGCAGGCACTTTCAATGTCCCCTCTTTACTGAATATTTCACTACAATGTTTGCAAGCCATCACCTTACCCTGAAATAGTCAAATCAGAGAGTCAGTTGATAGTTATGATATCAAAGAGGCTGCTCACTATGCTAGGGTGATGTTGTGAGTTGCAACTACAAAGTCGCTGGGCAGATATGTGGCTCTTCCTGGCCAAAAGGATACCAGAATTTCCTGAACTGAAGACAACATATTGTAAAAAGGTGTAACATCATCTGGGACCAGTTTGGCATGCAAATCAGAGACCTCAATACATTGTTGGTGCCAGAGACTGGCCATGTCCACTTTCAGAAACCTAAATCATATTCACATCACACATTGGGTGGTATTCTGCTTGGGTTAATTTCTACTTGCTCAACTTTCTCCCACTCCAGGCACATTCTGTCTTAAAAATTTATCTGTGATCAGAACCCTTATTAAACAGACGAAGATTTCTAAGTTTATTCACAGAATGCACTTAGAAGCCCACTTCAGTCCTTAGTGCAAAACATGTGCAGGTCTGAAGAGGTGCTGGATGTCTTTAAGACATTGGGAGCAGGGTATGTGTGTGTGCCCTGCCCACAAATAAAGCACTCCTGTGTTCAGGTGAGTGTGACAGAAATCATCAATGAATCTACCAAGGCCTCTTCCAGATATTTTTTAGGCAGGTCAGCCTTTCCACAGTAGAACTTCTACACCTTTAACTGTCAGACAGAATAATTAAAGCAGACAAAACTTTTCACAGGACTCCAGGGCTTTGAAGAGCGGCACCTTTACCTAGGAAACCGCACAGCTGTTAAAAAGGTACATCCCATGTGTAATATAAATATCTAATTAACTGCATATTCAACAGGCAGTCATTGATTATACTGTGTTGTGGTAATAGTTCCTGAATGGCACAGCTCGGATCACAAAATGATCCATGCATTATTATTATTTTTACAAAGAGTTACACTGTGATGTTAAAAGCCTTTTCAAAAGAGTTCTGCCATCGTTGCCCTCTGCTGAAATGCCACCAAGGCCGTCTTTTTGCCAGACAGCCAACCTATAGACCAGGGGTCAGCAACCTTTTTCAGCCATGGGCCGGTCCACCGTCCCTCAGACCGTGTGATGGGCCGGACTATATTTTGGGGGGGAAATGAATTCCTATGCCCCACAAATAACCCAGAGGTGCATCTTAAATAAAAGGACACATTCTACTCATGTGAAAACACACTGATTCCCAGACCGTCCATTGGCCGGATTGAGAAGGTGATTGGGCCGCATCCGGCCCACGGGCCTTAGGTTGCCTACCCCTGCTATAGACCTACAATTGTTAACAATAACACTACCTCAAAATACTATTTTGAGGTAGATGCATGTCAGATTCAGAGTATTCTCACCTTTAGCACCTCAAGTTCCTCTTTATTGGCTGCCTGCTGCTTCTCCAGCCTGCTACTCAACTGAGAACAAATCTAGGAGGAGATAATTTTTAATAACATTTATTCTCAAGGAAAAAGAAAATTTAACATATTTAACCAAGGTGTTGACATTTCCTCTTCTTTTAGCATCTTGAAAGCCTTTACTCTGTCAAAGGTCAGTCGAAGTGATTAGGAGACTAGAGTCACTTCCAGACTATCAGTATTTTTGGGGAGGGATTCAATCGCTTACCAGAAATTTAGGCTTGCACAGTTAAAATGGATTAAAGTTTTCTGCCGCAATAGATCCACTTTTTAAAAAGAGGTGACTTTTTGCAGTTAAGAAAGTGACAGAGAAATTCACTCAAAGTTTGGGATAAACAATTGATTAATGGTGAGATGTAATGGGCAAGCAAATCAGGATGAAAGCTCATTGTTATATATGCTCCCCCTGCCCAACAAATCAGAATAGATATTCCGTAAAGACCAGGTGAGGATGAATGCTTAATGAACAGGTAGTGTGGGTGGGCCCTAGGTCCTAGGAGAATACAATCCAAATCCCCACTCAGCCATGAAGTTCACTGGGTGGTCTGAGGCCAGTCACTAGCTCTCAGTGAAATCCACCTCACAGGGCTGGGGTGAGAATAAAATAGGAGGAGGAGAGGAGGCAATCAAGCAGGGACTCTGGCTACAGGGGGCGCAAGGAGCACTCAGCCCCTCAATATTTCAAGATAGGGAGCTGAGCCCCCCAATATTGAGGGGGTCACCATCACCCCCTGCCCCTGGGCGAGCACCAACATGCCGGGCAGGGGCAGGAGGTCAAAAATTGCCACCCGCCAACTGAACAGACCCGCCGGCAATCCTGTGATGAGGGGGCGCCATTGGAGCTGAAAGCTCCAGTGCATGGTTCTGGAAGGCGAGCGCTCCTTCCTCAGACGGGAGGGAAGCTCCCCTGGGCCAGCCGGAGGCAACTCTGGGCAGCAAAGAGGCAGCCTTGCAAACATGGACTGTCTACCGCTGGGCTTCCCCCATCGGAAGGGCCCGTATGAGGTCCAGCACCGACTCCTCAGCAGGAAAGCTTTGCAGGGGAGGGAGAGGGTGGCGGGGGGACTAGATCCTGTTGTGATCTTTCCGATCCATGGGGGAAAAAGTGGGGGAGACAGAGCGCAAAAGAGGGAGGATTCCCTGAAGCAACCGGTGCTGTTGTGGTTGGAAGGCTGCAGCATTTCAGGAGTGACCTCGGTTTGGGCACTCGAAAACTACCCACAAGTGTGTGTGCGAGGGAGAGAAAAGGCCAGGAGAATTGGCTGGGACTGGGTTAGGCTGAGTGTTGAGAGAGCTACGGAGCCTCCCCAACTATCCCCCCCCCCTCTTTTCTTTTGCCCATGGCTAGTCTGAATGTTTGATAAAAGGTGGATTAGGAAGGGAGTTGAGAGGCACACCCATAGATGCTGCCAATTTGAGTATTTTTGTGATTCACGTGTAAGAGGCTCAGGAATCGCTAGCTGCTGCTTTCTTTCAGCGCCGAGAACAGCTACAAGTGCAGCTCCTCGCTGCCTCAGCCTTCCCCCTCCTCTGAATAGCCAAGCAATGTGCATGCAAAGAGAGCCACAAGAGGCATCCTTAGGGTTCCTCTCCAGCCCAGGTGGGCACGCTGGGCAATTTCCCCCTCCCTCCCACGCTCGCCAGCGCCTTCCAGGAAGGTGCTCTGGCAATCTTCAAAGTGACGCCCACATGTCCTGGCAGGCCTGGCCGACGGAAGGAGGCGCATTGCGTGATCTCCCCCCCCCCCCCCCCCCCGTTGCAGCGCACCTGCAATCAAATATGCTACTTTGAATTCTTTGGAAGAAAGAGGGAATATTAAATAAATAAATAAATATAATAAAAGTCATTCCCTCACAGGTCATTGGTGAGAATTTGCAAGTCTGATTAGCAGCTCTATAAATTAGTATTGACAAACTCTCCTCTTAACATTTGGCACGGACTTGACTGGCAGGAAATACAAGCTTGTCCCTGAATTGTGAAGTGGGTGGCTAGCTATTTAATTATAGGTATACATACTTCAGAAACTTACACATAGTGAAAGCGGAGATGAAAACATAGAATCATAGAATTGTAGAGTTGGAAGGGACCCTGAGGATCATCTAGTCCAACCCCCTCTAATGCAGGAATCTCAACGGAAACATTTCTTAAAACCCATTACCTGTTTATACTCTGCAATAATGGCTGCTGTCTTCTTTATCTCAGATTCTGCCTTCTCTAGCTGTTTTCTGAAGATCTCTTTTAACTTTTAATACAGAAGGAGAGAAAACATATTATCATTAAAGTTTGAGGTATATCCCAGACACTTCATTAACTAATTACTTTCTGAAACATACCCTTTATCAACAATATTATATATTCTCACTTCTCAACTCTCAATCTTAACACTTTATAGCAACAATTCTAACCATATCTACTCCAGAAATAAATTCTACTGAATCCCATGGGGTTTACTCCCAGGCTAGGATTGCACCCATAATCCCTAAAGTCTAGGGTAAATGTTTCCTATAATTATTTGCTCTGGATTTTGAATCATTAGGAGTGTGTATCTGGTGCAATGTTTGCTCATCAAAGATGGTGGGAGAAATTCAACCCTGTGCTAAGGAGATCACTCTCTTCTTCTGCCCCCGCATGCTCTTCCAGGGCTTCTCCTGCCCCAAGCATACATTAGATGTTATAACCTGAAGAATTCATGACACATATTAGGCAATCATTGGTCAAATATATTACATGCACAAGGATATTCACTTCACATGGATTAGTCACTATGGTGTAATTACCTTTTCATATTGTTGCACTCAGTGGTAAAAGGTTGCATATCTGACACACCTTACTCTTTGAATGCATATTTATGTGTAGGGTTACAACAGCAATTCTAAACAAACTATAGCCTTAGTTGTGTTCATTAATCCAGATGGAGCTCTCTTTTCCACACTTCCTTTTGTCCCCACTGCTTTCTCCCAGGATAAACTGCTCTTTAGTTCTCAATTGGAGCAAAAGTCAATTTGGGCTTTTCCTGGGTTGCCATGTGTTCCACTCTATTGGTAAAGATCAGGTTTTCCCTTGGAAAGGAGCAGGGCAAACAGAAAACCGCTTGGAGCCAGGCCTTCCAGGCATGGCGTAAGCGGAAGTGTGGATGAGCCCTTCATATCCTTTTCTGAACAACAGAAATTCCCATTGTTTGGCATACTTTAAATTAAGGAAGGGGAATCTGTAGTCTGGAAGAAAATCTTGACCTATCAAGGTTTAAAATTGGGCCGTGAGGCCATTTTCCTGACACCACACCCCTGTCATCACTTTGATGGGCAGGGTGACATCAGCTTTGGGGCGGGGTGTGTATGTGTTTCAACTGGCTACGCACATAGGGAACAGGAATGTACAGCCAAATCTGCAGGATTTAAACCCCCACATTCTCTGATGATTGGGGCAGGGTGTTAAATCCTGATCAGGCTCCTACAGAGAGAAGCACTCCAGTTTCCACATCAGCTTATGAATAGAGCATTCAATCCTGCTGGCTCCTGCTTCACTGACAAGTTCTCTGCAAAACAGATCCATCTCCCCCACTCCCAGGTCAACTTTGGCAGGTGGGCAAATTCATCCACCATTAAGACACCAGACAGTTGGCAGGTGGGTGGCCCCACCTACCTGTCAGTATTGGCCTGCAGAGGGGAGGGGTATTACACCAGTGTGGAACCTCCATTCATCCGCTGGGTAATTCACATGAAGTTGTCTGATCAAAGCATTGGAAACATGCACATGGTTGACCCAACACATTTGGTGCCCAAGGAGAAAATACCAAACGGTGCACTAATTAACATGAGGGACAATTTGCTTGGAAATTATTGGAGCGACACCAGGAGAACTTCCCAGGGAATTGCCTACCAAGGACCAGATGTTGCCTCCTGCTCTGCCATTATTAATGGTGCCCAACATCAGCACAAGGGCTAAACTTGTTCCCACTGTTGCTAGTGGAGGTCCCTTGAAATGCAATCACCTTTGGTAAGGCAATTTTTGTCTGGACCGTGGCAGGGAGATTCCCTGAAGCTATTTATTATGAACACAACTACATCCAGTGTAGTGTAATAATAATTATTATTATTAATAATAATGGTAATAATAATTTTCCTGGAGTAGTCCCTGCCCCTCACAACCTAACCTGCCCCACAGAGTTGTTGTGAGGATTAAATGAGCAGGAAGAACTATGTATGCCACCTTGAGCAACCTGGAGAAAAAGGTAGGATATAATGCAATCAATCAAACCATGCATTTTACATCAAGCTTCTAACAGGTCTCTCATGGTGAGGCTGTGAAGTGTGAAAGTGCCAGTGATTGTTCACGGGATCTTTAGTTCTCTATTTTGCCCTTTTGATACACCGTGTTTAAGCTTTCTGCATATAGGTTAGTTGCCTCCTCTGCTGATCACTGAAGCTATTCTTACCTGGGCTGTTTCTTCCTCCTGTTTCCTCTTCTCCTCTTCAGTCTCCACTAGTTTTTGTTTGGTCAAAAGCAGCTCCTTATTCAAAACATCTGCTTTGTCTTCAGCCTGAGAATTTAAAGAAGGTCCCAGTTACACCACACTGGCTCTTAAACAACAACAACACAATTTATCTGAGCCTCTACGTGGAGCTACCAATATCAATGGAATGTGCACTCCCCTGAAGATGTGTGAATATCTGCATAGAGGTGTGTGCTTGTGTGTATATATGTATGGACGTCATCTCTCTTGGCACTTTGAAGATAAACGCTTACAACATTATGATATAATCTATATCCAAATACTGGGTCCAGAGAATTAGCCTCCCACATCTCTCTTTACAATAAAATCTACACATGGGTAGTCATTTGATCTTTCATTTAAGTTAATTAAACATGCAGAAGGCTATTGGAAAGAGCAGCGTTGCATCCTTTGCTGGCACCCGGGGCACACATGCAGGCACCGGGCGGGAGCAGGAACAGGGGGTGAGGCGCAGAAGGTGAAGAAAACCTGCCGCGCCAGCCCTGCCCTCACTGCTGATGCTGCCGCTGCCAGGTGGGCGCAGGGCAATGAGGGTTCACAGGACCACGCTGTGCTGCCTGCCCACTCAGGGGGGAATCAGCCTAGCTGATGCAGTCCTTGGTGGCCACATCCTCCCAACACTGACCAGGCGAGGGGGGTGGGGAAATGGCAGCAAGGCCAGGCCAGGCTCCGGGGCCCAGAGGCCCCCGGCGGAAGGTAGGGTGGAATAGGGATCCCTGCAAGGGGGTTTCTGGTTCGCATCCCCTCAAAATCATGTGTTTGGGGCTACGGCCCCCCGGCCCTACCCATGCTATGCCCCTGATTGGAAAAGCTCCTATTGGGTGAAACATTTACTTTTCTAATATCCATCTCTCAGAGACATTTATTATAGAATAGGTTCCTCAACCTCAGCCCTCCAGATGCTTTTGGCCTACAACTCCCATTATCCCTAGCTAGCAGGACCAGTGGTCAGGGATGCTGGGAATTGTAATCACAAAACATCTGGAGGGCCGAGGTTGAGGAAGCCTGGTCTATACCTTCTTTTATCCAGGCACCTGTCTTCTCCTGGGCTTAGCCCAAACGTGACATGTCTTAAGGATATGGTAAGCCGTTTCTCTGAAAGTGGGGGAATGATTGGCCTTCATGAACTCAGGGGTGCATAACCTTTTTCACCCTGAGGACCACAGTCCCTCATGGGCCATGTGGGAACTCAATGGTAAGCATGGACAGAAGGACTCATTTATCTCTGCAACCCAATAATTTTGGTACCTCAAAAATATAAAATGAGACGATACTATGCATTAAAAACATAAAAGAACTGTTGCAGCATAAAAATTTCCCAGCAGTGAGAGAAATCTAAAACCAAATTTACAGTTTAACTAAAAATGCACCACATACAAAAGTTCCAATTTTAAGACCCCATAGTTTAAAACAGGGAGACTAAAAAGGTCTTCACCTGGCAATGAACAGACCACAAAGAAGGTGCCAGGTAAGACTCTCTCGGGAGGTTATTCCACAGCTTGAGTGCCATCACCAAGGCCTTCTCCCTAGCAACCACTAAAATCACATGGTGAAAGAACTTGAAGATGGACCTCTGAAGAGGATCTTAAGGTTTGGGTAGTTATATACAGAAGGTGTGGATCTTGCAGGTAACCTAGTCCCAAGCCATTTAGGGTTTTAAAATTTTAGGCCAGCATTTTGGAACACTAAATACCATTCACAAACATGAACCACCCACCAATAATAATAATAATAATAATAATAATAATAATAATAATAATGTTTGTAACTCTACTCTCCAATTGCAAACCTGCCTACTGATGAAGGCTTTTCTCACCTGGTCCAAGTCATTCCGTAGAGCAATTTTGCTTGTTACAAGTTCATGGGCAAGGTCATCGTTCTCTTGCTCAAGCCGCATGCTGGCTTCCTGAAGCCTGCGGTTCTCCCTCTGCAGAAAGAGAGGAACCACCAAAACAGAAAGTTAACTCTTGCCAATACTGAAGAAGACACAGAGTAGCCGTGCAAGCCATTTAGCTGAAGAAAGGAAGTTTAGAAAGTGCAATAATCTGAGTCCATAAATAAAGATACGTTGTTCACAAACATACTATGGAAGGTTTGGTTTGAACCTAAGACTTGGTACAATAGGGAAGGATTAAGTTCCACTAATCATGTTCACCCCTTGTCCTGTGATGATTAGCATGTGAAGCAAAGTGGTTTTGCCTTGTTAAAAGCCTACAACCACAATGTCATTCCTTGTCTCTTGAACTTAACTATGCAGAATAGAGGGAGCACTAAAGGGACTAAAGTGGAACTGGACAAAGTTTAAAACCCTCTTTAAAACTACAAAAACACCCAAATAGCAGAAGAGCAATAAAACTAAAAATTCAGTAAGTGCTGTCATAATAAATATTAAACAGTTTTAAAAGCCCTGGGCTTTTCCATTTGGTCCTTGTTCTCCTCAACAAATTTGATGAACACACAACTTGCAGATTGTGAAAGAAGCAAGGAGAAAGTAAATTCCTTGGGTATGCAAACTTCATAAAGCAGAAGTAATACTGTACAGGTAAGGTAAGACTGCTGCTTTAAGGGAAACAGTGAAGCAGTTTCAAACTCTTCTCATGCAAAGCGTGCTGAGGAGACAAGAAAAGCATCGCTGCTAACGTTCTGTTGTGAGGAACATCCTGAATCAGGTGTGTCCAGAATCACTCACAGGTGTTCTAGGGATCATGAACGCACTTGCAGTAAACATAGAGAAGAATTCACTAAGTCATGCCTCTGGACACAAAAGTGTGCCCTATATTTTCCCATAGCTTTCTTCCTGAACAAGACCATATTAGAATGTTGAACCCAAATAGCCTGTACTGAAGTATATTTTGTTGCATACAAAATGTAGGAACAATATGACATCACTCGCAATTTATGAATGGACTGCTTACAGGTGCAGACTCTGTATGGATAAATGCAATAACATTTGGAATGAGTTTATACAAAATGTTGTAGGCTATTAATATTTACATAACCCCAAGCCAATAACATTATACCACTTTAGACAAGAACGTATGGAAATATATATATTTTTCTCTTTTTTTTGAACATTTTTTCTTTTATATGTATCTTTGATGTTGTTTTTCTCCCTCTCATTTTCCGTTTTTCCCCTGTATCACTTTAATTCCTTTAATTGAAATCACCTTAATAAAATATTAATATTTTTAAAAATGTAGGATCATCCCATTGCTGGATCTGATGAAGATGTGGAGATAGGCATCTGACAAATCCACTAATTACAAAAAGTCATCTTTCAAGAAAGTTGTCATGATGGATTTAAGAGTCTTCATCCTAAAATGCTTCTGGTGAGATGAGAAACTTGTTGAGCCACTAGATCTGAAATCTCCAACCTTTTGTGGCACCAAGAAAGGAAGAGACTCCAGATCTCTAGGCCAGGGGTCGGCAAAATTTTTAGCCATGGGCCGGTTCACTGTCCCTCAGACCTTGTGGCTGGCCGGAGAAGGGGCACTGGGGGGGGGGGGTGAGCTGGAATAAGAGGCAAGGGGGGCAAGTAGTCCTCCTCCCCACCCCACAGCCCCACCCCCAGCCGCTGCGCTTACCTTGCCAGGGGCTGCCGCCGCCACCACCACCGCTGCTGCTGCTTCTCGTGAGTAGGCAGAGCAAGCTTGTCTGCTCTACTCCCTGGCCCACAGGAGCACCAGGGCAGCAGCGGCGACAGCAGAGGGAAGATGAGCGGCATGAAAGGGCTGGCTCCAGAGAGGGGCTGCTTAAAATGGTGCTCAGCCAGCTCAGCCCAGCCCCCTTCCTCCTCTAGGCAGGGCAGGGAGAATCCAGGAGGAGGGAGGCGCCGCCGTAGTGTGTGTGAGGGAAAGGAGAAAAAATGGAATAGCGCAGGGAGAAAGATGGCGCAGCCCAAACAAACAGAATCCCCACACTGATCCACAGACAGTCCGCAAGCCAAATCATGAAGGCAATTGGGCCTGATCCGGTCTCCGGGCCTTAGTTTGCCGACCACCGCTCTAGACTGTAGAGACAAGGGCTATTCTTTTGACATCCAGAAGGTGCTGATGGCTTCTAGCCCTGGCTGGTGTTTGGATAGATTTCATGTCCTTGGGGAGGTCATGAATTTATTTCTGGGACAACATGCATACTCCATTATGTAACCTAGAGAGACCATCTCCCAGACCTATACTTCAGAACTAGTTTGATGCATAGTAAAGAATCACCTACCTTTAGTTACGGGCAGGGAGCTGGTGTCAGGAAGAGAAAGATTTATTCTAAACCTTGCTGAACATAGCAGATGTGCTTGTCCCTGGTTGGGTCTGCATGGAGCTGCACCCAAACCCCTGGGATAAACTCTGCTACTTCCCTGAAGTCCAGTTCCCTGAAGTCCAGTTCCTTGTGGAATAAGCCCGAGTGTAAAGACTGTCACTGTTTTGGTTATTTTTCTTCCTTTCTAGAGTAGACTAGGCCTTCTTTTCATCTTTACTCTTTCTGAGCACTAGATCAAATGCCTTGCCAAACAGCTTTGTACCTGAGAAGGGATGCTCCAGCCAGCCTGGACTAAGAACTGACTGGTTGCCCAAGTCCTCAGTCATATGTTACTCCTGGCCACCATGTTAACTGTCAAGGCTTGAAACTATAACTTGAGGGTACCCATGAGAAGTGTCTGCCATGAGCACAGAAGCCAGTCCAATCTTCTCGAGACCATCCTTAATCACCTTGAACATACCTTCCAGCTCCTGGAACCACATAGAATAATAGAATCATAGAATTGTAGAGCTTGAAGGGACCCTGAGGATAATCTAGTCAAACCATACGAAGCTAGAGCTGGCAAGCAAAGCCCAGAAGGCAGTAGCAGAAGCTTCAATTCTCCTGTGAAGACACCTTGACCATCTTGTCATAAGGGTCCTTGGTCTTCCCTTCCCTTCTGCAGAGTGGCAGAAGAGGCAGGCATATGCTTATAGAAAGGTGACTTCCTGGAGGAGCTAGATGATAATGAGCTCAAGGGTGGAGGCCTCCTGTTCCTTTTGTGGCTAGTGCGCTCCCATGGATAGTGCTTTTGCCGTTTCCTTCTGGAACTTTCTAGACCCCAAACTGGAACCAATATGGCTGCTCCTCCCATCCCCTTCCAAATACAAAACCAGCCAGGCTATTTCATGGGCAATCATTCCCTCATCCAAGTGAAGAATTTGGGTGTAACTCACTACCCAGATCCATAGGTCTATTGGTATTGGGAATAAGAGCCTCATATTATGAGATGCTGAAGAGCCAGCCTGCGAGGACTGCAGTGCTTGGCCTTCCCCTGGCACCACTGTGTCCTCTGACACATCTTTTGGGGATTTCATGTCTGCTGCAGTTACCCCAGCAGCCCAAAGCTCATGTCTGGTCCCCTGGAGTGGGGGGAAGCTTAGAAAAATGTAAGCATTTTTTGGCAAATATATCACCCAAAACAGCTCTGACACAGGTGGGAGTAGTGAGAACTAGCCTGGCCAGTGAGATTTCTCCTATGGTGGGTGGCCTGACAGCCCCAGAAGGGGTGAGGAGCCTGCTTGCTGTCCCATTGCATCAATGGCATGCAGTCTCTAATGTTGACCTGCTCTGTTCCCTCTGCCCCAATCCCTAGCTGTGAGGTGTTGGGTGGTGTAGAGGGGGGAAATGAAAAGGCAATGATAATAAATCAATAAAGGAAATATTTTGTTTTACACTGGTGACTTTGAGAAGCTCACAAAGAAGCCCTGATAGGTCTGATCTGGGAGGGCAGGGCAGCTCCTCCACCTAGAGAGGACCATCCTTATTGGCTCTGCTGCTGTCCTGGCGGTGGGGCTCATCCTGAAGGTTTGGAACACCCTTCAGGAGCGACAGGAGAATTCTGGGACTCGCTGCAACTACTTCTATAATTAAATTGTGAAGCTGTGGAGTGAAGC
The DNA here is from genome assembly GCF_964188315.1 of Podarcis muralis. Lineage (NCBI taxonomy): Eukaryota > Metazoa > Chordata > Lepidosauria > Squamata > Lacertidae > Podarcis > Podarcis muralis. Next base: position 4,800,320 of record NC_135659.1, on the reverse strand, counting down.
CCAGCATGAGATAAGGGAAGTGGGGAAATTGTGCTAAGATGTGAACTCAACCTAACACTACCTCTTCCTGAATCTATAAGGCATACTTCCAAGTGCAGCTGTAAACTAGAGTTACACCTAAAATAAATAAGTAAACATCCACAACTGTTCTCGGCCACAAGACATAAGAAAATATTACTTAAAGAAAGCTAGCTGACAAGGGTAGGGAAAAGGCTCAAGCTGGCAACTCTTTTGCCTAAAAAAGATTCCAAATTCTGTGTAAATTGTGGACTGATAACTGTAGCAATGGGACAACAATGGGACCTTTCCCTTATCTCAGTGGAACCGGGAAGAAATAAGCCACCCCTTCTCACTCACTGCCCTCATGGTAAGACTTTCCCACCCCATAAATTTGTTTAGAAAAAACAAGATATGCAACTGACTGCTAAGTACTTAAGTGCACATCTCCTTGGGTCCCCATTTCAACTCTTTGCAGCCTTGAAGGGAGCTTTTCTTCATGAGCAATAGTTGGCTTTACAGCTGTTGTTATCTGCTTACCAAAAGCTTTGGTGCTGGCAAAGCAAGCAGCACAAATGTGAACAATAGTTGGCTTTACACCCTTTGTTATCTGCTTACCAAAAGCTTTGGTGTTTGCAAAGCAAGTAGCACAAACGTGAACTTCAGATGCCTGGCTATTCATTTACAGACAAGTGAGCAAGCAAGCTGTGTGGTAGGAATTGCAGTGTCCTCCCATTCTACACTATTTTTTAAAAAATAGCCCTCTGGTCAAAACTATTCTTTTTCTTTCTTTTTTGGCTGATGGTCACTATCAAGCTGCCTTTACTCCTTTGTGCTGCAGAATTAAATCACTGGGTATGATTTCAACATCCCACCCCCACCCCACCCCCAATGTTCCCCTAGGGAGGAATTATATTATGTCAGAATGAGCCCTTGCTTTCTGCAAAGAAGTTATAATTCTTCTTGAAATAATCGTTTTTAAAATGCTTAAATCATGAGAAAATTGAGAACCCCAGAGGGAAAAGAACTTAAATTATGCATCTCAAGGAATATACAGGTTAATTCTGTTGCTTCTAGGAAGTTTTAGATTCACTTTAACTATAACCCACTTGTAAATACTATTACATTCTAGAAGAAAAAATTTATGACCATGCTAGCCAATTTAAAGATAGATATGTAAACAGAGACTTCTTGTACTAATCCTCCAGTACTAGCTACTATTACTACTACACCCCCAATCCAAGCTGTAGCATTAATAGAGGGAATGAAGTTGAGGAAATTGCTTGTTATGAGCTGTCAAGAAGGACACTGCATTTCCAAAACAGAGAGGAAAATATGTAATACAGTAACACAGAGATATAAAACTTACCTCCATACAAGTCACAGAACAACTACTGCTTTCAATCATAGATATAAAGTTGAGAGAGAGAGAGAGAAGTAATCCAGTGGAATTTAAATATCAATCAACAACAATTAGGAAGCAGGGGGAAAACCAGCTTGGGAGCGTGCTCTGTCAGGGGGTTTGGCTTTTTTCCTTTTCCTTTTAAAAAGGATATAACCTCTTCCAGCTGTGACCTATTAAAGGCAACATTTGATTAAAAAGAGGAAGCTTGAAACAAGAAGACAAGTTCCAACTCAGGAAGGCTGCAATACACTTAACTCCACCCTCAACTATCCTCATTCAGCATAGAGAATGAACATGTAGACTGATGCAAAAAGATTACAATATTATTCCTAAAGCTGGGTGTAACTCAATGTGTCACACCCCTTGCTAAACACCTTCATTATATTTCATTGCAACAGAGCGACTATTTGGACACTGAGTTGCTTCAATATGGGTAGTTGTTAAAATTAGTAAGAAAACCAGAACCTTGGATATGTGATGGTTTGAAATGCAGCCAAAAAGGAGGTTAAACATAAGATAAATTACTGCAAGCCATTAAAACTGCCAAAATGTAAAAGCTAAAGTTAGACTATGTGCTTTGTGGAACACATCACAGCGTTTTTCCACTGTGTTGTCTGTTGCTATGAGTAATTTAAGCACACAGTCATCCAGAATGCCATTATTTAGAAATTGTTCTTCAAAAAGAAAAACGGCATTCAATATGTGATTCTTTTTTCCTACTCTTGCAGTCAGGGAGAGCAGCAGCAACACAGAATAGAATTTATTTGAGTAACCATATATCATGTGGTAAAAGGGATCAACTAGGTCTTGCCATTGGACAGAGTGAAATGGCTCCATGGGTGTCTTATTTTGGCTGCCGGAAAGCAAGAGCAGACTGTTGTTTATTATTCTTGCATTTTTATTCCCAGGGGAGGGGAAGAGGCATTTTCAGCTATAGGTGCCAAATAACTGAAATCCTGGAATGCCAGAACCCACTGTTATACCAAACATGCATTTGTGGACCAATTTCTTTTCTTCCTCCCCCCCACCCCCATTTTTATATGGTGGTAAGTGCTGCTGTTGAGCCATGAACCATAGTGGGTCCCAGCCCACCAGCTGACAACCAATGAGCCAAACTGACTAGGACTGAAGTTCTGACTAAAAGGCAGCTTTCCACATTCCTAATCCTAAGCATGATTAGTCAGAAGCAAGTTTCACAGCATCAGGGGGCCGCTACCAGTAAAATATGTTTGGCATTGTACAAGACCAATATATTTTGCTGTCAAGGTGGAAAATCCAAATGCCACACCTCAGAACCTACTAAAACTTTCTCCTGTACAAGTCACATTTAAAATGAACTTAGGTTGTACTTTTGCACAGTTTCTGAATACTTCAACTTTACAATTTGATTGGTTGCTTTAGATCACACGCTCAAAGATCTGGGCTCCCAGTGAATCAAGAGAGGGCAGGCTGATTCTTATGTCCAGCTGGCAGCTTCCAAATTCTGAGGACAATTGCCTGGACAGTGTAGTTGCTCCTACAACACACTAGCTTAAAGGCTTAAAAGGAGAGTAGTGGTATTAATACCCAAGACTGGAGCTATGGGTGATGTTTTACCCCTTCAAAGGTAATAGAGGACTCTGCAACAGCAGGGTTTAGTTAACACAGGATATACATGCTTTTTGCTCAAAGGCATATTAATCAGTGATGGTGTCAAAGTTCAACAGTATCTGGCTACCAATGCAAATGTACCTAGTTCACAATAAGCATAGGTTTCTAAAAATTAGGTCATGCCAGACAAATCTATTTTTGTTGTTGTTCTTGGAGTAACAAGCTTGGTGGATCAGGGGAATGCTGTGGACTTAGTGTATCTTGATTTCAGGAAGGCTTTTGACAAAGTCCCCCATGATATTCTTGCGAGGAAGCTGGTAAAATGTGGGTTGAACGAGGTAACTGTTAGGTGGATTTGTGGCTGGTTGACTGACTGAACCCAAAGAGTATTCATTAATGGTTCCTTGCCATCCTGGAAAAAAGTGACAAGTTGGGTGCCACAGGGTTCTGTCCTGGGCCCGTTGTTGTTCAACATCTTTATAAACAACTTGGATGAAGGAATTGAGGGGATGCTCATCATATTTGCAAAGTGGGAGGCGCAGCTAATGCCGCAGATGACAGAATCAAAATTCAATTTGACCTTAACAGATTGGAGAACTGGGCGCAAGCTAACAAAATGTATTTCAACAGGGACAAATGTAAGTTTCTGCACTTAGGCAGGAAGAACCAGATGCACAAATAGAAGATAGGGAACACCTGGCTTACTAGCAGTATATGTGAAAAGGATCTAGGGGTCTTGTTGGACTACAGGCTTAATTTGAGTAAAAAGTGTGAGGCGGCAGCAGCGGGGGGGGTGGGGGAGCTAATGCTATTCTAGGCTGCATCAACAGAAGTCTAGTGTCCAGATCAAGGGAAGTAATAGTACCACTCTATTCTGCCTTAGTCAGACCACACCTGGAATACTGTTTCCAATTCTGGGCACCACAATTTAAGAAGGATGTTGACAAGCTGGAACATGTGCAGAGGAAGGTGACCAAGGGACTTGGAAACCAAGCCTTATGAGGAACGATGGAAGGAGTTGGTTATGTTTAGCCTAGAAAAGAGGAGACTGAGAGGAGATATGATAACCATCTTCAAATATCTCAAGGGCTGTCACGTGGAAGAGGGAACAAGCTTGTTGTCTCTTGCTCTGGAGGGTAGGACTCAAACCAATGGCTTTAAGAAAGGAGATTCCGACTAAACATCAGGAAGAACTTTCTGACAGTAAGAGCTGGTCGAGAGAGGAACTGTCTCCCTCGGGAGCTTGTGGACTCTCCTTCATTGGATTTTTTAAAGCAGAGGTTGGATGCCCATCTGACATGGATGCTTTAGCTAAGATTTTTGCATTGCAGGGGTTGAACTAGATGACCCTTGGGATCCCTTCCAACTTTACAGTTCTATGAATCTAAGCAAACGAATTTCAAGGAAGCCCCTCTTGTTCCTGAATATTGTCTCCTGATCACATCAGAAGAAAATTTGAATCAAGAATATGATGAGCATGTGTCTATTATTTATTGTCTAAGCCAGGCAATAAATGTATCATCATTTGTATTTGTGGAAGGAAAGTCTATCTCTTTCCTGAAATTAACATCAGCTTTGAAAAAGAGATACCAAGTTTACAGTCTTAACCCTTTGTTGTCAAGTGCACCCTAACAGCACTGGAAATGAGTCAAAAAACTTGCCTTCCTCTTCTACAACTACATGCTCCAGGTCAGTCCTCAACCATGAGATGTAAATCACCCTGTGAGTAACATCTCCTTAACTTAATAAATAAATAAAAAATCAATGTTTTTATTCTTAATACTTTTTGCGGTCAAACCCCCTGCTGAAATGCCAGGGACAACTGAAAAATAATACACGCAAAATACTAGGGGGCAAAGAAACCCTGCAAAATGTTGCTCAAATGGATAAGCTACTCATCATGCACACAGGTGCATAATGCTGAACCTGTTCCACCCACTTCTAGTGAGAAAGGAGCACAGAGGCCGACAAAAACAATTATTTCGACTAAAGGAATATTTTTTTACTAATTGCAGAAAAAGCAAATTAGTCACCTTCTTAGTATCAACACAAACAGTATTAGGGACCAATAATACTACAGAGGTTTACATTATTTTAAAAACATAACTTTAAAAAAAAAATTCCAGTTAGAACTTTCCTTGTGATACAGCAAAACTCAGAAATCCTGCTTCTGGGGACACTGCAACCCCAAATGTATCTGAAAGTGTTTGTAAGCAACCACACCCTCAAGCCAGTGGTACCAAGTGGTGAAAGTTCACCTTATGCAACACAAGCGAAGTTTATGCAACAAAGAAAGAACCCACCATTGCCCTATTGAAACCATGCCTCTCCCAGCCCTTTAAGGCATCTGCCTGTGTGTGCACCTTTTCACAGTAAACAAGGATAACTAGTAATATAGCCGTAATACAGGCGCCCTCTGGAGGAAAGATTTTACCTGACCGATGAGGATGTGTGTGCAAGGATTTGGGCTTCACCTTAACTGCCAACTCTTTTGCTAATGGATGTTTCTGTAGAAGGGCATGACATATTTCACATTTAGAGTAAACAGTCAGCCCAAACTAGCAAGGAAACATCTTCATGCAGGAATCCTCCTGCATTTTTCTCAACATAACTAACCACATATTTTACCTCCCCTTAACGTCTTGCGGTAGAAAACAAAAGAATCATTCCCTAAGTGCTTCTTCTTTTCAGATATATTTGCACACAGCTTGCTCTCTTGTAGGTTTTGCCCAGGCATGGATTACCAAGTATGGAAATTTACAGTATGTACAGGTTTTAATATTTCTCTTAATAGGCAGTCAATGTGGTATTGACAAATTTCTGAGCAACAAAGCCTATTTTAGAAATGGACTGCAGTACGACAAATCTGCTCACCACAAAATGGCAGAGACTCCTGCATTACTGCGGAAGAAGCTTAATGAACTAACATTCCCGATCAATACTTTAATTAAACAAACAGAAAATAATCAATATATGTCACACTACCATGACCATACTAACCAGAACACCATGAAAAAATTTCTTCTGACCTAGAATCCAGGCTATGCTTCAGATCAATGTAATAAAAGAATAAAAACATCCTATTTGTGGGGGGTTGGTTTATCAATTCTTAGAAGAAAGGGGTAATATAGATTTATTTACGTTGCATTTCTCTCAAGGACCACAAATAGGTATTAGGACACCATATTAATAAAATTCAGCCAGGGGATGTTTTATTTTATTAGACCAGTTACATAAGGCAAGCTTTCAGACTTGATACTTAGCACTCGCATAGTATTCCAAGTGCTTCACATACATTATCTCAATAATCCTTACAACAGCCCTGTAAGGTAGGCCAGTGTGACTATTACCACATTATAGATGCCAAACTGAGTCTGAGGGTATAGTGGCTTGCGGAATGAAATTGTGGCTGAGACGGGATTTGAAACAGAAACTTCCTGCTCACTTAGCCACTATGCTACATCAGGACTTTTTGAGGCCTGGGAGTTCAGAACAAAGGTAGAGTAAAAATGGGTGAGACAAGGCTTCACCTTACTAAGGACTATCCTTGCTTAGAACAACCACGACCTAATAAAACCTTGGCCCAATAAAATATAGTATTTCAACCATTCTGTGCCTCTCATTATGTGTGATAAACACAACTACAAACATGAACAAATTATGAGGAAGATTTGCACCACAGAGAGTGAAAGGTCAATCTTGGAAGCATGCACCTTCCAAAATGTGTCTGTGGTAGTGAACCACACAGAGCTTTGTCTAAAGCAGTGTTTCCCAACCTTTTTTGGGCAAAGGCACACTTGTTTCATGAAAAAAATCTCGAGGCACACCACAATTAGAAAATGTTTAAAAAATTAACTCTGTGCCTATATTGACTACCGTATTTTTCGCCCTATAGGACGCACCGGCCCATAGGACGCACCTAGATTTTGGGGGGGAAATAAAGGGAAAAAAATTACCCCCCCCCCCAGACGCGGGGCTGGGGCGGGAGAAGCCCGAGCTTCCCCCGACCCCAGCCCCCAGAATGGGAGCCAGAGTGGCTCCCGGAGCTTGCGGGACTGGGGGTGGGGGAAGCCCGAGCTTCCCCCGCCCCCAGCCCCCAGAAAGGGTCCGAGAGCGATGGCAAAGGTGAGCGCACCTTCGCCATCACTCCCAGAGCTTGCGGGGCTGGAGGTGGGGGAAGCCAGAGCTTCCCCCGCCCCCAGCAAGGGTCCGAGAGCGATGGCAAAGGTGAGCGCACCTTCACCATCACTCCCAGAGCTTGCGGGGCTGGAGGTGGGGGAAGCCAGAGCTTCCCCCACCCCCAACCCCCAGAAAGGGTCCGAGAGCGATGGCGAAGGTGAGTGCACCTTTGCCATTGCTCCCGGAGCTTGCAGGAGCTGGGGGTGGTGGAAGCCCGAGCTTCCCCCGCCCCCAGCCGCCAGAGCAGGTCAGAGAGCGATGGCGAAGGTGTGCGCACCTTCGCCATCGCTCTGGGACCTTGCGCGGGCTGGGGGCGGGGGAAGCCGGAGCTTCTCCCGTCCCCAGCCCCCAGAGCGGGTCGGAGAGCGATGGCGAAGGTGCGCGCACCTTCCGCATCGCTCTGGGACCTTGCGTGGACTGGGGGCGGGGGAAGCCGGAGCTTCTCCCGTCCCCAGCCCCCAGAGCGGGTCGGAGAGCGATGGCGAAGGTGCGCGCACCTTCCGCATCGCTCTGGGACCTTGCGCGGGCTGGGGGCGGGGGAAGCCGGAGCTTCTCCCGTCCCCAGCCCCCAGAGCGGGTCGGAGAGCGATGGCGAAGGTGCGCGCACCTTCCGCATCGCTCTGGGACCTTGCGCGGGCTGGGGGCGGGGGAAGCCGGAGCTTCTCCCGTCCCTAGCCCCCAGAGCGGGTCGGAGAGCGATGGCGAAGGTGCGCGCACCTTCGCCATCGCTCTGGGACCTTGCGCGGGCTGGGGGCGGGGGAAGCCGGAGCTTCTCCCGTCCCCAGCCCCCAGAGCGGGTCGGAGAGCGATGGCGAAGGTGCGCGCACCTTCCACATCACTCTGGGACCTTGCGCGGGCTGGGGGCGGGGGAAGCCGGAGCTTCTCCCGTCCCCAGCCCCCAGAGCGGGTCGGAGAGCGATGGCGAAGGTGCACGCACCTTCCGCATCGCTCTGGGACCTTGCGCGGGCTGGGGGCGGGGGAAGCCGGAGCTTCTCCCGTCCCCAGCCCCCAGAGCGGGTCGGAGAGCGATGGCGAAGGTGCGCGCACCTTCCGCATCGCTCTGGGACCTTGCACGGGCTGGGGGCGGGGGAAGCCGGAGCTTCTCCCGTCCCCAGCCCCCAGAGCGGGTCGGAGAGCGATGGCGAAGGTGCTTGCAGCTTTGGCATCGCTCTGGGACCTTGCGCGGCTGGGGGGATAGCTTCCTTAAGCCTGGAGAGCAAGAGGGGTCGGTGCGCACCGACCCCTCTCGCTCTCCAGGCTTCAGCGAAAGCCTGCATTCGCGGCGATGGGATGTGGGAGGGAGCTCGCTCGCCGCCCCGCGTGTGCTCGCCGCCTTCGCCATCACTCCCAGAGCTTGCGGGGCTGGAGGTGGGGGAAGCCAGAGCTTCCCCCGCCCCCAGCCCCCAGAAAGGGTCCGAGAGCGATGGCAAAGGTGAGCGCACCTTCACCATCACTCCCAGAGCTTGCGGGGCTGGAGGTGGGGGAAGCCAGAGCTTCCCCCACCCCCAGCCCCCAGAAAGGGTCCGAGAGCGATGGCGAAGGTGAGCGCACCTTTGCCATTGCTCCCGGAGCTTGCAGGAGCTGGGGGTGGTGGAAGCCCGAGCTTCCCCCGCCCCCAGCCGCCAGAGCAGGTCAGAGAGCGATGGCGAAGGTGTGCGCACCTTCGCCATCGCTCTGGGACCTTGCGCGGGCTGGGGCGGGGGAAGCCGGAGCTTCTCCCGTCCCCAGCCCCCAGAGCGGGTCGGAGAGCGATGGCGAAGGTGCGCGCACCTTCCGCATCGCTCTGGGACCTTGCGCGGGCTGGGGGCGGGGGAAGCCGGAGCTTCTCCCGTCTCCAGCCCCCAGAGCGGGTCGGAGAGCGATGGCGAAGGTGCGCGCACCTTCCGCATCGCTCTGGGACCTTGCGCGGGCTGGGGGCGGGGGAAGCCGGAGCTTCTCCCGTCCCCAGCCCCCAGAGCGGGTCGGAGAACGATGGCGAAGGGGCGCGCACCTTCGCCATCGCTCTGGGACCTTGCGCGGGCTGGGGGCGGGGGAAGCCGGAGCTTCTCCCGTCCCCAGCCCCCCGAACGGGTCGGAGAGCGATGGCGAAGGTGCTTGCAGCTTTGGCATCGCTCTGGGAGCTTGCGCGGCTGGGGGGATAGCTTCCTTAAGCCTGGAGAGCAAGAGGGGTCGGTGCGCACCGACCCCTCTCGCTCTCCAGGCTTCAGCGAAAGCCTGCATTCGCGGCGATGGGATGTGGGAGGGAGCTCGCTCGCCGCCCCGCGTGTGCTCGCCGCCGCCGCCCCGCCTCTCGCCGCCCGACTCGCCCGCCTCCCTCCCACGGCACACTAGGCAACGTCTCACGGCACACTAGTGTGCCGCGGAACACCGGTTGGGAAACACTGGTCTAAAGCATAATATATTTCCTCCTTTGCGTGTCAGTGGTAGAGAATCTCTCTCTCTCTCTCAGGATCCCATGCAGTTTCCCAGAAAAGTTCAACAGCAGAAGTGTTACCTACAAACATATAAACTGAAAGAATAAAAAAATATAATGTGGCAGGCTTTATGGTGCCTTTTAATTATTTTAAACAAAATATAAATGCATATTTTCAAACAACAAAAAGTGCCTGAAGTGTGCCGTTTAAAATAAATATATAACACACTACTGTTGAAAACAATACCAGAAAACCTACTTTCAGCTTGTGAAGGTGATCCCGTTTTGCCTAAGTGGGTCAATGGAAGTTGCTTGACTACTTTGCATCCCATTACCTTGTATCTGTCCAGAGGGTCTTCCTGCTGCAGCTGATTCTCTCGCATCATCTGATACTCCCTCTCATATTTCCTCAGCTTCTTTGTGGGCACCTTCAGGGGAACAAAAACTAATGTTAGTGATGTTAAGAGCAACACTTGGGAGTAGGGGCTGGGGGAAAAATGAGACAAATTGCTGTGCCAACACAGAGAGGGTAACAGAAGATCCGGACATTCCCTACTGAAGTTCAGCAAATGAGCAACGTTAAAGTCTGTCTCTGAAATTCAAGCACTGTCTAAAGTAAAACTGTGTAATATGGTGCCCCTTGCCCTGGTGGGCAGAATTATGGGAGGAAAAGTAAAGGGCTCTTAATGAAGAAATTAGCAGCAACAACAACCCACCCTTCACCCTAGGTTCCAGGGCAGGTTACAACGTTAAAATTCAATATTTCAAACAACTTAAACACAAAAATTTAGGAGGTCCTAAAAAGAGACACTGCAGGTATCAAAAGCCAGGCTAAAGAGTCTTCCGTATTCTCTGCAAGCAGTATAATGAAGGTGCCAGACACACCTCTGTGGGAAGGGAGGTTCACAGCTTAGGAGCCACCAGTGAATGCCCTCCCTCCCATGAGCTTCTGAGGGTGAAGGAACTACCAAGAAGGTGCTGATCTCAGAACCCAAGAGGGTTCGTAGGGAGATATTTGGGGCCTAAGTGATTTAGGGCTTTAACTACTAATGTGAGCACCTTGAATTGGGCCTGGAAACAAGCTTGCAACCAGTGCAGCAGTTTTAAAGCAGAGGCTATATGAGATATAAACAAAGCCCTAGCCAGCAATCTGGCTGCTGCATATTGGACCAATTGAAGTTTTCAAATCATCTTCACCGGCAGCCGCATGTGGAGCACATTGCAGTAATCTAACCTTGAAATTAACTACAGCATGGAGTGCAGTAGGCAAGGCATCTCCAAAAGGGGCTGCAGCTGGCAAACCAGTTGGAGCAGGAAAAGGCACCCCTGGCCACTGAGGTCACCTGAGCCTCTAGTCAGTGTTGAATTGAGGAGCACTCCCAAACTTGCTCCTTCCAAGGGAGTGCAACCCTATCCAGGGCAGGCTACTTTCCTACCTCCTGGACATGAGCATCTGGAACACATTAACACCTCTCTTTTCAGGATTCAGCTTCAGTTTATTGACCCACATCCAAGCCATCACTACCTCTAAGCACTGGTCCAACGCCTCAACCACCTCTCTGATTCAGATGGAACAAAAGATAGAGCTGGATGCCATCTGCATTTTTATGACAGTTCACTCCAAATCTCGTGATGATGTATGAAGCTGGGCTGTTTAAAGTTTGTTGTAAGCCCTGGCCATGCAGAAGAAGGTAGTGCATGAGTCCAGCATTTCACTTGGGCTTACTGCAGTTCACGTATGTAGCATTAAACCATGGTTTGATGCTACATCTGAACACTGATAGTGTGCTAAACAAATATTAAATTAACTTCTGTTGACTCCAACAATAGCATCAGCACAACTGCTCTTGGGGAGAGAAGGTGGAACTGCAGTCTTAATATTGCTCTTTCAAATGACTTTGTCAATTTCTTTCCAAAAGAAGAAATTCGGGATTTGCAATAATGTTCAGTTTTTACAAGATAAAACAGAAGGCAAAAGCCTCCCTTCCCTAGCTACCCAAGACAATCTTAATTCAGTATAATTCAGAGGCAAAAAATGCTTCAATTTGATCAGTCAGGAAGAAAGAGGGGCAGACCTAAGCAAATAAAAGTTTTTAAAACCCATATTCTTTTTCCTATATATCCTTGGCTTTTAAAACTCTGGTCACACACTTAAAATCCAGATCCTGAAGAACAGATGCAAAGCACATCAGACTGCCGTCTGTGCCCTCCTCAGCATGCTGATGTTTTGTGCATGGGGACACAGCAGATTCCTAACATGTTGCTAGGATACCTCTCAGCAAATGCACTTCTTATATTCCCTGATGTTTTGCCACTACCCTTCTGTCAACAGAAGCAAGACGATAACAGAAAATACAGGGTAGTGTATAAACTGGTGTGTTGCCACTAAGGCAAAAGAAGATTCGAGAGTTTGCAGGGGCAGTGTCAGAAACACTAAAGTTGGCTTTTGAGGGAACAGCTGTAAGTAAAATTGCTGTTAATTGCTAGTGCATGACGTGCATGGCAAGAATGAGCAGCAGCAAAGCTTAGGCTCATGCACTCTCCTCCATCTTGGAAGCTTTGCTTTCAGATTTGGTTAACCAGTTTGTTGTGTCATAAAGCCCAAATAACTGCAGTTAACATTAACTATGGCTAGTTTCAAACAAGCCAACTTCAAAGCATGTTTGCTGAAGCTCACTTGCTGAAACAAATATAAGTTTATGTTAACCACTCCTCTGGGTCTAGATAACATGCCACACAGTGGTGGTTAACCAAAATTGAAAGCCAGTGCTTCTGAAATTCTTCTCCCAGCCCTGTGGGAGGAGAAGGGAGGCTGTGTTCAAATCCATGGCTCACTGTGGCTTGTTTCTGCTCATGACATGTGAATGTGTTTACCATAACATAGAAATGAGTGTACATTTATCACTAGCCTATGTGTCCAAGCTCCAATTCCATGTTTAGCTCCATTACAGAGGTAGGAAAGTAGGTGGAGCTTTCATTCCGTAGTCTATTCGAAACAGGTGCTTCTATGCCAAATCAATATTAATTGGGGAACTTTTTAAAATCACAAATACAATATTTCAAATTCTCTTTCAGTTATAGAAAGCTCAGCTCTGATTCTATATAATTTTGCTCAGATTGGAATCTAGCATAACAAATTATGATCACATACAGCCCATAGTCTCATACTACAAGTTATTAACCAACTGGTTCCAATTAATAACATACTTTGCATAGAATACACTAATTAGAGTAAAAGAAATATAATATACCCTCATAGATTTATGTTTGAAAGAATGAATGTAGAAGTCAGATAGAGAAAATCATCCCATATTTTTTGGATACTTCTATTGTGCTCCCGAAAACAGTAATATTGCTATTAGGTGTGAAGAGATATGTTGTCTCAGCACATTAGGCTCAAAGTTACAGATATAAAGATTCTGCTCAAGGCAAAGGAAAAAGCCAAAGTAAAATTTCAATGAGGGACAAGAGACCCATTTGTTTTTCTGTTAAAGTGTAAGAAATCTAATCAAGGGAATCAACATACCAGACCTGGCACAGCAGACAAGCCAAAACTGGAAATTTCTTACTATGAATTTTTGTTTACTGAAGTCTCCTGGAGGGCAATCCGAAGGATCCAAATGGGAAGACAATCCAAATAATGTATTCTATGTGAGGTGCTTAATCATACACAAAAGCCCTCAGAAGAAAGGAAGGAAAGGTCCATTGCAATTCTGGAAGAGCGGCCATTTTAATGCCAATTCATCCATTAAAGGAGTACTGGGGAAGCTGCTTCTTCATCACTTCCTCCCATGTTGCTCTGGCAATGTTTGATGCAGACCGTAACTGCTTCAACAATCCCACCAAAGTGGTTCCTGCACCTAAATATTATCAGAGCAGAGTGGAAAGACAGCATTCATCTAGGAATGAGCGACCTCATAGAATCTTACAGCTGGAAGGGTCTCAAGGGTCATCTAGCCCAACCCCCCTTTTATTGTATTTATTATTTTTATTGACACTGTCCACAAAGTTCCCATATCACAGGAGTGGTATGAGAAGACGTCAGAAGAAAATGGCTTCCAGACTGCCACAGTAATATAGGAATTGTTAATTACTCCGTGACAACAAAACAAGCAAAAAAAATGCCATCTTTGAAGTTCACTGCTGGATTGTGGCCTATCAATGACGAATAGCCATGATGGCTGTGCTCTGCTTCTGACTGTGGGACCACAGTGCTCTGGTGCTTGGATCCTGATGGGCCACTGAGAGGCTGATCCAGAAGGCTCTTCCTATGTTCTTAACTCCCATCAGCCTCAGTAAGCATGGCCAATGGTTACAGATGATAAACTCCCAGCATCCCACAGTCCAACACTGTCTGGAAAGCTACAGGCTCATGTCATCGTGGTTCCATATGTAATTTTTAAAAATGACAATTTGCTTTGAGGAAAGTCTAGAATACTTCAAGCTCTAGGTAAAGGTAAAGAGACCCCTGACCATTAGGTTCAGTCGTGGCCGACTCTGGGGTTGCGGCGCTCATCTTGCTTTATTGGCTGAGGGAGCCGGCGTACAGCTTCCAGGTCATGTGGCCAGCATGACTAAGCCGCTTGTGGCGAACCAGAGCAGCGCATGGAAACGCCGTTTACCTTCCCGCCTGAGCGGTCCCTATTTATCTACTTGCACTTTGACGTGCTTTCGAACTGCTAGGTTGGCAGGAGTAGGGACCGAGCAACGGGAGCTCACTCGCGGGGATTCGAACCACCGACCTTCTGATCGGCAAGTCCTAGGCTCTGTGGTTTAACCCACAGCGCCACCTGTGTCCCACTTCAAGCTCTAGCTTAGAGCAATTTTAATGCGGCTAAGAAACAATTCACACCTTCATGACCCAGCACAGCATGCTTAACTCGTAACCAAAATGAACAACAATTGCAGGGGTGCAGAGCACAGCGTTTCGTTGCCTTTGTCCGTTATCCTGTCTTCTGTTAGCCTTGGAGGACATCAGTGCCTAAGTTCTGTTTCCAGAAACGACATATAAAAGTTGGAAGGGCCAGTGAAACCAGTATAATTAGGCCATGATTCTCTTGACAGCAGTAGAAAAAAGAATAACTGCTACAATTACCAGCTACAATTACAATACTGAGTGGGTGGTGGCAAAGTTAATTGTTTCAGAGCAGGAATGGGGAAACCCATGACTCTCCTGATGTTGTTGAATTAAAAGTCCAATGACCCCTGGCCATTGGCCATGCTGACTGGGAGACGGGAATTTGAGTCAATTATGTTTGTATTTGAGTGTGTACACACGCACGCACACCCCTCTCCAAATGCACCACTGGATTTTTAATTATGTTATTGCACATGCATTTCTTCTATTGTCTTTTTCGAGTCATGCTACTGCCTAATACCCTGAAACTGGAATCAGTAATCAGATTACAGTGGTGATTATCCACGGTGGTCCCCCAGAGAAACAACTGACAGGGGAAAGGCAGAGGAGTGTAATTTTCAGACATAATGTGCTTTGTCTTTGGTTGTAAAATTTAGATTGTGAAATGTTTGCTTTTTGCTTTAAAGGCTCTAGGATGGTCAAAATTTCATAGGGCTGTTTTAATCAGGAAGTTTTGTACAGTAAGTTGGTATTTGAGAGATTAATGTCTTCATAGGCTTACCACCAAGAAATATAATTTCAATGTGCAACATTTATTGTTATAACACTAGGAGCAATGACTCTAGAACAATTTGCACAAAATTAGGACTCACCCACACTTCTGTTTGCCCTGGGAAAACCAGCAGTTTAATTCTGAACTGGAACAAAAGGGCAATTGGGTTTTCTGTGGATTGCCTTTTGTTCCAATTTAGCACTAAAGAATGTGTTTTCCAAAGGAAAGCTGTGGGGCAAAGGCAAAACCGCTCAGACCCATGCCTAGGAAGCAAGGGACAAGCAGGAAAGCGTTCAGACCTGTGCTTTCTATGCACAGAACAAGCAGAAGAGTGGACAAGCCCCTTAGCATCATTGCTCCTTAACAGGTAACAGTATACTTAGTAACCAGGGTATGAAAGGCACTATAAGTAAGTTTTGTTGTTTTTCCACATGGAAAATGGCTTAAGAGAAGCATACTACAATCATCTTTCTCAGCCCACTTCTTTCTTAATAAAATACTTCAAGTCCATTGTCATTCTTTCCAGGAATTAAGCTAACATATGCAAATCACAGCAATCAGTCTTACAGCATATTGTTCTTCATAATCCAAGTACTTTTACAAATATTATTCAGAAGTCACTAAATTAGGTATTGGATTATGGATCAATTACCATGAAAAAATGCATCATAACTGCTTTGTTAACAGGGAACTTCTGCTTGCCATTGCCCAGTTAAGACACAATTGTTCTCAAATCATTCTACAAGGCACTGGCAGGGCACAAGAGCACAGTGGAACTGAATGTTCCCATCAACAACAGTTTCCATCACTGCCACCAACATTTCTGGATCATTAGCACTCCCAGAAAGAAATCACACAGGACTTCAGTTGGAGCCACAGTTTCTCTCCTTAAAAAAATTACAGCAGTGAAGGCTGTGTCTTGGCAGTGATCTCTTAGGGTATGCACCTATGACAGCAATTAGGAAACCACTGGCTGTGATGACTTATCATCTGTCCCAGATGTAGTAGCTGATATGTAAGAGGACCTTTCCAGGGGAGGAGATATGTGAAGAGGTTGGCTCTGGGAGCTTTGAAAATATATTCGGCAGACTAAAAATAATCTGCTGTTTGTGATCCTAACGATATTAAGGGACCCATATCTTACATGTGTGTTCATGGAAGTACCACCTCTGGGATCTTTAATCTGGAGATGATTCATAGAATCATAGAATCATAGAGTTGGAAGAGACCACAAGGGCCATCGAGTCCAACCCCCTGCCAAGCAGGAAACACCATCAGAGCACTCCTGACATATGGTTGTCAAGCCTCTGCTTAAAGACCTCCAAAGACGGAGACTCCACCACACTCCTTGGCAGCAAATTCCACTGTCGAACAGCTCTTACTGTCAGGAAGTTCTTCCTAATGTTTAGGTGGAATCTTCTTTCTTGTAGTTTGGATCCATTGCTCCGTGTCCGCTTCTCTGGAGCAGCAGAAAACAACCTTTCTCCCTCCTCTATGTGACATCCTTTTATATATTTGAACATGGCTATCATATCACCCCTTAACCTCCTCTTCTCCAGGCTAAACATGCCCAGCTCCCTTAGCCGTTCCTCATAAGGCATCGTTTCCAGGCCTTTGACCATTTTGGTTGCCCTCCTCTGGACAGGTTCCAGTTTGTCAGTGTCCTTCTTGAACTGTGGTGCCCAGAACTGGACACAGTACTCCAGGTGAGGTCTGACCAGAGCAGAATACAGTGGCACTATTACTTCCCTTGATCTAGATGCTATACTCCTATTGATGCAGCCCAGAATTGCATTGGCTTTTTAAGCTGCCGCGTCACACTGTTGGCTCATGTCAAGTCAAGTTTGTGGTTTTCCACACTACAGAGGTTATTCCACTACATTAGTACCAATTTCGACTTGTCAATACTGTACTGCTTACTTGGAAAAATTAGCAAGAACCAATAAATGGCAATATTAGTTATTAGTTAGTTATTTAGTTATTAGTTAGTTAGTTAGTTATTTAGTTATTTACACAGAATGGTGGACAGGGAGTAAATGTGCTACTGGCACTGAATGTGCTTACAGGATCAACTTTGCAGTGCTTTTTGTCTGGGGAAAAAAATGTTTAAGGGTACTCTCATTTCCCTACTCATATTGAAATACTGCCCTTCAATGAGGCAAAACTCAGATTCACAAAATGTTTAGGGGTATGCAACCCCCTGCGTCCCCCCCAGAAAAAAGCACTGCAACTTTGTAAGATTGAAGCACACTGGCAAGGCACCCTAAGACAAACTATAGCTACCTGGGACTGCACTCGTATGTTTGTTGTTGGCTAAAGCTCATGATTAGTCAGGACAAGCACAAGTTCGAACAACACACATGGCAAAGACTTAAGAAAAGACTGGGGAGGGGCAAAGCAGCTGGGAGCTCCCCTCCAGGAGCCCACATGTTCACACTGTCCTGATAAATCATAATCGGTCTTACCACAATGTGCAAACCAGGCCATAGTCATAAATGTTAATAGTGCTGGAATATACGCACCCATCTTGAAAATGTAAGTGAAACAGAAATGGAAATTTTAGTTGATACACATCCAGAAGTATTAAATAAACAAATGGGGTTGAGGTTTCTCACTGAAGAAGCATTTTATATAGACTGGGCATCCCTTTAAAATAAATGTATTTCTGAAGAATAACAAAATATTGAAGAGGCTAAACAATTATTAGAAATTACAAATGGTTGTTTGCAAAGTACTATTCTGATTGATAGTTGTCTCTGACTTCACTGTTGACTTTCTCTATAACTTTCTATCAAGGACTTTTTCATGAGGCACCAGTGGCGAATTTGCCCACAAACAATACAAGCTTCAAAAGAGGGGTTTTGATGGGGAAACTTAATATTCTCCCTCCATGCCTTCACTGATTCTATTAGTATTAATTCCCACAGCTGATGCAATTTAAAACACCTGCACATTAGGTGCAAAAGTGCATTTAACCTCACATGTCATTTGGTCATGAGAACTGGAACACCAGGCATGATGCTACAAGGTGTGTGAGGATACAGAGTAATTAGCAAATTTTAAACTTTTCACCCAATAACAAAACCCTGCAAATTGAGAATACAAAACTTTACTAAGCAAAGCAGTTAACCACTGGAATCTTGATTTCCTTTGCATTCATGAAAAAGTAATATTTAAAGTCTCCCTAGTATTTAAAGTCACTTCCTATTTTGGTAGGAGGTGACATTTTCTCCAGTTTTTAACAAACGAGGGGATATAAGGGCACATCATGTTACATCATGCTAAAATTTATAATGCGGTCGTGGAAATCCCCAATTCAACTCTCACCTCAGCCACAAACTTAGTAGATGGTCTTAGATAAGCCTCTCCCTCCCTCTGCTCTGCCCCAGCCATTTTCAAAGCAAGGCTCTTTTACAGAGAAGACTGTAAAGGTTATTGCAATAGTATATGTCTAGAATTTCAACACCATATAAATGCTATTATTGCTACATCTACTTTTGATGAAGTAAACCTGCATGGAGATACACATTCTCTCCAAAACACAATAAAAAATCACAACTGCATAATGAAAATGTCAGATTGTATTCTTGCTTCTTCTTGTCTAATAAAGCTAGTATTTTCCCCACGACTGCAAGTCCCTACATTATCTTGATTAATTGCATATTTTTATCACTATGATTATTATAATCACAAAATTGTAATCCTCTGTTAATAAGACTTTCCTAACACAGTCTTCCTCTTATTATCCAATTCTAATAGGGGGCAAAACACCGCTTGAGCAGGCATAGAACTTTGGATATGCATAAAGATTTCAATGTTAAGTTTGACTACTCGATCATTTCTATTTCAAAGCTATCTGTCATGCAATATAGCCTGATTGAGGATTCTGACTAGATTTGCCAGTATGCCCTGGTGGGAAGGAGAACAAATTTAGTCATTTCTCATTTCTTTATTTTATTTTGTCCTAGTCAGAACAGATCCAGCCTGCTGACTTGCCACTATCATTTTAACATTATTACTGATGCTAAATCTCTGTCCTAAATGCCAGTCAGGCTGGCAAAAATTAACGCCCCCCCCCCTTTCCCCTTTATGTTGGAAGGGCTGTGGAAAGATTGATTAATTTATTCATGTTCGGTGGGAATGCTTACGTTAAAAACTTTTGGAATAGAGTATTCTCCATTATATATGCAATTACAGGCCAACCCCTTTCTCCAAATCCTACCTTAGCCCTACAATCTTTGGACATAGACTTAGGTTCCACCCTGTGCCACAGTGAACTAGTAGGCTTCTTACTGACCGCAGCACAATTAGTGGTAGCTCAGCAATGGAAGAAACAAACTGAAATACCCCTGAACATTTGGGAGAATAATATCTGGGATGTCTCAGGGTCTCACCAGACACAGGAGGGCAATTAATGGCATAACAAACAGAGACACCTTCCAAGAAACGTGGCCCCCATTTTTTAATTATGTTAATGGTCAAATTCAAGACCTGGTTATACCAACTACTCAATATTCTCAGTGGAGTGGTTTGAATGTTGAATGTTGAATGTTGAATGTGTAAGTGTATGTCTAGAGACAACGGATAAAACAAACATCGTTAGCTGTACTGCTGGATAGGTGTTTAATGGCTATTGTATTTGTTTAAAAACCAATAAAAATTTGGTTGGTATACACACACACACACACACACACACACACACACACACACCTGTCCTAAAGCCAGGTGGAAAGAATTCCTTACCTTCACTGGATCTTGGTGGCATTGCTTTAAATTCTTAAAGGACATTGGGGGAGGGGCTCTTATATGGCACATAATTTTCTCTCTTCCTTAACATCAGGATGTCTTTGTTGAGTAGGATATTTTACAATGATGGCAAATAGTAAAGGTGAATTGGGAGATAAAGAGTCCTTGCTTGTAAAAGATGACAAGAGAATGAGAACAAGAATATCAGACCAAAAACATGGAGTGGTATTACATGTTTTCGGCTCTTCAGTTTGAAAGTTTGATATTGATAGTTCAAGGATTTGTTTGTATATAGCTGTCTAACTATAACTTTGTATGTTATATCCCAGCATGAGATTCTGAACAGTAAATGACATGCAAATATGATGTTGTTCATTTGCTGGTATGGAAGCTAAGCTATAGCTACCACTCAGAAGCCAAAATAGATCCTGCCAGCTAGTAGTATCTCTGTACACAGAGTTGCTATGCGAGCAACTAAAAAACCTGTCTTGGTTATGGTGATGCAGAAAAGCAAAAGACACAACCCCACAATGGTCTACCAATACTAGCTGGATGTTTTATTATTTTTACAAGGGTTTTATTCAGTATAAGCCATGATCTGTGGACCCATTTTAAGCATTGTAACATTGGATATTGTATCATTAAGGAAGTATACCATCTATGTAAAAGTATTAAAGCGATGCTGAAACTCAGTGGAATTATTTTTATTTTTTGCAGTAAGTAAAAGGTCTAACTTCTACCTCAGAGATTTAAAAATACTGTAGCTGATTCAGCAAGAAAGCTTCCTAAATGGAATGTACCTCAACTGCAGATTACACCGCTTAAACTTCTTTAAGCCTGTACTTTTGCAGATAGATAAAATGAGAATTAACATTCCCAATAATAAATCCACTCGGTTCTTGCATAAGCAGCACAATAGCCACTCTGGACTTACTTCCATGAAAACTTAAGTATCACATATGCATATTTCTTTTCTCCCCTAAACCCACTTTTTCCATTGTCAAATAAAACAAACTATATCACACACGTTCCCTTCCATCTCTCTTTCATAAACATAAATAAAATTAAGTTGAAGAGGATCCTTTCTTGTGCAAATTAAGTTCACTAGTCCTACAGGTTAAGCAAGGCCAGACCAACTATAGGCTGCCTTGAGGCATCAGCAGAATCCCTTTTAGTGTAACAACACCAGGGATGAGCAGTGTGATAAGAATCCATGGTTGTTCGACAAAAATAGACATTTGACAGTGTGAGAGGTTTTTAGCACAGTACTATTCAAGAACCTTGTCAAGTCAATGAGGTCTAAGGGAGAAAGAGCAAGTAGAATCATTTCCCTACTACAGACATTGAAGAAAAAAATGGTACTGAAGGAAAAAAATAGAACAGTATTTCACAATCTAGACACCTACCACATATTTGGGTTTGCTGACTGCAACCAGGCTGGCCAGAAAGTCTTCATCATATAGCTTGCTAAAAACATGGGAGTCGTAGGCCACCACAATGGAAATTTCTTCCATCATTTTGTCAGCACACTCTGTTAGCAGTGCCAGCAACAGGTTCAGTATCCAACGACAAAGAATTAGCTCAGCTGTGTGTCGATTGTCCACACCCACTTGAAGAGACTAAGTGGGTGGAGTGTCACAGAAGGAACAAAAAGGCAGAGAGACACAGCAGCCAGCCCCAGCTCCTCTCTGCTGCTTTCCTCTGGGAATCTTCCTTATCTTTGCAGGAAATGTATAGGTCTAACACCTGTTCATATGCTCAGATAATAAAACTGTCATTCGCTAAGGTCAGTAATAAAAAGTCTTTTTTTCCAGTAATTAAAGTCCAAATGAAGCAGGGGTAAATCCGAAAACTTCAGTTCTCTCTTGTGTTTCCCCACAACTTCTTGTTCTTTAAATGTAATATTTCACCATAGTAAAAAGATTCTTTTTAGTGGAGGAGGACAGATTTCACAAGACGACTTGCTTTATGCTTATTCCACAGATTCCCACAGAAGGAGTGAACAGTATTCTGCCACTCTTGGAATTTTCCAGAGTCTCTTATCAGATACCTGAGGAAATAGTGTTTTTTCTGTGGCAGGTTTGGTCTGGTGTAGGGTCTGCTTTTGTTTCTTTTTGAATTATTCTGACATAAAACAGAAATATAGGGCCTCATCAGCCTTTTATTGAAACAATCTTATATACCTGTAAGATCACAGCAACAAGTTTTCCCTGTTAGTCAGAGAGTAAGATCATACCTCAAAAGGATAAAATCTCATCTACATGGCCTTCATTCACAAGAAAATATATGCCTTTGTTCAACAAAACAGTAGAGTACAGAATCAGAAGAGCACAGAAAGAAAATCCTCCTTGCAGACAGTGTCCAGTCCTTCCCTAGTTTTTAACACAGAAGGAATTTGTAGTTTCAGACCAGTAAGTTTATCAAAAATATGTAAAGGGGGGAAATGCACCAAAATCTGAAACATTTGAGAAAATCACAGCAAGTGCTTAATCAAAAAGCAATATTCTTACATTAAGAACAGAAAGGAGAAAACATCAAAGGACCCATTCCTGACTGACTTCTTCATATTTTGCCCTGTTCTATAGCATTTTCTTCCAGTGCTAAGGACAGATATATATCTGACATTTATCATGAATGAGTGTACATTTTGGTCACCACAAAAGTCATATGGTATTTCCTGGTCCAAACTGCTGCAACTTTGTCACATGTTTTTCCCCCTGCCAAATAAAACCAAAGAAAACTGCTCGTCATTTCATCCTGTTTTCCTCAGGGGTCCCTCTCAAAAATTACATGTATATTTCAAGAGCAACAGGTGTTGTTTGCTATTAAACAGGGAAGCTGGGACACAGCTGTAGCATGGTGGATAAAAAACATTTCCGTTTTAATAAAGGAGTAAAAACCACTTGTTATTGCTAGGAAACAGCACAGAATTTTAATAGGCTTAAGGCAGGCAAAATGCAAAGAAATCCTCTTAAGAAATCCTTAAGAGCTACTGGTCACGTTTAACCCACTAAGTGCAATGAAAAACCTATGTATCCTATTTGAAACTTGTAACAATTTAGTTCTGTGATACTGAAGCTAGGTTAATCTTACTTGTTTTCCCAGGGAAGTAGTTCAGATCTAAGCAGTAAACAAACCATTCTTTTTGGATTCCAGTGAACCTAATTCCTACCTGAGCTTCTAAAACTTGCACTTTGTTTTCCTAAGCATGCTACTAGGTCCAGGGAACCTCTTCAAAGCAAAAAGCATTTCTCCCTTCAGCTTTGCTTCAACTTCCTGGTAGAAAATGCTTGCTAGAAGTGAAAGCTGTCTGCCTTTGTAGTTTCACCACCACAATGACTCAGCTTGGGAATATGATAATGTGTGCGGCACAAGGCAGGTGGACAAAGACACCTGTTGTAGGAGGAGGTAAGAAATGGAACGTCCCCTGATCCCAGGTTCCCTTCCAGGAAGGGATGAAATTACAACAACCATCACATGCATTACAACTACATACACTCCTTTCTTAAAATTCTGCGGCAGAATCAAAGAAGGGGGTGAGGAATGCAAGATCTCCACCCAAAAAAGCAACCTTAAAAACATGTCAATAGTATCCAGGTAACTTTTAAGTTAATCATTTGATGGCAAAAATACTGGGAGTCAGATTTTTGTATATCCCACCCTATCCTTTTAGTGTGGCAGCACCTACACTTTGGAACTGCCTGCCTATGGATATCTAGCAGATGTCTTCGCTGTATTCCTTTCAACGCTTGCTAAAAACATTCTTGTTTAGACAAATCTACCCAAGTGGCATGAATTTTAATCTGTTTTTAGTATTTTAACTTTTTGAATGGTTTAAAGTATTGCATTTTTTAATTTATAAATTGTCTTCTTTTTGTAAACCACTATTCAAGCATCATAGTATGTCCCTTTCTATTCTTAAGAAATGACAATAGCCACAACATTCATTTCCTCTACTATACTTAATTAACAAAAATGCATCCACTAGCTCCCTCTTTTAGCTTGCTACCCTGGCTTCCTAGAAGACAAATCAGGAGACAGGAGTCACTCCACTCTCTGCTTCCCTCTACTCTTAATGAGTTGCTTGGCAGGGAAGCTAAAGAGAAACCTCCAAGCATACTTGGGAGGTAGTCTCTGAAATTCTCTCATGCAACATTTTAACAAACTGGAAATAGAGGACTTATTCTTTGTAAATAGTTTGTCTATTTTCCAGAAAAGACACATTTGATTCCAGGTGCAGACATCCCATCTGCAAAGATCCTTTTAGAAATTTCAAACCATTTCTGCAGAATAGTTTACTGAGACCACAGTGACTAATCCAACGGCTACTGCTTTAACATTTCACAATGATGCTACAGCAGAAGTAATGACGGAAGTGGTTTTACACCCTTTATTCTAGATTGCAGTTACGGTTCTAAACAGAAACACTAGTTATAAATTTTCACACACACATATGCACACACTCTACACTAGACTGTAAGATTTTAACTCACTGTTAACAAGGCATTTTGTGTTGAGGTAAAACTAAAGAAGAGGGCCCTGCGAGATCAGAGCACTGGTGCAGCTAGTTCAGAATCCTGTTCTAAGAGTACCAATCAGACAATTAAAGAAAAATGGAAACTTAGCGAGAAATCTCCTCTCCTTTCAACTGGCTAAAAGGTTGGCAAGTGAAAATATAGTGTATAACCCAAGTTGGAAAATAGGGTAGGTAGTTGCAGAATTGAAAAGGAAAAGGGCTGTGGGGTTTGAAGCTTGTAGAGCTGGATCTGAAACTGAAACACTGGTCACAGAGCACTTTAGCAGCAGAAGCCAAGAGATGACTGGGAAGAGACTCAAAATCTGAACAGAGGGTAAAAATGGATAACGTTTTTGACTTCATTAGGGTAACAATTTAGAGAAGGAATTGTCATATGTGTTTCTCTCCATTTTAAATTTGTTACTTATGAGTAACTGTAGCATTATTTATCTCTAAAATCATTTTCTCAAGCTGCTTGCTTTACCAAAAAACAAGGCCTATTTGTTCAGGAAAAATTTGGTCTGAGGTAGGAACATCCTGACCTGGCAGTCCTACCTCAGACCAAATTTTCTTACCTGAGATTTCACTGCCCCAAACTGAGACCCTGGGGGCAGCCCCCAGTGATGTTGCAGGGAAGCCCCAATGATGTCATTAAGTATAACACTTTAAGTATTAACTGCAGTCCCTGAGAGAATGTCATTCAAATAAAGAACACAAGTCCAACAAATGAGCAACTATATCACTCGTTAGAAATTAAGATGGAAACCAAAGCTAAAGTAGGTGTTTCTAGGCTTGTTGTGAACTGCTCTTGACAACAGCCAATGTTAATGACGCAATTGCCACTCCGTGCTGTATGCATCTCACCAATGCCTATCCATTATACAATTTGTTACTCCTTAACATGCCATAAAACATCCTTGCTTGTTCAGAAACAAAGAAAAGCCATTTAAGAGTTTGTAGCAACATATAACATTAACATTATAATATAACATTAACTTCAACACACAAGATCACCTGTGCAGGTCTACCTGTCTGGCATACAAGGCAATCTGGCAGAAGTGGGGACACTGGCACAAAGTGAAGATTACCTTTTCCAGGCTCTGGTTTAAACAGAAACACACACACACACACACACACACACACACACACATTATTCCGCAAGCTCTGTATTTAAGCCATGAGATGCAAAGGGAGTTTTAGTCCACCAAAGTAAAAACTGCAAGGATCCTCTTTTCCAAACTTTTCCTTTACACACCAACAAGGTTAATTCCCCACTTAAGACACAGGGGGGGGGGGGGAGAGCCAGAAATGCCACTGGGCTAGCAGAATCCCCTTTTGTGAATCAATATCGTTCTGTCTTCAATTCAGATTTTAGTTTAGAAAACTAAACACATTCCCCCTCCCTTTCATCACTCCATTCTTTCCCATCTCCAAAGCGATTTCTCATGCCAATTCCTAGCATTCCCAACTGGATTAAGACAAGAGGGAGCAGGCAGGGGAGCTGCCCTGGAAGTGGAAGGAGGGAGATGCTGGAATGGAATTGGGAACTTTCTAAATCAGTATTTTCGATCAAACAAGTCTCCAATCTGCTTCAAATGAGAATGAGAAATGCTTCCTCTAGTCCAGGTTCCCCAGGCTCCACTCATGTTTCTCAGCACCCCCGTCTGCCATTGTAGATTTCTGCCATCACCCCCTTGGACTCACCTGAGAAGAACAAAAGACCACCCAGGAGTTGCTGTGGGCAGTGGAGGCAGCATGGTTCAGATCCCACCCCTCCTCCTCCTGTGTTCTGGTCACTTCTTCAGCCCTACACCTCATGCCAGGTGCACATGAACACTCACAGCCCCCTCCTCCTCTTGAGCCCAATTATTTTTCTTCCTCTGCATTCCCTCCCACCACTGAGCCCTGGAGACTAAGGTTAACTGGGAGAGGTGGGAAATCAGATCCCCACCCCATGAGAGTATATGCAATGCAGCCAGCCTCCTGGTGGAATAAATCTTGTAAGCTGCATGCACACTTTTTTTAAAGGAGGATCAAGCCCTCCCATTGCCAAGGGCATGAGATCTGGGATCCAGTGCTAAAGACAAGATCTCATGCCACCTGAGCCACGCCCAACAAAGCCCACTGTGGCTCCCATTCAACTGGTCATTATTGGCATATCACTTACGAACCTGAGGATTCCAGAGAGTCATCATGAGTTATAGCCAATTATACACAGCCTCCATGATTTTTTCCTAATCCCTTTTTAAAGACATCGAAGCTAGAGGGTCGTCATGTTTTGTGGCAGAGAATTCCATAAATTAGTTATATACTGTGTGTCCTGAATCTTTTACCAAATAGCTTCTTTAAATGACACTGAATTCAAGGATTATAGCAAAGACAGATTTCCTACCTAATTTCTCCCTAACAAAACTCTCCCAAATAAAATATCATTTCATAAACTTCTATCATGATTCCCCCTTGGTCTGTGTTTTGGTTTTTTTTTAATAAAAAGAACAACATGTTGCCTTTCCTCAGAGAACAATTTGGTACTTATAATACATTAAGGGAACTGCAAGTGCATTGAGAAGCCAAGCAATAGTTATACAGTCATACCTTGGGTTGAATGTGTTTCGGGATGAGGGCGTTCGAGTTGAGCTCCGCGGCAACCCGGAAGTAACGGAGCGTGTTACTTCTGGGTTTCACCACTTGCGCATGTGCAGACGCTCAAAATGATGTCAGCGCATGTGCAGAAGCGGTGAAAAGTGACGCGTGCGTGCGCAGACGTGTCATCACTGGTTACATTTGCTTCTAGATGCAAACGGGGCTCTGGAACGGATCCCGTTCACATCTAGAGCTACCACTGTAGTTCACAAGCCAATTACTCTGTTACAGTCCCAATGGCTTTAGTGAGACACTTTGGAGTAACATGACAGTGGGATGCTGCTTTCAGGGTGCAAAAGGACATATATAGGAGGCCTGTGTCTGCTCTTTCTTTCAGAGTGGTTCCCACTGCCAAAGAGACAAGCTGTATGAGGACACAACTGAGCATGGTGACCATATTGCTGAACTGCACGTAGGCTCTCCCATCCTGCCTTAAATAGCTACTTGTTCTCCTTACTTGGGAGCACAGTGGGTGCAGAATTTGCTCGTTCACCTTTTTTCAACTCCTTGGCTGGTGGCTCCTAGCCCTGGGTTGCAATAGAGAGATCTGCCTCCTTGCTAGAAGGCAAACACCAAGAGGTTGGAAAGAAGCAAACCACAAAGGCTGGCTCATTTGTGATGATAAGTCAGAGCTGTGGTTTGTTTCCTCCCACCTCACCAAATGGTAGAGCAGGTCAGGCACAATTTGAGCAGCATACATACAATGTTGCTCATTTACATTAAGCCATACTTTGCTTTAGATTATAGCTTGCTGTGATATGCAAACCAGATCAATGTGAAACTGAAGCAGCCAAAGTACTTGGGGAACAGATTTAAAGTATGATACTGTGTGACTGTGGGCAGGATTAACTCAAGGAGCCCAGTCAGCAGAAGCCCTGTACAAGGACTTCCATTCATGCTATGGGACTTTCCCCCCTCTCCCTCATGCGCCCCAAAAACCTCAGAACAGCATGCAGAGGGAGGAGAGGGTGAAACATTCTACCTGGCAAACTGAAATTCAACCCAGAGTGTCTGGTCATGAGAATTATTTTTGAGAGCACACCCCCCCCCCCCAATGTCTGAGGTGTTGGTGGTTGAACCGCACTAGAGTATTTGATTTCTGAGAAAGATAATACAGGCGGCAACCATTTTGCGTGCATCCGATTGATGCACAACCACAGACACGTGTGCCATATTTGGCCCCGGAAGGGGGCAGAGGGGTGTGGAACAGGCTTATGCGTGACTGCTGACATGTGCAATGACCCATAACACAACCCATGTAGTAGAAAGAGAACAAAACACATGTCAAATACAAGTACACAGCTTCAGAATTTTATCTCCATGTGAAGAATGAAGTAAATGTTTAATTGTGGTGGCAAACAAAATAGGAAGAAATAAGCTGCTCCAAGAAAATGGCTAGATATGGCCCTCCTTTGTTATTTTGGCAGTTGCTAAGCAACAGGCTTGCCAAGGAATAGCTAAAGCAACATAGCATTAGTATTTTTCTGAAGAAATTGCATGCAAAACTGAGGTGGTAAAGGCAAAAATGGGAAAATAAGCATGCAGAGGGAGGAGATAAGATTAACATATTCAGATAAGATTAACATATTCCAAAAACTTTATCGAATATAAAGTCCCACTTTTCTACAGGAACAGTGACAACATTCCTAGGTAAACCTGGTAAAATACATAATTTAATCAGTACTGAAAATGCAATCACCTCCTCTGCTCATTTAGTCACTATTTTCAGCAATTCAAATGTAATAAAACCAGATTAGCACCTACCAGAATTAAATAGTTATAAAATGTATCCTCATGCACTAACTGTCCTAACATCAACTTTGCTTCCACTGAGGAGTCATCTTTTCCTTTATCCTCAATAACATGACAGTCTCCCAGGCATGCCATTTTGGCTCAAGCAACTCCCCCCTGCTAAAAATTGTATTTGACAACAAATGGCATTTTGACACATTGAAAAGATGGGGGGAAAGTATTAACAGAAATAGCACCAGATCCAGAAGAGTTCCTGAACTTTTGAAACAAGGGGGACTGCAACCTCATACAGTATAGGTTGCCCTCCTACTCTGAGATCTGTTGAACCACCAAACATCAACACCTCCATCTTGTGTAGATGAA
This sequence comes from Podarcis muralis, assembly GCF_964188315.1. Taxonomy (NCBI): domain Eukaryota; kingdom Metazoa; phylum Chordata; class Lepidosauria; order Squamata; family Lacertidae; genus Podarcis; species Podarcis muralis. The sequence goes on along the minus strand of NC_135659.1, from coordinate 4,771,086 downwards.
GTTAAATAAAAACATAAAGGCGGTGCTTACAAGACTGTCAAGTATAAACTGGACTTTACATCTTTCCTGGAGATGGATGTGGGGAGCTATTAGCCTCCTAAAACATCTCTTATCCTGGGAATGAAGAAGAAGAAGAAGAGTTTGGACTTGATATCCCACCTTTCACTCCCCTTAAGGAGTCTCAAAGCGGCTAACATTCTCCTTTCCCTTCCTCCCCCACAACAAACACTCTGTGAGGTGAGTGGGGCTGAGAGACTTCAGAGAAGTGTGACTGGCCTAAGGTCACCCAGCAGCTGCAGGTGGAGGAGCGGAGAAGCGAACCCGGTTCACCAGATTACGAGACTACCGCTCTTAACCACTACACCACACTGGCTCTCAGTGTGAAATGGGCCTGGAAGCCAGTGTTGTTCTTTAAGCAAATGAAAGATACCTTTCCAACCCCAGGTTCCAGTTAGGAGATCTTGCATTTGCATTCTGAATTAATGGCGGTTTCAGAATCACATGCGAAGGCAGCCCCACATATAATGTGTTATGATAATCTAGCCTAGGGGTTATAATAGAAGAGAAGAAGAAGAGTTTGAATTTGATATCCTGCTTTATCACTACCCTAAGGAGTCTCAAAGTGGCTCACAATCTCCTTTCCCTTCCTCCCCACAACAAACACTCTGTGAGGTGAGTGGGGCTGAGAGACTTCAAAGAAGCGTGACTGGCCCAAGGTCACCCTGCAGCTGCAGGTGGAGGAGTGGGGAAGCAAACCCGGTTCACCAGATTACGAGACTACCGCTCTTAACCACTACACCACACTGGCACCACATGAAACCATGCTCCTCACTGCCTCCTGATGCAGTCTGCTAGCATAGTGAGATCTGACATGTTGTTTATTTGGGAAGAACTTTAGATACATAGCTGCCACTTATGATATTTCCATAATTTGCTGGAAAGGGGGAAATCACAGCACAGGACACATGATCAGTTTTCCCAAACAACTCAAGACGAACTACCAATTATTTTTTGTTTTGTTTTTTACACAATGCAGCCACTAAGGCTATGATCTGAAGTGGAGGAAGAGAAGCAGCTCCTTAATCTATTCTCCTCATACAGTTATGCTTCCACATAATCTCTCTAAGGATTTGGATTCACATAAGGAACAATGTTGTCTCTGGATTGCAGAGCTGCAGTGGGGTGGCTACAGGAACTAAGGATAGGGTAAGCAAAATGTTAAAATTCAGCTACAGTGGTACCTCGGGTTAAGAACTTAATGCATTCTGGTGGTCCGTTCTTAACCTGAGGTACCACTTTAGCTAATGGGGCTTCCCGTTGCTGCACAATTTCTGTTCTCATCCTGAAGCAAATTCTTAAGCCAAGGTACTATTTATGGGTTAGCGGAGTTCGTAACCTGAAGTGTATGTAACCCGAGGTACCACTGTATTCTGTAGTACTTTGCCAATTGCCTGAACTCTGGCAATGTTTCTGGTAAATGGTTTAAATCTTTCTTATTGATCTTGAATCACTACACATTTAAAAAAATGTGAACACTGATATCCTTAACCAAAAAAGTGAACACAGAAACAAAATGGTGTCAAGAAAGTATAAAAATCTCATATACAAACAGTGTATGCAGATCAACAAAATATAAGCGCTAAGCACCATTGCATGGGGGGGGGGGGTGTCAAACCAGCCACATCCATTAGCCAAAGAAGCAGCTGCAACAAGCTTCGCTTTTTATTTTTATGATTACATTTATATACCACTGATCCAACCAAGTTATCTGGGGATCTGAATTAACTAATGAGAGAAAATAAATGAGACAAATCTATCCATTTAAATGTTGTCTCCCATAATAATCAGTACTATCTGGTAAGAGTGTCCTCCCACTGATCTCCAAATTAGAAAGAGAAAGTGTGCCAGTAACCACCCCTCCTGTTGAATGCCTTTCGCCAGGGAACACCTGGGTATAATCTGTAAACATACCCAGACCGTTCTTTGCAGTCAATGTCATACAGCTGCCATTATCAATGGGCTTATGTATGACTGAAAGCTTTTCAATGAAATTACGATTAAGCTATAGAGCCAGATTTCTCAATTATAACCGGCTGTATTATTCAAAGTTCATTGGGGCAGCAGCGGTGGGAAAAATACAGAATATAGAAAAATAATGACCCAACCTAGATTAGGGCTGCCATACGGCAGGCGCCAGTTTGTCCTGGATCTTTGGCAAATAAACTGTAAAAAGCTCAACAACTTTGAGGTTTGTCTAAAGAAAGCTCAACAATTTCGGTGGTTTCCTAAAATACAGTGTCCTGGTTTTTACTTTTTGAAATATGGCAACCCTGAAGATGTTTAGTTTTATCATTAAAAAAAGCTCTCCCATGGATCTTTGATTCAACTGCTAATTCCACTGCAGGGGCCTAATTTTACCTTATTTACAGACAAAATGATAACCCTTACCTTTACATTGCAAGCCTGTTCCATAAGCCTTCTAGCGTTCTCTTCAGCTCTGTACCTCTTGGGCAGCTGTACCCTAAAGAACTTCAAAGCTCCTTCAAAATCAGCTTGCAGAAGATCCTCCTTGGAGGTCTGCAATGAAACACATTGGAGAAGTGGTGTAAGCACAGAAGACAGTCACACTGGCTCTGTTAAGGGCTGTACTCATCATCTATTGAATACATTTAATGGCCTATTGCACTGATGTAAACACAAATCCCTATTTTTTGGGGGGGGGTCTCTTTCTGGGAAGTCAAAAGCATATTTTTAAATATTGCAAACAGATTGATGTGAGTGTCAATATAGAAATTTGCAAAATACTTATAAATAAATAAATAAACAAACAGGCTCTTAACTTTGAGAAGACTTAATTTAAGACAAAGCTCAGCCTCAAAATTTGAAAAACCTTTTAATGTCATTGAGTATCCAGAGCAATTTTCAATTAATCTAGGATAATCAGAAAGTAATTCCAGATCGGAAAGTACAACATGTAGGAAGCCATGAGCAATAGCACATTTTGAGACAGTACGCACTGAAACAGAAATGCAACCCACTGTATCTCAAACAGCTATGAGAGAAAGGAAGAGGAGGCCTCTGATAGAACCATTTGTCTCTGCTGGAGTAACAGTGATCATCTTGTCTTGCCCAGTTGCTTTATGAACACAGACGGAACAAGCCCCAATATCCCCAAACCTCATGAATGTGTGCTGCTAAATAAATTTGGCAAGAGAATTACAGATGGGGTAATGGAAGACAGCTACCTAATTTGTTTTCAATGATAAATCATGATTTCTTTCCAAACTGCCTTCTTTAATCTGCTGACTGCAGCTCTGATTACAAAGAAAGGCAACTTTGTACCTGTACACATAAACAGTAGTGATACTTTAGCTGCCCTATTTCAGCTCAGAAAGCAGCTCTCAAACAAAAAAAGACGCAGAACCAACTAGATTTTGCCTTGCCTGTGATCAGGCATTGAATTCAATGGGATAATTCCTGTTGCCTCAGACTTGCACATTCTCTCCCCAGCCTTGTGGTTCTTACCTTTGCTTCCCATTTCTCAATCAACCATAGTTTGCTTGGTTCAGATTAAATAGCAAACTATGGTTGTTGTTGTTGGTGGTGGTGGTGGTGGTGGTGTTTTAAAAAAAGGAAGAAACAGTAGGAATCACATGATACTCAGAAGCACATGATACTGAGACTCCTCAGGGTTTGGTCACATAATGCCAACCTGTGGTTTACCATAATGTGCAGGCAGGTTGTAATTGCAATGTCTTAAATTTTCTGGCTTTTTTTTTTCTTAAATAGAGTTGTTAATAATAATGTCTATGAATGTTAGAGAGAATGGGCCTATATCAGTTAATACATCCATGGAATTATTTTGAGCACCAACAAAATTAGCCTGAAGTGTATAATATTTGAATGTTCTTTCTCCCTCTCTCTTTTATACATATCAGGAACACTAGAAAATCTCTGGTATGTATTTGAAAAGCAACAGTATCAGGCTGCAGGTATAGTGGTAAAAACCTACAATATTCAGGATATATTTTCGTGCACAACACCAACTTTGTGGCTCTCTTAGTGGGAAGTGTATGGCGATAGAATTGGGGGGGGGGAGAAATTACCCCATGTAGAAAACCTAAATTGAATGACTGGACTGCCAGGCTGAACATTTACAGGGATCCCTGGAACTGGCTGGTAGTGGTGGGGTAGCACAAGTTTTTAACTGAGCCCCAAAATCCCATTTAAAAGTCCTAGAAGTGCCTGGCATGATACTTCATAATTTGTATGTGAAAAACATAAACTTTGGAGCATGTAAAATACTGGAGATGTGATACTGAGATAGCAGGTTTCATGTATATCTGACTGTATTGCTTCAAGATTACAGTTTTTTTCAGCTGATCAAGGAAGCCACAAGTGAACCACCACAAAATCTTTTATATGCAATCTATTTTTTGAGAATGTCAAGAAATCTGATGGAATTATATGGTTGATAAGGGGAGGATCTTTAACTATTACCTTTCACAGAAATTTAGTAGTTATAGGATGAGTGCAGGAGACACCAGAAACTCACTAAATGAGGGAGGGGTAGCAATAAGCCAGCAATTCCTGCCCACTGTACTGGAATCAATGTTATTTAAGGCTTGTGAAATGGACACCAAAATGACAGAACAACATAAGCAAGTGCAAAGCTATAGAGACTGGGACAAAACCCCTAGATTCACAATTGCTTTAATGGGCTCTAAAATAATGGTTAAATGCTTCAGAAAGGTGGTGTGACAGTGGAAAGCTGACTGAAAGCATCAACACAGAGGACTGAAAGAGTGAAAGGGAGATAGGACCAGAGGACAGGAACTATTAGGGAAAGGACTAAAAGAGAACAACATAACATGCACCCATGGCATGACTGCGTTTAGAATACGGTGTCCGGCTCTGGTTGCCCCATTTCCAAAAGGCATCACAGAACTGGGAAAAGTCCAGAAAAAAGGAAACTATAATGATAAATGTTAGGGTATCTTCACTATGAGGAGAAAATATAGAGGTTGGTGATTAGAATGTGCACAAGGTGGAATATGACAGATGTTTACAAAATTACGGATGGTGCCTAAAGGTTGTAATCCAGTGAAATTTATTGATGTCTCAGATAAGAAAATAGAGCATAGATGGAATGATGGCTGCTAGCTTAAGTGGCTTTTAAAAAAATGCAGGACAATTTTCCCTTATCTTTCTGCAGCTCTTCATTATGATAGCTCAATGGAATCACCATGTCCAGAGGCAACATCCCTCAAATAAGACCTGAATGGGAGATACTGTGGACCAACTGTAGAAGCTTGTGAGCTGCTAGAGGCTCCTGGTGGTCGCTGTTGGAAACTGAACATTAGCCTAGACAGGCCTCTGGCTGACAGTCTGGTTTTACATTCTTATGAAGATTATTGAGGTTCTTCCCCTAGATTTACAAGGTTGTTGAATCGCACCAAGAAATGCAACATCAAATCTCACATTTTAAATGCTGACGAAGTTTGTTGAGGGAAGCTGTTGAGGTAAACAAAACATTCCAGGTTCCACCCACAGGTGATGGTATCTGATCTGCTGAATTTGTATTCATATACATTATTATTATTATTATTTTGTAGACGACTAAGTTGCAGCTAGTAATGTGTGTCCTTTTTCAACCTGGTATACATCATATTGACAATACTTGTGGCAAAACAGATTCTTAAATATTTTCAGGACAGACAAAGCAGCAGAGGTGCTCTTCTATGTAACATAAATTAGTGCATGAAATAATGAAATTTTGAAACCAATGAAAGTCTTAGGCATCTGATGGATTATAAACCAGACAATTAAAAATTGCAACACCATCAAGCCTGGATATACATACTGAGAGTCAAAAACAGAGAGCTTATGGGTTTTGTTTTGGCTTGATTATTTTTTAATATACTGTAAAGATGATTTAATGTCATTTGGGCAGAGTATAAAGTAAACTGATGGAATAGATACTTGTGGTGCTAAGAATTAATATCTAGATGAACTAAAATAATTTTAGGGATAAGTTTGGATCAATCAAACCTGTACGATTTGCCTGTCATTTGCAGTTCTGAAGGTTGTATGTCTTAACTTCAGGTTACATGGACATGGTTAATTTGTTCTAATTGTTAAGAGAACATTTTTAAATAATTTCAGATCAAAAATTTCAACTTATCTCTTCCTACCAGCCCTATTCTCATAATCAATGATACAAACATTTGATTTGCACTGTTACTGCTTACTAAGAATGTAGAAAAGATAGTTTGCACCTTAGTAATATGGCAGAATAGATCATGCTGATGCTAATAATGATGCTGATAACATCTGCAAATTGCAAAGGCCAACAGCTAGTACAATGAATTTGATGAGGTTTAAAAATAATGGTGGTAATAATAATAATAATAATAATAATAATAATAATAATAATATCAAGTCTTAAACATTTGAGGGTGCTAGAAAATCCACTGGAAAATCAGATTCAACTGTGACAACATCGGCAAGAAGAGGGGAGGCAATTTTCGACTCAAAAGGTAATCTAAGCCAGTTCCCCAGCCCGGTGTCTATAAGGAAGATGACCAAGAGTCATTATGTCCTAAATGCACTGCATAAAATAGGGTTACCCTCATGCAACCACCCATGAAATGGATCCTTTGAGACAGCTGAGTGTTAATAAGAATGGAAGATTTGCTATGCGTCTATTTCTAGAAAACCAGAATCTCACCGCAAGAAGCCGGGGAACAAATAGGCGATGCCCCATTCCCAGAAGTTCCAGCACTCGACAGGCATACTCATTCACAAGCTTGCTTCTTTCATCATGTATATCCTGGGACTTTCTGATGGGTGGTGCAAGCTTGGGAGCTGGGGTTGGGCAAGGCACCCCTTCTTCCATCAGCAAAAAACAGCAAGTATCCAGAGTGAGAAGCACTGTTCCCTTAAGCCACAATTTCACACGGTTGTTATTATCGGAGCCAGCTTTAGGTCTCTGAAAGACCAATACATTTACTGTCTACACCAGGGACTTTCAGGTACAGGCTCAAAAAACAGAAAACATATTTGCTGAAAAGCACAGAAGAAGCTGGCAATTCAAAAAAGACAAAAACTTAAAGAGATGGATCTAAAAATGTCTGAAAACAGGGGAAATGGCAGAGAATGATGCAGAAAAAAGGCTGCGATGGCCCAGCCTGCCTGTGAATGTGTGTAAGAGCAGACAGGAGCAGCAGCAAGAGCAAAAAGCTCAGGCCAGTTGTAAAGCTGCAAAGAGAAAAAGGATGAGCTCATTGCAATCCTAGATTCGTGACAAGCGTGTCTAAGCTGCTGCTGCCGCCTCTCACTGTGAATCAGTAATGAAGGGGTGGAAAAGGAGGGGGAAGGGAGAGGCGGAGGTAGATGAATGAGCATGCAGAGGGTGTCTCAGAGGAGAATGCTGTAATAAGAAGCCAATAGTGAGCTCTTGGACAGATGAGCTCCCCTCCCAATCCACCTTCCGTCTACATTAGTCTGACAGCTACCCAAGCCTGCAGACACATTGTAGTCTCAGTGTCTCTTGCTTGGAAGAAGTCAGACTGATAGCCACCCAAAATACTGGCATCAATAAATATCTGCTTTCAAATAAAGATTCGATCCTGCCTAGGCATACCAAAGCGGAGGGAGAGGAAGGGAGGGGAAACCCATCGGTCCCGCCCAGATTGCTGTACGAATGCAAGACCAATGGAAGAACAAAACAGCTGGGCGCTACTGACGCATGATCATCTGAAATGGTATAGACTGTATTCCTATTCTCTGTACAGCACTAAGTTGCAGCTTCCATGGTGGAAAAGCTTCAGAGCAGCTGTGTGTGGGGAAATGGAGAACTGCTCTAAAAACATAAAATAAACATACTGGGTAAAAGGAGCAATACTGATTGGAAAATGTTGAGTACTTAACTTCAAAGGATAGTTTCATTGTATATGCAAATATTATTAGCATACGGGACATTTAACCCACATTTCACAATACTGATTTTTTTTCTGAAATTGCTAAACATTCAGATGTAAATCTAATTAACAAATTTAAAGTGCCAGATTATTTAGACTTCATTTTCTTTTCTTCATAGTAGATAATCTGTTGTCTATAAAGACATTATATTTGTAGTCACCTTGTTTTTAACAACATCTGTATTTAACAACATCTGTATTTAAAGAGCCTATGGCCTGTCGATAACCCATGAGCCACATACTGTATTACATGCCCATATTGTCATGTCACAGATTTCATTGTAGCTGGGATAAAATCAGATGTCTCTGTCTCCTAAACAAAGATTCTGCTTGATTTGCTTATATTAGCCATGACCCAGACACACACACACACACACACACACACACACACACACACACACAATCACCATGACCATGTGTGCCATAATTTACCAAGAATTCACCTCAATAAGGGGAATGCTGGATTCCTCATATGAAACTGGTTTTACATATATTCTGGGTGGTGAGTGGACTTTTTTAATTTAAAAAAACCACCCCTCCAACCAGCCCTGCCCCAATTTGGGGGGAAAAGATACACCACCATCATGTGACTAAAGAAGAACATCTAAAACAAAGGTTTATCAACAAGGAGAAATTATTTAGTTAAAGTATATTAAATCCAGCATATCGCTGAAGACAAACATAGATGAAGACTGGTAATTTTCTGGAATGGAGCAGAAATTATCTTATCAAAGAGTGATTACAAAAAGCAGTATGGGTATAGCACAAGATCAGATAACCATAAACACCTACATGCAACAACTCTTCAGAAAACAGTGTTTTGAATTTGCTGATTATTGTAAATGAATTTTTCACTATAGTTCTGTCTAATTTGACCATATAATTCTTGATTCCATTCCTAAGCTTCATGCCATTGCTAATAGGATAAAATCACAACAATTCTACTTATATCAAGGCAGCAGGCAGGTCTGTTCTCTTCCCTAGCTTACTGTTCAGCAAAACCCCAGACTTAAAGGATTAAAATGTAAAGACTCTGAACATAAACTTGCCCTATGTGATTAAGATGCCATTCTATTTCTTGTTGACCCTGAAACTTCATTAAAATAATAACCCGCCCTTCACCCTAAGATTGCAGGCCAGGCTGCAACCATTAAAACATAATGGTAAAGGTAAAGGTAAAGGTACCCCTGCCCGTACGGGCCAGTCGTGTCCGACTCTGGGGTTGTGCGCCCATCTCGCTTAAGAGGCCGGGGGCCAGCGCTGTCCGGAGACACTTCCGGGTCACGTGGCCAGCGTGACAAAGCTGCATCTGGCGAGCCAGCGCAGCACACGGAAACACCGTTTACCTTCCCGCTAGTAAGCGGTCCCTATTTATCTATTTGCACCCGGGGGTGCTTTCGAACTGCTAGGTTGGCAGGCGCTGGGACCGAGCAACGGGAGCGCACCCCGCTGCGGGAATTCGAACCGCCGACCTAGGGGCTGAGGTTTTACCCACAGCGCCACCCGTGTCCCAAAACACAATGTTAAAAACAGTTTAAAACCACTGTGAATAAAGATCCTCTCATCCATGACCTGATTATGGATGAGAATGCCGATCTGGCCTGCATCACTGAGACCTGGGTGGATGAGCAGGGTAGAGTTGGTCTCACCCAGATGTGCCCACCTCAGTACTCAGTGCAGCATCAGGCAAGACTTGAGGGTTGGGTAGGGAGAGCTGTTGTTGTCTATAGAGATATTCTCTCTCTCTCTCCCTGTCCAGTCCGGGGCGGGAAGGAATAGAGTGTGTGTTCCTGGCATTGAGCAATCGGGACAGATTAGGGATTCTACTGGTTTACCACCCGCCTTGCTGCCCAGCAGTCTCCCTGCCTAAGCTGACAGAGCTGGTCCTGGAGGCAGTGCTGAAGACTCCGAGACTGTTGGTTCTGGGGGGCTTCAACATCCATGCTGAGGCAACTGGCTCTGGGGTGGCTCAGGACTTCATGGCTACCATGATGACCATGGGGCTGTCCCAATATGTCAACGGCTCAACACACGTGGCAAGCCACACTCTGGACCTTATTTTCTCAACTGGGCAGGAAGAGGGTGATCTGAGGGATATTGACATCAGTCCCTTATCATGGTGAGATCACTTCCTGATGACCTTTAGGCTCTCAGCACCTTTTCCCCTCTGCAGAGGCAGGGGACCTATTAGGATGGTCTGCCCTCAGAGACTGATAAGAGTCAATGGGCTTCCAGACAGCTCTGGGGGATTTCCCTCCCGATAGGACTGGTGCTCCTGCTGAAACTCTGGCTGACCCTCTGGAACAACCAAATGACTCAGGCCAGTGACACAATCACTGGAACACGAGTGGAGGAAAAATCCGGTTGAATGCAATCGAACACTTGAGGGCTCATCATCAAGTCTACCTAGTGGCAGTGAAGGCTGAAAAGAAGAACTACTTTGCTTCCTCCATTGCATCCTCATTGTGCCATCCAGCAGAGCTTTTCTGGGTAATGCGGAGGCCAGTTACAGTCTGGCTCAAAGGAGGTGGTAGAACTAACAGCAGCTCACTGATACTTGTTTGCAAAGCATTTTGAGGATAAAATTGCTTGCATCCATCGCAGCCTTGCCTCTGCTGTTACAGCAGATGAATCTCAAGGGGTGTCTAGAGCACAGTCTAGACCTGTTGTGTTGTACGAGTTTCGGTTGGTAAGGCTCAATAATGAAGACAAGAGAATGTCCACCACCCTGTGCCAACATCCTATTTCGATTACAAACTGAACTCAAGCACCCAAGTTCACTAATAGAAAGGATGGTAAAAAAAATAATTTAAACCTATACCCCACAAACTAGGAGGCAATTAGGGGGGGGGGGTGATGGTGAGAGCAAGAAGAGGAAACTTCAAGCATGGAGAGGAAGAATAAACCATCTTCTTCAAGGCCATAACAATTTATAGTAAGTATGCTGGAGGGGGGAGGAGATCAGAGATCAGGGATGGTGGGCTGCATGATGTTAAGTTAGGAAAACTCCCCATTCCATTTACCACTTTCCAAATGCCTCCCACACCAATCTGCTATATATCTATAACACTCTCAGATTTTGATGGTAGTGGGAAGACTCTGTACATGAATCACACTTGCGCTCTGATTTCTCAAACAGCCTCCACAAGGTACAGAGTTCCTGGGTGAATGACTGAGCTTAAAATATAAAACTGGATCTCAGGAAAGGTTTACATATACTATCACCTTAAAAACTTATTTGGTGGCACAGTCTTTAGTAACTTCATCAGTTAGGAACACAGGAAGCTGCCTTGGTTCATTAACGTCAGTATGATCTACATCAGCATCTCCCAATGTGTGTGTGTCATGTGCAGGTGTGTCACAGGGTTTTTAGGCAAACCCCAAATACTTACTGTGTGTAATCCTTAACTGGTATGATAAAAACCTCTTAAAAGCTTTTTGTTTTGTTGCGACATTATGCTGCATTGTCATTTATAACCAAACATCAGAATCACTCAAGTCTTCATTTTAATACTTGAGAGCTGCTCCTTAGAGAAGACCTAAGGTCCAAACTTCACATGACAGTAAGTTCGAGGGCTTCCAGTCAGAATGAACTCAGGCTTGCAAGAGAGGTTAAAAATAATTTTGAAAGGTTTCTTTGGCTATGTTGAAACAAGAGGAAGAACAAGCAAGTGGTAAGTCCCTTGCATGGAGAAGATGGAGAAATGCTATTGGCTAACAGAGAGAAGACAGAACTGCTCAACACTTACTCTGCCTGTCGTCAGCCAACAGGAAAGCAATGCCCAATCTTGTGATGCAAGGAGGGAGCTGCAGCCCAAGATAGGAAAAGAGGCAGTAAGGGAACACCTGACTACTTTAAATGAATTCAAATCTCCAGGGCCTGGTGAACTGCACCTAAGGGTACTAAAGGAGCTTGCAGATGAAATCTCAGCGTCTCTGTCTATAATCTTTGAGCATTCTTGAAGAACAGATAAGGTCCCTGTGGACTGGAGGCAGGCAAATGTTGGCTCCATATTCGGGGGGGGGGGGGGGGAGAGAGAAGGCCCAGGTAACTACTGACCAGTGAGCTTGACATAGATACAAGAAATGGCCCTAGAACACATAATTAAACAGTCTGTGAGCACTTAGGAAACAATGCTGTGTTTACCAAGACTCAGAATGGGTTTCTCAAAAACAAGTCATGCCAGACGAATCACAAGTTTAGTAGATCAGGGAAATGCTGTGGATGTAGTGTATCTTGATTTCAGTAAGGCTTTTGACAAAGTTCCCCATGATATTATTTTGGAGAAACTGATAAAATGTGGACTGAATGAAGTAACAGGTGAATTGGTAGCTGGTTGACTGAACCCAAAGAGTGCTCACTAACAGTTCCCTGTCATCCTGGGGAAAAGTGACAAGTGGGGTGCCACAGAGTTCTGTCCTGGGCCCATTGTTGTTCAACACCTTTATAAATGACTTGGATGACACCAAACTGGAAGGGGCAGCCAATGCCACAGAAGACCGTATTGGAATTCAAGATGACCTTAACATTTTTCTTCCTCTTTTTTCTGTTTCTGTTTTTATTGGTTTATTTTTACTGTATTGCATTGCATTATGAAAAGCCTTAATAAAATTTATTAATATTACTTTTCTTTTTAAAGGAATGTCCTCCATAATGATTTGGCATAAATGGACATTTGTCTTGTAGCGAATTTATGTTTGAAGACCCCGATGAAGGACATTCTGCCCACCTTTCCTTTCTCCACTGACAACTTGGGGGGGAGGGCTGTGGGTTACAACAACATCATCCACCACCTCACATATGTTTAGGGCTTCCTTTCCCCAACCTAAAGAGTTACATGTAAACTGAGCTTTTTGTCTGCTAAAGTGAGGGCAGGGGGCATCTGCTATTCTTGTTCTGTCTGTGGCTCCCTGCACACACACACACACACACACACACACACACACACACACACACCCAACGCTTCCTTGCCAGTTTCCTGGAGTGATGTTTTCAGTTATTTTTCAGGTGGTCTCTTTTCAAGGATCATTTATGGGTTGAAGAATTGTCTGCCCTGCCAGTTAGTCCGGGGAGAGGGATGACTCCTCCCCTCGTAAAGTACCCTACCTGAACCTCCAGTAGGAAATGTCACCCCTATCAGGAATATCCCCTATAAGGATCTTGAAACAGACATTCACAGCAAAACAAATTTTCATTTTCTCAAAGCACCTTTGTCATGGCACATGGCACTCTGCTTATATCTCAGTCTCCTTGTGCTGACTACCACTTCAAAAAGGCACTGGAGGGTGAACTGAAAGCAGGACACTGATACACTTATTCCATACACCTGCTCATTCAATATAGTATTTCATTCTATCTAGTGCCCAGCTAGATGCAACAGCTCTCATCCCCATAACACACAACAGCCTTGCTGATCACTATACAGTGGTACCTCGGGTTAAGTACTTAATTCGTTCCGGAGGTCCGTACTTAACCTGAAACTGTTCTTAACCTGAAGCACCACTTTAGCTAATGGGGCCCCCTGCTGCTGCCGCGCCACCGCAGCACGATTTCTGTTCTCATCCTGAAGCAAAGTTCTTAACCTGAAGCACTATTTCTGGGTTAGCGAAGTCTGTAACTTGAAGCGTATGTAACCCGAGGTACCACTGTCCAGTGGTACCTCTGGATGCGAACGGGATCCGTTCCGGAGCCACATTCGCACCCAGAAGCGAACGCAACCCGCGTCCACGCATCTGCGGGTCATGATTCACTGCATCCGCGCATGCAAATGACGTCATTTTTACAGTCTGCGCATGCGCAAGCGGCGAAACCCAGAAGTAACACGCTCTGTTATTCGGGAAAATACTTATCCCGAAGCTACTTCAACCCGAGGTATGACTATAGTCACCCAGGGGGAAATGCATATAATATAGTGCTTGTTCCCAAAAAAAGCCAGCCAAGGCCCCCAACCAAGGACATAGCAACGGAGATCTCACTTTGCTCTACAATTGCTACTACTTCCTTTCGACCTCCCCAGTATGAACAGCAATGCTTGTCTTCTAAGAGACCTTCAAGAGTTGCAAGGGGCACCTTATCACTTTCAGTCAGGCCAGCAGCTTCTTTTGTAGGGGGAAAGGCCAAATTACTATAGCTCCTCTCTGATACAGAATACTTCATATACCTATTTGCCTTCATAATCCTTTCATGCCAAGAATTAGTTTTATAAAATAATTGTTGCTAACACTGAAGTTTCCTATAATACGAGAACTAGCTTCTGATTCAAATCCCTGTAATGGAATAGACTGCCTGATATAAAACATCTATGAACTGTATGGGCAGGCTTCGAACAGCCACCTAGCTATGGTGAATAAAAACTACCTCCAAATCACAAGGCAGGAAAGCTTTTATAAATTGGCAGGGAGGCTATCAAGGAGCAACAAATGACAACACAGACATATGTGGTCAGATAGGCTAGTAAAGTTGTTGTAATTTTTGTCAAGTTACTTGTAAGGCTATGTGTGGACATAAAACCTGGAATAACACAAAAATGACTTACCTTTAGGAGAGCCAGTGCTACATTAAAGATTACATTCAGACCCTGAAAAAGAGAAATAAATGGTATTGATCCTGTTTATAAATTTTAAAAACAGGAACACCCCAAAACACAAATATTTAAGAACTACTTCTGTGACCAAGCAAAATTAACACAAACATCAAATCAAGCAGCAAAACTGTTCCTAGGCTATTATCATCACTCTACAGCTAAGTCATTATGGCTTACCTGTGAAAAAGGTATTTGTGAATACAAAACTAACACATTAAGGAGAAGTCTAGAGTCTAGACTAAATAACTCTTCTTATCTAGTTTTCTGCATATAGGGTCATTTGTTTATCATTCTGTTGTGTGATCCCCACTTTTAGTTTAAAGCAGAACAGCTCAGGGACAGTATTTTTGCTTCATCTGGTGTTTATTTTCAAGGAAGGGTGGATTAATAGTATGTATGTATGTATGTTGTCTTTGTCCATGGAGTTTTCTTGGCAAGGATACTGGAGTGGCTTGCCGGTTCCTCCTCCAGGTGGATCACGTTTGGTCGAGGTTACCAGCATGAGTTTGACCAAACTGCGGGAAGTAGTGGAGGACAGAGGTGCCTGGCGGGCTCTGGTCCATGGGGTCACGAAAAGTCGGACACGACTAAACAACAACAACAAATGTATGTATGTATGTATGTATGTATGTATGTATAAATAAAGAAAGAAAGAAAGAAAGTGATGCTAGAGTTTTGCACAAGCACTCACATATGTTAGGCTCACATGGCTCCTCCTCCCCATATGACCCATGATCAGAAACATAAAACTGCAGTGAGTGGCAATTCAGAGTTTGCCCTGAAACCAGGACTGCTAACTATGATTTGCTGCTAAGTGTGATTAGAATATTCCAATGGCAGAGTGCAGAGGGGAGAGGAAGTAAGTGACCTCAAGGCTCATGATTTAGCAGCCAGCTCTAGTAACTTACAAATGGTACTGGCCACAGTCTGGTACAAAATTAAACATGCTAAAGTTGTACTCATTTAAACAGGGCACAAATACAAAAGGAATATTTTTTAATCATATAGTGTAAGCAAACCAAATTTCATCCACTAGATGTCAGAATTGTAACAGTAATTAAACTCCAATAGCCAGCAACAGTTACATTACATATCCTGAACATAATGTGTCATAGGTCTTTACATACAGTACAACAGGGGTCGGCAAGGTTTACCTCGCCTCACTCCAGCGGAGATCCCTCTGTGAGCCAGAATGCACGCATTTTTCCGATGCCGGCGTCTGCGCAGAAGCGATTTCCAGCATCTGCACATGCACAGATGTGATTTCCGGCACTGTGGAAGCGAGTCCCCGCACCGCACTGCGTCGGTTTAGCGCAGCACGCGGGGACTCACCGAGCACGGGGCTCGGTTCAGGGGCAGCTTGTGGGCTGGTTAAATGATTCCCGTGGGCCACTTGTGGCCCATGGGCCTTAGGTTGCCGACCCCTGCAGTACAAGATGTTGAATGATAATGGCTCAATTCAAACATAAAACCAAATCATGGTTTGGTGATCAGCATTGTCGCTGTGGGATCACACATTCCCTCTTCCTACCTGTGTGGAAGCCTTAGTCATAGTCTACTGGGCCATACAAATTGGTAAAACACACTTCAATCAATGCCCAAGCATTATTTCTCTGGGCTGTTACAAACATGTAACGTGGCCAATCCCTACCCTATCCACTCCCCCAAAACGACCTTGTACATTTTGAAAACTGCAGAATGGGTTGGTATCCTCGTAACTACTTAGGTCTCTTTGTTAAAGCTCCTTAGATTTCTGTTTGTCACTTTCGTTTAATTAATATAGTTTGTGCTGCTGCTTTAGGCTATATGCACAAATCAGACACAAACGCCCTTTAGACATTAGATTTTGAGGAAAGGGTTCAATGCCAGTTCTTCTACATACTAGGTTCATTTGTAGGGCGGGGCAATGTCAGTTTTTCACCACACCAATGTTATATCACCACACCAACCAAACACCGCAGCCTGGTGTTACACCACAATGTCAAAACAACAAGCTGCATTGGCCCCAGCCAGTATGAGGACCAGAGCGATGACAGCTCCACCCAGCAGTCTAACATGGGTGAAACCACCGCCGCTCCTGAGTCCCTCTGCTACTAGTGGCCTGAAGCTGGTAGCAGAGGACTCAGGAGCAATATCTGTTTTACCTGCAATATACCCGGGTGAAGCCCCCATCACAGTCAGCCCCTCATACCAGTCCTGAGCAATGTATTGATACATCACCCAGGCCTACTCATTTGTTCATTTATGTCTCTGGGACCTGCAAATCATATTAGCAGTGCTCTGCTCTTATTTCTGTATAAGGTCTACGACTCTTTCCAGTCTGAATGTTGAAAGGTAAACTAAAGTGTATGAGGCAAACTGATTGAAACTTCATAGTGTGTATGGGGGTGGCACTTTGAAGCACCCGAAACCACGATTTTAGAAAGCAGATTTCTCCTTTAACAAGTAGCCTCAATTATTCAAATAAATCTTATAGCAGAGAAAGGGCATAAAGTCAGAAAAATTATCCCACAATCATTCCAGTTCTTTTTTTTTTTTAAAGGCAACTTTGGGAAGAAGTTATACATAGCACCTTGCTGAATGGAACAATCCACCGCTTTCTTTCCCGACGTGTACTGTTGTAGGGTATCTCCCAACCTCCCTAAAGCCAATTGGGGGGGGGGTATATGAGAGGAGATGGGAGAAAACCCTGTTGCACTAGCAGGAGCCATTGCACTACAGATGACAGAGTAACCCACATTATTTTAAGACAACAGAGTACTGTATTTTTCGCTCTATAAGACGCACTTTTCCCCTCCTAAAAAGTAAGGGGAAATGTGTGTGCGTCTTATAGAGCGAATGCAGGCTGCGCAGCTATCGCTGAAGTCAGAAATCCCGCTGAAGTCACCAATCCCTCTTGCTCTTCTGGCTTCAGGGATAGCCACGCAAAGCCTCTTGAGCGCAGAGGGAGTGTTCCTCCGTCTTCGCTCAAGAGGCTTTGCGTTGCTTTCTTATTTCTTGTTTTCCTACTCTAAAAACTAGGTGAGTCTTATGGTCGGGTGTGTCTTACAGAGCGAAAAATACGGTAAGTGTAAGAGCATTCCCATATAATATTCTCATTTAATACAAATAGTCTTCCTTCAGATCCAATAACAAAAGTAAGCTCAAGAAAAGTGGCAATTCATTTCATGCAAAGCAAGACTCTTCAGATTGAAGGTGGTTTTATTTTACCTCACAAAGGAGTAAATCAATTATGTGGAAGACCATGCAGAGTGGGAACTTGGCAGTGAAGAGGGTGAGAAACCACTGGGATGCATACATGTGAGCTTCCAAGTTCTGTTTCAAGAAATGGTTATACAAATCCGGAATCTGCTCCTAGAGGTAAAAGAGAAAGTTGACTCCATCTTCTGCTCTCTGAAGTATTTATTTCTATGCAGGCTTCTAAGAATGAAATACTTCATTACAAATGCCAAAATACATTTTAAGTTGATACCTGTTTTGCTATCCTGCTGCTTATCCTACTAATATACCTACAAACACGTACATTTTCTTATGATTGATTTCTGTGACACCTGGAGGGCACTCAACAACATTGGGATGGCGCCTCCTCCGAGGAGAAGAAGAAGAAGAGAAGAAGAGTTTGGATTTGATATCCTGCTTTATCACTACCCTAGGGAGTCTCAAAGCGGCTCACATTCTCCTTTCCCTTCCTCCCCCACAACAAACACTCTGTGAGGTGAGTGGGGCTGAGAGACTTCAGAGAAGTGTGACTAGCCCAAGGTCACCCAGCAGCTGCATGTGGAGGAGCGGAGACGCGAACCCGGTTCCCCAGATTATGAGACTACCGCTCTTAACCACTACACCACACTGGTGCAGAGCAGACATGCAGGGTCCACAGCTAACCAAAAGAACAATTAAATCAGGGTGAGTAATTAAATCACATGTACAGCGGAGGCAAAAGCCACCAGCTCCTCCTGCAACTGGTTAGTCTCAGAAAGAAGGTTCGAGCCCCACACTGGACAAAAGATTCCTGCATTGCAGGGGGTTGGACTAGATGATCCTTGTAGCCCATTCCAACTCAATGATTCGATGACAAACGCCTTCTGGGGGTATCAGAAAACAGAAATTCACTATAAGGGAAAATCTATTTCCTCATGTGGATCCCAGAGGACACTCAACAACACAGGGTTGCATTACAGCAGTATACATTATGGTTTTTTCATATTTTGTTTTTTATCTTCACATTTTACAATATAATCACACATCTGAATTTACAGATCCAACTGAAACATCCAATCATCGACACACACACACACACACACACACACACACACACACACCCGCTTTCTGTGGTTACTTATGTTAAATATTTTCCCACTGCATTTCCAGGTCATATCTATCTACTAGTCATCATTTATGTTATATTTCAGTTATTCTCACTGCACACTTTTATGTCAGTCCGGCTACTGATTTAAGTTGGTTACAAGAAGTCTTCAGATAATCAATAAATTTTCCCCATTCTATATCAAAACATCTCTCTTCTTGATTTCTTAATCTTCTGGTAAATTTCGCCATTTCTGCACTCTCCATCAGTTTTTGTTGCCCAACTTCCTTAGTTGGAACCGATTCTTCTTTCCATCCCTGGGTCTACAATGTGTGGGCAGCCCGGCTGCCGTGGAAGCATACCTAGATAGTTTGTTTTATTCGTTGTGTACCTCTAAACCTATTATTCCTAAAGGAAAAGCTGGGTGTTTTTTGTTTTTTACAAACGTTATCTTCAGCATTTTTTCCAACTCATGATATATCATTTTCCATTATGCTTTTGCTACCTTGCAAGACCACTACATATGAAAAGGGTATCCTCTTTCTCCTTACACTTCCAACAGGTATCTGATTCTGACTTGTACATTTTTGCTAATTTACTGGGAGTCAGATACCATCTATACATCATTGTCATTTAATTTTATTTTATCCCATAACATGCAGTAAATTTCATATCAACATTCCATAGTCACTCCCACTCTGTCATTTCAATATTATGACCAATATATATTCCTCAGTGTATCATTGATGATTTCACCTGTTCATCTTTTGTTTGCCATTCTAATAGCATCTTATACATTTTAGACAATGATATTATTATTATTATTATTATTATTATTAATCTAACAGGTTTCTTTCTAATTGCGATGTTTGAGTCGAAAAGCCATTCCTCTTATCTAATTTAAATAGTTCACTAAGCTGATGATACTGCAGTCAACTTGATACCAAGTTGGTAACAGTATACATTCTGGATGGACTTCTGAAAACCAGAAGTTATTACTTTACAATCCTTCACATTTTTTTAATGCTGAAAGCAGAATCTGCTGAGCAAACAGAATAAATTATATAAACCTTTGCAAATGTGTGGACCAAGGCCTAAATGTCCTCATCAGGAAAACTACCCTTGAAAGCTGCCAAAGCAGCTGCCACGCTTAGAGAGTGGGCTGCAATACCCACCAGTAGCCTCTTGACCAAGCTCTGACTGGCCAAGACAATAGATCATGTCATCCACCAATAGATGGTTGCTTTAGAGACTCTGGTACCCAAACATCTGTTCAAGAAGGAAATGAATAGGGACTCTTGTTTTCCAAGGGTATGTCATCCTATCTAAATAGATGTGAAGCGTCTTAGTCATATCCAGCTTGTGCCAGTCTTGTTCCTTAGGGTGCACTGACTTAGGGCATAGCCAAAGTAGGGATATTTCCTGTGACACATGGAAAAGTGTGTCAATTTTGGAATAAAAAAGGAATGGGGCCTAGGGGCTACTTT
Source organism: Podarcis muralis (assembly GCF_964188315.1). NCBI lineage: Eukaryota > Metazoa > Chordata > Lepidosauria > Squamata > Lacertidae > Podarcis > Podarcis muralis. Next base: position 4,750,730 of record NC_135659.1, on the reverse strand, counting down.
GTATGAAGAAAGCACAGCTGGGAGTTTCCCAATAAGATCTGTACTCTCCAAGCTGACAGAATGGCTCCCAGGAATACTGTCTTATGCACAAGCACTGTCAGTGAACATTTAGGGTCATGACATAAATGGTAGGCCCAGGAGAATGATGAAGACCCAGCTGAAATTCCAAAAAGGAAATCTATGAACTGAAGTGATGGTTAAGGAACCATTTCACATGCCAGACAAAGCGATGGAGCGCTTCTCCTTATAACCTAGAATGCTTGCCAGGGCTGCATGTTGCTTCTTAATGTAGCTGGTACTGAAGCCCTTGCCCAAGCCTTTACTGTTTAAATCCTAAAACCTATTTGAAAACTGTGATCCATAGTCTTGCCACTCCCATGAGACTTCCATTTGCAGTATTTATCTGGATGGTACAGGGTCACATTCCATTTCTTCCACTGTTTACAGATTACCGTTTGAGCTGCAGCCATAAATAACTCACAGAGTGCGTATCCAAACTGTGCCATTAAAATTCCACTCTGGAGTCCTTCCTCAGCACACAGTTGAAAGCAAGATCTTCTCTCAAATAAGCCTCTTTACCACATTTGTTCGGCAGCAGTTCATTCCCAACTGCATTACTCCATCAGCACTCCTAGTCCAGTCCAGGAATAATTTTAAAGTCCATTCAGCCTTGGTTGGGGGGGGCAGATCTTAGTAAAACCTTGTTAAATTCTTTGTTGAGCATAAATCAAAAGCCTCCCCCCTCTTTTCTGAAGAGCACAGCAGCGGCTACACATGTCTCTTTCATTTTGCAGGGGAGGACAAGAAGAAAGGAGACCATCTGAAAACCACAAGAAAGCACAAAGCACCTCGTCCTCCCCCTTCCTGCTCTGAAGCTTCAAAGAAAACATTCAGATACCTTCAAAGAACCAAGCCCAGTCCTTTAGGCGGCTGACTGGTTGCAGCCCATTAGCATATGTTGGTCTAGGAGCACCTCTTGATTAATGTCAATTGTCTGAATTATGGAGGAACCAACCACAAATTAGCCAGAGATGGAGGCTCGTCCATGGCAGGGACACACTCCCAGGTCGTACCCGCTGTGCATTTCAAGTTGGCAGACACGGGCTTGCGCGGCACAGCGGGATGCAGTGAGCTCCTCAGAACCCACTGGGGAACACTGCCAGGATTTTTGCCTCATAAATCCTGGCTTTGCCCTGCCTGAATCTCCTTCCCTTCGCTGCCTCCAGAGTGCAGCGAGGAGCAGCCACCATTGACTCGTGACATGGCCAGAGACCCTCTTCAAGAAATATTTGATGGGTTTACAGGTTGTCGGAGTCAGCCAGCACCTCTGCCCAAACAGACAACCCTGACAAAAAATGAATTTGTGACAAAGGTCTGAAAGACTCCAACTGACACCTCAATCCCCCTGAATAAGGTGAGGCCTCCACATTCTTATTACAGGGATCTCTAGGTCCACTTTCATAATCTGTGCTCACTCTACTCCCATCCTTAAGGACTGGATAAAAATGTCAGGGTTAAGTTACTTCCCAACCTTTGAGTGTAGTGGGGCAAGAGAATTTACTTGGTTTAAATTCCATTTCTCATTCCCTTCCATCTGAGTGGATGGTTTTGAGGTGGCCTTGAGGCTTTGGCTTGCCTTGGTGGACTCAAGATTGCTAAGAGGAGCCTGTGGAGGAGCTGGTAGATTAAGACCTATGACCCCTCTTACATTTCTGTCTGGATTTGCCTCCATTCTTTTTGTATTTGTGCTTTTTATATTTGCGAATCTCTGAAAATCATAGCAAGATGGGGTGGGGAGAACCCCTTGAATTTCTTGAGCCACCAATTCCTTCACTGGCCCCAACTCTGGATCAATCTGGAAAGGAGGCATTTGCAATACTCACCACACCAATTCTTGGCACCAAAAATGTATTCTGTGTGCTGAGTGTCCTCTTACCTACCCTATAGAAGAGGAGAGATGGCTGGACTGCCTTCATTTGATACTGCTTTCTTTGACTGAGTTATAGAACTGATGGGGACTTCCATGATATAACTGCACCTAACCCTGGACTCTCCCACTCAACCCAGTGCTGGGAGCGGGATAAGGATGCAACAGCAACTACCTGTAGTTTCCCTTAAGTGTCCTTGTTACCCTTCTCTATCAGGGGAGGAACAGAGAAGCAGAAGTATAAACTAAAGACAAAAGGTTCTGAATCCAAGGCTGGCCTGATAGGTCAGGGTGGCCTCAACCTCTGGAGAAACAAGAAGATGTATCCTGCCATTCTGTTCCAGTGGAGGCACCATCCCACTGTTGTCAAATACCCCAGGAGTATCCCAGTGTTGTCAAATACCCCAGGCCCAGGAGAACACTTCAATTATACCAATAAAATGTGAAAGTAAATTTAAAGATGTATCATTTCTTCTTTAGAGAGCAGGAAGCTAGGATATAATAAAGACAATACAGTGGTGCCCCGCAAGACGAATGCCTCGCAAGACGAAAAACTCGCTAGACGAAAGGGTTTTCTGTTTTTTGAGTCGTTCCGCAAGACGAATTTCCCTATGGGCTTGCTTCGCAAGACGAAACGTCTTGCGAGTTCTTGCGAGTTTGTTTCCTTTTTCTTAAAGCCGCTAAGCCGTTAATAGCTGCTAATAGCCACTAAGCCGCTAACAGCCGTGCTTCGCAAGACGAAAAAACCGCAAAACGAAGAGACTCGCAGAACGGATTAATTTCGTCTTGCGAGGCACCACTGTATGATATTTCTGTATGGAGATAACCTTTCATATGAAATAGATTATAATTTTCCAGTTAAACAAATGCAATGAGACCAATGGCAGTCCTTTTACTGGAAGTAACTTCACAAAATAAAGTATGCACAAGAAATGCACACTTATTTCCACACACATCAGTTCTCAGGAGAACACTAAAGGTTTCAATGGTCCCTTCCCTTGGTTTAACCTTTTTATAATGTAAAGATGAATTCCTGAGCCAGAGCTTACCTGTATAAGTTTCTCCAACTGGTAAAATTTGCTGCGAAGATCTTCTAAGTTGTTTTTATAGAGGTCCCGCAGGCCATAGTCATACATTATCCTCACCAGCACACAGAATGCTTGCTCTTCAGGCATCTGCATGGAAACCATTTAAATGAACAAAGTGGCCCTCATGTGAGCTCTGTAATGCTTTAGCCCTAGAATGTATTGTACATAGAGGATTATATGCAAAGAGTGCAAAGCAAGCAAACAAAAGCATTTCTCTAAATATTGCATTTAGAAATTACATTTGATTTTGTGAACAGCAAGTTCTATTATTCTATAAATTATGGGCCTTACAATACATGCACCTGCCATTTTAGTTATAGTACTAGTGATGCTGCTGAAGTGCAAGTTTTCCTAGCTGACAAAATACAAATATATTTCAAGGTGAACTCGCTCAAACCTGAAAACAGTTTTCTAAACCTGTTCTATAAGTACAACGGGAGCCCTACCTGATAAAGTGTTTCTGTCCTAGTGACAGAGAATAAAGCTAACAAGCAAGTTAAGCATTTGTGCAAGTTTAGCAATGGAGCAATAAGGCCAAGGCAGTCAACTCTCCACCTTCTGATCTTACAAATTCCAGGTTCCTAAGTAAACAAACTCAATAAATAACAATGACAGATATAAAGGTAGAAATCCAGAAGTGTGAGCGCTGTCCAGTGTGTTTCATAGAGGGCTACAGATCCATGTACTCAAAACTAACTTTCTCAGGAAAGGAGCGTGAAGAACTGAAGCAAATAGTGGTGACAAGAGACGAAGTTATAGGCTTTATAGGCAAATTAAAATCTAAGCAATCATTGGGTCCTAACAATATCTACCTGAGAATTCTTGAAGAACTCAAATATGAAATTGCTGAAAACCTTACAATAATATATAACTTGTCTCTCAGATCAATTTCTATACCCAAGGACTGGAAAGTGGTAAATTTATCACCAGTTTTTAAAGGGGGGGTCCATGGGGGATAGTTAGCTTAATATCTGCTCTGTGAAAACTGGTAGAAATAATTACTGAATATAGAATTATCAAGCATTAAAAAAATGCATTTTGTTGAGGAACCAACATAGGATTTACCTTTGCACAACCTATCACAAAAATCTTTTAGAGTTTTAGAGGGCATAAAGAGACAGATGAGCCAATACATAATGTGCCCCATGGCTTTCAGAATTAGATACAACTTGCCAAAGACTTCCGAGTAAGCTTTGCACCATGGGATGACAGGCCCTCTTGCGGATCAGAAAAAGGTTAAAGAGTAGGAATCAGAGTGTAATAATAAATGGGCAATTCTCAAAATGGAGGGGCATTTACAAATGTGGAATGAGTATTACGTAGCACCTGTAACAGTACCAGTTCTGCAGATCAAAGCAGTCGAGTGGGCAAATATGGGAGTGGAAAATGGAGGAAGCTAGAGGCAGCTAATCAAAGAACGAAGTAGTCCTGTTCTAGTTTAATTCTGGACAAAAGGAAGTAGCAAGAAAATAGGATTAAACAGGAAAGGGAATCTTACAAGTATTTGAGATATGGAAAGCAAAAATCTTTTAACTGCTTTTGCTCATTAAGCAAGAACATCATTTCCATGGTGTACTCACGTGCAGCAGCAGAACAGCAGCTAGAAAGGAATGACCCTGACAATAACCAATTTCTTCATCATACACTGAATATGCCTGTAAGAAAAAGGCAAGTTTTATTACAATAGTGAATAATGTCAGTCCATGATCACAATTCAGGTGATGGTACAGAGAGCAATGTGGTCTTTCCAGAATGGCCTGTTCTAGTGCTTTATTTAAAAAGGTGTAAACTTAAAACTTAGCCTGCAACGCTCCACTGCTATGACAGACTAGGGTTGGACACTGAAGTTGCAGGCAGTTGTCATGACTTGTCCGCAAAGTGTTAAGATGGTAAACATTACATTACATAAGCCAGCATCAATGGATTAGAGGCCCCTTCCCAGCTCTTGTCCATCCCTCAGATAAGGGAGTAGCTGACAGGTAGACAGCATCAGAAGCCTCTCCTTCCCCAACTAACTGAACCAAAATGAAGGCTTCAAAGTTTCAAAGCAGATAAACATGTATGAGTTCGTTCTTGCAGCAATTAACAATTAGCCCAGGAGTTATCTTGACTACCAATTTCACCATTTTGAACTACGCAGGCAGCTGTGACTCTGCCGCAGCAAAACTCTGCAGTCTTTTGGCACTGGTTTTTATCAGTCAGGGCATACTTAATCACTTGCATCGGATAAATTAAGATTCCTGCCCCAAAATATTATGCAACTTTAAATAAACTAAAAATCTTATGGTATCTTAAAGACGCTTGGCTAATGAAGATACCTTATGCACCAGGTGAATTACTATTACTCCTAATAAATACTATTTCCGTTAGAAGTAGGGAGCGGGGATACAAAGTGTCATGGACTGACACCAAGGCAGAAAAAGTTCACTGAACAAATGAAAAGGAAGCAGCAATTAAGTATATGTGTGTGCATGCAGATAAATCTGAAAGTACGATTCAGTGAATAAAAACAGACTACATGCACGCAGAGGAGGAACCCAGGAAGGATGTCTAATGAGTTGGTTAACAGGGAAGATTTTGGATGCAAAGTCTGCAACAGGTAAAGTGGTAAAGGGTGAAGGTAGCCTACACTTTGGGAGATACTGCAAACATGTAATTCCTTCCTCTCAAATCCTTTTTAAAACAAAATTATGGTAGTACTATTCATGATTTTGCTTGGATAAAGTTTAAAGTTAGGGGACGCGGTTGGCGTTGTGGTCTAAAACCACTGAGTCTCTTGGGCTTGCCAATCAGAAGGTTGGCAGTTCGAATCCCCACAACGGGGTGAGCTCCCGTTGTTCAGTCCCAGCTCCTGCCAACCTAGCAGTTCGAAAGCATCTCAAAGGGCAAGTAGATAAATAGGTACCGCTCTGGTGGGAAGGTAAACGGCATTTCCGTGCGCTGTTCTGGTGTCGGTGTTCTGTTGCGCCAGAAGCTGCTTAGTCATGGTAGCCACATGAACCGGAGAAATTGTCTGCAGAGCAGACAAACGCCGGCTCCCTCAGCCTGTAAAGCGAGATGAGCGCCACAACCCCAGAGTCATCTGCGACCTTTTTAAAGTTTTGATAAGCCGAAGTACCATATTTACTCAAGTCTAATGCACCATCAAATCTAAAGTGCACATCAATTTTCAGAACCTTGAAACAAAAAATATTATTTGCTGGCGAATGTAAAGGTGCCATCGGATCGAATGTGCAATTAATTTTTGCAACATAATTTGGTCAAAAAAGGTGAGCATTAGATTGAAGTAAAGATGGTTGTATTTTTCCAGGTGCAAAATTCATTGCCAAACATAGAGAAAGAGACATTAAAAAACTGCTTTATTTCTTTAAGGAATCTGGGACTAATGAATTAAAGCAATCTGGACACTATAGTGCTGTGATATTTATTCTGCTTGCATTGATTGCCCAAGGACTTCATCTATGTTTGAAATAAATAATATCCTTTTACTAAAACATGATGAGAACAGGGAGCCCAAGATAGGAGTGTCCTTAAACATTTGTTCCTTTTTCCCCACCACATCACATAATCCTCTTGTGTCTGAATAGGCTATTACTACTGTTCATAATTTTGCATTGATGGTAGCTTCGATTCCCCGCTCCTCCACATGCAGCTGCTGGGTGACCTTGGGCCAGTCACACTTCTTTGAAGTCTCTCAGCCCCACTCACCTCACAGAGTGTTTGTTGTGGGGGAGGAAGGGAAAGGAGATTGTGAGCCGCTTTGAGACTCCTTAAAGGGAGTGAAAGGTGGGATATCAAATCCAAACTCTTCTTCTTCATCCATTGTTACAACCCCACATGGACAAAGAGTTTTAAATTTCCCAATAAGGTAATAATAACAAATAATTTTACCATTCACTCCTACCAAGCATCCAGATAAGACAGGAAATAATTACTTTTAAAGTTCATGTGATATTTGTGATCAAAACCATTTGGATCTCTGAAACAATCTCTGATATGAAAAGCTTATATTTTTCCTTGAAATGACAGAATTCTTCTCTGATAAAAAAATACTACATTCATTACCACATTTCTTCTGACAAGCCCTAAAATGATTCTAACTGGCAGAATTGACAAGAAAGTTAAAAAAGAGAGAGAGAGAGAATACATGTGGTCTTTGAATGAATGCTTTGTACAAGTACAACAATAGGTACTAGTATTTAAATATATAAAAGTGAAAATTCTCTCCCCTTCATCTTCTCCATACAAAGACAGCAGTGTTTCTTCAAATGGAAAGACAGACAATGGATGCAGAAATTTCCTTTGCTAAATAAAGGATGCCACCTTCTGTGCTACTGTTTTCCATGTGGCATCAGAATGAACTTGGTTTCAAGGCAACACAGGCAAGGCTAAACCATATAATTTTGCAAAGACACCTGGGTGGTAAGAAGAGAAGACTATATAATGGTTTGCGTCTTGCCTGATAATACATGGCAGATGTGTCATCTGCCAGCAAGCAAGATTTTTAATGCCAGGAAGCCATGGGAGTGTTCTTGTCAGTGTTCCAAATTCAAAGTAGGAGCAACCTTGTTTTGTTTGGACCCTTCTATACAGAACCTAAACTTTAAGTGAGCACCAGAATTTGACATTATTGCAGACTAGAACACAAAATGTTTAGATTGTATAATAGTTGGGGGGACCTGACTAGAGACTACAAAAGCATATATATATATAAAGTTAAAATCAAGAAGGTTCTACCCATTGTTTATCAGAGAAAAGATGACATGAATTCTGAATCAGTAACGCACTGGTTAGTTAAGACTATAATTATTAATTCAGTATTAATTCAAATCATATGAACACATGTCTATTGTTAAAAAATCTAAGAGCAGATTGTGGAAATCCACAATAATTATCTACAGTATAGTGGGTGGTATTTAACTACTTTTTACTAAGAAATACCTATTACAATTAATGGACTCACCTTAAGACTAAGATAGGTCCATTAATTTTAACAGATCTATTCTGAAATTAATGAACTAATTTCAGTGGGTCTACCCTGAGTAAAATGTAGTTATCATCCATCATGTCCATAGAAAGTTTCTTCCCAATTCCAAGCCAGTTAATTATTAATTTACAATGCTGGGGGGAAAGTTCCAACTGTATAGATTTGCTTTTAAAGCCTCAAAAAATTAAAAATACTGAAGTACAGCTTGTGCTGATACAGAAAAATAAAACTCCATTTTAGTTCAAGTACTGCAGAAAGACATCATAGGTGCAACATGAAGAAGTCAAACAATTATTTAAACAGAATGTGGCCGATCACAACTGCTGCATGATGAGAAATGGCTGCTCTTTCTTCCTCCAAGCTTTGAACTTCAACAACACACCCTGAGCAGACGTAACTGATATTTTTGCAGTCAACCATCCTCCTTCTAAATTGATAACTAAGGTGCAAAGTAAGAACATAAGATGAGCCCGCAGGATCAGGCTGCCATGAAGTAGTGATCCTGTCAGTGGCATAGCTAAGGCTTTTACTGCCCGGGGCAGTGGCTGTTTTGCCACCCCTCTCGCTGTTCCTCATGCGAGAGTCCTGTCAATTTGCCACGGGCCTGCCCTTCCTTTCTCTCCCCCCACTGCCGCTTCCCAAGGGGTGGGGAGGAACTCAGTTCTTGTCACTTCAGACTCCACCTCTTCTTTGCTTTACTTAAGGCCTCATCATGTTCTTTGTTTCTCTTGCTTCAACCACAGACGGAGCTCAAGCACCTATTCCTGCCTTGCAAAAGCACCCAAGAATAGTGCAAAGCAGGAGCAATAAGGGAGGATGTAATCTCTCATACCTGCATGCTACTTCTGGGAACAGCCATAAGTACAGTGCTCAAGTACAGTGGATTTAGGCTGATGGGCCTTCTCGCAGCCCAGCTAAATCCTACTTAGGGCAGACCCTTTGAAATCAATGTTTGGATTTTTAATTCATTTCAGTGAGTCTACTCTGAGTAGGCTAGCACCCAAGGCGACCATGTGTGTGTGTGTGTGTGTGTGTGTGTGTGTGTGTGTGAGAGAGAGAGAGAGAGAGAGAGAGAGAGAGAGAGAGAGAGAGAGAGATGTAAATTTACATAGCAGGAGGAGGGCAAACGAGGGCTGAGAGCAAATGTAAAAAGGATGGGACAGCTGCATATTCCTGCATTGCAGAGGGTTGGACTAGATGATCCTCAACAGGGTCTCTTCCAACTCTACAATACTATAATTCTAGGGGAAAGGAGCCAAAAGGGCAAAATCGCTTCCCAAAGGTGTCTTTCCACGTGAGAAAGGATTTAAAGTGAGGCAGGAAACAGTTAAGCAGGGAGATGTGGAAAGGTGTGAGGGGAACGCATGCACACACACACACACACACACACACACACAGATAGATGAGAGTTTAGAGAGACAGAGAGACAGAGAAGGAGGAAAGAGTCAGCCTGTTAATTTGTTCGCAATTTCAAAAACGCAGCCCATTACAGTGGTACCTCAGGTTACATACGCTTCAGGTTACATACGCTTCAGGTTACAGACTCCACTAACCCAGAAATAGTGCTTCAGGTTAAGAACAGTTTCAGGTTAAGAACGGACCTCCGGAACAAATTAAGTACTTAACCCAAGGTACCACTATACTCAAGAAAAGAAACCCGTGAATACCTGAGTGTAGGTGCTCAAGAGATACAGAGTGTGTGGCAGCGAAGAGAGAAGCGGCTCCATGCAGCTCCCAAGTGCTGGTGGGACGTCTCGCTTTTCCCTCTCGCCTGCCTCTGCCTCCCGGCGGTGGCTTTAAGGGCGATGCCCGAGCCTGAGTGGGTTCAGGGGGCAGCAGCACAGGCACACGCTCCCCCATCGGCGGGGGGGGGGGGACGACCCCGTGGAACCGCCAGTGCAATTCTTGCATGTTTCCTCTGACCTTAGAGGCAGAACATAGCTATGCTGACTCCTTATCCATACGCTCTCCACTACACAGCGTCGAATTCAGCCACGTTTCACTGCATTTGTTGACTGAACACCCCCCTCAGTGATGACACCCGGGGCAGCCTGCACCCACCACTCTTCCCTCCCTACGCCACTGGATCCTGTAAGCAAGTATTGCTGGGGTGGGGCCCCTCAGGCAGGTGGTAACAACTAGTCCCCAAAGTGGGAGAATGTGATGGGGCTGGCTGATTGCCAGCATCCCCCAGCCCCTATAAATCTTTGAGTTAACCTGCCGGGAGGGAGAGAGAACAGGCTGTGTATTAGACTCGCTGCCTGATGTTCTTTAGCTGGTGCCAGAGAAGGAGCCAACGAAGCTTGGTAACCAGTTTGGGACCTTCATGTGATGGATTAGTAGCTTGAAGGAAGGACTCGGGAAAGCCACCCCCTCCTTCACACAGGCCAGTGGCCCAGCATCCTGTTCTCACAGTGGCCAGCCATGGGAAGCATGGCATTTTTATTCAAATGTAATCTAATTGGAGATTTTTGTTTGACACTGTTATGCCTAGCCCTAACCTAGTACAAGACACAGAGTACTCAGAGGATGACTCAGACACCCCACAGGTTGAGGAGCTTGAGGAGTACAGAAACCAATGATGAGGGGACACCCCCCCCCCCGAAGGGCCACCCTTGGAGCTGTCTGTGGACCCACCCTCCAGTGCTCAACAACAACGGTACCAAAATGTCCAGGACAAAATGACAACATAACATGTGTCCTTGGATATCTTTTAATATCTTTATGAGCCCCCTTGCCCAGATTGTCTGAAACTTTGGGCTGGGCTGTCATCAATATGCAGATGAAACCTAGCTTTATCTGTTGATGGACGGTCATCCTGACTCGGCCCCGGACACACTGACCAGATGCTTGGAAGCTGTGGCTGGATGGTTGTGTGGGAGCCGGGTGAAGTTAAATCCTTTGAAGACAGAGGTCCTCTGGCTGGGTCGGGACGACATGGGGTTGGGGGGCCAACTCCCATCTCTTGCGAGGGCTCAATTAATGCCAGTGCACTCTGGGTGTAACCTTCAACGCCTCTCTATGGAGGCGCAGGTTGAAGCTACAGCAAAAGTGGCATTTTTCAATCTCCACTGTATTAAGCAGTTGGTCCCTTACCTTTCTTGCCCTGATCTGGCCACTGTGATCCATGCGATGGTCACCTCCAGGCTTGATTACTGTAATTTGCTCTACGCGGGGCTGCCCTTGAAGCTGACTCAGAAACTCCAGCGGGTGCAGAATGCCGCGGCAAGACTCCTTACGGGGTCCTCGCCCTGAGATCACATTCATCCAGTGCTTTACCAGCTGCACTGGCTCCCGGTGGAGTACAGGGTCAGGTTTAAGGTGCTGGTTTTGACCTTTAAAGGCCTATGCGGCCTAAGACCCTCGTACCTACGGGACCGCCTCTCCTGGTATGCCCCGCGGAGGACCTTAAGGTCCATAAATAACAACACTTTGGAAGTCCCAAGCCCCAAGGAGGTTAGATTGGCCTCAACCAGGGCCAGGGGTTTTCAGCTCTGGCCCCAGCCTGGTGGAACCACAGGAGATCAGGGCCCTGTGGGATTTGACATCTTTTTGTAGGGCCTGCAAGACAGAGCTGTTCCACCTGGCCTTTGGGCTGGACTCAGTCTAACCCCCCCTCTCATTTATTTATTTTTGATGGAACCCCTTATATGGGATTTGTATATAAATTTTCCCTCGGCTCTTTTTGCTGGCCTATGTAGGACCAGCATGGATAGTTGGCCCCGGTGAATATTTGGCGTTTTCTCCTCTTACGGCTTTGATCTTTAGGCTACCACTAAAACGAGGCTGCATTTTAAGCTGCATTTTAAACTGTATTTTAACTTATATTTTAATCAACTTTTTTGTTTTTGTTTTAAATGTTTCTACTGTATTTATATTCAGTGTTAGCTGCCCTGAAGGGCCTGGGAAGGTGGGGTATAAATAAATTATTATTATTATTATTATTATTAGAACCAAACTTGTACTCAGGCTTCTAGTCCAGCGTCTTCTTTTTCAGCAGACATTTTAAGGAAGTTTTCTGCTTTAATTATTATTTTTCATTGAATTTATCCACCGTATGCTTCTATGGATGCTCATGCTTAGTACTACTACTACTAATAATAATAATGATGATGATGATAGTGCTGTCCAGTGGCAGCAGCTCTCCAGGGTTTCAGGCAAGGGACCCTCTCAACTCTAACTGGAGATGCTGGGGATGAAATCTGGGACCTTCTGCAGGCAAAGCAAGTGCTCTGCCATTGAGCTATGATCCTCCCCCACCTGCTTTAGTGTTGAGGGTCCCACAGAACTTTGTATCTGCCATTTAGGAGACAACGTGAAAGTGCTGCTGAAGGCAGCCAATTAACCAAGTTGAGACTGACAAAACTAAAAATAATTCCAACAGATACTGCCCAGTAGGCACAACTGCAGCAGGTTGATTTTAGGTCCCATTTTCCAAGGGATAATGCTTTGCAGTCACATATTGGCACAGGAAATAACCACATGGTAGGCCCTGCAGGAGCTCATTATGTAACTTAGCCCCCTATACAAATGAGCAGCAGCTTTCTAGCAGACATGTAACAATGAAATAATTTCCAATTATAACTTCAATTTAAAATGCACTTTCCTTTCAAAGCCACCCAGCCTCCTGAAACAGGGCTGCTTAAGGCTGATATGAAACATTCTGCATTTAGAAGAATATCAATGCAGAGCAGGACAGAGGACAGGCGTACACTTGGCAATCCTAACTGGGATCCTAATCCTTATCAATATATGTGAAAAGTGCAATCAATGCATCGGAGTGAATTTTGTAGGTCACTAGATTTCTGAAGATGTGCCGATATAGATGACAATACCTATATAAACCAAAAGCCAAATACTGCATCAGTAGCAGCTTGAGCATGTGTTTTCAAAGACAAATGTTTAACAGCTACATTAAGTGTACAGGTACAAGGCCCAATACATTTGCTCAACTCATAGCAGAGGAGCAGCCCAGCAAAGAACTGGAGTGCAAAAAAGGGGGAAGAGGTATACATTGCAACTAAGGGTAGAGTAAGTGCCTCATTCAATGGCTTTTCAATCTTACACCCTGCTTTCAAAATGTATTTAAAACTCTTTGTTGAAAAATAGAGAAGAGATGATCTGTTTTGTTTTTGTTCTTTTGACAGAGTATTAACCTGGACAAGCTGGTATATGGAGTCTACCAAAACATATTAAATTCTACTCATTAAAATCACAGCAGTTGTTTCTCTGATAAACACAACTTGCTTTAACTTGAAAATGTGAAACAACATCCCTCAAATTAAATTATGCATTGCTGTCACAGCAATCCAAGAGCTAAGATGAGGACTTTTACCAATTAATTTGATTCCCTGTAGTAAAACACCTTTGAATATACATGCAAGCAAAAAGTAGGTCATCAGTATTATTCCACAATGTATCAAATCCTAGAAAATTAATCTGTTTATATGATGGGGAAAGGAAATGCGTGAAAAAATAGTTATTGCCAAACATCTGACTTGGCCAGTTCCCTTCTAGGAAGCCCTTTGCAATTGTTACTTTCTCAGTAACTACCTTAAATCTTTTATGTTCTATTTCTAGGTACATGTAAGAGGACATCCCATGCTTATAAATGAAAAAGATCATCTACAGAAGAGGAGGCTATACCAAAAATTTGTTAGATAATAAAATGGTTTCTCATACATACAAATACACAAGTCCTCAAAGTCCAGCATTTGAGACAAAAAATACAGGCGATTCCCCACTTACGAGGGGTTTACGTTCTGGCCTTTGTGTGCATAAGTGAAATGTGTAAGTGGGAAACTTCATTTTTTAAGTGACTTTGTTTTCCATTTCCACCCCCTTCCTGCACTTTCATTTGGAAGGGTAGGAGCAGAACCAGGGTCATCTAAAGCAGTGTTTCCCAACCGGTGTTCCGCGGCACACTAGTGTGCCGTGAGACGTTGCCTAGTGTGCCGTGGGAGGGAGGCGGGCGAGTCGGGCGGCGAGAGGCGGGGCGGCGGCGGCGAGCACACGCGGGGCGGCGAGCGAGCTCCCTCCCACATCCCATCGCCGCGAATGCAGGCTTTCGCTGAAGCCTGGAGAGCGAGAGGGGTCGGTGCGCACCGACCCCTCTTGCTCTCCAGGCTTAAGGAAGCTATCCCCCCAGCCGCGCAAGCTCCCAGAGCGATGCCAAAGCTGCAAGCACCTTCGCCATCGCTCTCCGACCCGTTCGGGGGGCTGGGGACGGGAGAAGCTCCGGCTTCCCCCGCCCCCAGCCCGCGCAAGGTCCCAGAGCGATGGCGAAGGTGCGCGCCCCTTCGCCATCGTTCTCCGACCCGCTCTGGGGGCTGGGGACGGGAGAAGCTCCGGCTTCCCCCGCCCCCAGCCCGCGCAAGGTCCCAGAGCGATGCGGAAGGTGCGCGCACCTTCGCCATCGCTCTCCGACCCGCTCTGGGGGCTGGAGACGGGAGAAGCTCCGGCTTCCCCCGCCCCCAGCCCGCGCAAGGTCCCAGAGCGATGCGGAAGGTGCGCGCACCTTCGCCATCGCTCTCCGACCCGCTCTGGGGGCTGGGGACGGGAGAAGCTCCGGCTTCCCCCGCCCCAGCCCGCGCAAGGTCCCAGAGCGATGGCGAAGGTGCGCACACCTTCGCCATCGCTCTCTGACCTGCTCTGGCGGCTGGGGGCGGGGGAAGCTCGGGCTTCCACCACCCCCAGCTCCTGCAAGCTCCGGGAGCAATGGCAAAGGTGCGCTCACCTTCGCCATCGCTCTCGGACCCTTTCTGGGGGCTGGGGGTGGGGGAAGCTCTGGCTTCCCCCACCTCCAGCCCCGCAAGCTCTGGGAGTGATGGTGAAGGTGCGCTCACCTTTGCCATCGCTCTCGGACCCTTTCTGGGGGCTGGGGGCGGGGGAAGCTCTGGCTTCCCCCACCTCCAGCCCCGCAAGCTCTGGGAGTGATGGCGAAGGCGGCGAGCACACGCGGGGCGGCGAGCGAGCTCCCTCCCACATCCCATCGCCGCGAATGCAGGCTTTCGCTGAAGCCTGGAGAGCGAGAGGGGTCGGTGCGCACCGACCCCTCTTGCTCTCCAGGCTTAAGGAAGCTATCCCCCCAGCCGCGCAAGGTCCCAGAGCGATGCCAAAGCTGCAAGCACCTTCGCCATCGCTCTCCGACCCGCTCTGGGGGCTGGGGACGGGAGAAGCTCCGGCTTCCCCCGCCCCCAGCCCGTGCAAGGTCCCAGAGCGATGCGGAAGGTGCGCGCACCTTCGCCATCGCTCTCCGACCCGCTCTGGGGGCTGGGGACGGGAGAAGCTCCGGCTTCCCCCGCCCCCAGCCCGCGCAAGGTCCCAGAGCGATGCGGAAGGTGCGTGCACCTTCGCCATCGCTCTCCGACCCGCTCTGGGGGCTGGGGACGGGAGAAGCTCCGGCTTCCCCCGCCCCCAGCCCGCGCAAGGTCCCAGAGTGATGTGGAAGGTGCGCGCACCTTCGCCATCGCTCTCCGACCCGCTCTGGGGGCTGGGGACGGGAGAAGCTCCGGCTTCCCCCGCCCCCAGCCCGCGCAAGGTCCCAGAGCGATGGCGAAGGTGCGCGCACCTTCGCCATCGCTCTCCGACCCGCTCTGGGGGCTAGGGACGGGAGAAGCTCCGGCTTCCCCCGCCCCCAGCCCGCGCAAGGTCCCAGAGCGATGCGGAAGGTGCGCGCACCTTCGCCATCGCTCTCCGACCCGCTCTGGGGGCTGGGGACGGGAGAAGCTCCGGCTTCCCCCGCCCCCAGCCCGCGCAAGGTCCCAGAGCGATGCGGAAGGTGCGCGCACCTTCGCCATCGCTCTCCGACCCGCTCTGGGGGCTGGGGACGGGAGAAGCTCCGGCTTCCCCCGCCCCCAGTCCGCGCAAGGTCCCAGAGCGATGCGGAAGGTGCGCGCACCTTCGCCATCGCTCTCCGACCCGCTCTGGGGGCTGGGGACGGGAGAAGCTCCGGCTTCCCCCGCCCCCAGCCCGCGCAAGGTCCCAGAGCGATGGCGAAGGTGCGCACACCTTCGCCATCGCTCTCTGACCTGCTCTGGCGGCTGGGGGCGGGGGAAGCTCGGGCTTCCACCACCCCCAGCTCCTGCAAGCTCCGGGAGCAATGGCAAAGGTGCACTCACCTTCGCCATCGCTCTCGGACCCTTTCTGGGGGTTGGGGGTGGGGGAAGCTCTGGCTTCCCCCACCTCCAGCCCCGCAAGCTCTGGGAGTGATGGTGAAGGTGCGCTCACCTTTGCCATCGCTCTCGGACCCTTGCTGGGGGCGGGGGAAGCTCTGGCTTCCCCCACCTCCAGCCCCGCAAGCTCTGGGAGTGATGGCGAAGGTGCGCTCACCTTTGCCATCGCTCTCGGACCCTTTCTGGGGGCTGGGGGCGGGGGAAGCTCGGGCTTCCCCCACCCCCAGTCCCGCAAGCTCCGGGAGCCACTCTGGCTCCCATTCTGGGGGCTGGGGTCGGGGGAAGCTCGGGCTTCTCCCGCCCCAGCCCCGCGTCTGGGGGGGGGGTAATTTTTTTCCCTTTATTTCCCCCCCAAAATCTAGGTGCGTCCTATGGGCCGGTGCGTCCTATAGGGCGAAAAATACGGTAGTCAATATAGGCACAGAGTTAATTTTTTAAACATTTTCTAATTGTGGTGTGCCTCGAGATTTTTTTCATGAAACAAGTGTGCCTTTGCCCAAAAAAGGTTGGGAAACACTGATCTAAAGGGCAGCAGAGACCCCTTTCCTACTGCCCCTCGCCCTCAATCTCAGCCACGCAGCTGAGTCCACTGCAAGGAACAGCTCCCCCCCCCCCAATCAGCCGTTGAGCCCGGGGCAGCATAGCAGCAGAGAGAGCTCCTGCACACCATTTGGGTGGTCAGCATCGGAAACCTTTTTCACTATCAGCTTTAGAAGTATAATGAGTTTTCCCCCCAGAAGAGTATTCCCAAGTTCCGTGACCCCAGAGAAGCTGGGAAAGTTGCACAGATGAGACCTGCTGCAAAGCAGCTTTCTTGCCTCTCAGCTGATGAGCACAGCAGTGCAGCAGCAGGCCCCACACACCTTTTTCAAGCCAGCACCAGAGCCCTGCTCCTTCATAATCTACAGAAAAATTCTTCCGGGCTCCGGGAAAGGTCACAAGGACTCTCCAGCTCTCTTCTGCCATTTCCAGGTTTGAACTGAATTATTTCCTAGCACAGCGCATAACAGCGCATAAGGGGTGTTTCTATGCCTGTACTGCATTCCAGTGATGACATATTAGATGCCAATGTGGAGTACAACAATTAATGATCCCAGAGCTGATTAAATCCAGTTTGGATAGACCATAATAGAATTATAGAATATGGACCGAATGATTTAGATACAACTTCAACTTCCCCAATTTGATTAATAATCCTCTCCTAAACAGCAAATTTGTGGCAAAACAAGTTTGTTCTAATCCAATCTTTTGTTTGTTTGTTTGTTTGTTTGTTTGTTTGGTCTTCAGCCCATAATACTCTTACAACAATCCAAAGAAGGTAACTATTAATACCTCTTAATATTTAAGCAGTTATAAATAAAATAGTAAAGGTAAAGGGACCCCTGACCCTTAGGCCCAGTCGTGGCCGACTCTGGGGCTGCGGCGCTCATCTCGCTTTATTGGCCGAGGGAGCCAGTGTACAGCTTCCGGGTCATGTGGCCAGCATGTCTAAGCTGCTTCTGGCAAACTAGAGCAGCTCATGGAAAGGCCGTTTACCTTCCCGCCGGAGCAGTACCTATTTATCTACTTGCACTTTGACATGCTTTCGAGCTGCTAGGTTGGCAGGAGCAGGGACCAAGCAACGGGAGCTTACCCCATTGCGGGGATTCAAACCGCCGACCTTCTGATCGGCAAGTCCTAGGCTCTGTGGTTTAACCCACAGCGCCAACCGCGTACCTATAAATCAAATAAAAGGAGGCAAAGGATACTGCCCAGAAGATGGTTGAAGAGAACCTACAGCCAACAAATGGACCTTGCTCCCTTTAAGTCAAGCCTCTTGTGTTGTTACTGGGTGGTGGATAATGCTTGAATTATTTAAATAAAAATATCCTAATCTACTGATATATGTGTTGTAAAATACCATTGAGCAAATTAAATAATGAATCACTGATTACCTAAAATTGGCCCTTTGAATGATATAGATCACCTGTTTTTCCTTGCAGCACAAAAATATTATACTGCAGATGACTATTCTCACAGTACCATCACAGAATCACAAAATATTAAAACATTCAGTTACTATGGATGTTTGTATGTGATGCCAATAAAAGGTTTGATGACGATGAGAAAACATTCAGAAATGGCATTTAGAATAATATATGGAAGCTATTAAGATGTGTGTAAACTGTACTGATCATTGGGAGTGGGAGCTAGACTTTTCAATGCAAATTACATACAAATCTGGCCGTACCTTACAGATCTTATATAGAGATTCCTGCCCATCTCCTCCTGTATCTTTAAAATATTCATGAGCTGGGAATGTACGATGAATGTCTCGTGTAATGACACTCTCCTGGGATGAGTCCTGTGAAGAAAGGGAGAAAATAGCATATGCAAACTACACTTAAAATGAGGAAAGCAAGATACTTCAACACAGAATGAAAACATATACAGTACTTGACAGATTATAACACTACCAGCTGGCCAGAAGGCTTACCTCAATTGCAGGATGGAATCCAGAACATGTGCCCCATCTTAACATTTGCAGGAAATTATTAGCCATTTAATAGGGCAGCAGTAGTAACTGCTTCATGCAGCCGCAAAACAAAACGATTAGTTTTTCCACTTTGATGATACACTTTGGAGGAAGCCATAGTGGCCCTTGGCGGGGGTTACTGACTATAATTCCATCTCTTGATATAAGCAAACATGTCCCACCATTTTCCTATAGGAAAACAGATCCCTCAGTTCAATTTGTATAAACACACCAGTTTGGGTATTTGTGTGTCTTTCATTTTTATATTTCAGGGTCTATGAAACCCACTCTCCAAACTTCCCATGAAGGGGGCACAAAAAAGGGCCTCAGGTGATGATTGCAGGGTCCAGGTTAGTTCACGTGGGGAGAGGTGGTCCTTGAGGTACTAGTGTCCACATCCACATAAAGATTTATAGATCAAATCAGCACTTTGAAAAGATTCTGGAAACAAATTGGTAAGCATTGCAGACGTGCCAGATTTGGTGTTATATGTACTGACTGTCCTCTGATTTTTTTAAATTGCATATTGGTATAAGTGTCCTCAGCGCCTTGCTCTCATGGAAAGATTAACACATGGTATGCGGAAAGAAAGGGGCTGAACTACATCTAATCATGTTGACACCGTATGGTTTCTGCTCATTATTTTCATAAATATTTCTCTTGGGAGCTCACAACCTCTAACTACCCAAGCTGAGTTTTAGAGGGGCATTATCATATAGTTGCTTTACTTATTGTTTATCTGATTTCAGTGCTTATTACTTTTCTCCAATCATATGCATTGTAACAATGAAACATCTGTAACTGTTTGATTTGCTATTGTTAATCTTTATAGTACTGCAATTTATAAAATAAAATTCTTAATATAAATAAATAAATAAAAAAACCCAGCACAATGCATCAAGCCCAGAAATGTATTGGTAGCCAGTGCAATCACTGGTGTTGTACGTTGAGACTGTTAGGATATTTCCGTTCCACCTTAAGAGGGAGCAGGCTGTGAGTCACAGAGTCTGCGTATTTCCTGTTACAGGATGTTTATGTTTGCTATTCCTTTCGGTTTTGCCTGTCTGTGCTTGAACGCTGAAGGAGACGGTCATGTTTTTCCTTTGTTCTGACCAACGTTGAATAAACTATAAATATGCTCTCCTGCTGTGCATCTTTTGCTGTGTGGATTCTGCTGAAAGAGTGTGCACTAGCCTAGGAATGTGGCAATCTATTTCCAAGGGCTTCGTGTCGCTAAATGATACTGCATGACTGCGTGACTACGGGAGGCAGATGGATCGTCCGGCAGCCAGCTTGGGGGCTCAGATGGACGTTATCTCCCTGGCAGTATCCCAACAGAGACCACCCTGCTCTGGTAGTAGTCCACTCTAGAGGTCACCAGAGCATGGGCAACAGATGTTCGGCTGTCCCCACCCATCGGTCGAAGCTGTTGAGCACCTGTTGAGACCCCCCAGTAGAGGGCCCACTACGAATCCCTGGACCCACTGCTGCTCCTTCTCTGTGTTGTTGCTGCATGTCTACTCTTAGGAGCATAGGAACCTGCCTTAAACTGAATCCAGATCAGTACTGTCTGCACAAACTGGCATGGGATACCCAGGGTTTCAGATAAGACTCTCTCCCTGTCCTACCTTTAGATCTCATGGATTGGACCTGGGACTAAACTATGTGAGAGAAAAAGGATAAGGAGCAGTGATCTCTGCACACCATGATTTTACCCATCATTACTAAAAAAAACCTGCACCAAAACATATTAAAAAGGAATCTGTTACAATAGATTGATTACATGCTAATAAAAAACAAATCAAAACATTAAAATAAATATAAATTTACTATCATGGACTTGTTGGATGCAAAGAAATCGTGGGAGAAGCCAGCTGGGGAACATGGATGCAGCCAAATCAAAATCAACACAAATGAATACAAATCTGAGGTTCTGCCCCACCCCAACAAAAGCCTGCCCCCCCAAACAAAAATCCTGGCTATGCCCAGGCTGGGGAACCAGCAAGGGAAGAAGCCTCAGAGCCCAGGGATTGGTGGTGGGACAATGACAAGTGGTCAGAGGGAGAAGACTATGAAAAGGAGGTGTCGGAATCTGAAGATGTAGCATAGCAGGTGGAGTCTGTGGCAGAGACAAGCCCAGAAGCAGAAGAGAAGGGAGGCCACGAGGCAGAGACTGATTCTGGCATGTGAAGAGGCATGGGAGTCTACCTTGCCCCCGGGTTTTCCAGAACCAGGAGAGGCATGAAGACAGAGGAAGAGAAATTAGCTTCACGCAGGTAAAGTCTCGGATTACTTGGGGGAAACTCTGGAAAGGAGAGGACTTAGGCAGCTCCGTGGAGGCAGGGACCTTGAGTCTCAGCAACTGCTTCATGGGGGCAAGACCTGCCAGAGATGAGTTGCTGTGCTCATTCGGTATAATACTCCTGTGCAGATCCTGTTTTTGCTAATAAAGAGTTAACACCAATTCGCTCTCTGTGATTTACTGCTGGCCCTCTCCTATCATCTACATATTTTCATCCAATCATAGTTATACCACATAAAATGAATACCAACAAGTCCGCAGAAAGCTGTGCTGATGGCAGATTTTAAATGCTCTGATAGGGATGTCCCACCGGTCGACCACGATCGACAGGTCGATCCCCAGGTGATAGCGATTGATCACGGGCTCATTCTCCTCCGCAGTGGAAAAAGAGCATCCATGCGTGTGCTTTCCTGACCTGGCGAGAGTCGGTCGTCGCTTGGCGCCCTGCTATTTCTGTGTTTTGGAAGCCCCTGCCAGCAGGCTGCAGCAAGTTCACTCCGGCAGGAGGCTTCGCAGATCCCCCGCCATGCTGGTCTATCCATGCAGTCGTGTGGCGGTAGACCGTTCCTAGTGCCCATCCTCTGCTTCCCTGCAATGGCCTGACCAGAGGGTAGCACATAATGGGAGCATTGCCGAGGACAAAGGTCCACCTAAACGCCATGTTGCAGGTGATGCGAGAGCGGCGGAGTCTTTATTTTGTTATCAATATATGGTGTGCCCCTGCTAAAAAAAAGCTCAACAACTTTGTGTGTGTCCCCCCCCCCCCAATAAAAACTGGGTAGATCACTGCCAGTCCCCCCCCCCCCCCCGGGAGCAGATCGCAGTCTCTTGGGAGTTGGACACCCCTGCTCTATGAAATAAGTGCCATAGGCAACAGATGGTATAAATCCCTTAGTCAAAACTAATGAAGTTGAACTTTTGTACCATGCTAATTAACAGAATACATTCTGTTTTCCCTTCAATTTGAAAAGTGTCACAAACCACGAAGACATTACTCAATTAGCAAAAAGAGATATTATAATATGATACACAGTGCTTGTGGCCATGATGGCTAAGATCTACCTCCACTGCCGGAAGCAGTATGCCCCTGAATGCCAGTTACTGGGAAATCACAGGTAGGGAAAGGGCTATTGCACACAAGTCCTGCCTGCAGGCACCTGGCTGGCCAATGGGAGAACAGAATGCTGGACTAGATGAGCCTTTGGTCTAACTCAGGAGGGCCCCTCTTAACTGCCAACTTTAGCTAGCAGGACATAAGCAGTGCACCTGTGCAGGCCTTGGCCCAGCAAGATGAATGGGAAGAGCCAGATTTCTTTCTTTGCTTGCTTGCTTGCTTGCTTGCAACCACCCCTCAGCCGTGTGTTTTCCCTCTGATATCATCTGGTACCCAAATCTGATGTCATCACATCTGCTACAACACCCGTCTCTAGTTTGGATCACATTAGGAGCTGTGCAAATGGCACCAGAATAGTAGCACAGCGTGATGTAATGGTAGAGTGTTGAAGTAAGACCAGGAAGACACAGATTTGAATCACCATTCTGCTGTGGGTCAGTTACTGCCTCTCAGCCTAACCTACTTTGCAGGTTGCTTTGAGGATAAAATCAGGAAGAGAACCTCACATGCTATCTTGGGCTACGTGGAAGAGAGGTGGGGCATAAATGTACAGGCATCCCGGCCCCCACTTACTTGGGGGTTACATTCCAGGCCCCCATGCACATAAGCAAAAATTATGTAAGGAAGGAGACCCTCTAAAAAGCCTCTAAATGCCCATTTTTTCCTGCTCTCCAGCACTCTCTCCCACTCATGGGGACAGCTCCCCCCCCCCCCCCCCGATCAAGTAAAACAATAGAAATAGTTAACTGACCAATCACGTCAGTTCTGCCCCCCCCCCAACAAAAGTCCTGCCAACCCCCCCAACAAAAATCCTGGCTATGCACATGCTCCCGCTCTCTCTTCAACTAGAGTTGAAACTCTGAGGCTGGCTGGAGACTGGAGCACCGGCGGAAAAGCAATGGCGGCAGCAGTGCTATGGCACACACCAGCTGCTAGGCAGCTGTTGTGAACAGAAACAAAATAACAACATGGTAGAGGATTTTTCATCTGATTTGGAAGCCCATTTTTTGCTTCAAAACTTTTGAGGGTAAGAAAGAAACCTGATACAGCACTAAAAACTGATTATACAATGTGTCAGAACTTGGACAGCACCTTTGCTTCTTGCATCCCACCCAAATTACATCCATGAATGGAAAGACAGAAATCCCTAATTCTGCATTTTGAAATCATCCTGAAATCTGCATGCTGTGCTGCAATTAAAAGTCAGTGTACCTAAGTTGCTCTGGTCAAAACAAAAAAAATTCCTTCCAGTAGCACCTTAAAGACCAACTAAGTTAGTTCTTGGTATGAGCTTTCGTGTGCATGCACACTTCTTCAGATACACACTTCTTCAGATACACACTTCTTCAGAAGTGTGCATGCACACGAAAGCTCATACCAAGAACTAACTTAGTTGGTCTTTAAGGTGCTACTGGAAGGAATTTTTTTTGTTTTGACTATGGCAGACCAACACGGCTACCTATCTGTAACTAAGTTGCTCTGGTAGAAGAACTTCCACAGAATACATTCCTCAAGCTTAATCCTGAATAGTGCCACCATGCTAAACTTGAATGGCTCACAGAAGCAGAGCGGAGGAGCCAGAAGATGAGATGGTGGCCGCCCCCTCTGCCAGAAAAAAGAAGAAGCTCACATATACTTTTCAATCCTCAGAAAAGCTGAGAT
Organism: Podarcis muralis; assembly: GCF_964188315.1. Taxonomy (NCBI): domain Eukaryota; kingdom Metazoa; phylum Chordata; class Lepidosauria; order Squamata; family Lacertidae; genus Podarcis; species Podarcis muralis. Next base: position 4,726,961 of record NC_135659.1, on the reverse strand, counting down.
AAGAAAACTGGAAAAGTTATTTGGGCAGCTCCATCCTTCTCATCTCCTTAGCAACGGAAAACATCTCCAATAACCATTTCAGCAGCACTTGCCTCCGGATGATTGGTATGAGCTAGAAATAGCACATGCCGCCATCTGCTTCTGTATTCCAGGGCTAGCAGTGTTCACACTTCACCGGTACTCAGCCTCATCAACATCCAGCAGCCAATAGTGCAATACACCAATAGTAAAGGGGGGGGGGAGAATTCTTACAACAATAATTAACAACTGGCTTGATTTTCATCAGTTAACATTGATAGAATATGAACCTTAGAAATCAGATTTAATAACCAGCCTCAAGAAGCAAGTTTAGTAGACAATATTTTCAAAAAAAAACCTATGGGAATGAAAGATAGAAGGGTGGCCAATAACTGAAAGGCACTAAAAACCCTGGAATATATTATGTATATGCACAGAAATGCATTTTAAAAGGAGTTGGAGGAGGAGGAGTTGGGGGGGGAGAGAGAGAGAGAGCCTCAAGCTGTGGAAAGAGGAAGGCAGCCAATTCAGCTCAAGTTACTACTAAAATCTTCTGCATGTTTAGAATGCCAACCTCTTGAACACACCCAGCCAATATGATATCCTCCTTTCTCTGTTTCCCCCCCAATTTAAGAGAAAATATTATGTATGCCAGGCCACTTTTATTTCATCTATTTAATTATATCCCCTCTTTATGAAGAGAGATCTTTCACAATTCACCAAACATCATCATCATCATAATAATCATTATTATTATAAAAAATTCTTCCCCATTTGCTTTGCTTTTTTGCTGTTTTAATATACGGTAGCTATAAATAATCAATTTTAGAAGATCCCACTCCAAAATGTTTATCTAGTTTCCCTGGATATAGGTAGCTGAAATTTTATTTCATTTTCAAAAAAGAAAACCCTGTTGCCTACCATCCTCTCACTATTTTTACTCACTAAATTAGACTTCTTGTATTTCCTACACAGCAGCGTTAATGTAATTAACATGCCACAGTACACTTGCCATTCGACAGTTTTTTATTAGTTATTTTCAAGCTGACCTATTTCTTGTCTCTAGATCATTTCCAACTGTTTAGGGTGCATACTCTTCACTGGAAAGCTCTGACTATAAAGTTAGAACAGCAACATAGCTTACTTACAAATGCTATGTATGTTCCCTAAACACAGCATCAAAAATGCAGGAAGAAAATATCACTTGAACTAAACCAGGGGTCAGCAAACTTTTTCAGCAGGGGGCCAGTCCACTCTCCCTCAAACCTTATCAAACCTTAGGACGGGGACTATATTTGGGGGGGGGGGGGGATGAACGAATTCCTATGCCCCACAAATAACTCAAGAGATGCATTTTAAATAAAAGGGCACATTCTACGCATGTAAAAACACGCTGATTCCTGGACCATTCGTGGGCCGGATTTAGAAGGCAATTGTGCCGGATCCAGCCCCTGGGCCTTAGTATGCCTACCCATGAACTAAAACATCTTTATACTGTTTGCCACTGCTGGTCTGTACATTTTAAGACAGACTCATAACAATTCATTTTACAGAAGTAAAAATGAACAGAATTAAAGGTTACATTAAGTACTGTCCCTCCACTGACAGAATACATCCATCTGTGGAAAAAGACGGAAGGTAACTGTTGGTGGTTCCCTCTCCCCTTCCTCCACGCCACCCCAGTTCCTTCTCCAAAAATCCAGTATTTTTAGGATTATAAAAGCCAAACTGCCCAAGTGGTAAAGCCGATGTAAATCCATCTCAAAATTTCCATCTGAGGTTCCATATACTTCAAGGCATCTGAGCTACACTCATTAATTAGAATCACAGTCTCACAGTAGAGTTGGAAGAGACCCCCAAGGATCATCTGGTTCAACCGCCTGCAATGCAGGAATTTCGATTAAAACTTCCTTGACAGGTGGCCATCCAACCTCTGCTTAAAAACCTCCAAGGAAGGAGAGTCCACCACCTCCCAAGAGAAACAGTTCCACTGTCAAACAGTTCTTACTGTCAGAACATTCTTCCCGGTTTTTAGTCAGATTCAGAATCTCCTTTCTTATAACTTGAAGCCATTCGGTTCAGGTCCTAGCCTCCGGAGCAGGAGAAAACTCCATTAGAGAAACAAAAAGACTGAAGCAAGCCAAATTATCCTTTGGAAATAGTAATCCAGGCATAGGCAAACCTGGCCCCACAGATGTTTCGGGACTACAACTCCCATCATCCCTAGCTAACAGGACCAGTGGTCAGGGATGATGGGTGCTGCAGTCTCAAAACATCTGGAGGGCCGCGTTTGCCTATGCCTGTAGTAATCACTTCCTCTCCTCCCCACCCCAGAACAATGCTGCAAGCTACCTTCTCCAACTTGCACTCATTATAAGGGGATGTGAGCCTCCAGTTGTTTACATGTTATTAGGAACAGGAAGCTTGCATTCTTCATCTCCCTGTGTTAATGAACAGCCTGGTCCTCTTGTGAGCAGGGGTTCTGGAGATCTCCACCAACAGGGGGCAAAGAATGTGATCACACTGTAAGGGTGGCTGTTGCTGCTCTTTTATTGGCTAAATCAGACCTTCCCTACTGCAGGGGAAAGGGCAGGTAAGGGTGGCAAAACTGGTGGCTGTGCTGCTGGAAATTTAAGTGGTGCATTTCAGAACCCTAGGCACTTCCCTACCACAGGCTAGCTGGTGTGATGTACCTAAGCTTCCTTGGTGGCAGAGCATGTAAGCGATTATAGCAAGACCACACCTTGATCACATTTAAATTGTGTGCATTCAGCTTCATGCGTGCGACAAAAAATTAAAAAGGGGGTGGGAAGGATTCTGGGGTAAATGACTTTGGCAATCCCATCGACCATCGAACCCAATGGGTTTTGATTGTACACAATTTTGGCTTTAAACATGATCCCCAGAACAAAACCCCTGTGTAAGTTCTGGGCTTACTGTATATCTCTTTTTTTCCTACACTTTCTCCCGAAGGAGCCAAGAACCAAATCTTGTTTCTAGCACAGGGTAACTTACATATGTGCAGCAGCACAATTTCCATAGGGTTTATAAGAACATAGTTCCTGTAATGGATGTGCCTATGTGTAGAGTAGTTAAAGAGCAGCACAGGGGGAAAGTATTTATCATTATTATTCACGCCTTAATTACCTTTCTCCCACGCCATCTGAGGCCCGCTATTTTTAAAGAACTACTCTCTACAGTAATGCTGTAATTATCTTCCCCCAAAATAGATTGTCCTCATCCCTGCTCACACAGCTCTGCACATTTTAAAATTACCAATATATCTCTATGGAGACCTCATTATTATATTTATCTCACATAAGTGAGCTCAAATAAACACACACATATACATAATTTTAGAGTGTATGATGCTGGAAGGACTAACTAATCAGGATCATCAATTTACATAATAAAATGTTTTTGAAAGTCAGTAAAATGATTTGCCATATATGAAATGAACAAATAGTAGAGCAACCCCACAGATGAAACTTGCATATAGTAATGCTCTGATGTGAGTCCATTTCCAGGCTGGAAAACACACAGAAAATATTTGATACAAGGTGTGGCTTTCAATTCCCCTATGTCAAGACCCCCTATGGGACGCGGGTGGCGCTGTGGGTAAAAGCCTCAGCGCCTAGGGCTTGCCGATCGAAAGGTCGGCGGTTCGAATCCCCGCGGCGGGGTGCGCTCCCGTTGCTCGGTCCCAGCGCCTGCCAACCTAGCAGTTCGAAAGCACCCCCAGGTGCAAGTAGATAAATAGGGACCGCTTACTGGCGGGAAGGTAAACGGCGTTTCCGTGTGCTGCGCTGGCTCGCCAGATGCAGCTTTGTCACGCTGGCCATGTGACCCGGAAGTGTCTCCGGACAGCGCTGGCTCCTGGCCTCTTAAGTGAGATGGGCGCACAACCCCAGAGTCTGTCAAGACTGGCCCGTACGGGCAGGGGTACCTTTACCTTTTACCTTTTTATGTCAAGACCCCAGGAAGATTACTCGGTGATCCCACCAAGTGGTGCTCACAGGATGGTGTTTATCCTGTTTCTGTATTTAAATTACTTAAAATATCCACAAGATCCACTGTAGGCTCTCCCACACAAACACTTTATATTAAAAAAATACCTGTTTTCTTTATCCCTTTATAGTTCAACTGCCACCATTTATTTCCATTCAATACCTTTATTCACCTTTTCACTCCTTGTACCCAGTAGCTGGCTGTAGCCATAGGATACCCTGACCAAAAGGCTAGCGCTTAGAAATCAAACCAAAATAATTTATTGCTGTTTATTTATAACTGGTGGCCTGTTATCTAGCATTACTGGGGAATTCTAAAAAGTCACTGCAGTTTTGAAATCAGTGGTTAAAATATTCCTAGAACCTGTGCTGAAAATCTTTGCCAGCAAAGTGGTTTCCCAGATGCTCCATGGAGTAGCGATATGGGGCATGGACCCAAATGCTAACAAAGCCTTAGAAATAGTGCAGAACAAATTCCTCAGGAAAGTGCTCTCGCTCCCCAATGGGACCCCAGCTGCTCTTCTTCGTGCTGAAGTTGACGTGACAACAATACAGGCTAGAATTGATTACCTGTGCCTAATTTATGTGAAAAGACTTCAATCTCTTTTGGAGGAGAGATTCCCTGCTATATCTTACACAGAACGGGAACAGACCAAATGCTGGAAGGTTGGTATCCAACGCCTCTTGTCCCAATATTAACTACAAGATCTTCAGGTGACCATGAAGATGGATAAGAGGCACTTAAGAGACTGTCTCTTTCGGTCCTATGCAGAAAGGGATCTAACCATGACTGCTTCTACCAAGAGCTCACCATGGTTCCTACTTACCAAACAGAGCATGCCTGAATCAGATACCGTATTTTTCGCACTATAGGACGCACTTTTCCCCCTCCAAAAATGAAGGGGAAATGTGTGTGCGTCCTATGGTGTGAATGCAGGCTTTCGCTGAAGCCTGGAGAGCGAAAGGGGTCGGTGCGCACCGACCCCTCTCGCTCTCCAGGCTTCAGGAGAGCCCCACCGCCAGCCCCACAAGCTCGGGGGACAGCGGGGAGGCAGAACGCCGCCATCCCGCTGTCCCCCGACTTGGTTAGAAGGCTGGCGGGGGGAGAAGCCTGCTCCTCCCCGTCGCCAGCCCTGCAAACTCCCTTCCCGCTGTCCCCCGACTTGGCTAGAAGGCTGGCGGGGGGAGAAGCCTGCTCCTCCCCGTCGCCAGCCCCGCAAACTCGGGAGACAGCGGGAGAGGCGCAGCGCGCCCTTCCCACTCTCCCCCGACTTGGCTAGAAGGCTGGCGGGGGGGAGAAGCCTGCTCCTCCCCGTCTCCAGCCCCAAAAGCTCGGGGGACAGCGGGGAGGCAGAACGCCGCCATCCCGCTGTCCCCTGACTTGGTTAGAAGGCTGGCGGGGGGAGAAGCCTGCTCCTCCCCGTCGCCAGCCCCGCAAACTCAGGGGACAGCGGGAGAGGCGCAGCGCGCCCTTCCCACTGTCCCCCAACTTGGCTAGAAGGCTGGCGGGGGGGAGAAGCCTGCTCCTCCCCGCCTCCAGCCCCAAAAGCTCGGGGGACAGCGGGAGAGGCGCAGCGCGCCCTTCCCGCTGTCCCCCGACTTGGCTAGAAGGCTGGCGGGGGGAGAAGCCTGCTCCTCCCCGTCGCCAGCCCTGCAAACTCGGGAGACAGCTGGAGAGGCGCAGCGCGCCCTTCCCGCTGTCCCCCGACTTGGCTAGAAGGCTGGCGGGGGGGAGAAGCCTGCTCCTCCCCGTCGCCAGCCCCGCAAACTCGGGAGACAGCTGGAGAGGCGCAGCGCGCCCTTCCCGCTGTCCCCCGACTTGGCTAGAAGGCTGGCGGGGGGGAGAAGCCTGCTCCTCCCCGTCGCCAGCCCCGCAAACTCGGGAGACAGCGGGAGAGGCGCAGCGCGCCCTTCCCGCTGTCCCCCGACTTGGCTAGAAGGCTGGCGGGGGGGAGAAGCCTGCTCCCCGTCGCCAGCCCCGCAAACTCGGGAGACAGCGGCAAAGGCGCAGCGCGCCCTTCCCGCTGTCCCCCAACTTGGTTAGAAGGCTGGCCCAGCCCCGCAAACTCGGGGGACAGCGGGAGAGGCGCAGCGCGCCATCCCGCTGTCTCCCGACATGGTTTGGAGGCTGGCGGAGGGCTTCCTCCTCCCCCAGCCCCGCAAGCTCCCAGAGCGATGCCAAAGCTGCGCGCAGCTTCGGCATGGCTCTGGGTCCCGTTCTGGGGGAGGGGGAAGCTCGGGCTTCCCCCGCCCCAGCCCCACGCCTGGCGGGTGGGGGGAATAAAATTTTTTCCCCTTTATTCTCCCCCCCCCCAAATCTAGGTGCGTCCTATGGACCGGTGCGTCCTATAGTGCGAAAAATACGGTACCTGACAAAGCTCCTACTTGCCGTACTAAGAATAGTTTTACAGAACTACAATTCCAATCGATGCCCTCGGTGGTGTGGGATGGACAGTACGGCAAAGTACATTACGAAGAGAGACTCTGTGTGGATAACCTTGCGTGGAGGACCTGTGCCATTATTTATTGCAGTGCCCATTATATATAGACCCAAGAGACCCCTGTTTACAAATGGAACACATTTGAATAGGGTGGGAAGGGTGAAATGGCTGCTGAGCAACACTGACAACTTTGTTACTCTATGCACTGGCAGCTAAGATCAGGAGGAAGGAACTAGACAAAATAGTGGTCAACTGCAAAGGGGATTCGGATATTTAATTTGGCACATCTTACCTGAGAATTTTTATGGTTATTGTTGTTTGTTTATTTTTTGTTCTCCTTCTGAATGATGCCATGGCCTATGGCTAGTGCAATAAAGTTTAATTGGAAATTAGTTAAAATATTTCACTTCTGAAAGCTTCAGTCTGCCATCTTGATTCAGAATGGAGTCCAATTGTATCCAAACAGACAAAAACCTGCTCTTTGCTCTCAGGAACCATTTTATACAAAATTTTGTTTTGATACCTTAAGTGGTGTCCAAATGCACTCTAAACTCTCTCACACACACTTTCCTTTATGCATAAAAATGCATAAGTACTGCCACAACAGAATCCTCAATCTGCATGAAGTCAGAGCACAACCCTCACTGTAGTGCTTCACCACAATCCTGGATTTGCATGAAGTCAGGTCGGGGGAGAGGAACAAAAGTTGTATAACATGGCATGGGAATAAGAAGAGACACTGAGAGGAAAATGGCAGTTCTAAACAAAGACACCCACAATGCACTGCATTCCTGGTACCCTATGTTGTCTTCAGCATGAAGTTCCAGATTCAAGATAGCAATTTATAAGAGATATTCTAACAACAAGCAAACACCCATATATGCCCAACACACAGCAAGTGAACTTAACTGTCTCTGACAGGCTTGCTCTTAAGTTTCTATTCATCTTCACAGTAACATAAACAGCATGGAGTTTGCGCACAAAGGGGCTGGCTGCAGATAAGGAGAAAGGAGGAGGGATGGAAGTGGGAGTGGTGGACTGTAGGCAAGGAAGACTTGAAAAAAAGGAGGTGTGGAAAAGGGGGTGAAAGTGATAATGGCTGATGTGTGCAGAAGAGAAGAGAAAAGAAGGCATACAAATGGGGTGATCTGTGTGAGAGTTGGGAAAAGGAGGAGGGTGGAGGAAAAAAGGAAGGTGAAAATGCGGGTGCAAAAAAGGAAGAAGTTGAAGAAAGCAGAGGCATGAAAAGGTTTGAAGAATAGGAAGGGATGGCGGCTTAGTAGTTGCAAGGAGGAGGAAGATGCGGGAGACTACATGGGGTGGTTGCACAAAAGGAGGGGAAGGAGAAATGAACATGGGGGGAGGTGAAAACAGGTGTGCAAAGCGGGGCGGCAGAGCAGAAAAGAAGTATCTTCAGAAATGGGGTTGGGGAAGGTGAAAAACAAGCTTAGTGGTACCTCTGGATGAGAACGGGATCCGTTCCGGAGCCCCGTTCGCATCCTGAAGCGAAAGCAACCTGCGTCTGCGCGTGCAACGAGTCACAATTTGCCGCTTCTGCACATGCGTGTGACATCATTTTGAGCGTCTGCGCATGCGTGAGCAGCAAAACCTGGAAGTAATGCGTTCCGTTACTTCCGGGTCGCTGCGGAGCGCAACCCAAAAACGCTCAACCCAAAGCTACTTCAACCCAAGGTATGACTGTAGTTGCATGGGATGTTAAAGTGAGGGGAATGGCAAGGGGTTGGTGAACGGTGGAAACAGGCACACAGACCCTATATAACAAATTTAATTACATTTAAGTGGTATAATATTAATTGGGTTGGCAGTTGCTACCAGCTGTTACTATCACGTACTTTTAAGATGATGCTACAAAATATAAATGGTGATTTTGTTGCTTTAAGAGAGTTTATATGAACTTGTTTCAGTTCTAATCCCTATAAAACCCATAAGCCAATTCCCCTTCCTAGCTTCACCACAGTTAATTCACAGGCTTGTTCAGAGGAAGCTCTCCTAATGGACCAATCTTAAACTGGCCATTTTGGATGTTCTTGCCTTGAATGCTAGGTTCAACTGTTTAACTGAAACCTCAACTTACATAATCCTCCTTAGCAACTGACAGTTTAAATGGCACTTGAGCAGGCTGCCAGCAGAACTCACTTACACAATAAAACTCTCAGGCTCTAAATTGGGAGCATAAAAGGCTAGGGTTTTTTCTTCTTCACCCAGGTAACTATTTTCAAACCAAACTGTGTCATATCATAACATTCTTACTTTTAAAATTTACTGCATAAGAATCTGGGTTTCTCTATACCAGTGGGTCCCCAGATGTTGTTGGACTACAACTCCCATCATCCCTGAGCTCTGGCCTTGCTAGCTAGGGGTGATGGGAGTTGTAGTTAAACAACATCTGGGGACTCACAGGTTGAGAAAGGCTGCTCTATACCCTTCCAACTGTCCCAGCAAGTGTCAATAGAGACTATCTGAGAATGTCAGTATGATGGCTGTTACACACTGATCTAGGGCAGCGCAGCTCCCAGAATCACCATTCAGAAGCATTGTCTTAAAGCATATGATCATCAGCAATGACTCCATTTAGGGTTTTTTTATTAGTAATTTTTATTAAATTTTCAAATTTTACATTTCAAACTAAACATCTTTTATGATACCATACATTCATTGACCTCCATCCCTCCCCTTCCAAGGTTCATTTAACTTATCCACCATACTTGCATATTTTAATATATCTATCTAATTTAATTCTCCTATCAGTTCAAAATACAGTGGACACTCGGGTTGTGAACGTGATCCATACGGGAGGCATGTTCGCAACCTGCAGCGTTCGCAACCCGCAGCACCACATCTGCGCACACATGGGTCGTCATTTGATGTTTCTGCGCATGCGCGAGCGCCGAAACCCAAAAGTAACCCATTCTAGTACTTCTTGGTTCGGCGTGGTACGCAACCCAAAAACGTGCAACCTGAAGCGTTTGTCACCCGAGGTATGACTGTACTGTTGAATTACTTTAATACAGCCAGCGTTTTTAACTCTGCATAATTATTTTCAATATACTCAACAAAAAAATTCCACTCCTCTTTGAATACCTGTTCTTCTTGTTCGCTTATTCTACTTGTTAGGCCGGCTAATTCTGCATATTCTAACATCTTAAACTGCCAATCCTCCTTACTAGGGACCTCTCTCGCTTTGCATTTTTGGGCTAACAAGATCCGAGCCACTGTTGTTGCGTACATGAATAAGTTCTTCTGACTCCTGGGAACTTGTGTCTGAACAATTCCTAACAGAGATGCCTCTAGGGTTTTTTTAGGAAAGTTGTTTTAAACACCTCTTTCATCTCATTGTATATCATTTCCCAATAAGCAATAACTCCATTTAGTGGGTGGGTGAGACTGCTGGGCCAATGAGCCTTATCGTATGGCAGCAGCAAACTGGTGAGTAGTTCTGACAGCTGAGGAAGTGGCAGGGAGCTTACCAACTTTAGAGATGCAATAAGCTACCTCTCCTATGGAATCCCTATGTGAGCTGCCCTGTAATCTGTGGATGAAGGGTGGTATGCAAATTTAATAAATAAATACAGTAATACCTCCGCGAACATCTGCCCCGTCGACCGTCCATTTCGGTGAACATCCGCAGCAAACCCGGAAGTACCGGAACAGGTTACTTCTGGGTTTGCCACTCGCGCATGCGCAGAAGCGCTAAATCGCGCTTCACGCAGAACAGCACTTTTGTATCAACATCCCTTTTGTGGAGCATCTGGGGCTCCGGAACAGATCCCGGACTCAAAACAGGGTACCACTGTAATAAATATATTTTTTGCCACAAACTGTGGCGAGAGCCACCATCTCAAAAGCATGGTAGTTGAATTAATCAATACTCATGAAGTCTATATGGAACCTTCACGTTCAAAGCAGAATCCCTCTGAGTAACAGGCGCTGGGGAGCAGCAGCATGAAATGGCTATAACCTTCTTGCCCTGTAACTATTGGACACTGTCAGAAATGTGATGATGGACTAGATCCAACAAAGCTATTCTATTCACTCCTATCCGATTCCCGTCAAATTAATTTCATTATACTTGTACATATATGGAATTGTCTACCATGGATCCCTAGTTTGTTGCTAAAACGTCTGGCACATGTACTAGGATATACAGTTCATGCAGGGCACTGACCAAAACTGACTGGCTTTTTCATATAAACAGAGAACATGGCTTAACATACAGGTTGTTGTTTTTATTTTGATTGTGTATTTTGTGGTTTTATATTTTGATTTTATTCTGTGAAGCACCCTGAAACCTGTGGGTATAGGGTGGTATATAAATTTAATAAATAAATACCATACCTTAAAATGGTAACAGGGAGCAATCTGACTTTCAGGGACACCTGACCATCTTTGATTATTCTTTAACTGAGGGACCCCTGAAAGGCATCCAAAGAACACTCGGGTTTTGTGTAATGCAGTCTGAAACCCACTGACCTTTAGGGCAAACATTTTTTCCTTGAAACTTGAACATCTCCCAGATCATTCAAGACCATCCAGAGAAGTGCTGTTAGTTGTCCACCATGTTACAGAGGCTCACTGGCCTCAACTAGAAGTTGGGCATTTAGTGTACCAGTCCCACGCTGTGGAACACTCTTGCGACAGAGATCTGGCAGATACCCCCACTTTTGAAGACTTTTCTATGCTGACAGGCCTATGATTGCTTCATATTATTTTTAAATATTTTATGTACAGAGCCATAATGTATTGTGAGAGAATAATATATGGTCTAAACCACAGAGCCTAGGGCTTGCCGATCAGAAGGTTGGCGGTTTGAATCCCTGCGATGGGGTGAGCTCCCGTTGCTCAGTCCCAGCTCCTGCCCACCTAGCAGTTCAAAAGCATGTCAAAGTGCAAGTAGATAAATAGGTACCGCTCCGGAGGGGAGGTAAACGGCGTTTCCGTGCGCTGCTCTAGTTCACCAGAAGCGGCTTAGTCATGCTGGCCACATGACCCGGAAGCTGTCTGCGGACAAACGGCGGCTCCTCGGCCAGTAAAGCATGATGAGCGCTGCAACCCCAGAGTCGTCCGCAATTGGACCTAATGATCAGGGGTCCCTTTACCTTTACTATATGAATACTTTATTAAATAAATAAAATATTAAAGACACATGTAGTAGAATTCTTCCAAACACAGGTTATGAGAAGCCACAAATGCAAATGGCAGCGACATTAAGGTAAGAGTGCGCCAACCTAATTTGTGAGGTAGTGAAAACCTGTCAGTGATATCCTGGCAAGAAGCTGGCAGCAGAAGAAATGAGTATAGCTTGCTCTTTTTTCGTATGGAGAAAATGTATACACTTTCCACAAAAGTTAAGTATATTAAAGACATTACCTTTTCTTATCTGCCTGACCAGCCTTTGGTGCACATTCACTCAGTTTACAAAAGTTGAGAGAGATTTTTTAAATATCAGTGATTTTACTATGTCACTTAAACATGACATGTATTGGAAAAGATAACACAACAGTAATAGGATTAGCTTCAACATTTCACTTATTTAAAAAATAGAATTACTTTGCCAGTGCTATAATCACCTTTAATTGAAATGACACATTAGCTAAATTTATTCATGTTACTTAAAAGCATAATTTTTAGAATTGAATAATCCTTCTTAATGGCAGATCAATGTCATTTCCAGTTAACGGCTACTAATATGAGATCTTTAATTCTGCTCTAAAAGCCCCACATCTTCTGCTTTTCTTTTCTTTTTATTTTTTTTCTTTTGAAAGAAAATAAACATATTCACTTAAAATTAAAGAAAACCAAAATTTATAAAACCAGCACACCAAATCCTCCCAATCCTCTTCATGCAAAACCTATTATTTTAAAGGCAGTTCCCTAAAGGTACTTTCTCTACGTGTGGCTCAACAAAGGGGCAAGAGGATGAGAAAGCCAAACACAACATTTATAGAATGGGAGTTCTCCAATTTATGGCCCAGGGCACCACCCCCTGCAGTCCTGTGAGTGGTGGAGCTCCCAGTACAGCCCCCTCTGCAGCTCCTAATGCCCAAGAAGGTTGGTAGGGTTGGATACGCTCATTAAGATACTTGGGGCCTAAATCGTCAAGTGCTTTAAACACTAATGTGAGCATCTTTAAATCAGGCCTAGAAAGAAGCCCAACCGGTGCAGCTGTTTTAACTCAGGGGTTATATGAATTCTAAATGGACAGACAGCCAGTAAGCTGGCTGCCACAATTTACACCAGCTGAAGTTTCTTCAAGGGCAGCCCCATGTAAAGCACATTGCAATAGTCCAATCTGGAGGTTACCAGAGCATGGAGTACAGCAGCCAAGTCATCTTCGTCCAAAAAGGACCATAGCTGATGAACCAGTCATAGCTGAAAAGCACTCTTAGCCACCCTGGCAACCAGAGCCTCCAGTGACAATGTTGGATGCGGTAGTACCCCCTAACCTGCTGCTTCTGGGGGAGCGCAATCCCATACAGAACAGGCCATATTCCTACCTCCCAGAATGAAGAACCCGTAACACATCTGTTTTTTGAGGATTCAGCTTCAATTTACTGATCCAAATCCAGCCCATCACCGCCTTCAAGCATCAATCTAGCACCTTATCCGCCTCTCCTGATTCAGATGGAACAGATTTAAAAATAGAATATCAGGCAGAGAATGAAGCACTGAGTAGATACAAAGAGAGGCTTGAGAGATACTGCGTTAGATCACCACAATTCTCTTAGGGAAAGGTCAGTCAAAAGATAAATCCTTCTTGAATGCCAGAACATAAGGAGCCAAGTGAATGTGAACTGCAAGAGTTCCACACCTACGCGGCAGCCACCAAGAAGGTCCCATTTCTTATGCTTGCCAACCTAAGCAATTTCACCGTTGTGCATGCAAACAGGAACTTATATTTTAGGTAGGGTCATAACAAAGTAGGGGGTCCTTAGGCCTCTAAATTCACTTGCAGCCAGTGCAACTGGCACCAAAGTGGTACCACATGATCAGAATACAAGCCTCCATTATTAGCATCCTGGCTAAGGCCAGGCCCTGCTGCTCCAGATAGGGATACAGCTGGCATACAAGCCTGGGTTGGGAGAATGCACTCCTGGCCACTGCCACCATCTTTGCCTGCCCAGACAACAATGACTCCACCAGCACCCCAAGCTGCACACCTGGTCCTTTGCATTCCTGAAATCTGACGCTGCATCGCCGTGAATAAGCCCCACTGCTTAAGTTATTGTGGGCAATATTGTAAGAAGGACTGTGAAAGAAATACGAAAGAGACTGAGTTTCAGGCAACTGAATCTCAATGGAAAGGGCAGATGGTAAAAAGCCCTATAGAAATAATATTGCTACCTATAGGACATTCTGTTACCACTTCCTAGGTGTCTTCTTTCTGCAAGCTACAACTATACAACCTATCACATATAATAGGCTTAATTAATTTCAAAATGGACAGATTTAACCTCCAGCCAACAGATTTAATTAAACTAATCCTCTAATTACCTGTCTTTCATCTTTTTCTTCCTTTTAGAGACTTCACCTGCTTTTCTCTTTAATTAAGATTATCTCCAATTCAACAGGAAAAAGTAGCATGTTAAAGTGTGCCAGGAAAGCCAACTTGAGTAAAATATTGGGGGGAGGCAGGTGAGCTCTGCCCCACTTAATCGACCACAAGACACAGCACATGCACAGCATTTGAATGGCCATATCCATCAACTTTGGGGGGACGGCCTCCTCAAATATTTTACTTGGGGGGCGGCAAAGGGACCTTGGCCTCCAGGAGTTGACTTCTATGAAGTGTACAGTTTGCTGAGCAATGACACATTTGTTGAAAAGACGCACAGCTTCTTTTTGGTTTCGAGAAAATCTATTTTAGGAATGAGCTAAAAATAGTTTTACAGTTTTGCATGGTGGTCATATATACATTTCCTACAAAGAGATAAAGACAGTGTTTCAGGACACATTAAAACAGGAACTTTTGTACTACCTCAGTACTTTGCATTCTTGACCTGATCTCTAGGATCTGTGCTCCTGTTCCCGATCTCCATAAAGTTTTTCCCTCTCCTCAGCTGCCCTCCTTCTCACCAAGGGGCTGCCATAGAGGGCGAGACTACCAGCTCTTACCTGGGATCTTTCCTTTAATCTCCCAGCCCCTCACCCTGGGAGACCAACATTTCCCTGTCTCTCACCCAGGGTCCTCCATCAACCACCCACCACCAGTATACAATCTCTGGACCTTAATATAGGCCCCAGACATAGGACTTCCAAGAAAGAATAACATACAAAAAACAAAAAAGGGAAACAAAAATGAAATGGACAATAAAAGGAAAGAAAAAAGAGAGGGGGAAAACATAGGAGAAAAAGAAACATTAGAAAAAGAAGCATTAGAAAAAGATACAAAAACAAAACTTCCAATTTTCCATCAGTGTGTTACTCTCTCTCTCTCTGTTTCTAACATTCTATCTTCTCCACCTTCTGTTAAACAATACTTCTTTTAAGTCAAGGTGTCTCAGAATCAATCATTTCTTTTTCCCTAATTGTTATTATTATTGATAAATGTCAACCATATTTTGCTTTTAACTTTACCTCCATTAATTCCCATCACTATTATTCCGTACTGAAGTCTCTTCATTGTGATCACATATTGGGCCAAAATTCCATAATTTATATTCTTATATATCAGGGTGGATAAAAATCAATGGTTTTTAAAAAATAAATTAATTAAAAATCAGATTTTTTTATATTTAAATTGGATTTTTAAAATAAAATGCTTTTGGGGGAAAAATCTTTTTAAATATAGTTTTCTATTTAAGTTACATTATAGTCCAAAGGCTATTAATCAGGAAATAAGGATTTGTTTAAGTTTTTCATGTGTGCTAAAACTGAGTCTAAGTTTTATTTTTAAATTTTTGTTTAACCACATCAGTTAACAAACATAGATACATATGATATAATGTTATTGTTTTAGTTAAATAAATTGTTTAAATTGTCATTAAGAAAATAATTATTTTTCTCCTTCCAATAAAGTACAGCTAAAATGTTGTCCAAATATAAACAGTTAACTTGTTAAAACTCACAATAATTTCATAATTATTGGTCTATGTATTTCTAATAGTATAACCAAATCAGTAATTTTTTATATAACTGTAAAAACTACTCTGAAAATTTATTATTCCAAAAATGAAACCTTCATTTGGTTTTGGATTCAGGTAGGTAGCTGTGTTGGTCTGACGCAGTCGAAACAGAAATGATTTTTTTTTTTTAATGTCCAGTAGCACCTCTAGGGCGTTTCATTTTGTTTTTTTCCAGTCATCTTCCAGAGAGAGTACCATAACTTTAATGGCATCATTCTCTGAATTTGCTCCAGGTCTAAAAGTTCTCCTTTACTATTAATGGACTTATAATCACACTATAATCAAACATGCAAAATCCCCTAATTAAATAACTACATGCATATTTTCTAAAGATGTTCCTCAGAATTTTGCTACCAGCCCCTTTAGGGTGATATCCAAGTAAGGTAAGCTCAAAGAGATCAATGGGCTTAAGTTAAGGCCCATATTTTTCAACGAGTCTACTCTGAAGATAACTAGCATTCAATATCAGCCTCAGTCTACCCAGTTAATACAATTTGCAGAATACACTTTTATGCTGTGAACAGCTAATCTACTTCTCATTTCCTTCTTTCTTTAACTAAATTTTAATACCAACTGATCATTCAAAATTGTTATCTGATTAGACTGAAGAAGAAAATTTATCTTAGGAAACAAGATAATGTTCTATACTGATTTTCTACTGAAATGTTCTAATGGTGTCACAAAATCCTTACAAACAGCAGGTCATAACTGTTCATATAAAAACTATTTTCTGAAATATAAATAAAAAATTAAATATCTTGCTGGCTTATTTACCCAATGGGCCTGTATGCAGTTTTATTCCCAGACTGTTCTGAACACATTTCCATAGCCTTGTTCTGAGACTTAGAATCTTTGTGAACGTTTCATACCATCCAGTCCAGATCATGTGATGGTGAAGGGCCTTCACCATCACAAGCACAGTGCACTAAAGATATATTAGCATGAAAGATTAATGGAGTAAAAAATCCAGAATACATGACACACTATTAAGGGTCTGACGATGTAACTGACAAACGTTACCACGCCCTTTCTAGCTGTAAAGACCCAGTAACTCTTTGTTCAGAGAACACTACAAAGTCGTTGTGTGACTCAACATAAAACGTTTTTACTTTCCATAGGTGGCCAAATTAAACTCTGAATTCCAAAACCACTTCAAATTGTTTTTCTAGACTGCATGCAATTTAAAGCAGCCATCTTCCTCTGCCTGGGGGCTAGATTTCAACATACACACCCACCCGTGACATTTTATTTTCCACCTACACAGTGCATGCTTATTTTTTAAAACAAAACTTCTTACATGATCCATAAAGTTCCCACATTAAGACTGCTTACCCCTCCCTTAAATTCGTAGAAGCAGCAAATACAGCCTTTAAAGACAGCCACACACAGAGAGGGCTGAAGCAAAACCTATTGCATTTGTGTTTTTTTGTCTGTGTGCTTCTCTGTTACATCTGAACCAGGAGAAGCTGTGACTGTTTTGAATCAGAACCTGGATGCAGTGGTGGGCTGGTTGAGGGTGAATAAACGGAGACTGAATCCTGGTAGGCAGTTCCCATGCCTGTGAGTTGGGGAGTTTATCAGATCTGGACGTGGTTGCATTCCCTCTGAAGGAACTGATACATAGTCTGTGAGTGCTCCCAGGTCCATCTTTATGACCAGAGGCCCAGGTGACCTCCATGGCCAGAACCAACAACTTAGACTGGTACACCAACGGCACCCTTTCCTGCACAGAGCTAACTTGGAGACTGCAATTCATGCATTGATAATCTCACATTTGGACCACTGCAATGCACCCTATGGAATGCAGCTAGCGCTGTGGTCTAAACCACTGAGCCTTGGGCTTGCGACGGGGTGAGCTCCCATTGTTCAGTCCCAGCTCCTGCCCACCTAGCAGTACGAAAGCATGTCAAAGTGCAAGTAGATAAATAGGTACCGCTCCGGCGGGAAGGTAAACGGTGTTTCCGTGCGCTGCTCTGGTTTCACCAGAAGCGGCTTAGTCATGCTGGCCACATGACCGGAAAAACTGTCTGCGGACAAACGCCAGCTCCCTTGGCCAGTAAAGCAAGATGAGCGCCGCAACCCCGGAGTCGTTCGCAACTGGACTTAACTGTCAGGGGTCCTTTATCTTTTTTTAATACACCCTATGTATGGCCTTCCTTGAGACTAGTTTGGATGCCGTACCTGGTGCAGAACACAATGACCATGTTCTTGAGTGGAGCACCTGGACATGCACATATAAACCTGTCCTAAATGAATTGCACCGGCTTCTGCCTAGCTATTGAGTAGTATTCAGTCTTGTTACGAACATATAAAGCTCTGAACAATTCTGGACCAGGTTACCTGAAACATCACCTGCGCTTGTACAAACCTGTAAGATCATTTAGATAATCTGGAGAAATTTGACTAATGATACTACACTCTACAGAATATCACAAGGCAGTGAGTTGAAAATGGGCATCTTTTGCAATTGCCCTTTCCTCTGCAATAGGTGAACCACCATCCATCAGTTGCTTCAGACAACTTGTAAAAACAAATATTTTTGCCCAGGGTTCCCCTGACCCATAAGAATGAACCCTGTTTTACTGAATTCCTGATTTTATTATACTCTTCCAGAGGCTTTTATATTGTTTCTGTTTTGTGATACTGTTTTATTATTTTTACATTGTATTTTTGTATACTTT
Organism: Podarcis muralis; assembly: GCF_964188315.1. Classification (NCBI taxonomy): domain Eukaryota; kingdom Metazoa; phylum Chordata; class Lepidosauria; order Squamata; family Lacertidae; genus Podarcis; species Podarcis muralis. The sequence goes on along the minus strand of NC_135659.1, from coordinate 4,708,671 downwards.
TAAGAGATTTTTAAATTTTAAGTAGTTTAGAACTGTTTTCAAACTAAGAATCCACAGAGAGTTCACTAATATATGAAGGGGTCAGACAACAAGGAAACTCCACAGCCACCACAATTATCTTGCTGCCCATGTCCTATGATTATTAGACAGTGTACATTAAAAAAACAACAGCCAGACAGGTCCTGCCACCAAGCTTAAAAACCAATCTGCTCTGAAACAATTCCCATGCAATACCAGTAAATTCACAACAGTAAACCATAACTAAAGCATGAACTACACATTTTAGGGCTACATATTTAAAACACCCAACCTCTTTAAACCAAACCAAACAGAAAGAGTAGAAAATACTATTTCTAGCTCCTGCATATCAGGGGGGGGAAGGGACCTTATCACAATGATCTCATTTGTATGGGCTTGTATACCCATTTTCTCCTTCTCTCAGAAACACAATGTGAACGCTATCTTTTGGCAATCTTTGCACTATATTTTGTCCCAGAGTTTTATTTCAGAAACAGTACTGGAACTTGTCTCAAATACTCTGGAATTTGAAAATTACTGAGGGTGACACCCAGTGGTATCAACAACCCACATGCAAGGGGCTTCTATTAAAGGAAATTGGACTTGCCCTTCCTCTCCTCCCACAGCCTGGCAGCCCTCTGCACATACCTAAGGTCTGCTCCGGAGTTTTTGGGAACCCTCAGGAGCAGACTGGGGAGGTGCTGGGGGAGGACAGGAAGGGGAAACCTCATTGCATCCACTGGCACAACACTGGATCTTGCCCTAAGAAACTGTCTTTGATAATAAGTCAAGTGTTTTGCCTTCCCCATTGGATAAACCAGGTATACTCAACACAAAAGTACATAACCTTTGGTGCAAAAGGTTCTAGGGAGAATTTCATTATTAGTGTTCTGGTAAAATAAGAAATTATAGGGCAGACATTTAAAATGCTATTTTAATATCTGGTACACAGGTTAAAAGCAACAGTCAGAATATGGCAGATTGAGCCAAAATCAGTATTATATAAATTACTGATAACTGTGAGTACAATCCAGCACATGTTAAGTCCCACTGATTGTAATGTGAACTGGATCATGCCCTACATACTTAATGAGTCCTCACAAATTGATTATGGAAGCACCAATGCCAGTCCCCTACAAAACCCCTTAATTTGTGAACCTCTAACAAGATTTGCCTAATACGCATTTAAGACTGCAAGAAGTACTTCTGTAAAGTCAACTCAAAATTTTATTTATCCCAAATTTAAAACAATGACTTAACAATATGCTAGGAAAACCATTAGGCACAGAATACAAAATGATCATTTAAAAAAATATACAGTGTTATATACATGCTGAGCTCATGCAAACTGCGATACATTCACAACTATATAACTAAAGTGGAACCTGCTTTTTAAAATTTACATTTAAAAAGTGTTATTGAGCAGCTAAGTCACACTGCTATTTGATGTTATTGCATATGCAATAAATTACAAAGCAAAAGCATTAGCACAAAAAGACTCCATAAATTTGTGCTAATTTAGTAGGCACTAAAAAATACAAGTTAATTTCAATAATTTGACTGTTGTTTCACTCAACGGTATATTCTCTCAAAGCTTGCCCCTCACATACATTGTGCCTAAAATTACTCCAGTCCCCTCAAACAGCTTGAGAACAGTAGCTATAAGGGGGCAAGGAGGCAACTATATGGACTTCTGACCCCAGAATAAATAATATGCCTGAGCAATGGGAACAAAAGGCTCCAAAAGAACAGAAAAGTATTAAGTCATTTATATGTGTTACACTAGAACATTAAAATATACTTTACATTATTTCCCTGCAAAGAAATATATTTAATTTTAAAATTACAGTAGTTTAAAAATGTTTTTGTACAAGAGACAAAACTACAAGATTGAAGCTGCCTCATATTAAAACATATATTTCCTAAGGACGTAATTGATAATCCATCACTTACTGCATCAAACAAGATTTATCTTAATACAACATAGTACTACAAATTCATCCACATATATAATATGTGACAATTTCACTATTACTGTTGATGAATTATTCTTTAGTTCTGAACAGATTAGTTCATACTACTGGAAGCTTTGCCCTACATTTACCAGTGATTCCCTCATATACCACAATTTCACCAAGAATCCATCTCTGACCATTCCAGCTACATGTTTTTCTTACAAATCACCATTCAATCCATAATTCATTTTGCAATGAATAAATATTTATTGACTGTTTATTGCAGCAATATTCCAAAGGATAGAATACTACCTAGCCCAAATATCACATTGTATTTGTCTGTTTTAGTTCTCCTCAGATGGAGCAGGAATTAGCCCGTTTTCTAGGAACTGGGTCTTGAACAATGCTGTCTTTTTTATGTATACAAGATGAACACACAGTCTCTGACAATCTCCAAAGTCCCAATCTGAAAACACTGTTTGAGAGGCTATATATAACACAGTTACAAAAACTATTGCTTATAGCGAGCCATGTTGTTAAGAAAGACAGTGCTGGGTTTTCCAGCACCCTAGAACTCTCCAGCATAAAGTAGATGATGTAGGGGAGCCAGAGCACATAAAACACACTGGTTATACGAAATAAAACCATAGCATAGCGCCGGTCAGGGCCGTGCCCACTTTCTGCAGCAGTGTCCACTTCATGACTAGGAAAACGAGCTCTCCTGTCATTTATCTCTTTGGTGTGCTGCCGGCAGATTTTGAATATGTGGAAGTATGTGAAACAGATGATGAAGGCTGCTGGAGCATATAGCAAGCACACAATAAAGCCAGTAAAATAGGCATTGGTAAGCCAAGAGGTTGCACACCATTCAAAAATGTCTCCATGATAACCTGGCTTTCCCCAGCCAAAAAAAGAAGGCAAAAAAATAAGGCAGGAATACAACCAGATCAAAATGATGCAGATTCTCAACCGGCAAGGTGTAACCAATTGGTTGTAGGTAAGTGGTTTTGTGATAGCAAGATAGCGATCCACACTAATAAAAGCAAGACAGGCCATAGAAACACTTTTCAGTACAGAGATGATATATCCAAAAACCTGGCAAGTCAACGACTCGTGGACACCTGTAGAATAGTGCAGCAGTGACAAGGTAGGAATCAAGCAGCTCACCCCAACAAAAAGATCAGCATATGCCATAGTCTGAATAAAATAGCTGGTGGTATAATGATGTAACAGTGGAGCACAGTGAAAGACAAAAATGACTGTTAAGTTACCAGTTATAATTAAAAATGTTAGTAAGACAATAATTAGAGTCTCAAGGATGCAGATATCAACAACACTGTAGTGTCCAAAACCAATTGGACAGGAGTAATGCTCAGATACATTCACAATGCTACCGCTCATATTCAGAGTCTTCCACTCAATCCAAGTGGACTGGTTCATGATCTGCATTACGTAACAATGTGTTCAAAACTCAGAACTAGGTGATTTGTGAGTCACCAGCTAATTTTGTTTACATATCCATTCCTCTGGGTAGATTTTGGAATTGCTTCTAAAACTGTTCATATTACAATCCAGAAAAGAGGCAAAAAGGCCACTGGCTCAGCTTCTTCCTGTGCTCATTCCTTCCTTAGCAAAAGACAAGGCACTTCTAAACAAAGCACTTTGTTTAAGCTGTACTTGTGGAGGAGAGAAACACCAAAAAGGAGAGTAAAATATAATGTCATGATAAAAATCTCTGCAAGTGCATTTTCCTGGGGGGAAACGTGAAGGAGGGAGGACTGGGTAGAAATTCTCAATGTAATGTTTTCTAAAACAAAAATTGTTAGGAGCTAAAAACTAGAAGCAAAGTAGATAAGAAGTCTAATAAGACGCTCATTCTAACATACTGTATCCTTCGGCTTTCTTCAAGGCATAATGTCATTTGTATCATCTTCATTCTGCATTACTAAGGTCAAGATTTGGGGCATCTTAATGCAAACAAATGTCATTAGTCTTTGGTAACGAGTAAAGAAATATGTTGGGGCAGCAATCACTGCATGAAGAACAGGTTCGTCCCTTCGATGAACAATATCCTCTCCATTTAGTTAACAAGACCACGTAAAATAAAGGAAAGAAACAAATAGACATGATGTTGGATCTTCAGTCAAGCCAGTTAGAAAGATATGCTGTCCGTTACAATATTAGACGTCAATAGGGTAATCCAAGGTTCTCACGGAATACAAACTTGTCTTGCATTTAATTTCAAGAGCAACAAAAGATAAAAAAAAATTCTTTAGAAATAAAGCCACAGCTGATACAGTGAAGTTCATAGCTCTATCCATGTCATTTCTCACCTCTATAGTGATGTCCACATTCTTTCGTATGTCCCAACACAATGAGATAATTAACTCTCATCTAAATTCTTCTAAGAAGCTAATGAAACGTTGATTTAACAAGAAAAGCTGTCGTTGCATTCTATTACTCCATTAGTCTTCAGGCTTCATTTCCTCAGTTGCTACATGCGCATTTCATTAGACAATTCAAACGATAACCATCTGCTTCAAAAATTCTTTATCTCAGAAGCAAATATTACCACATCCATTACATCTGCCACTATGACACATCCAATGGGGTAAGAAGGCTCCTTCGATGCTCACTAATAAGCTGGTATTTGACTACTGTATGGATCTTTCATTCAGCGCATGCAGCAGTCTTGCTTTTTAACCCACCCACCATCCACACCCAGATCAAATGCATTGTTAATCATTTAAAGATACAGGAGAAATTATTCAGCTCACATATTTTAATTAAAAAGAAAATCCAAGGTCATTTCAATTTTATGTTAACAGCAGACTCTCTTTTCTCTTTTTGAAATGCTGGAATCGCATTGGCACTGCTTAATGATCCTTGCTGTGCCTTCTGAAAAAAGAATTCCTTACATGAGAAAGAAAAGATTTTTCTCTGGTCCTGCTGCAGCAGTGGGATGAATAGAAAGCATCATTTTCTAAGTTTCATGTCTCATGTCCATCACCACCATGCTGTGCTGAAGGTCCTTGTGCTTTTATAGCATCCACAGAACGTTGCCCATTGCTCATCTGTAAGCAGTTCCATCTATCTCAAAATTAAAATACTGTCAAAATTAAAATCTCTTGTCAAAGCAGTGAAGCGGTGCCTTGCATATATATTTGCTTTGTCAGGAGCTGTGGTGTAGACACAGAAATCCTATTTACTGTGATCAGTTTTGAGAATGCTATTGCTATTTCTTACATGCTCTCTTGTGATTTTACAGCTTGCACCTAAGTCTGCCCCTCCTCCGCACCCTTAGCTGATGCAGAAAAACTCGCCATCAGAAAGGTGACTCGGTCCTTCAGCCCCAATCAAAAGAACAACCAATGGCTACTGCAGCTGAAACTGTCACTAGGTAACAGTTGCCAGGGACAATGCTGGCTTATAGCCTTCTACAGCAAGCCATGAATAAGAATGACAAAAGGAAGACAATTGAAAGTGACCAATCTCAATTAATAGATTGAGGATTTTAGGGAAAGCATGCTTCTGCAGAGCTACATTCTTCCATCAAACAAGCAATGAAAATATCCACAGGAATAACTTACATGCTCCAACTCCAAAGATACCTTTAGTGCACTAAAAATGAGCAGCAGCTAACCCGAGTCAGCAGTAATCTAATCCCCACTGGGAAGAAAGAGCTATTAATTATTAAACACATAAATAAGGGTTTGGTGTGTGTTTTTTTTAAAAAAACAACCCTCTGTAAGTCAACTTGTTTATCATTTGAAATTACAATGTGTTTTATTGCAATTAGTAAAACTTGGAAGCTCTTCCTTTAATCCCTTTATAATTCAAATTACTATCACAATCATAATACAGAGGCATATAAATATTCACTGTAAAAATGATTCATCTACATTTGTTTACATAACCACACATAGGAAAACAACTATAACTAATGCTAAAACTCTCAATTAAGTCATGTTATACAGCAACTCAGATTAAAAATGCATTACCACTACAATTCCATATTAAAACAGTTGGGCTAATTACAAACAAAATCAAGTCTATGGAATTTTACTTTTATTTCTAATAGCACTTCCGAATTCAAATTCAAACATTATAATTAAGGCAACAGTTCACTAACTGTATCATTAGATTCCCTGAAATCATAAAATTAGAGAAGATGTTTTTGTCCGGGGGATGGGAGTGAGGAGGGGTGCAGGACAAATAGTAGAAAGAGATAATCACAGCTGCCACTATCCAGTGTGGAGCTGCTCCAAGGCAGCTAATAGATCAGAGAGTGATCTGCAGACAGAACAGGGCCACAATGGAAAATTTCAGATTTTCAAAATATACTTAATTAGCTTGCTGTTTTTATTATTCTTTTCCACCAATGGACTGCAGGTACGTACAAAAATAGAAGATACACACAATTCTTCAATTTGATATTTTTATGTAACTAAATTCAGAATGGAACTATGACCATATACAGTGGTACCTCGGTTTATGAATTTAATCTGTTCTGGAAGTCCGTTCTTAAACCGAGGTGCGCTTTCCCTAATGGGGTCTCTCACCACCGGTGCCCTTCCACTGTTCGGCTTCCTTTCTTAGATCGAGGTAAAGTTTGCTAACCGGAACACTACTTCCAGTTTTGCGGAGTTCGTATACCAAATAGTTTGTAAACAGGGCTGTTCTTAAACCGAGGTACCACTGTACACTAAGAGAGACGGTCAACTGCAAACTTCTCTACTAAGCAATTATGTAAACACGAGGTATATATACTTAGATATAAACAATTAGAATATTTTGAGTTGTCTTGTTCCAGAACGCTTCTTGCATACCAAGCATAGCTGCATCTGAGTGGAGGTTGGTCAAGTGACATTTCAAGAATAATTATTTTAAGTTTCCCCAAAATCTGGAAGCCTCTTCCCTGTCCGTCCCCCCACCCATATCCTTCCATTGGAACTCAGAAAAACTCCTGGAGATATCTCTGCCAGTCTCCCGTTTTCTGCCAGTTAGTTCTCTGGACCACTAAGTCAATCCCAATCCAAAAGAACTGCTATCGCCAAAAAGTCAGAATAAGTCAATGCTCAGAAAGAGAGAGAGAGCAGGGTTTTTTATATTCTCTGTCTCTCTCTCTGTCTCTCCCCACCAGCTCCAGGTCAGCACAAGCTAATGACTGGGTTCTGCAGGGCTTGGGCTAAAGTAGAACTAAAGCTGCCAGCACCCCACAACACCCTCAGCTTTGGGGCTTTCTATTGGCTACTACCAGGGACGCGGGTGGCGCTGTAGGTTAAACCACAGAGCCTAGGACTTGCCGATCAGAAGGTCGGCGGTTCAAATACCTGCGATGGGGTGAGCTCCCGTTGCTCGGTCCCTGCTCCTGCCAACCTAGCAGTTCGAAAGCATGTCAAAGTGCAAGTAGATAAATAGGTACCGCTCCGGCAGGAAGGTAAACGGCGTTTCCGTGCACTGCTCTGGTTCCCCAGAAGCGGCTTAGTCATGCTGGCCACATGACCCGGAAGCTGTCTGCGGACAAACGCTGGCTCCCTCGGCCAGTAAAAGTGAAATGAGCGCCGCAACCCCAGAGTCAACTGTGACTGGACTTAACGTTCAGGGGTCCCTTTACCTTATTGGCTACTACCAGCAGTGGGTCTCCATGTGCTAGGGCAAAGCTAGGGCCTCCACTCCTTTCCGCTGGTTGGGTGGGGGTGAATCCAGTGCCAGAACATATGCCCACGCTGTCCAGGGCAGGCACATTCCTGAGGGGCGCAGGCACATGCTCCCCAGGGGCACGGAGGGTGCCCTCCCAGGCGCGGGATAGCTGCACACGCACCCACTGATCCCGCTTCCTTCCTCTCCCCTTCCCACTCGCCTGCCTCCTTCCTGTCCTCTCCGCTGCCTGCCTGTCTCCTCCAGCCGAGAGCACGGGGCAACGGCGCACCGCCCACCCATGACTCCCGCACCTACCGCCAGCTGTCACAGGAAGGGGAGAGCTGCTGCGTGTGCTCTCGGCTGGAGGAGGCAGGCAGGCAGGGGAGAGGACGGGAAGAAGGCAGGCAAGCGGGAAGGGGAGAGGAAGGAACCAGCAAAGAGGCACAGCAGTTCCCCCCAGCCCTTCCCCCAACAGCTAGTGGTGGGCGTGGGAGTCCGAGTCGTGGGCAGGCAGATCACCGAATGTCACCCCCGCTTAGGGATGACACCCGGAGCTGTGCGCCCCCCCACCTTCCTCCGCCAGTGGGTGAATCCAGCACATCATACTAACACACACCCCAGCCCTTCAGCCAGGGGATGGGAGAGACTGGGTGGTATTCTTTCTGCCATTCTGATTTGGTGGTTTTACTTTGTATTTTTAAATAGTTTTTACCAATAAAATTTGTAAAATTTTTTGCACCAGTTCAACTGCCAAAGGCACTCTTTAAGTATGAAGCCAGTTTTCATACTAAGCTTCTCTTGAGCTAGCATACTGTAATAATATTAGCATGTTTAGAGCCCACAGGCTGCAAACACCACCTGGCAGCATGTGTTTGATATCTTGTAATATCATTGGTAGAGAAAGAGGTGTCACAGGCTCTCCAGCTTTAACTGCCTTGTTTGCTATGATACAAGTCAGTACAGCTCTGTGAAAGGTCCCCGTATGCCAGTGGTGTCCAAACTTTTTTCAAAGAGGGCCAGATTTGACAAAGTGAAGGGCCTGAGGGCCGACCGAAGAGCCAAACAAAGTTGTTGACCTTTTTTTAGTATTAAAGTTTTTTATGATTTTACCCCAGGAAATACCACAGAGGCTGGATTAAACCGACCGCGGGGGGCCCTCGAAACAGACTTTGGACATGCCTGCTGCTAAACAGAACACATTACACCTCAGAACTGGAATTAAAAATTATTTAGCTACATCTGTTTAATTAAACTTCATACCTGGGATCCTAAAAGCTATATATGAATTTATGCACTAGGATTCTTCAAGTCCCACACAAACACACACTGAAACTCCTTGCACCCTCCAAAAGCCTCAACTGAAATGACTCTCTTCTTTAGAACCAAATCTAACATAGCATAATAGTGAGTAGTAGCCAGAATTTTAAATTGTGGAAACCCAAATAGCACAAAAGTGCTTTAGGACTACACAATCCCAGCCAATGCTTGCCATGGGCTTTCATATGACACCTTGTTGGTAAAAATAAGTGGAGCATTTCCAAAGCCCTTTATAGGGAAGTAGGGCTCTCTCAAGCATATGTGGCACCGGGGTGCAAAGATCCACCCGGCGCCCGCCCCCCCCCGGTTGCCCAGTCCCAGGCGCGCAGGAGGGCAGAGCCGGCCGGCCGCCTCAGCATCTTGCTGGCCAGTTGCCCCCGAACTCGCGGTGCAGAGCTGCCTGCAGCAGAAGAGCCTGCCATGGCACTCCAACCGACAGACGGGCTCTTCCCCGGACTCAACTCTCGGGCCCCGGACTCTCGGCCTGGCGCCCCTGAGAGCCCAGCGCCCGGGTGCCCGCACCCCTAGCGCCTATGGGTAAGACGGCCCTGTAGGGAAGAACTGGCTAGACACAGACATGCGGTTGAAAAATAGTTTCTTTGAAGCTTATTGTATGTTTCTGTTGCCACATTTTTTATGTGATACACAGCAAGTTTTAAGGCTCAGTGATATATTAGTAGAAATAAATATTGGAAACTGTCAGAAGCTGACATACTGCTATTAATCTGGTAACAATAATATCAAAGTGCCTTGGAGGACTGAGCAAGAGACCAAAGGGCACAAAAGAGAGCTGCCACTCCCCTGAAGTCGGTAGCAAAGCTGGGAATATTAAAAGAATAAATCCGAAGTAAAGGTGTTATCAAAGCTGCTGGTAACCAGCATGAAATTGCTGACTGGTAGCAAGAGAACCAATCAAAATGGGGCCACACTGGATTTAAAGCCCCAGATGGTGTATGTCTGTTTCAATAACTCAGGAGGAAAGTGGCCAAATTACAGCTAGCAGTGTGTGAATTTGTATTGCGTGCTTTCATGAATTTAGAATCAAGAACATGAAGTTAATTTTGCTGAGTCCACATCTGCATTATATCATACTTTATTGACCTGTTGGAAATCTGTGTTTGGAACAACATTGTCAATAATTATGGGAATATTAACAATCCAGATAACTTGTGGAAATTGGTCTATATGACGAAATAAGTTGAGTCAGACAGGGGGAAGGCAAAAGAGAACAGACAAGGATGACTTTGAGCAAAAGGAGAGGAGGACATGCAAGACACAAAATGTCCACTTTTCACATAAAAGTGAGCTACGTGAGCTAGCAGCAACTAGGTGAGCTTGAGTCTGGCTTGTGCAAGGTGTGATACCCAGACAGAGCCAGGCTGAACCCCTGGAGTCACCCCAATATTAGTTCAGTTAAGCCAATCATAATCCTGACTGCTGAATACAGGCCACCTGAGCCTCAAGCGACAGCAAAGAATCCTGAAGTACCCACAAGCTATGTACTCACTCCTTTAGAGGGAGTGTAACTCCATCAAGAGCAGGCAACCTGCCATCCATCTAGTAAACCAGCAGAATCTCTAATCTGTCCTAATAGCCCAATGCCAGGAACACACACTCTAGATCCCCCTCACAACTGGACAGAGAGCCTGAAAGGGAGATGGAATCTCTATAGACACAGCAACTTCCGCTCCTGGACCCTCAAGTCTGTCCTGATTGTGCACTAAGTATCCAGGTGGGAACAGCTGGGGGAGACCCACTCCACCCTGCTTACTCACCCAGGTCTCAGTGGTACAGACCACAATCAGCCTTCTCCTCCATAATCAGATCATGGATGGAGGGAATCTTTCTCAGAGCCAACCTGGGATTCAGCAACAACAACTGCAGACTCGAGGGCTGGCTAACAGGACAACTGCCTATGCCATATGCCCCTTTCCTGGCCTATAGATTATATGAATAGATTCATTTCATAATGTCCAAATGCTGGCTTGGAAAGAAACAGGAAAATACACAGTAGGATAGACATTGGCTTCAGTGAGATTCTTCCATGAATATGCAGAATGCTAGATTGAAGGCTTAATATTTTAAGAAACATACACAACCCCCAACCACGAGGTATTTTTATAAAAATGAAGAATGTCAAAAAGAAATGCGGTCACATTCATAAAGCTGTATTTTATTGTTATGGCAACTGATTTGCTAAAGAAAAAAAATAGGTAATAAAGTTGTTATGGCAACTGGGATCTTAAAAGCAGTCAAAAGTAGAAAAATCAAATCAATCTCAGCCAACTTCTGTGACTCAACTTTCAAAAGACCTACACATATTGTTTTATAAAATCTCCTAGAGAGAGCAGAATTAATACACGTCTTCAGTGCTACAGAAAAATAGGTGTTGAACAAAGCAAACACGTATCAAAACGCTGAATAAGAAATTTTTGTTTTGTTTAAGTATCTTCAGATTCTAACACACAGTTTTTATTATATACTAGGATTCATTCTAGGATTTAATATGTATTCTGCACTCCGATTAGCTAAAATGTGACTCAGTCTGCATCAGATCTCCAATTCAAAATCCTCCAGCTTCTCATGAGATTTCAAAAGTGTGGACATTACTTGTAATAACAACATTGCTGTTTTCAAAAAGTAGGGAAAGCTAGAAGCATCCGATAACAAAGAAAAATACAGGAAGTTATTAAAAAAATCTGTTTTCCTAGGACAGCAATGAAAATAGGAAAAAGGTTTGATTGGCAAGAATCAACAACAGCACAGAGAGAGAGAGAGAGAGAGAGAGAGAGAGAGAGAGAGAGAGGGAAGGAGGGAGGGATCAAGAAATCTCACCCTTCAATCAAAAAGTTCAGGGCAACATAAAGCCTAATTTCATTCCTACAACGCTATGTGCTTTGCCAGACTGATGGTTGAAGATTGACCCATGGTCTTTCAGAAAGCGTCTTGGGTGTGATGGGACTCAATCCATGTCTCTCCAGTCCAACCCCACAGTCTGCTGCTAAGGGCAGATCTGCATCATACAAAAGGGCTGCTACCAAAAACAGGAAGCATGAATCATGGGACGGCAGGGCTCTGATTGACTCCAGCTACAAAAGCTGAGGCTGCTGAAGAGCTCAGAGTCCATCTTACCTACAGCAGCAGATATGCTGTATGTTTATGATTGTATTTTAATTTTATTCTCTTGCTGATTATGCTGTTTTAAATGTGCATTTTATATTCCACTTCCTTTAGCAATGTTCTCTTTTGAAATGTTTAAGATAAAATTGTAGTTGTTGTTAACTTTGCTGCGTTAAATGTGCATTCTGCAGTTGACCACCTTTGTAATGTTTTATACTGAAATCTTTCAGATAATATTTTACTTTCCGGTTATGTTGCTTTGAACGTATACTTTATATTTGAATTTCTTCTGTAATGTATTCTTCTGCGTTTTTTCCTTTTTCTTTTTTGATGTTTTAATATAGGTTGTAAACCTATATTAGTTGTTTTCTTAAAAATATAAAACGGTATAGAAATGAAATGAATGATAATAATAATGACGTGCAACAAAACACCGATGACACAGAATGATATTCTGCACTGCCCAACTCCCCATTGCCAGGTTCTCATTGGAGGGGTTGAGGAAATACAGTGCTGGCAAAAGGCAACCGACAACAAAAATCCAAAACCATTGTTCATTAACTAGCCTTCTTGTCCTCAAACATTTGGGATCCCACATGACCAATCTATAGTGCAGAAGCTCCAGAGCCTCAACAAGAAATGGTGTGTGTGCTCTGCTCCCTTCCCTTCCCTTTGATAAAGACTTTTCTAGAAGACTGTACTGAAGAGCAGCAAACATGTTCCTACTTAGTTCTCTTCCTAACTTACGCAAAGGCTCAATAAACCCTAGTCTTACACCAGTATCTACAGAAGGAGGATGTACCAACGATAGGAACAAAAAAAAAGTACATTTGGGATCATAGCAAACTTTGCTAGCTAAGGTTGGGAACAGTATAATTTGGCCAATAACAATAATGTATAACAAAAAGAAAATTAAAAAGGAGATGAAAAATTCAGAAAGCAAAGCAGACAGGCAAATAAGGCTTGACTTCATACGTTGGCCTACCAGAAAAAAACAAGTTTCAGCTGGCACTGGAATGCAACCAAAGTAGGCACCAAAAGAATGTCCTAGGGTAGGGAGTTCCATAGCTGGGCACATAGCAGGAAAAATATTTTATTGTATCCTCATCAACTGCACTTCAGACAGTGATGGTACTAACTTTAGTCTCTCTCCAGTTGACCTAAGCAAGCAAGCAGCATTGTGTGTGCAGTATATTTTTTAGCAAAGTTTAATTTCTGCTTTTCCAATATTACAGCTTCAGTTTGGAACACCTTTCAGCTACCTCAAAGCCACTTAGAATTTTATGTCTCCTTTTCATCTAAAGCAGGTAAGGCAGTAGAGGGTCTGAACTAGTGCTTGAACACAGTAATGAGCTGGAAGGCCAATAAAGAGACTTAAAGCAGACAACGACTGTTTATGAGTTGTTTGTCCATCTACCATATTGGCTCGAATATAAGCCGCGCCTTTTTTTCTGAATTCGGTCAATGAAAAGTGAAAGTGCGGCTTATATTTGCAACCTTACCGTGTGCCCCCCCGAAGCAGCCCAGGAGCACGGGGCAATGGTGCACAGCCTGCCCACTGCTCCTAAGCTCCCCCCAGCGCCGGCTTGGGGAGGTAGTACCCGAAGGCGGGCCACACCCGCAAATAAACCTTGGGGAGGTGTGGCTTATTTGCGGGTGCGTCTTATATTCGGGCCAACACGGTAATGAGGCAAAATGCAGCCTATTTTGGCCAGGGTTCTTACACTCCCCTTAAACGAACAGGTCCATAGTTAGAGGTAATCTTAGATCCAGGTCTGTTCACTTGAGGCACACAACAGCCTTGGTGGCACAGAGCACTTTTTATCATGTTTTGCTTATATATAAACTACAATACTAAAGGATTAGAGAGAGCTTTGTGACAGTTATCCATGTGCTGGGGAGCTGTGAGTTGTATGACTGCAATGTGTTATATATGGAACACCAGCTACCCCAAAATAGGCAAGCAAGATTATTGGTGGGAACTGGCAGGTATCATTACATTACAGCAGTGCTTGTCATATACACTGGCTTCCAGTCCCAACTACACAGCTAACTTCACCTAGCACTAAACAAAAAATGGAAAAGGAAGCTATGCAAGAATGGAGTGGGTAGAGGGAGTGTGTACACCCTGCAATTTGTTTCCAATCCCCCATCTAAACTAAGCTTTTGTGTAACCTGTACTTGCCAACTATTACTTCCTAACTATCTTTCCCCTCAATCCACTGGGAATTTTATCCTTCTTTTACTTGTGCTTAATCCATGTTACTTCAGTCTTAGGTATAGCTAGCAACATACTTTGTACAGTGCCAGGAACATTGTTGGTGCTAAATGAGTGACACACTTAGATATATCTTTCTCTGCTGAATTTATTAGATTAATAACCTTGTTCACCTAAATTCTGGATAGGTAATAACTTTCAAAACAGAATTTCAACTCAATATTATAAAATCAATTATAAATACTTTTTAAAATATACTAAAACCAATTTACCCTTAGTCAATAAATGCATATTCAAATAAAAAAATTGTATTAAGAGAGAGATAGACAGTCAAAGCACACTGGATTGTGTAAGTGTGTGTTAAAGCTTTCCAACTGCATATATGCAAAAAACAATCACTGTGAAAAACCAGTCTTAGATTTAATATTAAAAAGGTAACCCCATATAAAAAACAAGGACTAAAGAATTATTTGGCTTATACACAATATAAATATACTTCTTGCAAACATCCTTTTCTTTTATACTAGTCAGAGAGAGTATGATCACATGAGCCACTTTTAAAAATTAGAGTCTACTGCTGATAAATTAGTCCCAGAACTTCTGTCAACACAAGCCTACTGTACCATGGGGATCAAAATATATTTCTCCTGATAGTACTAATGAAATATTCCATAGTTAATGGTATCAAGTAAACTGAAAAATTACAGAACGTGAAAGAGAAGAAAAGCTCTACCTATCAACTGCTTCTATCACATCTCGATCCCTCCCTCTTTCAAGAAAAACTTTAAAGGCTGAAAGCTGGTAGATACCAAAAGAATTAAAATCCTGGGGTACATGTATATGGAGAGTCTTATCAGGGTCCCAGCACAGTGGTTCTCATAAACATTTAGGTCAACTTTTTCCATTCATAAGAGCACAGCAGCAATACACTCAGCAGCATATAATTACACCTCAGGGCTGCAGGTATGAGCGTGATACAGTAAGACACCCAGGCTAAACTTTTTAAAATTATAAAAGCAGCCAAGTGACAGCCTTGCTATCATGGAGAATAAGGGTCTCAGAGAAGGAGGGACAAGTTTGTTAAAAAAAACCTATGTCACAGTTTTTAGCATCTACACAGAACATTAGGTGCCATGCAGTATCAATAACCAAGGCCACATGTTTCATTCCTAATCGAATCAAATCTGTGGGTACCCACAGCAAGCAGTAAAGTATTCTAGTGAAAATTTCTTTACATTTATTTTTTACAATATAGCTCTATTGTTGCACATGCAGAGAGATCTGATTTAATATATAAAGACATCATATCAATGAACATTTTCGAAAGACTCACCTTTGTGATGAGAATTCTGTATTTTTCCAACATCGCCTGGTTATCATGGCATCCTGCTAGTAACTGCCAGACCTCAGCTCTTAATGCCTCTGGAACACCACGCTTCACCAGCGAAGACAGTCCTTTTGGTCTCACACTGAGGTTACTATGCCTAACAAAAAGGTAGGAAAGTTGTTGCTTATTTGAACAGTGCAAGCCTAAATTATACACACACCTTCTACAGAAAGTCACTTTGAAATATTCTAATATAAAATAGGAAAAATAGATTTGCCATAACAAATTCTCAACTATCCTAGTAATGAGAAGACAGTAGGAATGGCAAACTCCTGCACTTACCGTATTTTTTCATCTATAGGATACCCCCATGTATAAGGACTCCCCCATTTTTGGGGACTCAATTTCAATAAAATATGGGGAGATGGCCCAAAGTTGTTGAGCTTCTCCCCCCAGGCAGCTGTGGGAAGGAGACACTCTCTAGACTGTTTCCCACACACAGCAGCATTGGGGGATTTTGCGCTGCCGCCTGCCACCCGGTGGGTGGGAGCGCAAACTCCCCCAATGTCGCCGTGCAGGGGAAAGGATCCAGGCAGCACCTGCCGCACGCAGTGGCATTGGGGGATGTTGCGCCAACGAGCAGCTTCTCCCCCCCCCCCCGCAGCTGTGGGCAGGAAATGCCCCCAGATCGCTCCCCGCTTGCTGCAGCATCGGGGGAATCCACACTCCTGCCAACCGAATGGCTGGCGATACCCTGCTTCTCCCCCAGCCCATGCCACTATCCGTGTATTGGACGACCCCAGTTTTTTGATGGGATTTTTGAGTCTAAAAACCTTGTCCAATACACGAAAAAATACGGTATATGTCAAAAGGGAGAGCTTAATATTCTGACATCAGAATATATGTCCAATTCCCAACTCTTGCAGCGTCTGGGACTTTTTAGTTTAGAGGAAAGGCCAGTAAGAGGCAACAAGATAGAAGTTCATAAAATCATAAAATAAGAAGTTTTTTCTTCCTCTCCCATAACACTAGGACTCATGAACATGGAATGAAGCTGAATGTTGGAAGGTTCAGGACAAATTTAAAAAGTACTTCTTCACACAGCACATTGTTAAACTATGGAACTTGCTCCCACAAAAACCAGTGATGGCCGCCAACTTAGATGCTTTTAAAAAACTGGACAAATTCATGGAAGATAAGGGCTATCAATGGCTGCTAAGCACAATGGCTATGTTCTGCCTTCATGGTAGGAGGCAGTAACGCTTCTGAATACCAGCTGAGTTAACACCTTACATTAAAAACCTGACAGTACCAAATTATTGAAGGTTATTCAACAAAACCAGACTAAACATCTTTCCTTCTGCAGTGTTGGATGGCAGGTTGAGAGGAGTTTCCTACCAGGACTGACTTTGCTCATGTGCTCAAGACATCGATTCCATAAAACATATTTTGCTGCACTGTGTGAAATACGAGCAAGCCAGGGCTGAACTGATATTACCCTTGCTGGTACCTTTTCCAGGAAAATCAGAGGCTCACTATGTCAGGTTCCTATTGGAAGACCGGACAAATGCTAGAACATTAGCAGTGAGTCTGAACAAAATGCTTGTTTAACCTGGAGGTAGGCTGTCCGAATTGTGCATTGCTTTGTAACGATTTGTTGGGTCTCTGAACCGTAATAAAGATTGATTGATTGATTGATTGATTGATTGATTGATTGAATACCAGTTGTTGGAAGCCATGGGGTGGGTGGTTGCTCTTGTGCTTGCCGGTTTCCCACAGGTATCTGGCTGGCCATTGTGACAACCAGATGTTGAGCTAGATGGGCCCTTGGCCTGGTTCAGAAGGCTCTTCTTTTCTGTTTTCTGTTCTTAAAAAAAACTATACTGAGGAAGGGTGCCAGATCATATTACAATTGCATGTCAATGACGTCAAATCATGAGATTAAATTAATTTGAATAACCAACTTGTAAGTCTCTCAGTAGCCTATTATTTACAAATAAATGCCTATGCACCAAGTCCCCCTTTTAATAGAAAAGAGAGGTACTGACAGGGTAATTCAGGCATCTAATCATAGCAAGCCGAAAGGAAAATTGACAGAACTATGCATCACCCACAGGCTTCCCAAAGCATGAAAAATGTGATACCACATCAAGCACCACCTTCTCTCCCCATCCCCAAGTACTGTTTTTTTTTTCTTGCTTTCAGTTTTACGCCAAAAAATGGAGTGAGATAAACTCCTATGTAAATTATCCTCAAGTCTTTTAAAAAGTTACTTTTCTAATATGTCACTGTTCAGTTCTCTCGCAAATTATTTCTAATTAATTCTTACCATCTTCCAAGCAATTCTCCCCATGAATACAAGATCTTCTCTGGGCAATCCTTTGATACATCACCAGTACCACTGGAGAGTTCATTATCGCTCTCTACATCGGAAAAACCCAAGACATGAACATATTTATCAGTGACGTGGTCACAAGAGATTCTGATTCCATTGCACACTTCTTATAACTCTGTAAAGAAAACTACTGCAAGACAGAACACAAATTAGTTTATAAAACTAATGTAGTTAAGGGATGTAGTTTGGTTCACAGGATCCTGGCAGAAAGTGTGTGCCAGGGTGGTGGCAGTGCAACTGTCACTTCTGAAGACATCTCTAAGAACACACAGCACTCTATTCCATCTATTTATTCCATTCCAACTACACCCATCCTAGCCCTGTAAGATTATTTTTTCTTCCTTGGAGATGGGGAAGTGGATGGCAAAGGACAGGAGTGCAAGAAAGCAGATTCAAGGCAAGCAGCGTATTACACTGCCTGCCTCAGTTCTCTTTGTATTCAAGCAAATGAAAGGTCCCACCAATCCAAGTTCCCATCACACCTACTCTGTCATATATAAACCCTGATCTCTGCTATCAGCAGGATCTACTCTGGAGAAGTTTCCAGCCCACTACCTACAGAGATAGGTAGCGGTTGTAGTGGAAGATGGATGCAGGGGGCTAACACAGCAATTCATCACCAGGAGAATTAAAAGACAGAGATAACAAACAGCATTTATGAATAACCAGTTAACCCCAGAAATTATGCATCTCTCCTATTTGAGGTACATCCCTGGCAAGCATAATTAGGAACAGCTATAATTAATGGAATACATTATAGCCTGTACAGGTATTACTGAAGTAAACTTTACCCTCTTTAGCGTCATCCTCATGTGATGGGCTGCCTGGTTCTTCCTCTCTTTCAGAATCTCTGTGCAGACTCAAGACTTCATAAATCGCATCTCCAGCATTTGGGTGACCTTTCTCTTCACTCTAAATATGACAAATACATTTCAGCCCATTGTTGCTGTTATTAATTAAATTTATTGTTCATTTCTTTGCCACAGCAGCTCAAAATCAGTTACAATGATTTAAGAAAAAACACACAAACACATATATACATTAAAGCCAGCATTTTCAAAAATCCAAAGTACTTAAAAAAAACTGTTTAAAACTTCCTGGCAACATTCATAGCAATGACCAGTGACCAGAGGAGGGATGACCTCTGGCAGGAGGACAGACAAAAGAAACACCATGGTGTATCTACAGCAGCACAACCAGATGCCCCCAGATGCCCCAACTGCAACAAAACATGTCACTCCCGTATCAGTCTCTACAACCACAGCAGGTGCGGTACCCTTCCAACAGTTTGCCTTCACCCCAAAGGTGCACTCCTCCATTGTCTCCCAGGGCAGGCAGGTGCCAACCAGATTAAAACATCCCACCCACACAAAAAGACCATAGGTAATTAAAAGTCAAAGGCCTTATGAAAAAGGAATGTTTTTGCCTGCTGCCTAAAGATATGCAGCAATGGCACCAGGCGAGTCTCCTGAGGAAACTATTCCACAAGCAGGGAGCCAACACTGATAAGGCCCTTTCTTGTGTTGCCACCTCCAGCCCTCCTGTAAAGGGGGCACACAAACAAGGGCCTTAGATTACAATCACAGGGTCCAGGTCAGTTCATATGGGGAGAGGTGGCCTTTGGGGTATTAGAACTCTGAATTAGGCCAAGAAACTATCTGGTAGCCAGTGCAGTTGGGTCAGGATTGGTGTTATGTGCTCAGGCCATCTTGCCCCAGTGAGTAACCTAGCTGCTGAATTCTGCATTAGCTGCAGTTTCTGAACAGTTTTCAAAAGTGTATAACAAATTGCAGTAATCTAACCTAAGGGTTACCAGAATATAGGCAACAGAAAATAAGGCTATCCCTGTCCAGATACAAGCATAGATGGGCCACCAGCCAAACCTGATGGAAGACACCCTGTACTACCGAGGCCACTTGAGCCTCAAGTGACAGTGATGGACCCAGATGTACCCCAAAACTACATACTTGCTCCTTCAGAGAGAGTGTAACCCTGTCAAGAACAGGCAACCGCCCATTCAACCAGTCTAACCCACTAACACTGACTCAGTCTTGTCTGGATTGAGCTTCACCTTATTGGCTCTCACCCAGTCCATTACTAAGGCAGACATCTGCCCAGCAAATCCACTGCCAGACCCGCAGATATAAAGGAGAACCACAGGTGTGTGTCATCAGCATACTGACAATGTAGTCCAAAATTCTGGATGATGCCACTCAGCAGTTCCACTTAGATTTTAAACAACATGGGGGATAAAATTGAGTCCTGTAGAACCTCACATGGATAATCTAAATCAGAACTCTTAGAATCTGTTTCATTTTCTCCCAAGTTCCCACCCATTATGCCAGAGGTGTGGCACTTCAGGCCCTGGGGCCAAATGAAGCCCTCCAAGTCTCTCTATCTTAGGACTCTCCCCAAACAGCACCTTTTCTCTGCAGGTAATGCTCTTTTGCCTGCCTGGATAGCAGAGGGTGTATGAGTGCATAGAAAGCAGCATGCAGAGGAAAAATGTACATTCATTGCAGATTGTGTGCAGATTTTGACCCTCTATGGCTTGGAACCCATTTAAAAACAAAACAGAACAAAATAACCCTATTCCCCCATGCAATTATGGAGAGCCAGTGTGGTGTGGTGGTTAAGAGCAGTAGACTCGTAATCTGGGGAACCGGGTTCGCGTCTCCACTCCTCCACATGCAGCTGCTGGGTGACCTTGGGCTAGTCACACTTCTCTGAAGTCTCTCAGCCCCACTCACCTCACAGTGTGTGTGTTGTGGGGGAGGAACGGAAAGCCGCTTTGAAACTCCTTCGGGTAGTGATAAAACAGGGTATCAAATCCAAACTCTTCTTCTTCTTCTTCTTCTCTCCAAACCTTGGTTTGGCACTTAGAAAGGTTGTTTTAGGGTACCGTGACAGGTTCGTCCACACTGGGCGGCAGCATTTCAGGGGGTGCCACAACAATGATGTAGAATAGAGCACAAGAGGCAGGGGAACGGCAAATTTTAGTGTTGCAGTGCACCACTGAAATCTG
The DNA here is from genome assembly GCF_964188315.1 of Podarcis muralis. Classification (NCBI taxonomy): domain Eukaryota; kingdom Metazoa; phylum Chordata; class Lepidosauria; order Squamata; family Lacertidae; genus Podarcis; species Podarcis muralis. The sequence continues at coordinate 4,687,653 of NC_135659.1, read as the reverse complement.
AAGAGCCCAAAGTCTGCCACTGCCCTTAGGACTCTCACCAGATGATGCCCTAAAATGACCATGCTTTGCAACCTCCTTGACTTTCTTTGCCTGGCTGGAATGTGTCATTTACCTCTGATAATGGAAGGTGGAGCTAAATATCTGCATGTGAATCCTAGGCTGTATGCTCATTTGGTATTCCTCTGCTGGACTGCAGCAATTGAACCACTTCAACAATTTACGTCTACATTTTCCTGAAAAGCCACTCCTGGCAGGCCAAGTTCGCAGTCCCCCAAAAGTCTGCCAATTAGCTGTAAAGACACAGACATTCACTCCTTTATGCCCCTTTTTTGCTACTGGGTTGGCAACTGCAGGCCAAACACCATTCCTCTAGAGGCCAAATTATACCTAGGGGCTCCAGTTGGGCAGTGAAGAATCATTTTGAATTGTCTTTTAAATATGTTTTTTTACCTTTGTTCACTGAAAAAGAAAAAAAGGATTACCTGTTTCAGTTTCATGTGGAATGTTTCTGTGAAAGTTTTTCTGCTGAAATACCAGAAGCGCTCATTGGCAGGATACACACGTACAAGTGTCTCCAGCAGAAAACGAACTGGCTCCACCACTTCTGTGACCACCATGTCTACTGCCACAGTCATGTACACACACTTATCTGTAGTACAAAAAAGTGAGCTTGATTTCGCATAAAATAATTGATGATTAATTGTTATAGCATAAAGGTATTTAGTAACATTGGAAACAAGATAAAAAAATACTGTGACAGTCTTCTCTTATCTAAACTATGAGTTGCTACTGTTTCATGCCCCCCACCCTCTAAGTCGCCATCCCCCTTTTTCTGGAACTCTTCACATGTCCTTTTTTTGCAAAGGTTTAAATAGCATTTAAACTGCTCCCAAGCTTTTGACGTCTGATATTTCTCTTCCTCTTGTGTTTCCTCCCTTTAAAGCCCTAAACAACCTCGGTCCTGTATACCTGAAGGAGCGTCTCCACCCCCATCGTTCAGCCCGGACACTGAGGTCCAGCTCCGAGGGCCTTCTGGCGGTTCCCTTGATGTGAGAAGTGAGGTTACAGGGAACTAGGCAGAGGGCCTTCTCTGGCGCCCGCCCTGTGGAATGCCCTCCCATCAGATGTGAAGGAAATAAGCAGCTATCCTATTTTTAAAAGACATCTGACGGCAGCCCTGTGTAGGGAAATTTTTTATATTTATTGCTGTATTGTTTTTAACACTCGATTGGGAGCCACCCAGAGTGGCTGGGGAAACCCAGCCAGATGGGGTATAAATAATAAAATTATTATTATCATTATTATTATTATTATTATTATTATTATTATTATTATTCTCTAATTGTCTTGCTTTTCTTATTTGAACCCTTGACATAGGTTTCGTACTTTCAAACTGAATCACAGCACCCCTAGTGTCAAAAAACTGTTGTGCTATTGTCCAACCTAGTGCATGATGCATGCGCCATACAGCCGGAGGTTACACTAGTTCCTCAACCCACTTGCACTCCGGCAATTATATAAAGCAAAAAGTTGACAAATAGCATTTAAATGCATAATTACCCTTAGGAGTTTCCTCATTCAGTACAACAAAGGTAGGTGTATTAGGATTCCAAATCCCAGTAATAATATATGCTTTTCCATCAAAGCTTTTCCCCATGGACTCCTAAGAACACAAACATCATATTCAGAAGGATCAACTCTAAATTTTCAATTGCTTATCTCAACAACCCTCTGGTAAGGCAACTCTAACTGCAATTTTCCCACTTAGTGTAGGAGCTTAGTACGTACAAATAAAGCCAAAATGTTGCCCTTCTGGCTGCCAGCTGCACATTTCAGGTACAAATTGTATAGAGTTTGCAGGCCCCAGGCATCACGCGATGATTGTGAAAATAATGGTAACAGTGATAAGATCTGCCCAGCTAGTGCAGCAGAACAATGTCAGAAAAGTTGATGGTTCTTACCATAAAGATGCAACTCTATAAATTTACTCATAAACAGTTTAAATGACTTAAGCTAGCCTTGCCAGCTCCAGCTGGGTTGCAGAAGAGCAACTCCCAGATTATTTCCAATTTCCATAAAAGTACTTCCATGTGGAATATGGAGCTAGTGGCCAGAAATTCACTATTGTTTCTGCACTAAGTAGGAGCAGAGCATTAGGTACAACAAATGATATATATTTTAGAAGATAATGCTAATGGATAGCGACAACAGCTTCAATCCTAATATTTAAGCAGTCTGGTTGTGTAATTTACAATCAGTTCACAATTATATCATACAAATCAGCCCAAGGCACATCATACAATTAATAGTATGAAGAGGTACAGAAAATGTTGATAGTGTCAAGGAATCACTCCCTATTCAACTTGGTACAAGGACTTATTAATAATTATATATATGACATAATGTATTTAACTCACTGCAAAACTGAGTCAGAAAGTAAGTAATTTTGGAAGACAAATGTAACTTTTGTTGAGTAGTGGAGCCAAGTTGAAAGAGGTGTCAAACTACACCTACACCTCTCTAGGGTCATCCCCCCCCCCCCCCCCGCAAAGGAAACAATTCTGCAAACCTGCAGCAGAAGCCGATCGTTGATAACTTAGTGTTGATAACTGGCTTTGCTTTTGATATTTTCACACCCAAATATACATACACCTGAGCAGTTTTTAGAAACTTTTGCAGGGGTTTTAATATTTTTTAATGTGATAATGGATGAATAGGAACACACATTCATGCAGCATTTCAAATATTCACACACATGCAAGCAGCACATATGAAGAATGAGGAGAGCGGCAAGAATGATGGTTGAACCAGAGCTCAGTTCACTGGCATGTATGGCAATTATTAAAAATGTGAAGCCACCAGAATACCAGGTTCACACCACAGCTGAATATCTCATCTAAGGATCCTCTTTTGAAACATTCATCTTTGCCCTTAAGAGTCTTCACACCCCCAGTTCCTTTCTAGGGAAAGGACCCTCTCATTCCCCTTCCTTCTCCTGCAATAATCATATACTCTTCACTGCAAATGCAGTTCACTCCAAAGAACAGCACAATAATTACTTGTAAGCAATCCTAGCCAGCCATAAACAACTTTGTTAAGGGGGTGAGGGAGAATGATTCTAGCCTGGCATATGAATCAAGCAAGAGACCTTGCTCAGCAGCAGAGCTGCTTCGAAAAAAGGAAGCCCGTGGTGATATCTTCTGGGACATCACATGAAAAATCATAAGAAAGTGAGCCTCTTTTGTGAGGGGCTCAGCTTCATGCAATAAAATGAACTAATAATAGACTCCAGAGGATTTGTGATGAACCACAACCGTTACTGAGACATATTCTAGGAAACACCTTTAAGAAGCATGGGGATTTCAATTTCCACCCTTATGTCAAAAATATGTTCATTCAGATGGATTTTGCAATAACTAATATTGGATACTGTAACAGAGCAATTATTTAAAAAGAAAATAAATTAAGAACTGCATTCCCACAGTCTCTACTAGTTCCATATAGTAATAATACTTGCCATATCCAGTAAGTGCATTTCACTGTTTTTGACATTTCGACCTGGACTTAGAAGCATCCCAAAGCACCTACAAATGATATACAGAAAGCAACAGAAGAGTCACTTTTTAAATTAAAAAAAAGCTGACTTTTATCAATATATGATTTTTATCAGCTGCTATTTTCCAAGTCTCATGCTGATACTATCAACAACATATGTACCCGTTCTTGCAGCCTAAGTGTGTACAGTGGTACCTCTGGTTACAAACGGGATCCGTTCTGGAGGCCCGGCCGCATCCAGAAACTTCATAACTGGAGGCGCCCTTCTGCGCACACGGCACAATTGAATGCTTGTGCGCATGCGTGGCAAAACCCAGAAGTATACACTTCCGGGTTTGCCGCGTTCGCAACCCGAAGTTTACGTATCCAGAGGGATACGTAAGCAGAGGTACAACTGTATATGTTTTTCTGAGAGGTGAACTTTAACATGTGTTTGCTCATCCCTTGTCCTTCATGGATTGTAACATCATGTCAGGGGTGGTGGAACAGGAGAAGAAAATGACCAGCTTTGTCCAGGAGGTAATTAATACTCTTTAAAAACTGGGGGAATATCGTAGAATTGTAGAGTTGGGAGGGTCCCAGAGGGTCATCTAGCCCAACCCCCTGCAATACAGGAATCTCAACTAGATCGTAATAGAGCAATAGAATTGTAGCATTAGAATGATGCCTTGAATAAAATCAAGGAGTCAAACTGAAGAGGCTGCATTCTGCTTGGCAGGCAAGAAAGCAGGCAGCAGCAAAGGGTTACTCCCAACCTCTGACCAAAGGAAATCTTCACGCCAATTCCAGGAAAGAAGAGCCATTTCGCTGCACCAGCCTCAAGCTGGAGCAGGGATCAGGCCCATCTGGCTGCTCCCCACCCGCACTTTTCTCCATCGCTGCTACGTAATTGGCTGAACGGTAGGGTGCAACAGGAACTATACTGCTGCACATGGCCACAGCAGTTGGCATTTAATATGGCTTCGTTAGGAACTACCAGGGAAGCTATCTATCTCCCAGGAACTCCTTGGGGACTGAAAGTATTTGAGAGAACTTGGTGCAAACCATGGCACAAACCTGTAAACCAGAGGGGCAAGAATTAGTAATATGTCCCTGAGAAACTGCTTGACATGAGAGGGATCAAGAAACAGAGACTTTTTGACCATTATCCATGAAACTGTAAAGAGCCATGACTTTCCTCTTTGGGGTGACAGGCCTTCAATGAGACCTCTCTGAAGAAAATCTAAAACATCAGGGTTGAGGCAGTTTCATAGATTAGTGACTCAATGGTGCACATTATTAAAGTCATTAGTACGCAATGTTCCCCTTAATATTTAGTTGTCCAAAACTTATTATCTTCTGCTCTGGTTTTTAAAAATCTGAAAAAAGCAAAAAAGCATATAAAAAGTAATACACACCAGTTGCAGCTCTATGGGTAGGTGTGTGTGTGTGTGTGTGTGTGTGTGTGTGTGTGTGTGTTTTTAAACCATACCGCAGGGCAAACGTTTCCTATATGAAACAATCTGTTTAAAATATTATGAGAAGGTTGCCACCTAGGGTAGTTTCTTTTTCAGTGCAACTTAAGAAAATGTGTTCAGAAGTCTTATTTTATTATTAAGGGAAGCGGCAGAGCATATGCTCCCACCACCTGGAGCAAGTGCATGGGGCGCACCACTGAAGGGGCGTGGCGTGGAGGGAGCTCGCTGTGCCCAAGTGAGAGAATGCTGTCTTGGTAGCATCCTTGCACAGCAGTGCCCAGCCGAGGATAGGGACAGCAACTCTGCCACCGACTCTCCTCTCCCCACCCCTGCGTCAGGCTTGACCCGAGAGTGGAGCTGCCGGCTGCAGCTCAGCCAGGCATGAGAATGCAGCCTTGGCAGCATCCTTGCACACGCAGCCCAGTGAAAGAGAGAGGCGCCACCACAGTAACACTGCTGCCGACTCTCCACTCCGCCCCCAGACCTGACCCAGGAGCGGAGCTTTGGCTGGGCACGAGGGAGCTGGCCGCTCCTTCAAGCACAGTCCAGTGGAGGAGAGGGGTGGGGAAGCTGCTGCCGACTTTCCGCCCCCTGGTCAGGTCTGACCTAGGAGTGGAGCTACGACTGGGTAGGAGCTCCCTTGCACACTAGAGCCAGGCTCCAGCCAGGCTTGTCATGGGGGCACCTGATTGTGCCCCCCTCAGCCTCCACACACACACTATGCTACTGATTAAGAGAGGAAACTAATAGACACAATGTGAGAGCCATGAAGGGATCTCCAGAAATCTTTCTCTTTGCTCCCAGGGGTGTGCATTTAGGTTGGTTCTGTGCATAGCAGGGAGAAAGACTGAACCCTTCCCCCTTGAGTTGGGCAATATATTGGTAAATTGTCTGAAACTGGTAAATTGCTAAATTGTCTGCCTACCTTCGCTTTTGCCGTCTGCAGGCGATTTGAGTTGGGAATACTTTGCAGCTCCCTGACCAGCTCAAAATGTCTGAAATCAGGGAAGGGAGGGGTGGTCATCCCAGGCACAGTTTGGGGGGCACATTTTGCTCCTCACACTGCCCTGTCAACCCTGCACTGCACTGCAAAGCTGGGTTGAGATCGGACAGTCCTATCCTAGCTTCACAAAGCCACTCAGAGCTGCCAGGGGCAGCGTGAAAGGTGCACTCACACTGCCCGCGCCGCTGCTTCAGGGAACTTTCACAATGCCCAGGCGGAAGGCCCACTCATGCCACACTGTCAGGGGGCAATGCCACCACTGCGCACCCCGCCAAGCCCTTGCAGTGCTGGAAGAAGCCACATTTCCAAATGAGCTTCCCGGAGCACACCAGTGCTACTCTTGGGTTACACAGGGGCTGCCAGGGAAGCATGAGTGAGCCCTGAAGCAGTGGCAAGGGCTGGGCTGGGCTCCCTCTGCCTCTCGCTGCGCACACACCCCAGGCAGCAGGAGCACATGCTATGCCCCTGCCTGAACGCCATACCGGTTTCAGACAATTTACCAATATATCCCCCCGCTCTAGTGGTGGAAGCCAACTTCTCTGTTTCTATAGCCCCACAATGGTTAGAAAACCCTTCTGAATGCTAAGATTGGCACTGTATGAGTGGTTGTGTGAATAAGGTGTTTTAAGTTGATTGCTGATCATGCTGCCTGGCAATTGGCTACACAAATATGGTTACTATGGATATCAGTATTGTATATTTATGTTGCTTGATTGTGTATTTGAATTTTCTTTTTTGTAAACTGCCTCAAGAACTGTGGACAGTTTAATAAAGAGACTAAATAAATTAAATAAATTCAGGGAAAAGCTAACAAACAATGAGCCTTCATGATCCATTAAAAAACAACGAGAGATGATGTGTGATGCAGATGTTGATGAAAGGGACACACTAAAAAGGCCCTGTCCCAGGTACCCCCCATTCTCACCTTCCCGGGTGGCAGACAAGATGCGGTCAATCAGCAGGCAGGTTTATACAGGTCTAGGAGGTCCTTCAAATAATCTGTTCCCAAAGCAATTTGTTTCCAGTCCCAATTTAAACTACTGAAGACCAGTACTTTAAATTGGGACTAGAAACAAATTGATAAGCAATTTAGATTATGATGGATTGAAGCAGAACATATTCACTATCATTTTTTGGTTTGGCTAGGCTAATACTACCTTGCAAGGTCATTGAAAATATAATTAAAGAGCATTTCAACACTGATAGTTTCTAGCATTACCTTTCAATTGCTAGTTCTTTGTTGGAAATCTGTTGTACAGTGATCACAACTTTCTTCTCAACTCCCTGTTTCAGTTTGAAATAAAATTTCTCTCTGTCCTTTGGTACTGGGCTACAGAAAATTTCATAAGAATAACATTTCATTAGCATCCATTTAGCAAGCATAGACTATAAAATAGCAAACTCTGACAGAATGTCTGCTGTAAATTCAAGACCATTTGCTTCAGGAAAAACTGAGTAACTTCTAAGAAAACCCCCCAAATATACTCCATTATATTATATTTTATACAAGGTGAAGTTCACTGTTCAGAATATTGCTTCTTTTGTTCTTGCACAGCTTCTGATGTGCAATTTGCTGGGGCCAATGTTGTTTCCACATTGTTACAGGCTTTTAGCCTAGATCAGACCCACTGGACTATCAGGTACCAGGAAAGACAATCTATTCCTCCCCCCTGTCCCTTCATGCTGGCCCCCTAACAAGCAGCATTATGTATGCTGTTCTGAGCTCCTTAGAGATGGGCACCCAGCAAATTTAGCAAACTTTGCAAAAGAAATTTAACTATACAGATGAAACAGCGGATCTTTTTCTGGGTTTTTAAAAACTTCTTCCATTTACCTGAAGTTTCCTTTACCATCATCTTCTTTGACCTCTAAAGAAACACTAAAAGTGAATGTATCACTGTCGGGAGTCGGAACGATAGCGTCCTTTATGTGATCTGATGCTTGTTTGGAGGAACGTTTGAATGCTGTTGAAAAACTATACAAAATTCGGCTGACCTAAAATTGAACCAAAAGAGGAGGCAGGAGGAGGACAGAAGAGAAGTGGGGGAGACCGTGATTAAGCCAATAATTCATGATACAAAAAGCTAAGCATGAAACTGCAACACATTAGCCAAAGTAGTTATCTCACACTACTGAACAGGACAACTGTGAAACAAAAAGTTGGGATCAAACCTTAGGCCATATACACTTAAGTCATCAATCTATTAAAACATGATTTTATATAAAAAATGCAAATAAAAAGTAAACCCCATGCACCTCAAACCATGCCATTTCCATATGAACTGTAGCCTACAGAGTTTATAATGGGTTCTTCACGTCAGACTAACAATGCTGTTCTAGTATAATATGAAATTTTGTATTTGAAGTGGAAACAGCATACAACAATGTTAACTGGAAAGGGTAGGTACACTCTTCAAAAAGTTTGTAACGGCCTCATTAAAAACAATACTTTCTACTCACTGCCTCTTTAATTTCACAAGAGAAGACATGAATCTGGAACTCATCACTGCCACAGAAGCTCTCAGTAAATGCAAAACAATCACTTTCTGAAGTTCCACTTTTCCCACGGACGCAAAATAAGACTTTGTAGATTGGGAAAGAAGCAATTTCTGTACCAGTGGACTGATCTATTATTCTAAATAAGAAAGAGGAAATTGAAAGGCTTTTCTCACTCAGCAAGTCCCAAAGAGAGAACTTTACTTGCCACTTTTGAAATCTAAATAAAAACCTTATTAATCTAAAATATCCTGATTAACACTGAAAAAGTTCACAACACATTAAGAAACCTAGGTCATTCTATTCCAACTAAAATCATCAATATTAACACCTTAAGCAAAAAATTTAATAGATTAAAACAATCTACAGTATTACTATTCTCATTTACTTCACTGGAAATCCTGCGTGCAAACCTAACAGGCAAAACGTTAGTGTTTGTAATATGTACAAATGTGAACTCATTAAAAAGTTTCACCGTTTGTATCCTGTCTTGTGGAGTTCCACAAAGGAATAAAAGAACTGACACGGGGTGGCAGGGAGGAAGCACTAAGGGAGAAACACTTTCTCGCTTTATACTGCCTCTCAGACACCACGCTTCCCCAATCAAACTAAGGAGAGCCACATTCAAAACCAGTCTTCTTCACACATCATTTGCTGAATAAAGGAGCTTGGGGTATACATTAAATGCACAAACGTGTGGATGTTCTCCACATTTTCCATGTCTGCATGCCACTTTACAACTGCTGCTCTTGATCCACCAAGTAACGTGTGTGGACGTCTGGTTCTGCATGCAGAGAAGCAACAGCGGTGCAAGTCATGGGGCAGAGTAACTCTCCTGCCACTTGTGTTGCTACTTGTTGGAGCTGTGCAAGTGCACCAGAACAAGCACTGGATTGGTGGTGGTAGTCCCACTGGTCCACCCGCATGCCCCCCAACATTGCCACCATCTCAGGTAGGCTAAGCAGCAGCAATTCCGGTGTCAGGAGGGGGGGGTTACACTGCATTATGCGTGCCACTGCTACACAGCACCTTGCTTGGATTGCGGCACCTCAAACTAGCTTTGAGAACAACTAGTGCAGCCCCTCTGCACAGAAGAAACCATTTGCACTCAAAAGAGATACGCTGCTCCAAGCTGAATGACTTTCCTCTGCAATTCCCAGGCTAGAAAACCACTTATTTGGTTTATTTTATTTATTTTTAAAATTTCTATACCGCCCCTCATCTGAAGTTCACAGGTTTACAATATAAAACATAGCATAATAACAAAAACAATACCCTCCCCCCCACACACAAAGCACTAGCATCAATACTCCCTCTCTGTGACAACATTTATTTAGCCCCCAACAGTATGTGGGGTGTTTTGAGGGTGGGAATGCCATGATGGCATTCAAAAAAGTCATAAAAAGGTGTCCTGTGCACCTTGTATGCAGGAATCCACTCCTGTTCTCTTCCCAGGCCCATTTTGGCATTTAGTGTCCCCACACAAGAAATACCCATATAACTAATGGAGGAAGAAGTAAACTAAGCATATACATATTTTGTTTGTATGCAGAGAAGTATGAATATATATTATGAATTTAAAAAGCAAGTGTAACTCACCTAACAGAACCATCTGGGATATTTGGAACATATAGAGTTACGGGGAAAGGTGAATTACTTGAACTCTTCAGAGTTCCCATGGCACACAGTGCCTCCGATTCACTGCGAGGAGCAGAAACCTTCATACATCCAAGATATGTCAGTTTGTTGAACAATACACTCTCCTCTTCTGAGGGTACAGTAGGGGAATATGCTGTATCTGACAAAACTTCTGAAAGTGAATAGAATTCAATCATTACCAACAATGTTCTCCTTTCTTCGCAACAGTCATTCAACATCTAACTGCAGCAGTGTACTCAAGCTGTCCTTGTAGTCTATTTAAAGGTTGCAGCTGGTCATGGTCATGGCTTACATTGACTTCCAAAGCTGCTCAAGTACAAAAGTGCTGGTTTTTACCCTAAAGCAGACTTTAACAGTGTTGAGTTGACACCACCATTTTGAGTTTATTTTTTAGGTATTCCTAATTTGTCACTTGCAACTCCAAGATCCACCAAGTGTGACCCCACACACCATTTTAAAAATGACAAAGAAGAGTAGCTGCTGGCTATTCCGCAAGTACCTAACTTTTCCTTAGAAGCTCAAAGACCAAATTGGAATATTTCCCAAAAAAAATCTTTCAATTTGGATTTGTTTTCAATGGCTACAGTTAAAACAAATATTTGCTCACCACATTTTTGCAGTTTGCTAAAGGATTCTTGGTTATTATCTGTTTTTAAAGGGCATTGCTATACAGTTTTTCCAAGTCAGCCCACATAAAACTTACACTGGAGCAATCCAGGGCATGTTCAAAAATAATGGCAAGGAAAACAAACAAAGTTTGCTTAACAAAACAAATAGTAATGAGAGTTTCATTCTTCTGCAAGAGAAAACAGACTTCCTAACCACCAACCAGTTTTTGTTTCACCCCCCCCCCCCACACACACACACATTTTCCCTTAAATATATGCTAAATATTAAAGCCATTACTTGTGGTGGGAGAATCAAGTAGAAAATGCATAGGAGACTGGCTGACATATCCAAGTGACTGCCTGCAATCACCACTCAAGTCTACACAGTCAGTAGTATCAAGCTTCTGGCCTTTATCAGAATCTCTTAGTATCTCTTCCACAGCTTTCTCCATTTGTTCATCTTTGTTTGGAAGCATCTGTAGAAGGTAGAACACAGAGAGAGATTTTTGAATCTGTAAGATTTCACAAAATTAAATTAAATTCTTCACAGTTCCATTCACAGAGTTAGGATATTTCTGAATTGTCAATATCTGGAAAAAGAAATTTCATTTAAGATGGTTTAACCATGTATTCATATTCTCACTTCATGTCTAATCTTTATTCACATAATTAGACAATACAGAAACATATCAAGCTACAAATATAAAGTTAAATAGCTTCTAACAGCTTATTTCTTAAGAAGACAATGACCTTGACGTATATATGCCACACAAACTGGCAAGGCAGAATGAGCTACAAAAAGCAGCACAATTCCTTCTTCACACTTAACTGTACAATAGGCGTCATTTCACAATTAATTTAGGTCCATTTTTAGAATAGAATGCTACTTTTGGGTCATCATTGAAATGTTAAAACTGCTAAAAGTTGTTTTTAAATAAAAATCAAGGAAATGTTACCGTCAGCTGAAATTTCTCATCTTTTGCACACAAATCTTCAGGATGCTTTTTAACGAAGACATATTCTTCCTGATTTACTACCAAAACAGTTTCAGAAGAAAGACTGACTTTGTCAAATGAAGATCCAATGTCCATTTCAGAATGATGACCCTTTCTGCCGCCAGAATAAAATACAAAAATAACACTATCATCTACAATATTAAATCAAGTTATCAGTACTACAAAATAAAAAAAATCCTTATTGTAAACTCACAAACCATTGAACACTTTCCAAAAATCCACAAATACCATGCATAGTTCCAGATAGGTATCGAACAAATCCTCTCCCCCCAATATATTACATATATAGGGCTTAATATAGTGCATGAAAACCAAATAGTAAGCAACCATTGTTTTTAACACTCGATTGGGAGCCGCCCAGAGTGGCTGGGGAAACTCAGCCAGATGGGCGGGGTATAAATAATAAATTATTATTATTATTATTATTATTATTATTATTATTATTAACCAAAGTTAATGTGATAAGAAAAAATATATAGTTTGTTCATTTACCACATAATTATAATGTTGTCACTTCATTATATAATTTTTAATTAGATAATAAAATGCATTTTCTGATCTATTTGGATTTCTGATGGACAGAATACCATCTCTTAAATTAGGAAGAGATGTATCATATACAACAGGCGAAGTTCCACTCGCACAACAGGACTTCACCTGCCTCTCCTCCCCCCTTGCAGCCCCACCAAACAGGTCCAGGGGAGGAGAGGAAGATCATGCTTCATCGTACAAATGGAAGTAGTTCCACTAGCGAACTGACGGCAATGAACGCAGCCCAGTATATGAAGTTGAGAGTACAGTTGCTGCATTGTTGGGATTATATTTGAGATTTTAACTATGACATGATTTTAATCTTTCTTATTCTGATGGGATTGTGATTTTATGTTGTAAAATTGTAAAACACTTCTTACTGATAACAGAAATAAGAAACTTGCAGCAATTTAACAGCATTTTACCAATGTTTGGTTTCCTGCCCCCACTGTCACCCTCAGTCATTCTAAATTATATGATGTTCAAAGTCATGACAGTCTCTATCCTACTAGAATTATAATCTATGTATATTTATCTGTTGCCAAGGTGACATCCACCCCATGTAATGACTTCATGCCACAAAAGCAGCTTTAGCTGCACTTTACAGTATTTATTTAGCTAGCCAAACCACTTCACTGCAACCTGCATTCACAGGAGAGAATCGACATTTCAATAAAATGCATATTTTGGATTTCTCTCTGGAAGACTCAACTAGTTATTTCAGTGCAAGGGTTTTTTAAAAAACACACTTCAGAAAGAAAAGGAATAAAAATTATTTGCTCTTTCATTATTTCTATAAACGATCCCACAACTGCCAAACTTACATCAAGCCTCTTTTTAGATCTTCTTCGCCTTGTCGGTTAATGGCAAAATGAAACTCAGACTACAGACCTACACCAATTTACCTGAAGGAAAGCCCCATTCAACTCAATGGGACTTACATAGATATACCAGTAGTACCTTGGTTTTCAAACAGCTTAGTTCTCGAACGTTTTGGCTCCCAAATACCACAAACCCGGAAGTGACTGTTCCAGTTTGTGAACTATTTTTGGAAGCTGAATGTTCAATGGGGCTTCCAATTGGCTGCAGGAGCTTCCTGCAGTCAATCAGAAGCCGTGCTTTGGTTTTCAAACGTTTTGGAAGTCGAACAGTCTTCCGGAATGGATTCTATTTGACTTCCAAGGTACAATTGTATACAGAACAAAATAAGGAAAAGACAGGTGACTTCACCAGGACCTCACAAACCTAAATTTAGAAGCGCATAGAGGGAAAGAAATGGAATAAGTAGTTCAAGGGTAACAAAATCAGCCAAGAGGAAAGGAAAGGCTATATTATCAGACAGAAAATTTTGAGTATCATTAACGGGCAGCAAAGTTGTTAGTTACTTGGTTATTTCATTTAGCCGTATATTTTTTTACTGTGGTGGCAGCAATTTGACATGAAATATTATATATTTATTAATTCATGTAATTTAAAATGTTTTATCCTATCTTTCAATCATAAGCTCACTAAGAGAACTTATAAAACCAAGTGTTAAAAGCAGAAATGGCTAATCTTTGGTTCTCCAGATGTTACTGGATTACAATTACCATCATCCTTGGCTTTTGGCCACACTGACTGGTGCTGAGCGGTGCCTGTCTAGAACATCTAGAGAGCCAGAAGTTAGCCACCCCTGAGTAAAAGGAATAGGAATAAAATATTGCTCATAATCTATCAGACAATTTATTAACTCCAACACCACTAAATGCCTAGAGAAAAAAACCCAAAAGTTTTAACTAGCACCTAAATGCTAATGTGCTAACGCTTCCTGAATTGTTGGGGGGGGGGGGGAGTTCCACAACTGCAAAACTACAGTAGTCTCATGATCACTTCTGTCTTTCAAAAACCTCAATTACAATGCAACACTGCAACCTAAGAAACGAATTTCAAGTATTATCAAATCATTTTACAACTTGAAAACTAGCTATATGAAACATTAAGGTGCAGATATAGAATCAGCAATGGAAGAGAAGGACTGTAGCCCTGAAACAATTGCTTCTTAGACTGAAATACTATATCCACTTTAAGAGGACTGCCTTCTATGTGTGTTTGTGTATGTGTGGTTGTGCTATTGAGGGAAACCATCGTTTTATGAACACCTACTGTACAGTGCAATCTTATACATGCCTACTCAGAAGTACCGTATTTTTCGCCCTATAGGACGCACCGTCCCATAAGGCGCACCTAGTTTTTTGGGGGGGGGAATAAGGGGGGGTTATTTGCCGGGCTCCCGCGCCTTGCGGAGAGCTGCGCGAAGTCTGGGCGCGCTGAACTCAGCGCACCCAGCCTTCAGCATGCAGGCAACTCTCCAGGCTTCAGCGAAAGCCTGCATTCACCCCATAGGATGCACACACATTTCCCCTTCATTTTTGGAGGGGGAAAAGTGCGTCCTATGGGGCGAAAAATACGGTATGTCCAACTGAATGCAATGGGACTTCATTCCCTCATCGGCAAGCTTCCTGCGGTTGCATGTGAGGAGGACCTAAGAAAATGTGGGTAGATGTGACTCTTACAGAAGCCTACATTCCAGCCATACAAAGGTTTTCTACACACATTTCTCCATCCAAGCAAACAAGAGGAATTATCACAGTTCAAGGATATATTCCAGTCAACAAAAGGACTTAAGGCATGCCTGCAGCAGAGTTAGTGAGGCATGTGGTCTGAGGAGGGTCCTAAAGGCTAGACAGCCACATTCAGCCCCCAGGGGCATATAAGCTTCACTATATTATTCTTTTTGTATTGCAGCACTTACCCATTTACTGTTGCCAGAACTTAACAACGTAAGGTTTGATATTAACCGGTCAAAGAAGCTTTCATAAAGAGTGGTCTTTCAGTCATCTCTTTCAAGGCAGGCAGGACCTGTTAATCACCTTTGGGGCCAAAGAAAAGAAGATGGACAAAGGTCAGACATACAGGCAGGCAGCCACACAACTTATCATCCTCATCAGGCTGAAACAATCAACACTCAGCCAAACAGATGTGATTACAGACAGTAGTACTATATACGCAATATGGAATTCAATCAGAGCATGCAGATGTTTTGCAAATAAGTCACACAGGGCTGGTTCAGATACCCATCTTGAAGGCTGAGATGGAGAACTCATGCACAAGCTGAGAAACAACTCTACAAGCCATTAGTGCACCAGTGTAAACTCTTGTGATTTTTCTTCCTTGCCCATGGCAGGGGCGCCACCATACAATTTTTGGTTGATGCCAGCATCCTACCCACTTCAACCAGCAAGCCCCTGTCAGCTTCTTTCTCAGAAAAGGTTGGCGTTGAATGAGTGTGCCAGATTGCATATTTATTCTGCAAAATATAACTTGGGTTTTACTTGACACAGAATTTGTATTGTTGAGGTCAACAAAAATTAAGTTTAAGTAATCATCATGGATCATATAAATCCCTGGAGCATTATGCTATATGTACTCAGTTTAGGCAGGTATGTTTTGGGGTACTGAATTTTAATATATGGTGCAGAAATGATATCATACTCCTACAAGAAGAAACAATGGAAATGAACATTGGAAAGATAGTCATATCTATTTAATTTACCTTTTCAAATGCATGTAAATGTGAACATTTAGAGACAATTATAATGGTAAAATCAAATTTCGTGTCAATGTCAAATTTTACATGGGATACTTCTTAGGGTTCTTTTTTATAAAGCTTTTTAAACTTCTGCCATGCTAATAATCTCATCAACTAGGAAATGCTTGTCGCCAATACGAAGGTCAGGTGCGTATCATGTCTCCTGACAAAGAACATTCTCCTCCCCCCCAAAAAAAATTTCAAATTAGTACTTCTTTCATTCTACCCACTGAAACTAATCTGCACCTGTGAGTTCTACTTTCAGTAGGGGACGGGCAACTATCATGAAACACACTAAAGAGTTAGATACTAGTTAAGAAGTGGAACATTCAGACAAGAGGATTCATGCAAATCTTTTAACAGCACCCAAGAAGCATGAGGAAAATAGAGAGAGTGAAGGAATCACTATTACATCAAAAAGGTTGTTCAGGCCGGAGTGGGGGAGGGGATGGTAAGTTGGAATGTGAGGACCCTTTGTAATTGTGTTTATACACTGAAAATCAATAAAACTTCTTATTTTTTTAAAAAAAGGGGTTAATCAGAGAAACTGCTGCTAAAGATGAGAAAGATAACAACACACCAATAACATGGCACTATCACAGTGCATACTGATGTCACACTATATTAGAACTGCTGCCCTAGCAATTCAAAAGCACACCAGTGCAAGTAGATAAACAGGTACTGTTGCAGCAGGAAGCTAAACAGCATTTCTGTGCGCTCTGGTTTCCAACAGTGTTCCACTGTGCCAGAAGCGGTTTAGTCCTGCTGGCCACATGACCAGGAAAGCTGTCTGTGGACAAACGCCAGCTCCCTTGGCCTGAAAGCGAGATGAGCGCCGCAACCCCACAGTTGCCTTTGGCTGGACTTAACTGTCCAGGGGTCATTATTTACCTTATATTAGTTACATTATCACATTCTTCACTAATAAACCATTTGATCCCCCTACAGGACAGCTGCATATTCCTACATTGCAGGGGGTTGGACTAGCCGCCCTGAGCCCGGTCTTGGCTGGGGAGGGCGGGGTATAAATAAATTATTATTATTATTATCATTATCATTATTATTATTATTATTATTATTAGATGATCCTTGGGGTCCCTTCCAGCTCTATGATTCCATAAAACCAATTCCTGAGTATTACTACAGTATGATTTATTGCGGCCATTGGCCCATATCGAAAACAATACATCGAAATTTATCCATAAACAATACAATTTAAACAGTTCCAAGTTAAAACACCCATATAAAACCAATTTTACTTCAGTTAACCTGAGTATTATGAATTACAAAGCTTGCTTCAGATTTTAATTTTTATATAATTTGCACATGCAATTAATTTTGTATGCCAAGTTAGATTCAGCTTATTTATTCATGCCCAATCCAAATAACTTTATTGTAGTAGCCACTGGCCATAACAAATCAAAATAAAAAATAAATAGGTAACACATGCAGGAAGCCCCCAAATCACAACACATACCAGATGAAGCGTTGGGTTTTTGGCAGAAAATTATATGAATCTATGTTACAACTCACTGGTCCAGTAGTTCATCCAGTCCACTATCATGTATTCTGGCTAACAGTGGCTCTTCAAAGTCTTAAGGATGGGTCTTTGCCAGCCCTGCCACCAAAGATCATTTTGGCTGGAAATGCCAGGTCCTGAAACTTGGACCTTCTGCATTCCAAGCATGTGTTCTACCGCTGATCTAGCAATCTTTTCTCACTATAGTTTGAAGGAACATAAGAAGAGCCTGCCAGATCAAGCTAATTGTCTATCTAGCCCAGCATCCTGAGTACAAGAGTCTCTTCCTATGGCTTCCAAGAACTGGTATTCAGAAGCATTACTGCCTCCTGCCATGAAGGCAGAACATAGCCATTGTGCTCAGTAGCCATTGATAGCCCTTATCCTCCATGAATTTATCAAATAGTTTTTTAATAGCATCTAAGTTGGCGGCCATCACTGCCTCCTGTGGGAGTAAGTTCCATAGTTTAACAATGAGCTGCATGAAGAAGTACTTTCTCTTATCTGTGCTGAATCTTCCAACATTCAGATTCATTGGATGTCCACGAGTTCTAGCATTATGAGGGGGAAAAAACCTTTTCTCTACTTTCTCCTTTTAATAATATATTTAAAGAGCTTCTTTTCATGGTTAATGGTTTTAATGTTTTTCCATAAAGTCTTTGTAAAGGTAAAGGTAAAGGTACCCCTGCCCGTACAGGCCAGTCTTGACAGACTCTAGGGTTGTGCGCTCATCTCACTCTATAGGCCGGGAGCCAGCGCTGTCCGCAGACACTTCCGGGTCACGTGGCCAGCGTGACGAAGCTACTCTGGCGAGCCAGCGCAGCACACGGAACACCGTTTACCTTCCCGCTAGTAAGCGGTCCCTATTTATCTACTTGCACCCGAAGGTGCTTTCGAACTGCTAGGTTGGCAGGCGCTGGGACCGAACGACAGGAGCGCACCCCGCCGCAGGGATTCGAACCGCCGACCTTTCGATCGGCAAGTCCTAGGTGCTGAGGCTTTAACCCACAGCGCCACCTGCGTCCCAAAGTCTTTGTACCATCCCTTTATTGTCTGCTTGCCCTTTTTCTGCCAAGGTATGTTAATATATTACTTATATATGCAACCCTTTATACTCAACCTGTAACCATCTGGTCCCAGGGCAGAGTTACATAAAACATATCTGAGTGGTTTAAAATGCCAACCGTTTCCAAAAGCCTGAGAAAAGAGGTGTGTCTTCTGCTGCCAATGAAAAGTCAACAATATGAGGACTCAGTGCACCCCAGGAGAGGTTGTTGATTTTGTGGGCTCACAATGAACAGTAAGTCTACTTGACATTTTGGAAATACGTTATAGTTAAATATGAGTCTATGCAGGAATTAAAATATGTACAATCGATGGGAAATGAAGAAGGGGAACAAATTAATAATAAATGTTAAAATATGTTAAGTACTGAAATGGAATTAGGAAATGCATGTTACGTTGAGCAGCGAGTAAGGGAGGGCAGAAAAACATCATGGATGCAGGGTGGGAAGTCAACTTTTAAATTTGTATTAATTTGATGTTAATGTGTTAATTTATTTGAAAAGCAATAAAAATTAATTGCCCGTGAGAGGTTGTTGAAGCAAGGAGCCACCACATGTGTCAACTTTGTTACAAGACTTGTTTGTCACACTTCCAAGTGTTATCTTGAAGCATTTCCCACGTATTCCCATAAGAGCTATAGGTAGTGGGCAAAGTGGACCTATAGGTCATCCTCATTATAACATACTCAGGCTTGCAGTACAATATTTTAATCATGTTTGCCTCTTCCAATTTCAACATAACTTCTCCCTAATAGAATTCCAGGCTTAATAATTTCAGGAGCCTACTGAAGCTACTAAGAATAAACAAAATGTTCCTGCAAAATCAAATACTTTTTTCAGGCTCTCATATGCATACCTTTCATAAGATATGTGACAGTAAGAAACTTTGTCAAGAGGGCTGGAAGTGCATCTTTTAAAAAAACCAGAATTTAGCTTCACTTCACAAAAGAATTCCACAGCTTGTCAATAAATTAAATTCCCTGCACAAAATTCCTTTGGGATGCGAATAAACAAAAACTAAATTCTAACAACGATTTTCTTCTGATTCTCTACCCAATTTAGTTGTACTGTAATTCACAAGCACTTCTAGCTTCCCCTGAAAGCAGCCAGTTTATGAAACATTGGCCAGTAAAGCCCCTTCGAAAGCTGAAGTGTGACAAACACTTTGCAGTCTTCATCAGTTTCGGTGCCAGAGAGAAACGAATAGAAAACTTGACAAGCCCTGCGCCTTTGCTCTCCCAACTCATCTTTGGACCTGAAGTTTTCCACAGCGCTAATTCGGTGAGATCTATCCAGATGTTTGTTAGGAGAGCTTTCCATTAAACCGCAAGCCATTCTTCTTCGCCTCTGCAGGGTGAAAATTCACCTGCTATCGATCCTTGTCTAACAAGAACATTCTATACCAAACACCCGCAGCTTTCTAAAAGGAAAGGAAAATGCTGATCGACAACCTCCTCCTCCTCCTCCCACCGCGCAGAGCAGCCCCTCCGAGCTCATCCGGAGCAGCCAGCAACTTTATCTCAACAGCATCGCCCCTCGCCGCCAAGTCTCGCCGCTTTCGGAAAGCGGGCGCGTCCAGGGGCTGCTGCAAAGCAGAGGCACCGCAACGGGCGGCGGCATCGCCGGCTCCGGTCCAAAGCAGCCCTGCTGCCAAGAGGCACCCGAGGCGGCCAGGTCTCCTCGCTGCGCCTATTTATTGCCTTTCTAGCCCGCCCTTCACTCCACACGCCCGAGTCGGGATGGAGGCAGAGCGGGGAGTCCCCCCAGTCGGCGGGGCTCTTTTCCGTGGCATCCCTGGCACCGGCAAGAACCCGGCGGCGGCTGCAAAACCCCGAGAGGATTCTTTTTGGGGGGGAAGGAGGGCCCCGAAATTAACCCCAATGGGAAGTTTGTTCTTGTTGCTGCCCCTCCTCCCGTCCCAGAAAGGCAGCCCTGCCCTCCGCCGAGCCGGTTTCCCGGCGGGGGTGGGCGAGCCTCTGAGGGGAGCAAAGGGGACCCGTCCCGAAAGAGCCCAAACAACTCCCAAGTCAACTCTCGGCGTCGCCTCCCTGGGGCGACACGCGGCGGCCCTGAGGGACAGCGCCCCCGGCCCAGGAGGAGGAGCAGCCCCGGCCCCGGCCCGCGTCTTACCGGCGGCCTCCGGCTCCCTCAGGGTGGCGGTTGGCAGCAGCAGCAGCGGAGCCCCCGCCTCCCCCCTCGGGCCGCTTCCCTCTCCGCCGAAGGGACGGCGGCGCCGCCGATGACGTTGGCGGTTCTGTTTTGCCAGGAGGGAGGGGGGCGGAGATGGAGCGGCGGCCAGGCGGGACAAGTGCGCAGGCGCGCGCCCAGGCACCGGCCCCGCCCCGCCCGCGAAAAGGGCGCGACCGACGGGCCCCGAACGGGGGGGGTGAGGCCGCTGGGACAGGCAAGGCCGACTCGTCCGCCCCCCTGTTCTCCTTCGATGGGCTCTCCCTCCCCAGGCCCCGCCCGCGCTGCGAATGAGGGGCTCCGGCCCTCGGAGCCTTTCGCGGGCCGAAGCCCAGCGTCCCCTCAGCGCGGCCAGTTAAGCTGAGCCACCAAAATGTGGCCTCTGGGTCTCACCTGGAGAGGCCGCCTCGGACTGGCCAGTCCCCCCCCCCTCCCCAGGAATTTTTAATATTTTTTAAAAGAAAAAGCCCCGGTTGGATAACGTAATGTGTGAAGTGCAGGTGTTTGTGCCGCCCGCTTTTTATTTAAGCCAAACCAGCTTTACTATTATTATTTATTTCATTTGTATAACCACCCTTCATCCATAGATCTCAGGGCGGTTCACAGCATAAAAACAGAAAATTAATAATAATAATAATAATATCTTTATTGTCATTGCCCCCTTTCGGGGACAACGAAATTACGGTACTTGGCTGCTCCATCCACCCAGGTAGGGCACTCCACACAAAATCAAAACAACTATTGTTGTTGTTGTTTAGTCGTTTAGTCGTGTCCGACTCTTCGTGACCCCATGGACCAGAGCACGCCAGGCACCTCTGTCCTCCACTACTTCCCGCAGTTTGGTCAGACTCATGCTGGTAACTTTGAGAACACTATCCAACCATCTCGTCCTCTTCATCCCCTTCTCCTTGTGCCCTCCATCTTTCCCAGCATCAGGGTCTTTTCCAGGGAGTCTTCTCTTCTCATGAGGTGGCCAAAGTACTGGAGCCTCAGCTTCACGATCTGTCCTTCCAGTGAGCACTCAGGGCTGATTTCCTTAAGAATCGATGCGTTTGATCTTCTTGCAGTCCATGGGACTCTCAAGAGTCTTCTCCAGCACCATAATGCAAAAGCATCAATTCTTCGGCGATCAGCCTTCTTGATGGTCCAGCTCTCACTTCCATACATCACTAAAATCTCACTTCCATACATCACCCTTCATGGATCACTGCCTTGCCGTGGCGAAGGGGCTTGAAGAACTCAGAGAAGCTATGAACTACGCCAAGCAGGGCACACAAGATGAACAGGTCATAGTGGAGAGTTTCGACCAAACGTGATCCACCTGGAGGAGGAACCGGCAAGCCACTCCAGTATCCTTGCCAAGAAAACTCCATGGACAAAGACAACAGGCAAAACAACTATAAAAACACTAATTAAAACAATACAGTATAATACAGCAAGGAAGATTAGATGACTTTCAAAGTCCAGGCTTCCCATTCAGGGCCGAGATCGCTCTGGAGAAGAAGCTGTTCTTAAGACGGCTCGTTGTTGTCTTCATCGTCCTGTATCTCCGTCCCGACGGCAGGAGCTCGAAGAGACAGTGACCAGGATGCGATGGATCTTTTACTATGTCCAGTGCCTTCCTATGGCACCTTGTGGCATAAAGTAACAGAACAATAACACCCTGCACCCCAAAAGCACATTGAAAAGAGCAGAGGATGTTTTCCTGGTGACAGACCACAATCCTGGGCCCGCCCAATACATTTTGGTGCCTGAGAACCACAAAATGGCACCACAACTCCACCTGCCAGGGAATAAAAGGGGAGCGAAGATCTGCCAGGTGAAGGAGGGCACCTCCTTGTCACCAAGAGGCAGCATTTACGGGGAATGCCAAGGGGGCAGCAGATCCAGTCTGCAAGTCGTGGGTGGCCCTGCCCTGCCACAATCCCAAGGCTGCTTTTCAAGCATGACATTTTCCTGGTGGTTGGGGGACATGCAAATCACTGTGTACCTTGGGATATGAAGATGAGACAAGGCAAAAGGCAAAGACTTCCCAATAGCTACAACATCCAGCAAAACAGCCCTGCATGGTCTTCAAAGAAAGCTGAACAGCCTGATTAATTAACATGGTTTGATTTTGCTGCACCAGTGTGGAGAACAGCCTAAGGAAATCATCTTGGATGAAGCAACAGCCAAGTGTACTAGCTTCTTTCTAAATCCTATTGCAAATCACTTTCCATGGAGATTTATTTTGTGTAGGAAAAACTTAGTGCATGACACAACCCCTCTGCCTTTCAGCAAATGCAATGCTCTCACTAAACATTTCCTAATAACCTATAGCCTATTTCACACATATATATTTAACAATAATTATATCCAGCCGTATACAGCACTCAAGGCAGATTGTTAAAACAATCATATTAATATTTAACAACAAAAAAGCAAACAATAAGCAACAAAGATAGCACATAACTTGCCTGGTGAAGCATTCCTGCCAGTAGGACCTTCTGCTGGCATTCCAGGGGGCTTCTGCTGGTGTAGAAGCACCCAGCCCCCTTAGCAGGGTTACGCTTCCTCTGCAAATGCTGCTCAGCCAGCAAATCTTTCGAGTTTAGGATTTCTCTCTCTCCTGGTATGCTTGTAAATACTTCCCTTGTTTGGCTGCATTTATTCTCGGAACTGTGAGTATAATCTGACATGACAGTAATTTTGTTTCTTTTGCTGTGTTATGGCAAATCAATAAAAAAATGAATTGGTAGTCATAAGCTATGAATTATTGGAACAGAAATAGGGGTTTAGGATTTTCCCCCACTAAATAGAATAAATTAAATGTTATTTTTTTACTTAAGCTCCAGTCTCCACTACACCGGATTCAAAATATTAGCGTAAGAAATTACAATTAAATTATATCATTTGTAATTATTACATATACATATTTTAATTGTATAGCAATTATGGATTAACATTACTTTTCACCACACTGTGCCCAGTACCACTTTACTGGTGCCCTTTAAAAGACCCACCAGTCATTCCTTAGACTGGCAGTTGGAGATGGCACAACTTTTTTGTAAAATGTTTAAATAGCCAAGACTTCAGTTCCTCAAGAAGGAAATATATTGGGATGGGCTCTTTGACTATAAAACATTGATTCTGTAAAAGCTGCCTCTTAAATTACATGAAAATTCTGTGAATTTAAGCAGGTTCTTAACAGACTGACAACCTTCATCACAATCTCTGACCCAAAGAGACCAATATTTTAAGCACATGGGGATGGGGGAAATAGTTTGTCTCACTACTCACTGCTCACTTTAAACAGGTTTTTCTTATATTGCTTCATCCAGATTAAACAGAATTTGTTCCTGTAAAACAAGCTGTTGAGAGGACATGGTTTCTTTCTACTCCCACCATGCAGCTTAAGACAACAGGATGCCATCGCCCAAATCAGAATCACTTATGAGTGACAGGCAATCTCAGAAACTGCTATTTATCAGAGTAAGCTGATTTGCCATGGCTGCTAGGAGCAGATAGAAGATGAAGGCTTTGAATGGGGTGTTAGGCGAGAGGCTAGTACCTCTGCTGGGGGTCATGCTTCTGGGGTAGTTTGTCCACCTTTGGTCCCCACCCTGCACTCAGCTCTCACCTGTGGCTCCTAGAAGCTGTCAACATACGACAGCAGCCACACCCTGGGAATGGCTTTGACTGGCTGGCTAAACTAGGCGAGGGGGGCTGATAAGTCTTGAACCCTTGGTGAGTTAGGGACAGTATGCAAAGACTGGCTCCAGTGGATTGAGCAGACAAGACCAAGTGGTCCAACAGTCAAGAATGTGATTTCTGCATATGCTGCAGAGGGAAGTGAGGGGTACATAGGGCTTGCCAACCCGGGAAAGTAGCCCATTTAAGAGAGTGAGAACACTAAACCGAAATCTCCACTGCCTTGCAGGACATCTTTGGGAGAGGAAAGGGCTAAGCTGTAAACCCTACACAAATCCAGAGTGGAGTCCTTAAGATGGTTGGATGGTGCCTTATATGCCTCCTTTTGGCAACTCCTGCAGTTAAGCTGGTGCCCAAGTATTGCTCTGCTTTCCTATGGACCACATCAGCGAGACCAAGAGCGGGGGTCTTGTTTGGGCAGTCCAGGACCCCCATACACATTGCCCAGACTTGCACCCCGGGCAGATCACTTCAGAGTGGTTTGACTTTACCCCAAGAGAGAGATGCATGACAGCAACAACAAAGAACACACCAGCATGTTCATGAGCTAGTGGGTGCACATATCTGATTTTTCTGTGTTTTTGTGCACATTCATCCATACATGAGCACTTTTAGATGAACTCTGTATCAATGTTTTCTGTTCACACTAGCAGGCACTGCTTGATGGGATGTATTCACGTTGTTTGTTGTGTGTTGTCCCCTCCCCTCAGTTACTACCTTTCCACCCCCCCCAAAAAAATCAGAAACTTGAGATCCATTGTGAGCATGCACACAGGTATTTGTTTAGTTGTGCCTGTGGCCAATTTTTTATTTTTGCGATACAAGTATTCCCACAGACCAGATTTGCACAAAACAGTGGGCAAAAAAATTGATGGGGGTGGGGGTGTGTGAGATGCCTGCCTCATCAGTAGCCACCCTCTCTGAGTTCCATAAACCTGAGGTCCACTGTGGGCACACACTTTGGTATGTCTTGACATGTATGCGGCTAATTTTCATGTGTGCGTCATGCCAGCCCCACCAGCAGCCTACTAAGAAGTGCCTCACACAGGGAGTGTGCTGGAATTGCTCCCAGCAAAATATCACCACACAGTTGAAAAACACATGCACACTTTGATACAATGCAGTTCCGTACACCTGTAATTGGGTGGCATGCAATTATATATATTTTTCCCCTGACCACATTAGCCATGGATTGGGAAAAACTGAATTAAATGAGCAAAGTTATCATGAAAAAAACAGCCTGTGCATGTGACCCTTAAAGGGTTAAATATTACAACTTTGTATTATGGACTAGAGTTGGACACCACCCTTTGGACTTTCATTTGCTCACCATTTTCAGTTGTGCTTTCTTCCAAGCCAGTGATAAGGAAACAAGTTTGTTTGCCTGCAGTAGGAAGTAAGGGTTTGCTTATTTTGCTGTTATTATGTTGAGTATAGCAGGATTGGATGTTTATTGCCAAAGGGTGATTTGAAGGGATAATTTAAAGTAATATGAAAAAACATATATATCCTTTACTCTCATAGTGACTATTTCCCCTCTTTTTTTAGTACTTTATGGCAAAGGATGACACAGCCCTAGAAGAACAGAAACAATGCAGTGCCCACTTACAGTTACCTGGCTGGCCGGCCCCCCAGGCTATTTTTCGTGGATTTCATGGACAGAAAATCCAGCCCCAGCAACCAGGGGGGAAATCCAACTGTTTTCCACAATTAGTTTCCAATCACTTAGTTAGTCCTTTATATAGCAACTAGTTAACTGATTTTCCATTGACTGTCCAACCAGAAGGAAAATCCTAAAGGTCAGGAACAAATCTAAAAGAACTAACAAAATTAAAAGCCTCAAACGGGCTAAAAAAATAATATTCTGTTCAACGTACATCATGGGCTAGGTTAAGTTAACACACTCTTTGCATGGGATAGTGTGAATAAAGGTTACTGTCCTTCCCTTCTTCTGGCCTGGCCTGGCCCTAGGGAGTGGAGGGTGGGAACTGGTTGGCACCATGTGCCTCCCCCACTCCAGAAAAATACCCAGCCTAGGAATGTGGCTGCTCTGTCTAATAAGCAAAGCTGTCTACATGGTTGCACGGCTTTCAGCCCTTCACTTAGAACCCCCCAGATCCAGCAATATTGCATTTTATTTTACTGTATATATAAATTTACTTTGCACCCTGCAGTATTACAGAAGCTGAAAAGGGGTTGGGTTGCCTGCCCTTTAAGTATCAGAGTACTGTACTGTGTTTATAATATAACCTGATGGATCTGAAATGAAATTTATGGGTAGTTTTGTTTTGGTTTTTTAAATTGGTCCTTAAATTGTGATCCTGACAATTTAATTTTAGTATCCCATAACCTAAAAATACCACAGACTTACCATTTCCCCAACTGTAATTATTTTGGACAAGTAATCAACATAATCCCAAAATTAAAATTGATTTTAAATTTGTATTTGTCCCATCAATGCAAAGTAAGCATTCTTATGTAAATTAGAGGTGGGGTGCACACTAATCCCAATTTGATGAAACCTGATTTGAGGTTAGACCTGTGTAAAATAATTGGGCTAAATATTAGGCACAGGAAGGCAATTGCTACAAACTACCGGTAAAAACAATTTCAGACTTATTTACTAGAGGCCACCTCGGAAGTGCTCCTACAGTTACTTGTATGATTTTAAATTGCATTTTTTTTTAATGTAGCAGCTCTGCATGAACTCTTGGACTATTTGCAAGCTTTAAACTTTGTCATAAGACAAACCTACCTAAAATGTGCATTCTTTACAATATATTTATATGGTTACAGTTTTGTTATTTTTAAAACCATTCTGTGGATATTCAGACAAAATATATTGCTCAAAATAAACATTTCAATTTTGCTTCCCATACAGAGGAAAGAATAGAATCACAGAATGGCAGAGTTGGAAGGGATCATCTAGTTGAACCCCCTGCAATGCAATAATTTCAACAAGATCATACACGACACCTATGCTTGAAAACCTGCAAGGAAGGAGAGTCCACCACCTCTCGTTGGAGCCTGTTCCACTGTCAAACTAAAATTTTACTATTTGTAAGTACCTAGTGTTTGATCCCCCACACACTCAAACCGTAGTGGCATTACATAAAAGTGGTGATGTTGCTTTATAAATAGTTTATATGTGTGAAATTTTCACCCACCAGTCTTACAGAGACAAAATTTGGAGCATAAGAGGAGTCCTGCTGGATCAGACCAAAGGCCTGTCTAGTCCAGCATCCTGTTCTCACTGTGGCCAACCAAATGCCCATGGGAAGCTCACAAACAGGACTTGAGTGATTTTCAGCAGTTGGTATCCAGGGTCATGCTGCCTCTGACAGCCGGATAGAAAATAGCTCTCATGGCTAGTACTCAGTTACAGATTTTTTCTTCATGGATTTGTCCAATCCTCTTTTAAAGCCATCCAGATTGATGGCCATCACTACATCTTGTGGGCACGGACTTGACAGTTTAGCTATGCACTGTGTGCTGTGTTCAAGCTCCTGTCTCAAGGGATATTAAGAGAAACGTAACTCACTGATTTCCTTCCTCTGTTGGGGTGTGAATATTATTAGTCAGCTTGTGTGAAATATATATTGGCTCTTTAGGTGGTGTGAGAGCTATTTCTCTGTGGTGCAATCCTATGCTGCTGCTGCAGTTATAAGTACAGTGGTACCTCGGGTTACAAACACTTCAGGTTACAGACTCCGCTAACCAGGAAGTAGTACCTCAGGTTAAGAACTTTGCCCCAGGATGAGAACAGAAATCACGCGGCAGTGGCAGCGGGAGGCTCCATTAGCCAAAGTGGTACCTCGGGTTAAGAACAGTTTCAGGTTAAGAATGGACCTCCCAAACGAATTAAGTTCATAACCAGAGGTACTACTGTATAAGCACCAGATTCACATGGTGTGTGTCCTCATAACAGGCAAAAAGTCAGGTGGGGAAAAGCCATGCAGTTGAGCCTGCCCACATAATTCTGGCATTGAGACATACTCTACCTGTTGGAGTTCACACAGTTCAAGTAGGTAGAATCATACAGGGGGGAGGGATCTTGGAGGTCATCTGGTCTAACCCCTTGCTCAATGCTGTATGCAGTTACAGCATCCCCGACACACGGCTTCCTGGCCTCAGCTCAAAATACCTCACCAAGTCCCAAGGCAGCCTACGCCATTGTCAAACAGCTTTTGATCATTAGGAGTTCACTCCTAGTGTTATTTATGCAGTTGAAGTACTTATATTCTACCCCCAAATCACTGTAACTGCAAACAATGATAAAGAGGATTCTAGTAAATTATGGGGAAAGGAGGGAGATGTGTAGCATCATGTTTGAAAGAATTCTAACTGAGTTAAGTGGGGTTTACTTCTGAATTATTACACAAGATTACTGACTTACTCTGAGCTAGGCTATGAAAAGCTGGAGTCAAGAAACTTGTTAAAGTCATGGAGCTTTGAGGAAATTCCTGCCTGAGGAGATTCCTGAGGAGATTTGAGGATTTTCTTCCTTTTAAACAAGCTGTTTATTTTAATTTTTCAGCTATAACAATGAAAAACAGAACTCCCTCCATCCTCCATAGTACACTGAGTTGGAGACAACTATAGCGCTGACTATACTAGAAAAGGTTAAATTTGGCAGTCACACTGTTTAAATAAAAGTGTATTTCCATAGATTTCAATGGGACGCAGGTAGTCTGCATCCTTGTTCTTTTTGAAATGCATGAGAAATAAAACTGAACCATGTGGAAGCAACTGTGTGGGTCACTTTACTGCCCCTTTGTATCCATATCTGTAGTCTTTTGTGACTTTTTTGTTACTATTAAATTTTTATTTTCTCATTGATTTTAAAACATTAACAACAGAACATTTCTTCTAGTAGCCAGTCCTAAACATGCTTGCTCTGGCTTCTGCTGGAGATGGAGAACGGTAGCAGAATGAACAATTCCTCATTAAACAAGAGAGCTCAATACAGCTCTGCTTTACCGACAACAATCTAGGTCACTTCCAAATTGCTATCACCACACCTAACCCTGATTGCAGGGCGCATGGATATGGGTCAGGTGTGAGGCATGGAGCTGAACCTACAGGTCTGGTCTGGCACACAAACACAAGATGTTTCAAATGGCAGTAACATTTAATGCTCTAATGCTAATGATGGGCAGCTTTAGGGTTTCACCAGAAGGTTTATAAGAAACAGTGATGCACAAAGGTTTAAGGTGGAAAGCTGTGCTTCTCTGCCATGGCTGTTTATGTACAGTGAGTTCAGGTCATATGCACACAACACCATCAGCACATATACACCAACATGTTGGAAAGAGTTATGAGAAAACAGATGTGCTTTTCTGAACACTCACCAATAAAGCTTGCTAATACCAAGTTGATTCTGAAATTATCCAAGAAGAGTTCAAGCTTATTGACGCAGTAGATCACACACGAAGTAAGTGGACTTAGCGCTTTACTAGAAAGAACAGGATCTACACAGGAGTGTCAGAACTAATGAGCACAGCAACTCTTCTTTGGTAAGTCTTGCCCCTATGAAGCAGTTGTGGCGACTGAAGGTCCCTACCTTCTCACAGCTGCCTAAGTCCCCTCCTCTCCAGGGTCCCCCCCCCAAGCAATCTGACATTGTGCCTGTGATGCTAATTTCTCCTCTGCCCTCTTCATACCTTTTCTGGTTCTGGGAAACTAGTGGGGAGGGAAGCTTGTCGCAGCAGGAGAGGGAGACAACTGTGACTTCACCAGCTGGACTCCTCTCTGCCTCTTGGCCTCCCGCATCCCACTCTCCTGCTTCAGCTTCAGATTCTGGACATCTCTCCAGTCCCCAAGCTCTGTGCCTTATTTCCTTGCTGGTTCCCCAGCAGGTTCCTCCCACCATTTCTCTGCATCCCACCAGTCCCTGACTCTTATCCATTACTAACTATAAAAGGTAAAGGTAAAGGTACCCCTGCCCATACGGGCCAGTCTTGCCAGACTCTAGGGTTGTGCGCTCATCTCACTCTGTAGGCCGGGAGCCAGCGCTGTCCGCAGACACTTCTGGGTCACGTGGCCAGCGTGACAAGCTGCATCTGGCGAGCCAGCGCAGCACACGGAACCCCGTTTACCTTCCCGCTGGTAAGCGGTCCCTATTTATCTACTTGCACCTGGGGGTGCTTTCGAACTGCTAGGTTGGCAGGCGCTGGGACCGAGCAACGGGAGTGCACTCCGCCGCGGGGATTCGAACCGCCGACCATGCGATCGGCAAGTCCTAGGCGCTGAGGTTTTACCCACAGCGCCACCCGCGTCCCCTATTACTAACTATAAATACTGCAAATATGTGACAATATCATCCTTCCTTCCTTCCTTCATAAATAAATAAGATTGAAATTCTGGGTGAACTTACTTAGATATACATATGCACAGGACCAGAATGCATATTACAGAATTTTAGAATAGGACGACAACAGGAATTTCTGCAGTGCTCTGAAACGTGAACTTTCAGAAGTTACAGATGGATAGCTCTGTAATTACAACAGTAGAGGGCATCAGATTGTCAGCTGAGCATCCACAATTTGCTATGAAGTGGTGGACTTTTCAGGGCAATATGACAAAGAATAATAAAAAGCTTAACTAAACATCCTGGCATGGGGCTGATAAAGACCAAAATCTGCTCTATGATATTATTACTATTACTTATTACATTTATTAGATGTTGTAACAGACCTACCACTTAATACCACCCATTAATAAGGCGGCAGATCCACTCCCGCTAACTGCCCCGCATTAAATATAGTGCACCCACAATTTACCACAGATCATCTCGTGGGGGACTTGTGTGAGGGAAAACTTAATGATTGGAGTCTCAAGCAGAAAATAAACTAACAAGAAAAGTTTTATTAAACAAAAATGGTTTATGAAACAAAGTGGGTGAGGAAATGCATTCTTTCAGATAGAAGTTAACTTGCTCACTTTAACTAACTCAGGCTTAAGCACAACACTATAGGCACAGCTCTTCTTGAACTTCAGTTACTAAAAATCAGTTGTTACGCTTCAGGTGGTAGATGTTCAGGTTTCTAGAACAGAGAGTAAAATGCTCAACTCAGTTTCTGTCACTGAGATATTACCGTTGAATACTTTCAACACAGCTTCTCCTCAGTTGCCCACTCTCTTAGCCATCCCACCCCGGAGGTCTTCTAAATGAGGATCCCCTCACCTCCTGGGACTGGGCTGGGAGTCTTCTGGACCTAGAAGAACTCTCCCCTCCTGGCTAGACGGACACCCAGGGAGGCTGTCATCCCCCCAGGATCTCCCTCTCCCGG
The DNA here is from genome assembly GCF_964188315.1 of Podarcis muralis. Taxonomy (NCBI): domain Eukaryota; kingdom Metazoa; phylum Chordata; class Lepidosauria; order Squamata; family Lacertidae; genus Podarcis; species Podarcis muralis. The sequence continues at coordinate 4,655,948 of NC_135659.1, read as the reverse complement.
CTCAGACTCAGCCCTCCCAGGACACTCCTGTCTCTACAGTGGTACCTCGGGTTACAGACACTTCAGGTTACAGACTCTGCTAACCCAGAAATAGTGCTTCAGGTTAAGAACTTTGTTTTAGGATGAGAACAGAAATCGTGCAGCGGCCGTGCAGCAGCAGGAGGCCCCTTTAGCTAAAGTGGTGCTTCGGGTTAAGAACAGTTTCAGGTTAAGAACGGACCTCCGGAACGAATTAAGTACGTAACCAGAGGTACCACTGTATTCCTTTTACAGACCGTTAACCCGGTCTAAAACTTCACATAAAATATAAAATAAATCTTAGCCAAGGGGGTAGACTTACTCATTACTTTAAAGCTTAAATTAAAATAAGGGAATGAGTTATAAGGCTTTTAAAGACGAACAAGGGTTTTACTTCTGAATTCTGCACATGCTGTGTTTTTCTTCTTTTTAAGCACAATGGTTGTATCCATTGCTGCAATTCCACTAATGTGGCAGTCTGTCACTCATGCAATGGAACTTCTCTCCTCCTCTTCCCTACGACCGGAGCTTTTTTCTGCCAGAACGTGCTGGAGCGCAGTTCCAGCACCGTTTTTTTGCCTTGCTTTGTCTAAGAATTCTGCTCACCCAGCAAAGGAAGTCCCCTGATCAGCGAGGTGTGCAGGATGGCAGCTGAAGCAGCCTGAGCAGGGCAGGAGAGCAGCAAGGTGTGCACAATGGTGACTGAAGCGGCCTGAGTGGGTGGGTGGAGCATCTTGTCATGTGATTTCAGTTTCAAGATGGTGGCATCAACATCTGGGTTGGAGACTGGCACCTTTTTTCCTAGAACAAAGCACTGCCTACAACTCCATGCACACTTACAAAATCTGCTCAGGAGGTGGAAGTTCCACAGGGCAGGTGAAACTTCCATTTGAGCAGCACTGGAGGCAACCCAATGTAGAAATCATGCCCTTGTTACAACTTAAAGTTGTAGGGATGGGTTTTTAAGATTGTAGTGTGGGGAATGACAGGCATCTTGCAGGAAAAAAATTAAATCCAAAGATGTAACATTATTAAATTGTATGTTTTAATTTGTTGTGGAAGATTACATAGCACACTACTATTTCAGATATGGAATTTGCTGTTGAAATTTGAGGGCTAAATTTGGGCTGTAAAATGAGAGTAAAAAATATGATATTGAAATGTGCCTGACGATTTATTAATGTTAAATCAGCACCTTAGCAAATCCAGGTCAGAATTAATAGAATGTGACCATATAGATTTGGCTTCTCTAGCAATTATTTTGGTGTGCTGAACATTACACACATGCTTATCCCCATCTGGCAGTGCGGAAACAATTGTGACAATTATTGCAGCACACAGAGGACACAGAGGAAAAAAATGTACAGTTACATGCAATGTGGATCCTCTTTGGGATTCTACTTTCTAGGTTGCAGCCAGAAGCATTGCAGGTGAATACAAGGAACAAGCCAGACAACACTGTTGGCCAAGGCAATGGTGATTAAAGCACAGTCAAGACCTCGCAACAGAGGTGGTGATTTGTTCTGATGTGTGGTTCCTAAGGATGGGTTTCCTCAATGGTGCCGCTATACAATGTACAAACTCCCCCTCCTCTATTGTCATAATTGACCACTACCCCAGCTATGCTAAGGAGATTGCTGGTTAGAGAGGGTTGCAATCAGTGGATTGATACGACTTGAAATATAATTAACTGACTATTGTATTTTCAGGGACTTTACCAGCCTATTCCCTCCCCACATTGTGGCAGCACAACTGCTAGACCAGGCATAGGCAAATTCGGGCCTCCAAATGTTTTGGGACTACAACTCCCATCATCCCTAGCCAACAGGACCAGTGGTCAGGGATGATGGGAGTTGTAGTCCCAAAACACCTGGAGGGCCGAGTTTGCCTATGCCTGTGCTAGACTTTTGATAGCCACATCTTAGGAAACAAAGCGGGGAGTGGGCTTTAAACCAGTCTTCCACATTTGTGTTTGTGAGTAGAACTTGTATCCAAATCCCAGTGATTTTTTTTTTAAGCACCCAGAACTACCATTCCCCCATACTGATTGTAAATTCCATTGTAGGCATATCCAGGATGTGTTCTGGGTCTGGGTGTGTGGACTTCCTTAATTCCGAATAGAGGCCATTGACTCACCTATGGCCATGACTCACCATTGACTCACCTACGACTACAGGACATATTGTGCAGAGGTGTGTAATTGCTTGTTCTGCTGTATGCTTGGGAGTTTTTTGGGCATGTGTGTATGTGATGAGGTGAATAAACTGTTAGTGGGTCTGTGGCTGGGGGATAGCTTTATGTTTGGAAATATCACTCATCAACACAAGTAAAAACTCAATGTTGTGCCCACTCTGAGGCAGTGATGGTGACAGTGACAAATATTAAGTTTTCTTCACAGTACAGTGGAACCTTGGTTTTTGAGCGTCTCGGAGGCCGAACGATTCAGAACCTGAATGCCAAAAACCCGGAAGTGAATTCTTCTGTTTTCGAATGCGCCTCCGAAGTTTAACAGCTTCCAAGGTGCATTTCTCCATTTTCTCAATGGAATTTGCCGACTGCCCATTGCACCTTGGTTGTCAAACGTTTCAGAAGTCGAACAGTCTTCTGGAATGGATTACGTTTGACAACCGAGGTTCCACTGTATTGCCCATTGCTTTTACAAGTGGATTGGGACACCCTGCAATCTTGTCCAATAGAAACATTCTAAAGTTATATCCATTATTGGCTTACCAGCGAGTCACTGAGTTACCCTCTCTCATGAGCCCAACTTTTCCTTTATGGCCCATAATCTAACTAGACTCTATGTATGCAGGTTCAGAGGTAAGTACGGTACTTGCCCCCAGGGAGGGTGATTCCTCAGGCAATTACATGTTGCACCTTCAATGCCGTTTCTTACCTAGGCTTTTGTGTTTAACCTTTGATATTTTGTTTCCTTGGTTGCCACCCTTAGCCTGGGTGTCACCATTGCCACAAAAGGGAAGGAGTGTTAATTATTGATACTGTTGCATGCCACCCCAATCTCCAAATGGTGCAAGATTCCAGGGGCCCCACCCACTTGCCATTTATCACAGAGCCCCTTCCTTTGTTCTCCTTACACCTCACCCCAAGGCTAGCCTGGCTATTATTTTAACACTTGCTAGATCCAGGGATGAGAGGGGTCTAGCACCCAGTTTAAGATGCACACACCCAAAACTCATAGCACTATCCTTTACTAGGTGATAGTTGCAAAGCAATTAGGAAAAAGCATTGTAGCATTGGCACAATAAAGCTACCTTCCAACCCCTGCCTCTACACTCCTCAATGTATTTTTTTCAGAGTTCCCTTTCTTGCTTTGCTTTCCTCTTCTGCCCTTCTTCATAGCCTTCTTAGTTTTCTCTTTCCTCCCTCTGTCCCCATGTATGTCCTCTTGGCTTTCTCAGGCATTAATTTGGTCCCGCAGCAATGGCTGATCATGCCCTCAACCCAGACAGAACAGAGGCACTGCTAGTGGGAAGTTTGCCTACCCAGGTAAAAGGTATTAATCCCGTTCTAAAGGGCTGTAATTTCCCCTTAAAGAACCAAGTTCATCACGTGAGGGTGAGTGTGCTCATTCATCCATTTTTGTAATGGGCAGATATCGCCTCTGTAACCCAGAGTACCTTTCCCCAACTTAGGAAGTTTTGCCAGCTATGGCACTGCCTGGTTAAAGTAGCCTTGCTTCAGCAATTCATGCCTTGGTAACCTCCTCTGTGGACAATTGCAAAGTATTATGTGCACTGTTGCTTTTTAAAATGTTCTGGAAATTTGTGTTGGTTCAGAAAGTAGCCAACAGACTGCTGAGACTGGATTGTATGAATCACACCACTCTTGGTGATCAAGCAGCTCCCCTGGCTCACAGCCAATGAGGGAATATCAAACACCTTCAAATGGAAAAGGCCCTTTGCAGTTGTGACCAGGGTGCTTCATGGACTACCTCTCTCCACATGTACCTGTCTAATTGCTGGGATCTCCTTCAAAAGCTCATCTCAAATGGCCCTGCCAGGTAGGTAGAAGGGCATTTCCAGTGGTGGCTACCCAGCTGTGGAATGCTGACTCCAGAGTGCTGCCCTTTTTATTCTCCTAGGCCTGTTGATGTCTCATAGCTTTAAGATGCTTTTACCTTCTGGGACTTGTCTTTTAATGCTTCATGTATACTGTACTTCCAAAGCAAGCAAACAGAGCAGGGAAGTGATTTTCAAGTTTCTATTATTCCCCTTTTGGAAACTGCAGCTAGCTGTCAAACAAAGCATGTATGTCTCTTTTACACGAGGTACTCAAGAAGGAAATGCAACGAATTAGAGTTGCTGTTAGTTGACATTTTATCATTTCAGGCTGGGAAGCCATCTTTCAGACAGAAGAAATGCATGGATCCTTGCGCCATGGTTCAAGACTGGGGATGCTAGGAGCCATGAGATCTGAAATAAAGAGCAGTTGCTTTATCCTTTTGGCTATGCCTGGTATAGAGCGACACATGGGCTAGCTGGCAATGTTCATCCTAGTTATTAAAGTGCTACAAGACTCTTCGTTGTTCATGATAGTAAGTTCAGTATGGCTCTGCACCTGAATCAGCACATGTAATCAATCTTTGCCATGGGAGCCATGAGTCTTTTCCTACAGCAACTACTGTTATTTTTAAGCTGCCTTGCTACTGGATCCTGCACTCGGGGTGACTTACCAGCAGTAGACACGAGTACAATAAAAAAGCGTAGCTACACACTCTGACGTGAATTGCAGTCCAAGCTCATGCATGTTGACCGGGTTTCACAAAGCCCAGTGGCAGGAAAGTATGCGCTGTACTGCAGCCTGAAAGTAAAGCGCTGAAAGTTAATCTCTACGTAGAAGGGGATTTTCTAAAATAAAGAGCATTTCATAGCAGCTCTTCCACTCTTCGTACTGTTGTGGCTCTTTGGATTTCGGAACAATACTTCTACCACAGCTGGTAAACCAAGGTTTCCTCTGCTTCCTCCCTCACAGATTATATATATGTGTGTATGTGCATATATATCCACACCCCCCCGCCTATATCTCCACCCCGCTCAACCTATAAATGGAGGGCGAGGCCGCGGCGCCTGGCGGGCCCGCTCCGCCCCTCTTCTGCTGCCGAGCAGGAAGGGGCGGGCGGCTGCCGGGCGAGCGAGGCATTAGCGGCGGCCCTGGAGGCGAGGCAGGGCTTTGCTGCTGAGGCGAGAGGCGGAGAGGCGCCCAAGATGGCCCCTGCTGCAGAGGCGGCCGTGGCAGCAGCAGAGGGCCGGAGGGCGGAAGGGAAGGCCGCGGCCGGCCGGCTCCTGCTGCTGGTGGACAAGGAGGAGGAGGGCGCGACGGCCCCGTCCGTGGCCCGCAGCTGAGAGGAGCTGCCGCCGCCGCCGCCGCCGCCACCGCCGTGAGGTAAGCGGAGTCTCCCCGGTGGGCGGGTGGCGGGGAACAATAGGGCGGAGGCTGCGGCCTGCTCCTCTCTTTTCCGTCGGGCGGGCGGCGCCTCAACCTGGCTGGCTGGCCGGCCGGCGGGCCAGGCATTGCGGCCGGTGTCTCGGTGCCAGGCGCCCCAGCGGCCTCTTCCACCATTTCCCCTCCACTTCGCCGAAGCCTCGGTAGGCCTCAGGCTTCTGCCGGGCTCGCTTTCTGCCATCCCCGCCCCCGCGGCTTCGGAAGAGGCCGGGAAATATCCTGGGGGCCGGTGGTTACACGCGGTCTCAACTCATTCCAGGGGTCTGGGGGGTGTGTGTACACGGTATAGTATTCTTGGCTAGGGAATGGTGCGCGGGGGCGGCTGGAAGCCCTTGCCAGGTGTGATCCTCATTGACCCTCCGTGGGAATTACCTCTGACAGCTCAGCCTTAGGCATGTCTACTCAGAAGCGCTCCCATTAAGTTCAGTGGGACTTACTCCCGAGTAAGCGTGTGGGGGTCGCACTCTAAAGTAAACGCACATAGATCGCATCACATTGCACACGTCCATACTTCTAGGGGAGAGCGCTGTCCCACCTGTTAAAAGATCACACATGCTTTTATTCTGTGCTTCTGTTCCCCAAATGTAGCTTCTGTGTTCAGTCTCTGAAGCTTATTGGGTTCTGACATTGACCTCCCCATGATCTTTTGAACATTATCCCTGGCAGTGGTCACTGTACTCCAGGGAGGAAAGAAGCGTTAAAAACACAGAACAAAGTGTAATTCTAAAAATTCTCGAGGAGTACAAGTACCCCTACCTTCTGTATATTTATCATGTATGTAACTTTCAGTGTCATGGTTTCAGAGGATTGGACAAAAGTCTGCTTCCCAGGAAATGAAGGATCTGGTTTGGCTACCTGAAGCAAGCAAGCAAACCTTTGTGTTCAGGGAGAGAGTTGATATTGAGCAGGAAGTGACATCTGCAAACAGTTCACCAAGAAGCCATGTAAAATTTCATTGCGCAAAAGGAAGGCTGTTTACTTTATTCCTCACCCATCTCTTCATAAACACAACTGTCACACTGTATTATTTTGGTAGAATAAATTGTGATTTAGTTATTTATTTTGACTTCTATCAGATAGTGTTTTGGTTATGAGAGAACACTGTGAATTGTGTTCATGAAAATTAACAGGAATTTGTATTTACTTACCTGGTCGCCACATGTGATGAAGATCACATAGAATTCATTATTTAAGGAATTTTTACTCCATTCTTTAGCTGAAAAGCCTTCTAGAATGGCTTACAAAGATCAGGATCAATATAGTCCCTGTACCCAGGATTATATTCTAAAATGATATGTAAAATTGCATTCAAGTGAGTAAACAGAATGACAGGGCCTGAGGGACAGGTCAATCTGCCTTTTCTCTGCTAGCTCAGCTTCCATCATTACTTGGTATTGAACCCCCATCATATTTAGCAAGTATGAAAACATTATGTCCTGGTGGAATAAGGACAGATAAGTTGCTCTTTACTTCCACAGGTTCTGTGCTGGCTGTAGGGAGTGAAATCCCTTCCACGCCTGACCAGCCCAGAAACCAAACAAGCTGGCAGAGGAGGATGCTGTGATCAGTCCTCCTCTGCCGGACTTCTGCATTTTCCTGCAGGATCTGCAGAAAGCAAAGCTCCTCCCTGCAGGTATAGAAAGTATAGAAAGGGGGTGCTGGTGGCAAAAGGACAAGGCGATCATTGGCTTTGCTACCAGCCCACCACATTTCTATGCTAAAGGCACAACACACAAAGCCCACTTTTGCACATATAGCATATAAATCAATTGGGCTAATAGAAGAGGCAGATAAGTGCTCCATTCCTCTTCTAGTGCCTGCTGCATTTCTGGTCCACGGTTTTTTTTTTTGTTCTTTTTACTAGCAGATAATGTCCCTTGTAGGGATGTGGGTGGCACTGTGGTCTAAACCACTGAGCCTTGGGCTTGCCGATCGGAAGGTCGGCGGTTCGGGTGAGCTCCCGTTGTTCGGTACCAGCTCCTGCCAACATAGTGGTTCGAAAGCACGTCAAAGCGCAAGTAGATAAATAGGTAGCGTTCTGGCGGGAAGGTAAACAGCGTTTCTGTGCGCTGCTCTGGTTTTGCCAGAAGCGGCTTAGTCATGCTGGCCACATGACCTGGAAAAACTATCTGTGGACAAACGTCGGCTCCCTCGGCCAGTAAAGCAAGATGAGCGCCGCAACCCCAGAGTCGTTCATGATTGGACTTAACTGTCAGGGGTCCTTTACCTTTTTTTAATGTCAACTCTTAAGGCTGTGTGTGTCTTGTACCCAAAGGAAGCCCAAAGGATTGGATGTGATGAAATCCTTTCTTGTAGGAGATACTGTACTAGAAGTGTTGGTCACCATACAGAATAATCTCTGGGTCTTTTGTTAGTGCTGGTGTTGCCTTAAGTAGGTTCTTTCATTCTGCTGTATGGCAGAGCTTAGGTAAAGGTAATATTTATATAAATTGTGATTACATGCAAAACAGTATGATTGCTGCAGCTCTACTCATTTCTGTTCATTGATCATGCCAGAAATAACATTCACTACTGTCATATTTGGCAATAATTTTGTCCTGGCTCATGGACAAATTACTGTGATGCTTGCAACATGCTCTTATACATGTTTACTCAGAATCAAGTCCCACTGAATTCAGTAGGACCTGCTGTCAATTGAGTGTGCATAAATTGCAGTATTAGCAGGGGTGGGAAGAGGTAGATTGGAAATTTGGTAGATTGGAACAGTTTTCTGACTTCCGTTTGTTGGAACAAAGACAGTTCCCCTGAATTTAGCTGTTAAGAGACCCTGATGTGTGATAACTAGATATATAGTTAGATTATAAAGGTAAAGGTACCCCTGCCCATACGGGCCAGTCTTGACAGACTCTAGGGTTGTGCGCTCATCTCACTCTAGAGGCCGGGAGCCAGCACTGTCCGCAGACACTTCCGGGTCACGTGGCCAGCGTGACAAAGCTGCTCTGGCGAACTGGCACCAGAGCAGCACACGGAACGCCGTTTACCTTCCCGCTATAAAGCGGTACATATTTATCTACTTGCACTTAAGGGTGCTTTCGAACTGCTAGGTGGGCAGGAGCTGGGACCGAACGACGGGAGCTCACCCCGCCGCAGGGATTCGAACCGCCGACCAGGCGATCAGCAAGTCCTAGGCGCTGAGGTTTTACCCACAGCGCCACCCCCGTCCCTCTAGTTAGATTATACCAATAGGTAATTTACTCCTTTCCCAAGCCATCATCTTGCATATGTGCCTGGCTTTGGTTGGTGCACCTTTGGTTTCCAAAAAGAATTAAAACATAACCCACAAATCTAGTTGCCCATTCTTGCTATATTTTACGATGTTAAATTATCCAAATTTGTTGCCATGTCTTCATTATGAAGTAGTAATGTTCATTTACTAAACACGCTTACAATCTAAAAATGATATTTTGTTGTTTTGTATGATAATGGTCACGTCTCCTCTACATGGTGGTTTCTAAACTCATGGTATAAATGTCCTTTGCTTATCACAATGGTGATCATCTTCAGTTTTCAACTCCTCCCTTTTTTCAAACTGGAGAAATTAAAATCTCATTAGGCTAGGTCCTAGTCTCCTGGATGCTGGTGACTGGTGTTGGGAGTTAGAATGATGTGTAATTGTCTCTTTGCTGATGGAGAAGAATGCCACTGGTGGGTGATGTGATAAGACTGCCATATTTCACAGTAGCCAGTGAAATGGATTGTTTTGGGGCAGGGAACCAGCGGCTTTGAATTCACTGGATCCAAAGCCCCACAGATCCCTAAGGAGCCTCTGTCTGGAGCTACTACAGCAGAAAAGAAAGAAACCTTTCACCCCCATCTTTTGTCATGGCTGGCAGAAGCCAACAGGGCTTCTGAGTACCACTTTTGTGCTCAGGTCCTGGTTTTGGGGTTCCCACAGGTTTTGGGGTTCCCACAGGTATCTTGTTGGCCACTGTGAGAACAGAATGCTGGACTAGGTGGGCATTGGCCTGATACAACAGAAGTACAGTGGTGCCTCGCAAGATGAAAAGAATCCGTTTCGCGATTCTCTTCGTCTAGCGGTTTTTTCGTCTTGCGAAGCAACCCTATTAGTGGATTAGCGCTATTAGCGGCTATTAAAGGCTTAGCGGCTTAGCTGCTAAAAGGCTATTAGCGGCTTAGAAAAAGGGGGGGCGGGGGAAAAATCGCAAGACTAGCAAGACGTTTCGTCTTGCGAAGCAAGCCCATAGGGAAATTCGTCTTGCGAAGCAACTCAAAAACGGAAAACCCTTTCGTCTAGCGGGTTTTCCGTCTTGCGAGGCATTCGTCTTGCGGGGCACCACTGTACTGTTGGTAGATGGGGCTGTTGGGTTTACATCTGAATGAGGCTGCACTCTCCTGAAAGAGCAGGTGGGTAGCTTGGGGATGCTCCCTGAAGCAGTGTTCCTGTTTGATGTATGTGTGGCAAAGGATGCCTTTTTCCTGCTTCAGCTGGTACACCTACTACAACCCTTCCTGATAAAAGGTGGACCTTTCTGCAGTCATTTATTCTGTATTGACTTCTAGATTAGATCACTATAACAAGCTGTATGTTGAGTCTGCCATTAAAAAGCATTTGGAAACTTCTGTTAGAGCAGAATGTTGATGGGAGCTTTGATTCTATCACATTGGTTCTCTGTGATTTTTACTGATCTTGTCCTGAAAGCCCTTAATATATTGAGGTAGTTTAGGAACTTTCTCTTTGTCTATGTTCCTCCCCACATTCTTAGATCTTTAAACCTCAGTAGGTACATTGGTGTCAACTGGAGATAGGACATTTTCCATTGTGACTTGTATGCTATGGAGTACCTTGCTGCACCAGGCACCTGTAGAGTGGTTAATCGTATAATTTTGCTGGCTCAGTTTTGTGCTGCTGCAATTTTTAAAACAGTTTGTATACCATTTTTAATGTCTCCTGTATTTTTTTTAGAGACAGTTTGCTTTTATTCTATATTCATTACAGTCTCCTCAGAAAAATAGGTGGGATAGAAAATGTAAAATGGGAATTATAAACCTACAAAACTGCAGGGGGGGGGGAACAGCCCATCCTCAACAGCTGCGTGTATACCTCATATTATCCAGTTTTCTTAAAATTTTGTACATTTGTTGAAGGATCAAAACTAAGTTTAAATCTAAATTTTTGAATTTTTATTTCACCCTGTTTTCATTTGAACTTTTTTTAAAAATGACTATTTTTGCCTTGCCAAAATCCTTAAAAGCTGAGCCCAGAATTCAGACATTTCAAAACTAAAAATAGCAATCTCTTCACAACTTCATAGGCTTTAATATGATATGTCACATGATGGACTTATTTTAAATGTTAAAGTTAAGTTTCAAAATTTAAAATTTAAAAATGATTAAAAATTAATGATTTTTTTAAAATCTGAAAAATGTATTTCATATTTCTAAGAGCTACTTGAAACTTTCATCTTGGGATCTGAAAGCTACAGACAGCTTTCAGGGTCACATGGCCAGCATTACCAAACTGCTTCTGGTGCAGGGAATACTGTGCCAAGTGCCAGATGCATGGAAATGCCGTTTGCCTTCCTGCCACAGTGGTACCTATTTATCTACTTGCACTGGTATGCTTTCAAACTGGCAGAAGCTGGAACAGAGCAATGGGAGCTCACCTCGTTGAGCAGATTTGAACTGCCGGCCTTCCGATCAGCAAGCCCAAGAGGCTCAGTGGTTTAGACCACAGTGCCACCCGTGTCGCTGGAGAACAGACTGGGAAAACTCTGCCTCTTGTATGTAATGCTCACACCTCAGTTAGATGGGGGAAACCGAAGCTAGATAATGTTGTCATAGTGGTTCTTAAGTTGTTCAGGTCCTAACAATTTCAAAGGCAAGAAACAGCACATTAAATTAAAACTGTGGTTAAATGGGTAACCAATAAAGATTGAAGGACAAGAGCATTTGATGCATTTTATGTTCTTTTAAGTAGCAAATTAAGTTTAGATTGCATTGTGTGTACAGTCATCCCCCCCCCCCCACTTAATGTTCTGGGCCTCTGCGCATCTAAGCGAAAATTGCATAAGTGGGGAGAGCCCTCTAAATGCCCAGTTTTTAATTAATATTAAAATTATTAAATAATTAAATAATTAAATAATTTTGTATACTGCCCTATACCCACAGGTCCCAGGGCGGTTCCTGCTCTCCAGCTCTCTCTCGCCCTTTCTCTACACACATCTCTTTGTTCAACTAGAGTTTAAGCTCTGGGGCTGGCTGAAGACTGGAGGACACTCAGAAAAGTGGCTGCTGCTGCGCTTCCTTGCACATCAGCTGTTAGGCGGGGAGGCTAAGCAGTCTAAACAAAGCCCTGCAGCACCTCCAGTCTCTTTGGGGCTTCCTCTGCCCTCGTTCACATCCTTTTTGGGCTCCAGAGAGGGTCTCTTCACAAGCCATGAGGACTCTAACTCTCTCCCGCCATTTCCTGGTTTGAATTTATTTTTTTCTTTCCCAGCACTGTGCAGTCACACAGAAGTGGGAGCGATGCCTGCATTAATTTTTTTATTGGATTTTTTTATCTTGTCAGTATATCAGGTTGACTATTTTCTTTTAAATATTTATATTCCACTTCTCCAGGCAAAGCCTGTTCAAAGCAGTTTACAACAATAAGGAGTTACAACTGTAAAAAAATACTCGAGGAAAAAAGATAAAAAGCATTCAGAAACTTCCGTACCATCTGATTAGCTCTCAGACTGGCATCCTTTGTCAGTGCTGAATTGAAGTAGAGTAAAATGGGTCCATCTTGTGTATATCTACTAAGAATTGAGCCTCACTCATACATTTTCTATTACTGGGGAATGATCAGGAGCTCACCAAGTTAGTGGCTAAATATCTCTAATTGGTTTTTTGTCGTCGAAATACACTGCAGACGTCTGATCTCCCTGGAGACTTAGAGATGTGACGATAGACTGCTCTGCCTCCTTTCTTTTAGCAAATATTTTGTACCACTGGGGAAGTGGTAATTCTGTATTGATTTGTTTCGGATGTTTGTATGTGATGCCAATAAAAGGTTTGATGATGATGAAATTGAGCCTCACTGAGGTAAAGGAAGCTTACTCCCAAGTAACTGTATGGGACTGTAGCCTCAGGCACTTTCATGTGAATAAGTCCTATTCATAGAATCTTGGAGTTGGAAGGGACTCAAGGCTAATCTAGTCCAGCCCCCTGCAATGCAGCTAAAGCATCCATGACAGATGGCCATCCAGCCTCTGCTTAAAAACCTCCAAGGAAAGAAGAGTCCACAACCTCTTGTGGGAGTCTGTTCCACTGCCAAACATCTCTTATGGTCAGAATTTTTTTTCTGAATGTTTAGTTGGAATCTCCTTTGTTGTAACTGGAAGCCACAAGAAGTGGGACTTCTTAGTAGAAATGTTTAGGACTGTGCTCTTGAGCAGCCTGATCAGCCTTCTAATTTGCAATCGCCTTTCCACCAGGAGTTTGCATTTAGAGCCAAATTAACAAATGATATAAGTGTGTAGACCACCACTGAGCCTCTTGGACTTGCTGTTTGAAAGGCTGGCAGATTGGATCTGCGTAATGGAAGGAGCTCCCATTGCCCTGTCCCAGCTCCTGCCAACGTAGCAGTTCGAAAGCACACCAGTGCAAGTAGATAAAGAGGTACCGCTGTGGTGGGAAGGTAAACTGCATTTCTGTGCGCTCTGGTTTTCGTCATGGTGTCCCGTTGCACCAGAAGCTGCTTAGTCATGCTTGGCCTGAAAGCGAGATGAGTGCCGCAACCCCATAGTTGCCTTTGACTGGACTTAACCGTCCAGGGGTCTTTTACCTTTACAAGTGTACAAGAGACAAGGTGCGGTCTGAATTCATCTTAAATTGGCCCTCATAAAGGTAAAGGTACCCCTGACCGTTAGGTCTAGTCGTGGACGACTCTGGGGTTGCGTGCTCATCTTGCTCTATAGGCCGAGGGAGCCGGCAAATGTCCGCAGACAGCTTCCGGGTCATGGGCCAGCATGACTAAGCCGCTTCTGGCAAACCAGAGCAGCACACGGAAACGCTGTTTACCTTCCCGCCGGAACGGTACCTATTTATCTACTTGCACTTAGACGTGCTTTTGAACTGCTAGGTGGGCAGGAGCAGGGACCGAGCAACGGGAGCTCACCCGGTCACGGGGATTCGAACCACCAACCTTCTGATCGGCAAGCCCTAGGCTCTGTGGTTTATACCACAGCACCACCCGCGTCTCTTTCATTTATTATAACCACATTTTAATATACTACTTGGTTTTTCAATGTCTTAGTTAAGGTGGTAACTTCACAAATTTATTTATTTATTACCCATCCTTTACTCTAACACCCCAGCATTAAAACACAATATTAAAAGCAATCTGCAGCCATAAAAATAAGATGTGTCCTAAAATATATATTTCAGGTGTCAAAAGCAAGAGTTAGGTGTGTCTTCAGCATTCTCCAAAAGCTGTATGATGAAGGTGCCAGACACACTTATTGAGAAAGTCTGTACTGTATAGCCTGGGCTTCTAAACTGAGAATCTCTGTTGTGTTAGCCTTGTTGATGTTTAAAAATGTGTAGAATAAAATATGTAACATTTTTCAAGTATTTTAAAAAGGAAAGTGGTGCGCCACATATACATTAATCTTTCATCAGCCTTCGTCTTCTGAGGAGTAACTGGATCAATCTTTCCTATCGGGCATCCAGTAAAAGTGAAAGAGGTTATTCCTGCTTCTCTCTATTTTTAAAGACAAATGCAAACTTGTGAGCGGTGTCAGTCTCACATCACAAGTTATTTGTGTACGACATTAAAACTTTGGGTGGGAGATACAGTGTCTCTCTTGCACCTAGCATGATGTAAGAGACCCCTCCTTTTCTGCTGTGTGGAGAATTTGTGGGAATTATATATTACTTTGCTCTGGGCTCTTAGGAGCAAATGGTGGCCAGAAAGAAAATTTGTCATTACCATTGGCAACTGCTTTTGTGGATTCCTGATCTAATACAATTGAGTTATCTCTTACGTTTGTTCTGTATCAGGTACTAGTATTCCTTGTGAAATGAGGCAGACTGCTGAAAGAAAAGCCCGCAAACTGCTGTGATAAAAATTAAAATGTTGAACCTCCCATTGACTTCTAAGGATGTAGAAGTACTGGCTTCAGAAAATTAAGATGACTGCACAATAGTCTGGATTTTATTTTTTAATTTCTTAAGAGAATCAGTTTTTAATATTTGACACAAGGAAAAAATCAAGCTGAAATGTAATCTGACATGCAAATGTTAAGTAATAAACTACATTAGCATTTCTACCAGAGATTTACTTTTTTGCCAACTAGAAAAAGTTTATTCTGTAAACCCACTGTGTTCTGCAGTCACTTTTGGAATATGTAACTAAATCTGGACATTCTATAATCCACTGCAATGTGATTTGAACTGGTTTGGGGTTTTTTTAGCGTAACTTTTAATTGAAAAATTTCCCCAGGCTAATTCAGATGCAATGGTAAATCATAGTGGGGAACTTCCAGCCCACAGATGTCAGGGCCTGGGCAGAAGAGGAAAGGTGGAGGCTGCCTCCCCATCCTTATCCTTCCAGGGAGGAGGAAGAGGAAGACAGTTTTGATTTACAATGGGGTTGAGGGAGGTCGCAGCTCAGAGGCAGATGAGGGGGAAAGTTGAGAAATAATGGGAGAGGAGGAGGAGAAAGCAGCTGACGGACACAGTGTCTTTAGAAAGCATTTCAGACCCCTCCCTCTCCCAGAACCCGGCAAGCCTGAAAGTAGGAGAGCAAAGAGCTCAAAGACAGAGGGGACGTAGCAGCACCCAAGGAGGAGACGAAGGAGGAAGTAGGAGAGAGGGAGGTAGAAATTCACTCGGGACAACGCCATTATCCAAAAGGCTGGGTTCTACAGCCTCGCTCTGTAACTACTGAATAAAAATAGGACGGTAAGAAACATTCCCTTGGCTTTGTACATTTCTGGGCAACCAGCCAGGAGGTGCTGGCAGCAGCCTGAGAAAAGACCTCATTATTCCTATGAGGCATCTGGAATTGACCCACCAGGCCATTTTGGGCAGATCATTCTGATCTTCCTCATGTTTGATGTGGTATGATTACAGGTGATTGATGGGTTCATTCCAGTCCCATCCTATTGCTGAAGGTGGCCTGTGTAGGGTTTGCCTCTTGGATCAGCCCTTCTGACTGGAAGTGATCCCTCACCCCTCCTTTAGCATTACAAGAGGTTAGACTTGGGCTCATGTGCTCCCTCCTTCCTCCTCCAGTGTGATCATGAGGAAGAGTTTGGAAACTTTTCCTTCTGTTTTTGATTAACCGCAGCTTGTTGTGTTGCCCAAACCTGGGCCGGCAAACTGCTGGTTAACCTTAACTGCTTTATGGAAAAATCCAACTTCACAACATAATTCTAAAATCAGGTTTGTTTAAGCAAACCATAGTTAAGTTTTAGTATTCAGCTGTAATTCTAGTACAGTGGTACCTCGGGTTACATACGCTTCAGGTTACAGACGCCACTAACCTAGAAATATTACCTCGGGTTAAGAACTTTGCTTCAGGATGAGAACAGAAATCGTGTTCCAGCGGTGCGGCAGCAGCAGGAGGCCCCATTAGCTAAAGTGGTGCTTCAGGTTAAGAACGGACCTCCAGAACGAATTAAGTTCTTAACCCGAGGTACCACTGTATTCAGTTTTAGCATTCAGAAGTAATTGTAACTGTGATTAATCTGAAATGGAAGCTTAAAATTGTTAAGGTTTTTGTTGTCAGCTTGTTGTTTATGCTGGCTCTTAAACATTGTCTTACTCAGAATTTTATTGCCCTGAAAAATGTGCAAGAAGGCCAGAGTTGGGATATAAATGAATAAATGAATTAAGGGCAGCATATGAATCATAGATCACAGAAATGTAGAGTTGGAAGGGACCCTCAAGGGTCATCTAGTCTGCAATGCAGAAAACTCATATGTGAGGATTATTACTGATTGTGTGGCATTAGTGCCACAGTTCTTTGGGGGCTGTTCTGTGAGATTAATGATTCTGGAAAACTGACAAAGTAGCTGTCATGCAGATGTGTTTCCAATAGATTACATTCCAAAATCCACAGTTGAGCTATGTCTTTATTAGAGCCAACCCAAATATCACAAAATAATGAAGTAGTTTTTGATTTCTTCATTATTCACCATCAGGTTGGAAGCTCCGGTTGAATGTCAAGCAAGCAGGCATGGGGAGAGAAACAAGCTCACTTGAAGGTGCAGCCTTTGCGGCTTCAACATCAAGGCAGCTTGTTTTTCTCTCCACTCTTTGTTTGCTTAGCATCTATCCTGAAGAACTCAAAAGCTTGCTAGATGCTTTGTCACACTTTGACTGCTATAAAGATGTTGTCTGACTGATGGCTTCCTTTCATTTTAATGGATTATATGTGATGGTTTTATCATAAGAACTGGCCCCTGGTGGTGAGAGTTTATTCTTTATTTTTACTGTCATCTGCATGGCAGCCTGTTGTCTCTAGACTACCATGGTGGTATTGTCATTGTGAATTTTGGGTAGCCTTAAGATTCTAGACCAGTTTTCTCCAACCTGGTGTCCTCCAAACATTTTGGACTAAAATGTCCATAATCTCTAACCACGGGTGACATTGGCTGAGGCTGATAGGCGTTTTAGTTTAAAAGGTGACTAATATAAAATTATTGATTTCATTGGGGGCTACACTGAGGATGTTAGATATACTCATTAAGAAAACAATGTGATTAAGAATAGCAAAGCAAACTAAGTGATTTGATTGAAAATCCTAGGCCAAATCTTCCTACTTGCTAACTAAATATTTGGCCTTTTCCAAAATTCATCCAAGTTACACGGTTTAAAAAGAATTTCTAAGTTTCTTACAATGTCCTAACATCTAGCATTTTTGGATAAAGTTCTTAATTACCTAATTGGTGCTATAGGCCAGGGTGCTCTTGTCTTCATCTGGAAAGTTAGACAGGAACAAAGGGGGAAATGAGTCACTCTGCAAACAACTTTTGGACCACATATTTTCCATCTTTTATGTTAATTGAATTCCTTACGTAGGTGAGCCCACCTGTATTGATAATGGCTGTCCATAGTCTAACCAGGGAAATCATAATTGGTCTGTTGTGTACCCTAGTCTCTCTGATACATTCTGAATTTTTTTCCAAAACAGTCAAATAATGTTATGATTCCACATTTGCTGAGACATTGATTATTCTCTTAGTATCTTATTAGCCATGATGTTTTCTTTACCCTTGCAAGGTTCTTATCCAGGCATAGGCAAACTCTGGCCCTCCAGATGTTTGGGACTACAATTCCCATCATCCCTGACCACTGGTCCTGTTAGCTAGGGATGATGCCTGTTCTTATCACTCAAACATGCTTTCCTCCTTTGTTACATTAAATATATATCCTTCTTTATCCCAGGAGTTCAGTGCAAGTGACAGCATAAAGTATTAAGCATAAAAAATACTTGCAATTGTAAACTTAGTAAAGGACATATTCAGCTAAATCATTGAGATGGAAACAAGCATAATGATTCCCACTAGTGCAGCAGGACCTTCCACCCTTTCTTACCTGCCTCACACCCTTATCAGATCTGCTCCAGAGAGTCAGGAGAACCCCCATTGGACCAGCAGTGTTCACAATGAGGGAATTGCAATTTTAGAATTCAGTATAATTTATCAACACAAATCAATGGGTTTTGATAGTGTCATCAGGATTAAGTACTTTGCAGTACAGTATTTGTGACAACCTCTTTTTAAGAGTTGCAAGGTTCTTTTTTCTACTGAAAGTGAACTGATTTTTTATATATTCACCTTGTGTGTTCCCCTCCTACACTCTAATAGATAGCATGACACAAGCAGCTGGAATTGTCTTGATTTGAAAGTAGTTGAATGAAAAGCGCTGTCACAAGCTGTTCTGGTTGAAGGTAACAAAATATTTCCCATATGAATCCATACCTTTTTCCCCGATAGCCCTTTTCTTCAACATTGGGGCAATGGTTTTCTACTTCATTTTTTTTCCTATTTTGCTTGTAGAGAAAAGAACCAAAAATTGCACATCGCAAGGAGTGATATAAGGAAGTAATCACTAGTGGAACCCCTGTGCCTGAAATCCAGAATATAGACTGAGGTCAGATCTAGATGCACCAAACTTTGTGGGGCGCAGGAGAGTGGCAATGAATATGTACCCACTCTGAATATAGACTTGTAACTTTGATAAGACACTACAAAAAGGATAGCCCACATTCATGGTGTTGTAATAAGGGCTCTTCATAGACATGAGCTAGTTCCTCAGGTAAAATAGTTGGTTTATTATTATACAGTGGTACCTCGGGTTACAGACGCTTCGGGTTACGCATTTTTAGGTTACGGATGCGCTGAAACCCGGAAGTACCAGAACAGGTTATTTCCGGGTTTCGGCGCATGCGCAGAAGCACCAAATCGCATCATGCGTGTGCGCAGATGCAGCACTGCAGGTTGCGAGTGCTGTGGGTTACGAACGTGCCTACCGCACGGATCATGTTCGCAACCCGAGGTTCTATTGTATTGCCTTCATTCTACCCTTCTACAGAGCTCAGGGTGCATGATTTATCCTTGCAACAATGTTTTGTGATACATTACATGGATACTGTGACTGGGTTTAAGTGAGGTTAATGGCCAAGCTGGAGATTCAAACTGAAGCTTTCCAGGTCCAAATTTACCACTGTTCACTTCTCATGAAATTCTGGCCCATGCACAGTCACCATTCTAGTGAGATTCTTCTGTGAACCTCATTGTAAATGTTTCCTCACTTTTCCAGGGCAGAAGTAGAAATGTGACATGTTCTCTGTCCATAATTTCTTATCTGTCATTTTCAAAAATGCTCTGCATTGTCTACAGAACAGCCATAGGACTTACAGAAGTTATATTAGCTTTTGGAATAGGGGTAAGGAAATGGCTGAGAGAATATTAGTCATCTTTAATATAATATATGCAAAGAGGTTATAGTAAGAAGACATCTTAGTGGTATATATAAACAGCCTTCTTCATTCTAAGAAAGTTCAAATGACAACAAGTTGTGCTAGTATCCTGCCACAACATGGTTAGTAGAGCTGTTACTATCTCCCATTTCAGTACAAGATGAATGGATCACAGTTAAGTCATTATGAGGCGCTTAAGTTGGGCTTTGTTCTTGTCAGCCAATCACTGGGCTTGTACTTGGTTGCTTATTTGAATAGCCAGACCTATATAAGATTATTTCAGGGGACAGGGTATGAGCATTTTCAGGCAGGCAGGGAGTTTGGCTGTGTGAACTTAAAGTCAAACAATGGCTGCTACCACCCGGAGAACCAGGAAAAAAAGCCAGGTGCATCGAAGGCCACGGTACAGGACCCAGCATAGGCAGAGAAGGCCCAGAGGGGGAAAGATACCTGGGAGGCGTGCACAGCATGGCCATGGAAAGAAGCTCCCTGACAGAAGGCCCTCCAAGAAAGCACAGAAACTGCGGCTTGACAGCGTTCGAATGACCAATGAGGCCCAGAACATCCTGCATTTCTGTGTGCATGACCTCTACAAGAAGGTGTCCTTGGCTGCTGAGCGCTTGAGGAAAAAGAAGCGCCATGTCTCTATTACTGTCTCCGATGTAAGAAATGCCCTGAAAAAGATCATGCCAAGGAAGTATGACAGAAAGTCTGTATCCTCCATTTCCTGCAAATGCCGTTAGAGACATCTCTCCCCTTTCCTCTGACAGGCTTAGAAATGAAGAAAGAAGGGAAAGGGGGGAAAGCACTAGCCTGAGAGAAAATCCAGTACTTTGCCTGCCTGAAAAAACACCACCTTCAAATTTCCAAGCAATCCTGTAACCTACCTTTTTATTACTGGATCAACATCACCACTAATAGTGAACTCGAGGAAGGGCAGAATCTGGCATTCTGAAGATCATGACAAGATGATTATCATATTGCCCTTATGCTGAATCAGGGAGATGGATTATTGGGTGTTGGAAGAAAATGACTGTCAAGTTGTGGAATATCAAGGACTCTAATCAGCCACTGTGGAGCATGTGAGGTGTTCCCTAAAGGGAGACATATTCCCTTTTTCAATAAAACAGGATCTGTGCAGGAGAACTCATTTCACTGTGTCTTTAATATTCTGGTTCTTCAGAACCATACGTTTATTAGGGGAAGGCTAGTTTATGTAGTTTATGGAGGCTGTATTTTGCATACTCTTTAGAACTTGTAATAATGTTTGACTACGTTTATGAAAATAAGTGATATCAGAATTAAATAGAAATGGAATATGTAGGATGCAACACATTGGCATTTTAATCACTGAATATTGCTGTAAATGTGTCTTGAATTGCATTGCCTTCTTTAAAACGGTGGAAAATGAATTTTATGTTAGGACATAAATTATGTTAGGACATTATGTTAGGGGCTTTATCTGAGAATATGTCCATATTGGTCCCAAAGATTACCTGATAAAGGGCTTTTTTGTGTACTCACTTTTTGCCATGTATGTTCAGTATCGTAGCAGCTGTTATTTTAAAATGGTGATTAGGTAGTGAATTGCACTGGTTCTATTCCTAGTGTTGCTTCCTTAGATGGAAAGATGTTGCAAGTAGGCATTTTGGGAAATACAGTAAGCACTTAAATTGTTAACCTTTCAGGGTGCATTATATAAATTGTAATAACTGCTAGTTGCCCCAGCTGCAAATCCGTAGAAAAATTATATTGCACCAGAAGAAAAGAGAGAGATTATATCCTTTCATCAGGGATATTATATGCATATGCCCTATGGTGACTCCTGGGGATAGGCACCCCCAAACATTTTGACTAGATGGCTGGAATTTATTATTGGAAGCCCTTTTCTCCCTTTGTCAGTGCTTTTTCTCCTTGCCTAAGAAAGCTCCTCTCTAATCTCAGGACTTCCCGGATTACCATGTTGTATTGCTTTAGGACCTAACATTCAGGTAATTCAGTGTTGTGAAACCCATATCACACCAACATAGTTTGCTCCTTTACTCAAGTAACTAAATTGATAGAGAAGGACTGTAACCACTGTAGAAAAGGTCTGGCTTTGTGGACAAGAAGAAACAATTATGGAGAAGGTTCAAAATATGGGTAGCCAAGCAGTAGGTGTCTGAACCTGAAAAAGATAGAGTACTGTGAATATCGGAACCCCCGTTAGGGACTGGTGGGGTTTTTTTGGTTTGCTTTTTTATCTGCCACTTGAGGGACCCAATTCTGCTTATGTTTGCTGACCAGGATATCTTTTCTGTCATGTTTATTAGTGGAAATGTTTAGTAGTTTCATGTTTATTAGTTGAAACCATTGTGTGTCTGTCAGGGCACTTGAAAATAGGGCTTGGGAACCAAGAACTATCTCTCACTCTGTGGGTGATCTGGGAGTGCGGAGTGCTCAGTTCTTGCCCTCTGATTTTGCCTGTGAAGCTTGAGCAGAAGGGTGGAAAGAGGTGTACTGGCCAGGAAGGAAAATTGCTAGCAGTTCCTAAGAACAGAACGTAACAAATGCAGCAAGGACAAATGCTGTACAGTGGTACCTCAGGTTAAGTACTTAATTCGTTCCGGAGGTCTGTACTTAACCTGAAACTGTTCTTAACCTGAAGCACCACTTTAGCTAATGGGGCCTCCTGCTGCTGCCGCACCGCCGGAGCACAATTTCTGTTCTCATCCTGAAGCAAAGTTCTTAACCTGAAGCACTATTTCTGGGTTAGCGGAGTCTGTAACCTGAAGCGTATGTAACCTGAAGTGTATGTAACCACTGTACTTGAGAAAGAAGAATCAAACAGCAAGTATAAACTGACATCCAGAAAAAAATTAAGGATTATAAGATTACAACTGGTACATGACTTAGCCCTGTTGTGCTATTACTGTTGCAGTGGTAGCTTGTATCTAAAATAACATAATTTCTGAAACTCTTGAGGAGTAACATGGGACACACTTACTGGGGATAGCCATGGTGCAAGCTCTACTGAAAAAGGGTCATCTATTCCACCTTAGTTCACTTTAGTTCACTTTATCTGTTAGCTGAAGCCTCCTGTCATGCACTGAGTTATGTGAAGACATGTGGAGCAAAGCTGCTGGAAGGCAAGGTGCTAACACTAATGAATTATGGGTTCCACCTAACCCGGCTCCATCTTTTTCTTCCAACTCCAGAATTCTATGATTCCACGATTCTTGTAATTTTCTTTTTAAAGCAGAAGATTTTATGATTCTAAGATTGCTGTTCTTAGGCTAATGCGGCTGTGTCTTTCAAGGCGTGGATTTCTGACAACACTGTGTCACCAAGACAGGCATTGCTATAATTGTGGGATGTGTGTGTATATATAAAGAATGAGGAAGTAATAAACTTAAAACTTGCAGTTAACACAGCTCTGACAACTCCTGTTCTTAATATTAGCTCAAGTGTGTGTGTATGATAATCAAGGAGCTTCTGAAGCAAAAGCAAGGTCCAGTTTTTCAATGCTCAAACTTCTCTACCACTATCATGTGGCATATTTTACTTGATCAGAAGAGAGTCTTTGTTTCGCTGTTCTGTATAGCTGTGGAAATTCTGTGTAACAGAAACTCGGAACGTTTCATGTATGTTGCAACTGAGTCGTTCTTTTTGTAAAGGTGTACCGTAGTTGTGATTTTAACTTTGAGAGCTGTTTGAATTGTGAATGCTTTGCAGGGCTGTTAGAA
The DNA here is from genome assembly GCF_964188315.1 of Podarcis muralis. NCBI lineage: Eukaryota > Metazoa > Chordata > Lepidosauria > Squamata > Lacertidae > Podarcis > Podarcis muralis. Next base: position 4,632,788 of record NC_135659.1, on the reverse strand, counting down.
TGAGGATTTTGAAGTGCAGTAGACGAATTTTTATTTGTCTGTTATTATAAAACAGAGCGGGTTTTGATATATTTTGAAATAAATGTCAGTCGAACAAAAAATTGCAGACCTGCAGTAAATTGGCTTGTGGTTGTTTCTGTGAAAATGTTAACTACATTTGTTAATGGGGAAATGCCAGTGGTGTATTGTGCTTTAAAAGAATAAAGCCTTTATGGTAAACTATGTGTAACAGAAAAAAGTATAATTCTGCAACCTGTATAATTTTTGATAATCTACTGTATTTATATGGCTGTTTTTGCATGATTTTTAAATTTCTGGAGCGCCTCAGTGGGGGTTGGGGCACTGTGCTTTAGTGGTTCTGCTGCTATTCCAGGGCCATTTCCAGAAAGCAGTCAGGGAAGGCTGCTTTTCAGTCCCATGGGAGTTGTCCTGTGGTGCCCTGCATGGTTCAGTCTTCTTCTGCCATTCTATAACCTGCACAAGTTGCTGGTTTCTTTTGTGGCCCAATTCAAGCCCTATATGACTCAAGCCCCAAATACCTGAAAGACCGCCTCCTTCCCTACAGAATCAGTTAAGATCAACAGTGGGGCCCTCTTGGTTGTTCCATTGCTCACAGAAGCTCGGGGTAGTAGTGTGTCGGGAGAGGGCGTTCTCGCTGACAGCCCCTAAGTTGTGGAACTCACTCCCCACAGAGGTGTATTGGGCACATTCAGTATTTACGGTAGCTTTTGGTGAACGCACCTCTTTACTCTGGCTTTTGACACCTGAGTTGTATATTTTTAAGACCCACCTAAAATTGTAATTTTTTTTTAAAGCTGCTTTTAACATTGTGTTTTAATTGTTGTAACCCACCCTGGGACCTGCTGGTGAAGGATGGGTAATTAATAATGATTATTATTTTTATTCCTGCTCTGCTAATCATGTAGGCAGTAACAGCTTGCATCCTGACCACTGAAGTTCCATGCAAGTTTCAGAGATTTTCCAAACTTTGTCTCTTATCAGCAGCAAGAGTGGTAATTGTGTCTTCTTATAGAAGGTGGATGGTGAATCAGGATGCTGAAAACCATGACCAATGCATCCCCTGTATTTTACACATAATTAACGAATATGCACACATGACAGATGCATTTGTTTTGATCTGTCTAGTTTAAACTGAGCCCTGGGATCTAGTTGGAGGATTATTTACTTGAGGTGTCCTTAAGGCTGTGCACTTGCAGATATTGGCTGGTGGAAATATAAGAGCCTGTCGTCATCAATCAAAAGAACTGTATGAGTTTTGTGCGCAAAAATAGGTGTCTTTAAAAAAACACAACAAAAACTGCTCCTCTCACTAAATGATTCATTGCATAGTTCAACTTTGCCAGGAAGCTTATGAAAGTGTCTTGAGAAACACACACATTACCTCTTGATTTTATGGTTACTTCCTGTGAAGCACAAGAAACTAGCAACCTTCTGAGCCATGAACTTTCTGAGCATGGAACATGTAGCTTACTGTCTCCACACTACGGTATTTCAGCAAAGCATTTCAAGGTACTGGTATAGTATAGCAGCTAAGAGTATGGACTATAAGTCAGGTAGTCCCTGACTTCAGGATCACTCACATTGACTACATACTCATTTGGTTGACCATATACAAGTCTCTATTTTTCTCCTGTCGTGTGTATAATAAAACTGACTAAGTTTATGGGATTGTATCTATAGTTGTATTTGCATTTTATGCTAAACAAGGGGTGGCCAATATGGTTTCCTGCAGGTGTTGCCAGCCCCAGACAACATGATCAATGGCAACAACTAGAGGGCACCATGTTGGCTAAATCATGGTTTAGTGCAGTGAGCACAAGCCGCAGTGAGCCACAGACACTTCTTCTCCCCTTTCCCCTCCCATGTTGCCTGGAGGAGTTCAGAAACTTGATTTCTGTTTCCCTTAAACTTAGCTGGTATTTTTGTCAGAACTGGGGATTGTGATTTAATGTTAACCATGGTCAGTTTCGAAATAAGCCAACTTTAAACCATAGGTTTAAAGCAGCTTTGTTTAAACAAAGATTTAACTTAAGCATGACGTACGAATGTAGCTACTGTGTCTCAAATGATTATATATCTATATCTATCTATCTATCTATCTATCTATCTATCTATCTATCTATTCTGTCTGCTTTCTCTGAAAGCAGTGTGTGAAAAGTAGTCTGTGATTCTTTTCTTTTATGAGGTGCACAAATACATCATGAGAAAACAGTTACTTTATTGCGAGACCTTAATACTGTTCATTCCAACTAGTTTATCAAGGTCCAGTTGCTGTTAGGTTTTGAAAACAAGTATAATCACATCTGAAGATATGAATGCCTCTGTGGGCAGCCATGTTAAAAGGTGCATAGTCTTCAGGGGGGTCTCTCTAAGAGAGTATACATTTTTGAACATTTAGTAATTGAATAATAATAATAATAATAATAAATATCTTTATTGTCATTGCCGCCTCTCGGGGACAACGAAATTACTTATAGTAAGTAAGTATAGTAAGTAAATAAAAAAATGCTGTTGTACAAAATGTATTTGCTGCGTAACATTAACTAATAATTAGCGCTGCGTGAACACTTAAGTTGCTCTGTAAGCACAGCCAAAGCTTGGAATTGGGGACTGAGTAAAAGTGCCATATCTTGAGAAATGCCGTATTTTGAGTATCACAGCCATTGCCGTCATCCTCCCACCTTCACCATCATCACAGCTAATCTGCCTAGGAACTTGGTGGTGGTACCAAGTTCCTAGGCAGCTTGGCTGTTTAAGGTGTGTGAGCAACATTTGGTGAAATGAACAAAGCCTGGGATGGGCTTAGAAGCAGTCAGAGGTTGGTGCTTCTTTGCCCCTCTCTGACCAGAAGGAACAAAATATATAAAATGGTGCAAAACAAACAAATATATGCAGTGTTGTATAACTTAACAGAATCTAGTGCTACCTCAGCACATAGTTTCAAATTATTGATACTGGTGGTGGACTCATTCCTTGGAAGTTTTTAAACAGAGGTTGGATGACCATCTGTAATGGATGCTGTAGCTGAGATTCCGGCATTAAAGGGAGTTGGATTAGATGCCCCTTAGGCCCCTTCCAACTCTAGGATTCTGTGGTTGGTCTTGCAGATAATCAAAAGGTGTTCCTACTTGGTTTTTTTTTTTTGGGGGGGGCAATTATTTATATTAGTTGTGCATTCGCATGGTTATCTGTGTTGAGTAAAAATTCTTTCCAGACAACCAGAACAGGAAAGCTTTGTAAAATGTTTGGCATTTTAAGCCAGATGTACCTGAAGGGATAGGCTTTGAAAAAATATTTGTGATCTAGTAACATTGTGGGTTGGCCGGTGTTTCCTGCTCTACTCAGGCAGTTGATACAGCACCATGTTGGTATGTGTTCTGTAGTCCTGTGAGAAAATATCCTAGATGCTTTTGCATAGCCAGATGAAATTGCAAAATCATGGAAGGTGGGAAATGCTGACCCTGGCTGCACCATGTCATTCTAGTTGTAATCCTGCCAATCCTGCCCATATTGCCCAATTTAATCCAGGTGGACAGAGTTTATCCCATAATAGGTCATGGATATGGAAATAAGAATAAACACATCTACTTGGCACAGTATGCCTGTGCCTAACGCATGTCACGTGCTGCAGTGATGGCACAGGGCAGTGTGCTCTAGTAACTGGTAGACGGACATGGAATAACAAGTTTTGGAAAAAGGCATGCTTTCCTTCTTGCAATAGGACCCTTTCCAGCACAGAAATAACAAATAAGGGGACAAAACAAAAGAATAAGGATCCTTAGATTGAGGCTGTATTAAAATGTTTTTTGTGGCCGAGTGAAAAGTTTAGCTTTCTTTCATCAAAAACTTTCACATAGGCAATTCCCCTCCTGCCTCACTGCTGCCAAAAACTCTAGGGATCTTTTCTTCTGAAAGATACTGGGTACTCTGACCTCCAATTTGCAGTACAGTGGTACCTCGGGTTACAGACACTTCAGGTTACATACGCTTCAGGTTACAGACTCCGCTAACCCAGAAATATTACCTCGGGTTAAGAACTTTGCTTCAGGATGAGAACAGAAATTGTGCTCCGGCGGTGCGTCCGCAGCAGGAGGCCCCATTAGCTAAAGTGGTGCTTCAGGTTAAGAACAGTTTCAGGTTAAGAACGGACCTCTGGAACGAATTAAGTACATAACCAGAGGTACCACTGTATTCTGCTTGATACAGTAAAACACTGGCCCAGTTCACATGTCCCATTATACCATAGTTTAAAACAAAGTGGTTTAATGTGAATGAGCAGTGTCAGTGTGCATGCTGCTCAAAGGTTCCATGACACTTCACCACACCTCCTTTGGCTGTGCTGCAGACAAAACATACTGGAGTCTGGTTTGTCATATCACCTCAACCACGTTCATTTTCGGCTTAGCACTTATGGTTTGCTTGGGAAACAAACCACAAGCTTCGGTTCAGATAATATGACAAGGTGGACTCTGGCTTGTTTTGTCAATGGTGCAGTACTCTGGGAACATTTAGCAGCACCTGTTAGCACATTAAGCCATAGCTTGTTTAAATATGACATGTGAATTGGGCCACTGATTCCAAGGCTGGGGGTAAATTGTTTCACCAGTCCTGGGAATAAAATGGAACATGCTACTCCCAAGAAGTCTGTGAAAAGCATTGAATCTATAGACACTAATTTCTTTTTTCTTTCTTTCTTTTCTTACATTTCAGGTCATATTTCACACTATGTGCTGACTGTCTGTACTTACAGAAAATATTTAAAAACATTTTTTTTCAAAAAAAAGTTGATTCCAGTGGAATCTGTGCTTTAGATTTTGTCTTGTGAAGTAACGCCTGAAGAAATGCCTGTACAAGCTCCACAATGGACGGATTTTCTTTCCTGCCCAATTTGCACACAAACATTCGACGAAACAATCCGGAAGCCTATCAGCCTGGGCTGTGGCCACACAGTATGCAAGATGTGCCTGAACAAGCTCCACCGGAAGGCATGCCCCTTCGACCAGACCACTATCAATACAGACATCGAGCACCTTCCTGTGAACTCAGCCTTGCTGCAGCTTGTGGGTGCTCAGGTAAGGGTATCTTAGCCTGTTTCCCCCCATCAGATTTGTTTACTGTGGAAGGAGCAAATGTATCTGTATATATAATGAAAATGTCATAATGTTGTTGCACTGCAATTCACTTGGCCACAGACAAGTGGCACTGCTGACTACAGTGTGAAGATAGGTGTTGGATGCCCAGTTGAGTTGCAGAGGGACAGCCAGAACAAGTTGTCACAGAAACCCAACAGCTGTCCTTCTCCTTTGCCTGCAATCTCCAGGCCGGCTGGTGCTGCTACTGGCCACCTTCCTCCTCCTCCTTGGACAGCTTGGCAATCCGCTTCTTCTACCTCCACCAATTAAGATGAAGAGTCATATCAGTAGTAGGGCTAGGCAATATCTGGTTTTCAACATTGCAGTATATCACCAGCTAAACATTGTGATTTAGTGATATATCACAGTGTCTGAAACATGGAACTATGTAGGGTGCAGGGGGAGCAGTCATGAAGATAACTCGGGTGGAGTGGTGGAGATCAGGCGAAGGCGCAGTCATGGAGCTTAATAGGTATGTGCTATCTGCACTGTGGATTCCCCTTCTCAGAGGCAGGCAAGCCCTCAAGTTTGGAGGGTGATCTCCTTCCACTTTTCCCTAGACAGAGAGAGGGGGAAGGACAAAGCAGCCCAACCATGATTCCTGCACCAGGTAGAGAGACCACAATTATGGGGAGAGGGGTGTCCAGGCTGGGAGTGGGACAGTTCTGCCATTGGAAGGGAAAGGGAGGGAAGCCAGCCAGCCAGCCGCCAGAAGACTCACAATTACACTGCCCCCTGGAGTTTGAAGGCTGTGTTTTGCAATACATTGCCAACTCAATTGTTTTGAAATGGTTCTTATGATGTGGTCTATAAACTGGTGTTGGACGATGTATCAATACATCGCCCACCCTACCCATCAGAAGGAGCTGTGCAGGAAGAGTTGGCCCAGATGAAGTGCCGTCCAGCACTTCTGGTTTTCCATGGTGTTCCTTCTACTGAGCCAACTCTTCATCCTGCTTGGCTGCAATGGTGGCGTGAGGTAGAAAGAGGAAGGTCTTAAGGGGTTAGTGGTTGGGGCTAGGAGGTTTGGTGAGTTGTGAAGGGTTTGCTGTGGTCTGGGGGTGCAAAGGTTGGCAGGGGTAGGAAGGCTTGATAAGTGAAGCCCCCACCATTAAAAAAACCCATGTGCAAATAATAGACAATAGAAGTCAACAAGTATTTCAGATCATGGACTTTTAAATGTTATATTGTTCTCAAGAAGGCAGATAGAGCAAGTAACCACAAAGGTGCAAATCTTAACTTTGCAAAGTTATTGTTTTGTTTACAACATACAAATGATGTAGGCTGCACTATTTCCCTAAAAACTTGGGTCTATGGTGCAAGTAAGTTGCCTAATTGCAACTTGAGGTAAAGTTATGTACCTGCTCAAATTCCCAGTGTTTCAAAAGAGAAGGTAGCTTCAGGACCCTCTCCTGCCATTAATGCCCCAGTTCTGCCCCCCCCTTCTGCACCTGTTATGCAGCCTACCTTAAATCCTGCTTGCTGCAGGAGACGGCTGGTGTTGGATAGCAAAATGTGCTGGGGGGCGGTGGCAATTAGTTAGAGAAGCCATGATCGCTTTCCCTTCTATTGTATTGATGGATTTGTTATTATTTTTATCATTCTCCAGGTTGCAAACTTGGAACCTTATGTAAATATGATGTGTGAACCAGCTCTTAGTAACAGCCATGTTTATGTTTGTAGTAGCTTGTCAAAAATACTAAACAGGGTTGCTTCAGACATCATTACTTTTCTTTTGTCTGATATCAAATCCTGTAATAATTGCTGGAGTTCTGAAGATTTGAGTATGGATAGGATAGATGGGAAGTTCCCACTTTCCCTTGTCATTAAGTTACAGTTTATTGAAAACACAGGAGTCTGGCTACATTTTGGCTACATCTTTAACCAAAGTAATAAGCTGTTGATCAGTGGAGGCAAAGTAATAGGCTACAGTTACTACCACTTTTGAGATTGAATATTTTTTTCACACTGAAGGGGATGCTAACATAATTTTTAAAAACTCTTCCTGATTTCAACGCCTGCTGCATTGAATCTATTTTTATAGGAAGGTGATACAGAAAGATTGGAAATGAATAAAAAAGGAAAATATTTTCAGATGTGCTAAGAAAAATAAATTGTCTTCTTGTCATAGAAGAAAATTTGATGAATAGTTGCAAGGCAACTATTGTACTGAATGGTACAAATGTGATGAATTTGATAGGCTCACTGTAAAAGTATGTGACAGGAATTTTTGCTTTGAATTTCTTTCAATCCGTCTTTGTATTAAAGTGATATGTGTTATTTAAAGTTAAAAGAGTTTTAGAGATGCACTGCATTTTCCTCAGTTGATGGGGTAGATGACTGGAACTGCTAGTCTCTTCACTTTTGTACTTTGATTGTTATCTATATACAGGTGCCAGAACAGCAGCCAATAACTCTCCGTAGTGGCGCTGAAGATACCAAGCATTATGAGGAAGCCAAGAAATGTGTGGAAGAACTAGCCTTGTACCTTAAACCACTCAGCAGTGCAAGAGGTGAATAAGTGCTCTTTCATACATTATAAGAAAACTAAAACAGTTAAGCAGCATCTATTGGTTTTTTAAAATTACCCCCAACACTATTACATTGACTACAATGGATGAAAACCTGCAGCTGAAAACACAATCACTTTTGAGTGCCAAAGAAGTAATGTTAGAAAAGAAAAATTGCAAATAGAATTGAAACATTACCACACACAATATTTTACTAGCCAGCCTGCCCTACACAATACCTTTGTGGCACATCAGAAGCCCGAAAGGAACCAACTTGCTTTCATTTTAGGCAAGTTAACTGATTGCCCAAAAGAGCTCTGTCGCAGGTGACCAGCTGAGTGGCTATTTGCTAGTGCTAAATTCAGCAATCAGATTGTTCAAAACTTCTTACTGTTATTCCTCATTTTCAAATAGCAAGAAGAAATAGCAGAAGGTGTTACTGTGGACCCTACCCTTAGTTGATTAACTATGCAAATTTTAATCAGTTAATTCATCAGCTAAGAGGGTCAGATGGTGCTTGTCAGCCTGTGAAAGTAGCCCATCTAGAGAATGAAAACTGATCTTAAACCTCCGCTGCCTTGAGGGATATCATTGGGAGAAGAAAGGGCTAAGGAGTAGACTCTACACAAATCCAGAGTGAAGTCCCTAAAACAGTTGGATGGCGTCTTGTATGCCTCCTTCTGACGACAACTGCAGCCAAGCTGCTGCCAAAAGTATTGCTTTCTTCTCCTTTGGACCACATCAGCAAGGCTGAGAGTCATCTGGGCAGCCCAGGACCTCCATACACATCACAGGGAGGTCACTTTGGTGCTGCTGATGCAGTGGTTTGACTCTCCCCCCCCCCCCCCCCCCGTAGGTGTACTCGAGACAGACAGGTGCCAGCAACGATCAGCTAAGGCTTTTATGAATTTGCATATTTGTAAAACAGTAAAACAGGGAGGACATTTCAGTGACCTGCAGAAATGTTTGACACTTAAATAATAAATAAATTCTGCTGCCCCATCCGGTAGTTTCCTCCACTTGGTTTGACTTTCTTGCCGTTTCAATGCTATTGATTTCTTATAAGGAAAATCCCACACTTTTTCCAAGTGGTAAACTACTGTGTTCACAGAGTTTCCTCAACCCTCTTGCATATTCCCTGCACTCAGTCTTGTCTTTGTTAGTTGCACTGCGGAAAACCGGGGTGGGGTGGGTGAGACAGAGAAATGTGGGCGAGTTCTTCATGATGGGAACAGTGCAGCTACTTTGAAGAGCAATGAAATAATTTGGAGTGTGAATACACGAATTAAGTTCTTAACCCGAGGTACCACTGTAGTGGGAACATAAATTGATATGGAAATTCATTATTTGGAAATGAATGGTGAAGAAGCAAAAACAGAAAGAGGAGAGACTTCTTCATGAAGGCTTAAATTGGTTCATTTTGAAGACAAGGAATTAATTTTGGGAAGAAAAAAGAAAACATGAAACATGTAAGAATATATTAAAAATGGAGGATTTTAGAAACAAATCTGCTGCCTGATTATCTATTAAAAACTTATTTTGCAGGCCTACTTTGTACAGTTCCAGTTTGTTTGTAGTGCACACTTATCCAGAGTGACTTTTTGATGTTTTAGTTTCATGGAAGCTAGCTTACAACTGAATATTTTTTAGTTGATCACTAACTAGAAAAAAGGGATGTCTACAAAAAACTTTCTATAGGCTATAACTCTCTTAAGACTGAAGTACCATTTAACTAACCTGCCAATGGACTATAAGCCTTGCATTGCCCCTGAAAAACTGAGAAATAACTTCCCTGCTTCTGGTTTTTTTTAAAAGGTGTGGGACTGAACAGCACCACTCAGAGTGTACTCAGTCGCCCCATGCAAAGGAAACTTGTGACATTGGTCCACTGCCAGTTAGTGGAGGAAGAAGGGCGGATCAGGGCTATGCGTGCAGCACGATCTCTGGGTGAAAGAACTGTCACGGAGCTCATTCTTCAGCACCAGAACCCCCAGCAACTTTCTTCCAACCTCTGGGCTGCAGTGAGGGCCAGAGGCTGCCAGTTCCTTGGACCAGGTATATATCACTCAAGCCATGGCATTTGGTACAGCAACAAAAATTTAGGGAATTGGTGAATTTGGTTACTTACAAATTTCAATGACTAAAATACTACTTAGCTGAACTGATCAATAAGGAAAAATCCATTTATTTCTATGGGTCTACTGTGAGTATGATTCTGATTAATATTTGATATCGGCCTAAATATCTATTCCCTATAGTGCTGACAGTTTGAACTTCACAGATAATGGATTCAGAGAAGTGGGATGCATGAAATGGAAACCCTGGATTATTTAAACCCTGTATTATTTACAATATTTATATATTGACTTTCGCCAGGTTCAAGATATCTTATAGTCTCAATATTAAAACATCACTGAGCAGCAATAATAAAAACATCTACAACTACCCTGCCAATTTTTAGATAACTGGTAGACTTCAGTATGTGACTGGGCTTTATGCTATTGCTTAAAGGCCAGGTGAGTGCACCATCACGCTTTTCATAGAAGGTCATTCCAAAGCTCAGGGAAGACTACTGAAAACACCCTGTTCTTTATTGCAAATGACAAAATCTTCCTTGCTGAGGGGGCAGAGGAGGACTTCTGATAATCTCAACATATGAATTTATTGTTTTTGTTATATTTATATCCTGTAAGCCAAGACAGCACGCATGGGTTGCCAGGTAGACTTTCTCAGGCATTGGCCAAACCCAGACCTGTTCAGCTTCGGTAGGATGGCTGTTTGTCATGTGCACTGGGATACACACATAGTTGTCTGCTTTTTCTTAGCTGCTGGAGTACCCACTCGCATGAAAAATATATATCTTAAGTGAATACTGCTGACATGGCTCAGTTGGTAGAGCATGAGAGCCTTTATCTTAGGGTCACGGGTTCAAGCCCTGCGTTGGGCAAAAGATTCCTGCACTGCAGGGGGCTGGACCAGATGGCTCTTGTGGCCCCTTCCAATTCTACAGCTCTATTAATCTTCGTTACTAGATTAGGACCATGCAGGGTGGATAAAAATCAGATTTTTTTTATTTAAATAGGATTTTTTAAAAAAATGCTTTTGGAGGAAAAATCTTTCTAAAGATAGTTTTCTATTTAAGTTACATTATAGTTCAAAGGCTATTCATCAGGAAATAAGGATTTGTTTTTGATTATGTAGCATGAAGCTTTATAGGCAATGTGTAATTTTTTTGGTAAATGAATTCCATTAATCCATTCACATTGTCATGCGCTTCCAGAGGTTTCTGTAAGATTATTTGGGGCAGTTTTTCTAACAAGAAGATATCACAGATGCTTGTTTTTGCAGTTCTCGAAAGTGTGAATTTGTGTCTGCAGAGATAACATGCCTTTTCTTCACAGGAAAAATGTTATAAAATAAACATACAGAGTTGAGGAAAAAACCTTAATCCCATTGTTCCTTTGCAAATTTATATACACAGAATCAACCCCTTACCTCTTAAATGCTAAGTTCCAAGAGGTTCAATGAATAGATTGTTTGGAGTGGAATAGTTCTGCAGAAGTAGCCAAGTGTGAAGCAGTAAAAATGAAAGTGCAACCTTGTGAGCTGAATACTCCAAGAGTCTTAGGATCTTTGTGTAATATTTGTGCAAGTCAGTTGCATGCCTGTGCAACTCAGACTTGAGGCAAGTGCTGAAGGCACTTCAGGCTGGCAACCTGTTCCCAATCCCACTGGGTTCCAGCAACTGCACTAACACTTAACTGTACAGAATAGGAACCTGAATGTAGAAGCAAATCCAAAGGGGTGGTGTGGTGCTGGAAATAGTAACTGGGAAGTGCTTGCCAGTCAACTAATAAGAGTTCACTGGTTCCAGGCCCTTCTTCCCAGGGCTCGCCTGACATTCTCCAAACAATAAAGTCTCTACCGGGAACTTCAGTCCTGAAGCAGGAATCCCTGAAGTTCTCTGCTCCAGTCCTTGGTTCCCCCTTTCCAGCTTTCCACCAGCCTGTTTCTCCTCGGCCTGCTCTTTCTGCAAGCCTCTTCCAGCCTAGGCCTACCAATTGTATCTCTCTTCCTCCTTCCCCTCTAAAAAAAAAGTACAGCAGAAAAGTTGTCAAAATATAAACAGTTAACTTATTAAACCTCACAATAATTTCATAATTATCTTTCTATGTATTTCTAATAGTATAACCAAATCAGTAACTTTTGATATAACTGTAAAAACTACTCTGAAAAATTTATTATTCCAAAAATGAAACCTTATACCACCAGCAAGAATGAGTCCTTCTGTAAGAAAATGATTTAAATCAAGCCTTACTGACTAGTGATTTAAATCGTGATTTAAATCTATTTGATTTAAACCAAATCCACTCTGGGACCATGTGGTCTTAGGTGCCTAGCAGTCTCACCATGCTTAATCAGCACAGCACAACAGCTGAGTACAGAACTGTTAAATTGTCGAAATAATGAGAAGACAAATTCAATTTGAACTTAGATGCAGAATATGAAAACAGTTGATTTAGATAGATTTCAACATTGTTTTCCATACAACCTGCACAAAGTTCCGGCCAGCCTTCATAATATTAGACTGTAAGTTATAATACTGTAATATCTTTTAATTTGGGTACATCAAAAAAATGCATTGGGATTCTCAGTATTTTCAACAGTAGACCTGCCTGTACACTGGATTATTGACATTTCTAAAGCCATGTGATATAGACTAAAGATTTTCTTTTAAGTGAAACTGTATGTTGTCGGGATTCTACTCAAGCTGCTTGTTTGTATAGTGGGTGCCACATTTCACCGCTTGACCATTAACACTGAGGTTTGTAGAACCTCTAATGCAGTCATTAAGTCTAGTGTAAGTTATGTAAGGGACGAGGGTGGCGCTGTGGTCTAAACCACAGAGCCTAGGGCTTGCCGATCAGAAGGTTGGTGGTTCGAATCCCCGCAATGGGGTGAGCGCCCATTGTTTGGTCCCAGCTCCTGCCCACCTAGTTGTTCGAAAGCATGTCAAGTGCAAGTAGATAAATAAGTACCACTCCGGCGGGAAGGTAAACAGCGTTTCTGTGCGCTGCTCTGGTTCACCAGAAGCAGCTTAGTCATGCTGGCCACATGACCCGGAAGCTGTCTGCAGACAAACGCTGGCTCCCTTGGCCTATAGAGCGAGATGAGCGCCGCAACCCCAGAGTCGCCCACGACTGGACCTAATGATCAGAAGTACCTTTACCTTTAAGTTATGTTAGGCCTAAACAAAATAGAATAAGCAGTATATATCTGAAATTGCTCGTAATACCTGGCATTCTGTCATGCTACTCTTTATTTTTCAGCAATGCAAGAGGAAGCTCTCAAGTTAGTTCTTTTGGCTTTGGAAGATGGATCTGCTTTGTCTCGGAAAGTCTTGGTTCTCTTTGTGGTACAGAGGTTGGAGCCACGATTTCCTCAGGCTTCTAAAACCAGCATTGGGCATGTTGTCCAGCTTCTATACAGAGCCTCCTGTTTCAAGGTACAGAGCAAGCTGTTCTGGTTGTGGTTTCAGGGATTTTGAAGTAGATACTGAGTTGTTATTATTAGTGCAGAAAGAGTGCAGATAGAATAACCTGTAGTCAGAAAAACTCTTCACATCAAGGAGCCAGTTTGAATATTACAAAGAGCTTCAGAAACAGAATCTTTAATCATGTAGTATTCAAAATGCACCAGAATATCTCTTGGCTGATCATTCGCCTGAGACTTCAGGCCTAAAGATCCACTTTTAGAAACTCATATATATAAGCTAGGCACCCAAAGGCCCCTTAAACCTGAGTTGGAGGACAGAGGTGCCTGGCGTGCTCTGGTCCATGGGGTCACGAAGAGTCGGACACGACTAAACAACTAAACAACAACAACAAAACCTGAGTTACCATCACCACAATGGAATGTGTATTTGCCAGGGGGTTGGACATGATGACCCTTGGGGTCCCTTCCAGTTCTGTGATTCTGTTATCTCAACTACATTGCTTGATTGTAGTTTGCTCTTACAATGATTCACTTGTCCCAGTATGCAAGAACTGTGGTCTGTGAGCTCTGTTTGGGAGGCCTGTGGAAAGGTTGCTTCAGTGTCAAGTATATGTGTACTCAGCCCAGCACTTACTTTCCTTGATGTGATGATGGAGGACTAAGATATCCATGATTCGCGCAGCAGTGCAGAAGGACAAGACGCACATCTTTTGCCTCACACGAGTCAGCTGACTCAATGGAGATGTCAGTCGCTACCTGGTGCCCAGAAATCTCCATGTGGTTATAATTGGACCCACCCCAGTAGCAAAATGTGCCTGGTGCCCTGGGAATTTCAGACACTGCCAAGAAGAGGCTCTTTCCATGTCAGACATAGAGAAGAGTCTGAAATTAAGCTGTTAAACTAGGTCACAGGAAAAGCAGGCATGTTCTCACCACCTTTTCCAAGACCCCTAATATGAGGAAATTTTGCTGAACTTCATTAGTCTTCTCACTTTAATTCTAAAACTTCCAATGCCATTTGCAGGAGTTGCAGTTCAAACTGATGAGCTGCAGCAAGGCTTAACTGAGCACTAGCTTTCATTCTGCAATTTCATGTACTGCATTTCATGAGAAAATCCAATATCCCTTTAGTTTTGGAGGCAACTGAGCACTGCTGCCTTCTCTGAAGGACAGGAACTGAAGAGTTCTTTCTTCCAGCTGCACTTTGTCAACTTTTTGTTTTAAAGAGACACAGAAAAGAGTTCTCCTTGGAGAGAATTAACGCTCCTTGAACAACTGCTCACCTTTAGTTACAGTGAATCACTCACAGAATCCTAGGATTCACAACTGCTCTGAAGAATGTTCTGTGCCTTTGGAGAGGAAGGGGAATCCCACCTCATAGAGAATCTAGGCTCTAGGCTCGTTTTAGTAATGATAATCTAATCTTTGTGCATAGATATTTTATTTTGTTGCTAAATCTATTAAGAATTTGTGTATTATTTAATACACAATTGTCTCAGCTTTTCATCTGATCATTGGAGGGGGGAGCCCTCCCCCATACAAACTGGAAGAATTATTTTTGAGCGATAGTACTTCCTTTCATAAATCTTTATAAGCAGCTAATACTTTTGGGCCAGGGAACTGAACTGAGAAACTGTTCCCTTATTTGGTTAAGTTGGGTATTGTCATCTTACCTAATCCAGATGGATTTTTTTCTTCCAGGTGACTAAACGAGATGAGGATTCCTCCCTGATGCAGTTAAAGGAGGAGTTCCGAACCTATGAAGCTCTGAGACGAGAACACGATTCCCAGATTGTGCAAATTGCTATGGAGGCTGGTTTGCGCATTGCCCCAGATCAGTGGTCTTCATTGCTATATGGAGACCAGTCCCACAAATCCCACATGCAGTCAATTATTGACAAGGTACAGTCTCTTCAAATCATTCCACTTCCTTTAATTTTCTACTATGTTTTTATTGCTGATATTAGTCATAAGTGGGGCTCCTCGGTTCTTCTTCCCATGTCCCACTTGCTATCAAGAGTCTTCTATGGCATACCGTGCTTCTCAGGTGCTCTTAATGTCAAGGACAAGCTCAAGCCTTCCTCGTGAGCGTGAAGCAGAAAAGTAGCTGGGAGATTGTCTCAGGAATGTGCTGTGCTTTGTGGAGCTGTCATGGGGTTGCCAGTTCCATTTTCACTTCTGTGAGAACTGTCCTCTTAAACAGGATTTAATATCGCTGAGCCTTGATGCATTGTATATTGGTATATACAGTTAATGAACATGCAGGCTGTATTACTGGAGAGGGCCTAAGCTGTGATTGACCACTAGGAATGGCAAGTGCATCTCTGTTGAGAAAATGGTTTCACATCAAGGCACACATCTTGAGTGCTGGTGAGACAAGAAATTTAAAAATGTATCTTTTAGGTGTGTTTCACTGAAGATGGTCTCTAGGAGTACAGAAAGCAGTTCTAATTATGTACATATATATTTAAGTTGCAGACCCCAGCCTCTTTTGCACAGAGTGTTCAGGAACTAACTATCGCTCTCCAGAGGACTGGTGACCCAGCCAATCTGAACCGGCTTCGACCCCATCTAGAACTCCTTGCAAATATTGATCCCAGCCCAGGTAACTATTAAAAAAGTGGTTTATATTCATGTTCACTGCAGCAGAAGGGGCTGTGCATATCTTTCAATCAAACTGATAAGTGTCAATGTGAGAAGCACAGGTGAACAGACTACTCTCTTGTTTCCTTGTTAACAAAAAAGCTGTTTCTCTTGAGATGCTCTAGTCTCCTTTATATTCTAATGGCGGACAGACTTCAGGCTTGTTTATTTTTTACTAGAACACTAAGACCCATGAACCAAAGCAGGGTGCAAAATTGTTCATCCAGGGGTGGAGCACCTTTAGTTATAAAGTACAAATCTACCTTCTGCCCACCATGTGTCTAGACTTCTCAGAGTTGTGGCAGTCTTGGCGTTTGGGAGTTCTAAGGCATAAAAAACATCCCTGTGAGTTGAGACAGCAGGAGTGAAGACCATTTTCAACCTGAGGGCTATATTCCCTTGTGGAAAACCTTCCAGGGGCTGCATCCCAGTGATGGACAGGGTCAGGAGTGAAAGTCAGCGGATGAATAGATCACCCTTTTGTACTGCAGGCTACATTCCTTCTGTGCAAAGGTTGCGTGTTACATGTATATAGGTTTCTATACATAACACATCTCCCTTTCCTGGCAAGCAAGAGGCACCAAAGTTCAGTGACACACTCCAGCCTGGGGAAAGCACTTGAAGAGCGCACAGAATAAAGATGGTGAGGGGGGCGGCATAGGGAGGGCTCCAAAAACCTGGAGGGGCCACATTTGACCCCAGGCTATTCCTGCTACAGGTGTGCATTCACACTACTGATCTTGCTCTGTTTATTCATAAACAATGGACATTAGCTGGGAGTAAGTCACATACATATGCTGATTGGCTTGCCCACAAAAACATATGCCACAATAAAGTTGTTTGCCTTTAAGGTATCCTATGACTTTGTTGGTTTTGTGGCAACAGTGGCTACTCCATAAGGTCCCACAGACCTTAATGATCATGGGAAAAGGCCTTGTGACCTGAAAAATTCTGAATGGGTCAGGATCATAGGATTATTTTTTATGAATTCATGAGGTTAGGCTCAGAGTCTTGCTAAATCCTGCCCAGCCCTTCCTGAGGAGGACATGTCTCTGTATGTTTCTCTGCTTATCATTGTTGTAGTAGGGTTATATTGCCATATTTTAGCAAAAGGAAACACATGTTAATGAGACAGTCCTTTCACTAGAAATGTCTCTCTTGGGCTCTCTCAGACCTTGCTGCTTTTCCTTGATTACCTCTAATCTCCTGCCATATTTCCCACAATTACAATATATTTTCTGGGGGGTGTCTCTCTGAGGGTTCAAATGCTCTCAAGCATTCCTATTTCAATAACTATATTCCTTACCGACAGGCAGGAAATGTTTGCTGCTGCTGCTGCTGCTCCCTAAATCTGGCAAATCAGTGTTGAATTTCCATAGACATTTCCTTAGTCTTGTCTGTCAGATTTATTCTTCCTTCAGAACTAAAATTTTGCATGTTTTAAATTTTTTGATGCTTGCTATGATTCAGATCCTGTTTCTATGGGATTTCTCATTTTCCAGAGATAAATTCATTTGTTCTTATAAACACTGTAGATGCCCCACCACCCACCTGGGAGCAGCTTGAGAATGGACTTGTCGCTGTGCGGACTGTGGTACACGGGCTGGTTGATTACATCCAAAATCACAGCAAGAAAGGAGCAGACCAGCAGCAGGTACTGTATTGTGTGGCACTTCTTGTAGCCAGAAGGCACACTTTGTCATAGTAGACCTTGCCAAATCAAAAAAGAACGAAAGGAAATGCTTCCCCTAGTATATGTAAGATAAAAAAGGTGAATAAGTTGCCAATATCCACTTGTCTCTATTGGAGCAACAATGTTTTAATTTCATGCCCGGAGTTCTCAGAAGGAAGTACTCTAGGAAAACGAAGCTTTTGTAAAAATTGGGGTGTTGGTCTAGTCCTTCCCTGCCACCTCCAGCAAAATCACCAAAGATTATATGAGTCACATTGGGGATACATTGCACACATGAGGCTGAGGACAGGTAGTAGTCTTTCAGAGACTTGCAGGATGTAGGATTAAGCCATCTTTGCCTGTGGCACACATTTTGGTTTCTGGGTGGAGGTTGTGCAGGTTTTTGAAGCACTGGCAGAATTTGACCACAGATCATAGCAGTACAGAAAAAATAATTGTGTTCAACAACATGCAGCGTTTTCACAGTGACCATATCAAATCACATTGTTCCATGAGTTGACTTCCCACCATCACCTCCAGTGTTTTTGCTCAAACCCTTTTTACTTCATTATTTCTTCATTCTTTATCTATTATAAAATATTCCTCTATTTCATTTATTTTATAATTTTTCTTCCGCTGCTTTATATCTCGAATCCTGCCTGTGATTCCATTTGACTATGATGCTTTTTCAGATAGTCTATGAACGGCCTCCATTCTTCTATTTAAAGCTCATCATTTTGATCTCTTTATTTTTTCTGTCCATTATTGACATTTCTGTATAGTCCATTACTTTCCAAAGTCAATCCTCCTTTGTTGAAACCTTCTCTTCTTTCCATTTCTGTGCATATAATATTCTAGCAGCTGTTGTCACATACATAAATAATTTGGTCATCTTCTTTGGAACATCTTTTCACTATTATCCCTATAAGAAAAGCTTTTTGGAATAGTCCATTTAAACATTTTCTTCATTTCATTATATAATTTCCCAAAAGGCTTTAGCTTTTTTTTTACATGTCCACCACATATGGAAGAATGACCCTTATATCTCTTTGCATTTCCAGCATTTACTTGACACATTTTTATACATCTTGGCCAGTTTATTTGGTGTTAAATATTAACTGTACATAATAATAGTTTTCTCTTAGTGTGTAACAAGGAGTGAATTTCATATCCTTTTCCCATAGGAAGTTGTATCACTATTGTGACCTAAGTTCATTGTATCATCTTTAGTATCCCATTCTAATAACATTTTATACATTTTAGAAATCAGTTTTTCATTACTCTCAAGCAACCCCAGTTTGAGATCAGATCTTTGTTCCTTAAAACCGTTTAACGCATTCTTCTTAAATAGCTTGTTAATTTGGTACTGAAACCAAGCCAATACCAAGTCTTGAATTTCTTCTAGTTTTTCAAGTTTATACCCACTTTCAGTATAACTTAATATTCTCTGTAAGTCCCCCAATTCTTCTTCATGTTTATTTGTTTTTGGGCACAAGCTTCTATAGGGGATAACCACAGTGGTGCTTTTCTTTCAAGTAGATTTTAATACAGTACTTGAAGACATATAGCCCTCCAAATAAACTTCTCCTTATGGAGTAATTTAGAAAGTATTTATGTACCTTTGTTTTTTTCCTACCCCATATATGCATATCACCCATATTGTTTACCATATCCTTCCAGATCCAGCAATCTAGTATTTTTTGCAATATTATCCATTCCTTTATCCATGTCAAACATGCTGCATCATAATATAATTTTAAATTTGGAAGTGAGCCTCCTCTTTCCCCCTTTTCTTCCTAACCTAACGTAAGAAAAAAAATAAAGAAAAAGAAAGATTTGGAAGTGAGAATCTACCTTTTTCTTTAGTATCTGTTAATATTTTAAATGTAATACTTGGTTTCTTGCCTTGCCAAATGAACTTAGCTCTTTTTGCCATCCAAATATTACATATTAGCACTACTGTTTGGGACAGCATTTCTAACTATTATCTGTGCTGCCTGCATGTCTGAAAATTCTTCATGTGGCCACATTAACTGAAAAGGTACTGAATGAAAATATAATGTACTTTGCTATAAGTTAAAACAAAAAAATTCCTTCCAGTAGCACCTTAAAGACCAACTAAGTTAGTTCTTGGTATGAGCTTTCGTGTGCATGCACACTTCTTCAGATACCATACTTGGTATGAGCTTTCGTGTGCATGTACACTTCTTCAGATTTGCTATAAGTTGTTCTGGAACCCATATCTATCAAAGCAGTGGAAATGTGTAAATAGTGGAATTCAGCAAGAAACATGGAACTGTTACATCTGAAATATTCATAGCCATTCCAAAGCGTTTGAACTCTCATAAATCACAACTCATTCAGACATAGACCCAAAGGACCATGCAATTAGTTCTGTGTGCCCTGGGCAACTTTGGACTTATCTCCCCTTGCTGCATGACAAAGCTCTTCTGAAAGAGAGGCATTTTAAAATCAGATTGTGATAATAGCATGGAGGTCAGCTGTACCAAGACTAGAAATCCTGCTAGCCATATAGCCCACATGCTCAGGCATATCCAAATTAGTTTTGTTTGATCCTAGTTGGGATCCCAAAATCCAGAAGATGTCATAACATTTTGTGCATATTGATTGTTTTGTCCAATTATTAAGGTGGGAGGAAGAACTACATATTCTGTGGGTTTCACAGATTATGAGTGCCCAGTAACTATTTTTTAACGTGATTTAAGGGAAACATCGGAAATTGCAGTTTGAAGATTTTCATTAAGCTTTTTAATAGTAGAAAGAAAATCAAAGCTACTCACTGGAAAGTGTTTTCTTTTTTAAAAAAAAGTTCTAAGCATACCTAGAATTCAGAATAGTAGAGAAATGATGGCCATTAATTACATTAAAATTTGAGAGAGGTTGTTGTTGTTTAGTCGTTTATTTATGTCCATAGCAAGTATTAAATAAATGTTATAGGTAATTAGGCTTTTTCTAATTTATTGGAACAAGAAGCTTGTGTTTTCTCTTATGCTATGTACAATATAGTTCACTACTGTGTAATACTTCTTTTGTGTTACTTGTCTTTAATTTCTATGATAATTTGTGTATGAGTAATATTTCATACCCCTTCATGGATCACTGCCTTGCCGTGGCGAAGGGGCTTGAAGAACTCAGAGAAGCTATGAACTACGCCAAGCAGGGCACACAAGATGAACAAGTCATAGTGGAGAGTTTTGACCAAACGTGATCCACCTGGAGGAGGAACCGGCAAGCCACTCCAGTATCCTGCCAAGAAAACTCCATGGACAAAGACAACAGGCATATAAAAGTTATGACGCTGGAAGATGAGCCCCTCAGGTCGGAAGGCGTCCAACATGCTACTGGGGAAGAGCGGAGGGCAAGTACAAGTAGATCCAGAGCTGATGAAGCGGCTGGGCCAAAGCCGAAAGGACGCTCAGTTGCGGATATGCCTGGAAGCGAAAGGAAAGTCCAATGCTGTAAAGAAAAATATTGCATAGGAACCTGGAATGTAAGAACCATGAACCTGGGTAAGTTGGAGGTGGTCAAAAATGAGATGGCAAGAATAAATATTGACATCCTGGGCATCAGTGAACTAAAATGGACGGGAATGGGCGAATTCAGTTCGGATGACCATCACATCTACTACTGTGGGCAAGAAACCCGTAAAAGAAATGGAGTGGCCCTCATAGTCAACAAAAGAGTGGCGAAAGCTGTACTGGGATGCAATCTCAAAAATGATAGAATGATCTCGATACGAATCCAAGGCAGACCTTTTAACATCACAGTAATCCAAGTTTATGCACCAACTACTGGCGCTGAAGAAACTGAAATTGACCAATTCTATGAAGACTTACAAGACCTTATAGAAGTGACACCAAAGAAGGATGTTCTTCTCATTATAGGGGATTGGAATGCTAAAGTAGGGAGTCAAGAGATAAAAGGAACAACTGGCAAGTTTGGCCTTGGAGTTCAAAACGAAGCAGGGCAAAGGCTAATAGAGTTCTGTCAAGAGAACAAGCTGGTCATCACAAACACTCTTTTCCAACAACACAAGAGACGACTCTACACATGGACATCACCAGATGGGCAGCATCGAAATCAGATTGATTATATTCTCTGCAGCCAAAGATGGAGAAGCTCTATACAGTCAGCAAAAACAAGACCTGGAGCTGACTGTGGCTCAGATCATCAGCTTCTTATAGCAAAATTCAAGCTTAAACTGAAGAAAGTAGGAAAAACCACTGGGCCGGTAAGATACAATCTAAGTCAAATCCCTTATGAATACACAGTGGAAGTGAGGAACAGGTTTAAGGATTTAGATTTGGTGGACAGAGTGCCTGAAGAACTATGGATGGAGGCTCGTAACATTGTACAGGAGGCAGCAACGAAAACCATCCCAATGAAAAGGAAATGCAAGAAAGCAAAGTGGCTGTCCAACGAGGCCTTACAAATAGCGGAGGAGAGAAGGCAAGCAAAATGTGAGGGAGATAGTGAAAGATACAGGAAATTGAATGCAGATTTCCAAAGAATAGCAAGGAGAGACAAGAAGGCCTTCTTAAACGAGCAATGCAAACAAATAGAGGAAAACAACAGAATGGGAAGAACCAGAGATCTGTTCAAGAAAATTGGAGATATGAAAGGAACATTTCGTACAAAGATTACCATAATAAAGGACAAAAGTGGTAAGGACCTAACAGAAGCAGAAGACATCAAGAAGAGGTGGCAAGAATACACAGAGGAATTATACCAGAAGGATATGGATGTCTCGTACACCCCAGGTAGTGTGGTTGCTGACCTTGAGCCAGACATCCTGGAAAGTGAAGTCAAATGGGCCTTAGAAAGCACTGCAAATAACAAGGCCAGTGGAAGTGATGGTATTCCAGCTGAACTATTTAAAATTTTAAAAGATGATGCTGTTAAGGTGCTACACTCAATATGCCAGCAAATTTGGAAAACTCAGCAGTGGCCAGAAGATTGGAGAAGATCAGTCTACATCCCAATCCCAAAGAAAGGCAGTGCCAAAGAATGCTCCAACTACCGCACAATTGCACTCATTTCACACGCTAGCAAGGTTATGCTTAAAATTCTACAAGGAAGGCTCAAGCAGTATGTGGATCGAGAACTCCCAGAAGTGCAAGCTGGATTTAGAAGAGGCAGAGGAACCAGAGACCAAATTGCAAACATGCGCTGGATTATGGAGAAAGCTAGAGAGTTCCAGAAAGACATCTACTTCTGCTTCATTGACTATGCAAAAGCCTTTGACTGTGTCGACCACAGCAAACTATGGCAAGTTCTTAAAGAAATGGGAGTGCCTGATCACCTCATCTGTCTCCTGAGAAATCTCTATGTGGGACAAGAAGCTACAGTTAGAACTGGATATGGAACAACTGATTGGTTCAAAATTGGGAAAGGAGTACGACAAGGCTGCATTTTGTCTCCCTGCTTATTTAATTTGTATGCAGAATACATCATGCGAAAGGCTGGGCTGGATGAATCCCAAGCTGGAATTAAGATTGCCGGAAGAAATATCAACAACCTCAGATATGCAGATGACACAACCTTGATGGCAGAAAGTGAGGAGGAATTAAAGAACCTTTTGATGAGGGTGAAAGAGGAGAGCGCAAAATATGGTCTGAAGCTCAACATCAAAAAAACGAAGATCATGGCCACTGGTCCCATCACCTCCTGGCAAATAGAAGGGGAAGAAATGGAGGCAGTGAGAGATTTTACTTTCTTGGGCTCCATGATCACTGCAGATGGTGACAGCAGCCACGAAATTAAAAGACGCCTGCTTCTTGGGAGAAGGGCAATGACAGGCATAGACAGCATCTTGAGAAGTAGAGACATCACCTTGCCAACAAAGGTCCGTATAGTTAAAGCCATGGTTTTCCCAGTAGTGATGTATGGAAGTGAGAGCTGGACCATAAAGAAGGCTGATCGCCGAAGAATTGATGCTTTTGAATTATGGTGCTGGAGAAGACTCTTGAGAGTCCCATGGACTGCAAGAAGATCAAACGCATCCATTCTTAAGGAAATCAGCCCTGAGTGCTCACTGGAAGGACAGATCGTGAAGCTGAGGCTCCAGTACTTTGGCCACCTCATGAGAAGAGAAGACTCCCTGGAGAAGACCCTGATGCTGGGAAAGATGGAGGGCACAAGGAGAAGGGGGCGACAGAGGACGAGATGGTTGGATAGTGTTTTCGAGGTTACCAGCATGAGTCTGACCAAACTGTGGGAGGTAGTGGAGGACAGAGGTGCCTGGTGTGCTCTGGTCCATGGGGTCACGAAGAGTCGGACACGACTAAACGACTAAACAACAACAACAATATTTCATAGACATAAAGCTGAGAGAATGCAAGTCCAAACAAAGAGGGGGAGAGAGCGTGCATGTGTGTCATAAGCCTGCCTTTAGGAACAACTTCCAAATCATAGTTGGAGTGTTGATAACATAATGAGCACTCCTGCACTTCTCCCTTCATGCATACAGTGCCCCACTGGCCCACTGGGTTGCAGTAGCCATAGTTTTTACTTCTGTGAACCACCCTGAGACCTGTGCGTATAGGGCAGTATATAAATATTAATAATTAATAATATAATAGTTAATTATTTTTTTAAAAAAACCTATAAACTGTTTTTCACCTCCGGAGAGGTTTGATATTGTGACTGAATCATATAGCTGATGGGGATGTAGAAGGAGAAGAACATACCAGGCAGGTTAGATGTGAAATATTTTTTTAAAACCACTGAAATATTTAGCAGTGCTTTTGCGTTTGTGTAGTACTTTGCAACTTTTGCACCATGAACGGAGAAAAAAATGAGATCTGCATTAAAACAGTAAAATTTATGACAGAAAAGCAACTTAAAAATGGAACTCTTTATTGGAATTGCTAAATCATTGGGAAAAGGATTATCTACTAATGGTTCCATACCTAATATTGTCAAGGTGTTGACAGTTTTCGAAACTCCCATTGTCCCAGGCGCATTTTTCAACAAGGAATTTCGTTAGTTTGAGCAAGTTTCTGAGCCCTGGGCACAATACTGCACCTAAGATTTCAGGTGGAAACTGCAGAGTGGAAGGCAAGAAGGACCTTTTCACGCTTCCCCACTTCTAGGTACTCTCTGAAGACTGGAGAAGAGACCCTCTTGAGAATATTAGGGAGATGGGCAGGGGAAGGACTAGACCATGTGAAAAATGAACATAATATTTTAGCTGCAGTTCATTCATTTCCAGCTTTGTATTCTTGTTATAAAAAAAGCACGCCTAGACATTCTGTTGCTGTGCCCATAACCTAGGTTTAAGGTGCCATTTAGCTCCTAGCTCTCGTATCTCAGTTTCTAACACTGGGTGTTGAATAAAGAGGTGGGTGGATTCCATTGATTAAATCTGCTATCACAGCACATGCAGCACAACCCAGGCCATGCTTAGTTGGAAATAAGTTGCATAGTGTCCTTAGTTCACTGGCATATTTTACTGGCTTTCTTTCTGGAGATCTGTCTACACAGGTTTTTTTATTTTATTTTTATTCTGGATTTATTTTGGAGCATTATTGTAGACTTTGAGAATTTTGGTTTCAGTTTCCTTATTTTTCCATTTGATCTAGCCTCCTCAACACAGCAAATATAAGACATATATGTGCCGAGACATGAAGCAGAGAGGAGGTTGCCCCCGTGGGGCCAGCTGCACCTTTGCACACTCGCAGGAAGAACTAGAAAAGTAAGGTTCCATGACTTATTCTATTTCTGATTGTGAACTTATCAGATTGTGCAAACGGAGCTGGAGAGTATCCAGTTTAGAATGGATAATTGATTAGGGTTGAAGGTATAAATGTTTCAGATCATCTGCATGGGGGTTGGGCAAGACATGGCAATCTACAATGGTAAAATAAAATGGTGGTGAAAGAATTAAATTCTTGAGCTATTCAATATATATATATATATACATACCAACTAACAAGGCTTCTACAGGGGTAAGCCCTGTCTTCCTAACTTCCTAGTATCTTGCCCAATATGCCCCTAGATAGTCTGCTGTTCCCATACTAGTGTGTGGGTTTTACTGCCAAACTGAAATTATGCCCTGATTTAGAGAGAGAAAGACAGACAGTAAGATTTGTGTGCTACAGGCTGTTAAAGAGGACAGGACTGAGTGGAAATACGAGTTATGTATTCACTATCCCAGCAACTGAGTATAAGCAGCAAGCAGCCATGTTTGCTGCATGGTGCCTAGTGTGGTTCCAGCTGCGATAGTCGTGCCTGAATTAAAGTTTGCGCTCTAGCATTTGAGTAGGAAAAGAAAAATAACTGTTCAGCTTGAGCTGTAGCTCATCCTTTTTCTATAATTCCTCACATGTTTCTCCTGAAGATTTCGTAAGATGAACAAACGTCTGGTTCCTCGAAGACCCCTGAGTGCCTCCTTAGGCCAGCTGAATGAAGTGGGCCTATCGGCAGCAGCTATCCTCTCAGACGAAGGGAGTATGGACTTGCCCAACAGAAAACCCTCTGCCTTGCCAAATGGGATTGTTTCAACAGGCAGCGCAGTTACACAACTTATCTCTCGCGGAACCGACTCCAGTTATGATTCAGCCTTGAAGCCCGGGAAAATTGACCATCTTAGCAGCAGTGCCCCTGGGTCACCTCCTGACTTGTACGTTTACCTGTTTATGGTGTTCATATAAACTGCCCAATATGGAGAATGCAGTCCACGTGTGCATAAATTGGATGCACAGACATGACTTTTGCATTCAGGTCACATCTGTATCTGGACTGCATTACCATCATACACACATTCAAATATAGGTGGCAGTACTTCCATTCAAAAGGACCTCACAAAATGCATAGTTAAACTATGGAATTTGCTCTCACAAAATGTAGTGATAGCCACAAACTTGGTTGGCCCCGAAAGGGATTTAGGCAAATTCACACGGGACAAAGCTAACCATGACTACTAGCCGTGATGGCTGTGCATAGTCTGGATGCAGCATGCCAATGAATACCAGCTGCTGGGAATCACATGGGGGGAGAGTGCTTGCTTTCCATGGGCACCTGATAAGAACAGGTTTCTTGACTAAGTGGGTCTTTTGTCTAATCCAGCAGGGCTCTCTTTAGCTTTCTCTAAGCTGGATTGCCGCAGCTGCTGGAACCTTAGCTGGACTCCCTTAATATCAGCTGGCAGCGGTGATGCTTCTGCTACCTCTTGCATATGCTTGGTTGCTGAGAAGACAATGTACAAATCAATGTAGGCTCCAAAGCAGCAATATTCGGTGGGATTCATCCCAGGTTTGTAGCTGCTCTAATGTTGTGGTGGATCTCTTTTAGGCTGGAGTCCGTTCCCAAGAGTTCTCTATCTGCCTTACCCGTGAACTCTCACCCAGTGGCCCCCCGAGGACCTCCAGACCTGCCTCCAATATCTGTTGGGAAGCAACTCCAAATGGTGCCACGAGGCTCCCAGTTGTATCCAGCTCCACAAACAGATGTGTTCTACCCAGATCCTCGGGGAGCAGGTCCACCATTTGAATCTCCACCTTACCAATCAGGTAACAATGCCACCTGGGTAAAATTTGGGCCTGGGGCAAAGGTTTGCCTATTATTTATTTATTTGCCCTAGATGAAGGGTGGGGTGCTAGATAATGTGATATATTAGACTACAGTCCTGGCCCCACTTACCTGTGAGTAAGCCCCACCCCATTGAATTCAGTAGGAATTGCTTTTGAGAAGACAGTGGTTAAGACTGCTATGTTAGTGTTAAATTTTCAGTCTGGTACTTCCAATTTCCAGCCTTTTAGATCATCTGGATTTAAAAAGTTTGGCATATCAGACTTTTAATAAAATAGGTGTCATATACACACATCCTGCTATTAGCCTTCTCATTATCTACCAATTCACTTATCCAAACATAAGAAATACAGTCGTACCTCCGGTTACGTAAACTTCAGGATACGAAAGCGGCAAACCCAGAAGCATGCGCAGAAGCAGTCCTCAGGTTGCGGAAACCTCAGGATCCGGCCGGACCTCCAGAACAGATCCCGTCAGCAACCGGAGGTACCACTGTATACCCAAACATTGCTATATACTCCACAGATCCAGAGATCCAAAGGGCTGGAACTTGCCCACTTCCTTACTTGTGCTTTTTTTGGTCAATTATTGCCATTTTCAGTTAGCAGCCATGGAGTGGGGAGAAAGATTCGATGAATCAGAGAGCAGGAGAGGTCAGACAAATTAGCTTTTCCTTTGTCTCTCTTTTGCTCGTTTTGCTAGGCCATGTACAGTCATACCTTTGTGGATGGCATGCAGGTCCTGTGTGTATAAAGGAATTTATTGAGGAACACCTTTTTGTACTTTAATTTTGCTAGGCCACGTACAGTCGTACCTTGAAAGTCAAACGGAATCTGTTCTGGAAGTCCATTCGACTTCCAAAACGTTCGGAAACCAAACCATTCAGAAGCTGTGGAAGCTTTGTCAGACATTCGGGTTCCAAAGAAGGTTCGCAAACCGGAACACTCACTTCTGGGTTTGTGGCATTCAGGAGCCAAAACGTACAGAATTTGGAGTTATGTGGTGAGGGAAAATGTCTGTATAGGAATAGAGAAATGTATGAATGAAAAGCAATAGGGATGTGTATGTACCTTGCTTGGGAGCACAAGGCAAGAAGTGAAGCAAAGCAAGAAAAAGCAATTCCATCCCTAAACACTGGTGGAACCTTTTGCACATTTGCAAAAGGCGACCTACACATTTTTCAGAGGATGCTTTGTAACTAGGAGAGCTAGATACCTACTTTTTGTTAAACTAAAACTGAAATTATCATGAATCCACATCTGTAAGTGATCCTAGGTTGTTGAGGTTCAGACATTCAGAATTGCAAGGGATGACCAGCCCTCCTTATAATCCCAACAACCCATCACTACTTGGCCTTCTGGCTAAGATCTAGTGTATAAGCACAACCACTTCACTATTTAAGAAGACCAAGTAAGTTGTGTTTTTACAAATGTTATTGAAAATTGTAAGTGAATTTCACGATTTTTGCAGATAGGGAAATGAAAGTACCGTATTTTTCGCTCTATAAGACACACCTTTTCCCTCCTAAAAAGTAAGGCGAAATGTGTGTGCATCTTGTGCGTCTTATGGAGCGAATGCAGGCTGCACAGCTATCCCTGAAGCCAGAACAGCAAGAGGGATTGCTGCGCAGCAATCCTTCTTGCTGTTCTGGCTTCAGGGATAGCCGCGTGAAGCCTCTTCAACAACATTTGATTCAGAATATTTTTTCCCCCTTGTTTTCCTTCTCTAAAAACTAGGTGTGTCTTATGGTTGGGTGCGTCTTATAGAGTGAAAAATACAGTGCCTTATTTTATTTCATCAAGCCAGAAGAGAGCTGTCTGGCTCGATGTAGCAACTTTCAGAGTTGAAAACTGCTGCCACCAACTGGAAGCATTCACGCTTGCAGATGGTAGTTCACAAGTTTCTTTGAGTATCAGCCATTTATTTAGAAATAGGTACCACTCCCAAGAATTAACCCATTTCTTGAAAACATAGTGAAAGGTGACAATCCTATGATACAAAGTTGCTCACCTTCTCCAGGTTCTTTTATCTCATCCCACTAGTTTTCATGACAATCTAATCCTTTTTAAGCTGTTTTCCTATGTGCATGTGGCAAACAACAACTTCACCAATCCCTTTTTCCTGTGGGATCTCAACACAAAATATTGCCAATGTTTTTAGAAAAGGCTATGTTCCATTCTAGCCCTCTCTGCATTGTTGCCATTATTGCCTATGCAACCCCCTTGTCATCATCTGGCTTCTTAGGGCAGGGTCTTCCTGGTGACTCCTGCTCCTTCTAGTGTCTAAGGGAGCCACACACTCCCAAGCAGGGTCAGTAGATGAGCAATTGTCCTGTTAGCATCACTGCTGAGAGGACTCTGAAAGGAGACACCTCTCTAAATTGCCCATAGCTATAGTGGCTCCTTGAGAGGCTTCCACATGTTTTCCTCATGGTAATTTATAAAACACCATTGGCCAAAAGTTAAGACAAGTGATGATCTATTGTTATAATGCAAAGTGTTTCCAAGCTCTTTCCAAACAGCTGTAACTTGGTAAAAAATGGATTAACATCTTCAAACATAAAGTGAAAAGGAGATTTAAAGTGACAAATTATTGCCACTTCCGTTCTCTGAAGCAGGTGAAAGAGTGAATTGCCTTAAAGCACCTTTCCAAAATTTTATTTTGTGTATTTAGGTGTGTATTATCCTGCAGCTCAGCCTTCGCAGTGTATGTCTCGATTTGTCCGACCTCCGCCGTCTGTTCCTGACCCAGGCCCTCCTTATTTAGAACATTACCCACCATACCTCCAGGACCGCATGGTGAATTCTCAGTACAGTGCGCAGCCCCAACAATATCCTCCTATGGGACAACCCATGTACCCTCCACATTATGACAGCCGGCGCATGTACCCCCCTCCCCAGCCGTACCAGAGGGAAGAAATCATCAGAGGAAGCCCTGTGCCCATCGAAATTCCTCCACCAGCTGTGTCTCCATATGTACCTGAAACGAGAGACAGATATCCACAGATGGAAGGCTACTATCCAGTTGGTCCACATCTGAGTCAGATCAGACCTTCATATCACAGGGTACGAGTTCTATATGTCAATTCTTGTTTGTTTGTTTGTTTGTCTGTCTGTCTGTCTGTCTGTCTGTCTGTGGGGGAGCTTGGCATTTTAGTCTATGAAATGCTATACAGTCTTCATTCTTGCAGCAGCTCTATGAAATCCCATTTTACAAAAGGGAGAAGTAGAAAGTTGGGCTTGATTAGGGCCACTGAGTAAGCTCATGACCAAGTAGGGATTTTCATCTAGATCAGTCCCATATGTTTCATTTAAAGAAAAAGAATGTACATCAAAGAAACTAAGATTCTACAATAACAAAAGGTAAAAATTGCAACCTTTATAATTAAAAATACATTTATTTATTTTTTATCATTTCTTTTTGCCTCTGCTAACCATATGGGACATACAGACAGGGAAGGCTTTCTCTCAGTTGCTGAAAATGGGAGATCAAGTTTGCAGTGTATTCCCACTCAAAAAATTCTAGACCAGAACCATAGCTTCCATTGGAAGCACAGATACTTCTACAGTGACCAAAGACTCGCTCCTTCCTGGCAGCTTAGACTCCAGAAACAGGTGTTTTTGTTGGAGGAACAAGATGATATTTTCTTCCAGCCTGACTCTGAGGTCTTGAGGCATACAAAGTGGGGTTCTAGCACATCCTCACCCAACGATCTGTAGTTTGAGGGCTGGGACTTCTTTACTTACACATAGTTGGAGACTTTGCCACACAGGGTGCAGAGCACAGTCTCTGTCTTGGAACTGAATTTCTGCAGAGAATCAAGGGGGAATACTGTCCTCTTCTGGAGTGAATTGCAGAGGCTATTATAGTCAACTCCAGAGTTTTGGAGGAGCAGAATGATTCTGTTCTTCTATAGGAGTTGGATTTCGATTTGTATGGAAATATTATTTGACAACTCACGTGGCTTTTGAGATTTCAGGAAACATTGCTCTTTTATTTAGACGGGTATCTTTGCAACCACAAGAGCTAAAAAGTTGCATATTTTCAAATGAAAGCTGCAGTTATTAGGAGCAGTGGACCAGAACATTTTCTGCACAATAATTTCCACTGTGGAAAACTGCCCATGTCTAATTAATGGATACACTAAGCGGTTTGAAACTTGTAAATAACTTTATTAATATAAATATACTTAAGAAATACCTATATATCTATTACATAGCACTTTGTGCATGCTAAAATTAGTATGTTAACAGTTTTCAGTGTCTTCGTTGCTTTCTTCTGAACTTTTAATGGCTGTGTTCACACTAAGCTACGACTTAGCAGTATGAGAATGAACCATAGATTGCTTTCCTCACCCCTCTTTTAGCACAGCTGCAAAAAAGTTGGAAGCTTCCACTTGTGTTTTAGATAAATCATAATTTAGTGTGCTGTCTCAACCTTAAGGCTGTGGTTCTTCTTAACTACCAGTTGTTGAAACAAGCCACTTTCATAAACAATGGTTTGATGTTTTCACCAGTTTGTATTACTGAGTTGCTTTCTCCTTTGGAGCATGTTGCTCAAATATAAAGGATTCTAGTCTTCAAATTTGGACAAAAGTACACCCCCTCCGTGCTTTGTCATTGATGTAAATCTAACAATTGTGGATTGTAGGCTTCAGCTTTAGATTCACTTGTAGAATGGATAATTGATTGTGTCTTAAATTTTAAACGTTTTAAGTATTATTTTTCAAAATGGTATTCTGTCTTCAGGAGCCTTATAGCCGGCCTCCCCCTCAGCCTCATCCCAGTCTAGATGATTTGCACCGACGACGAAAGGAGATCATGGCCCAGCTAGAGGAAAGGAAGGTCATCTCCCCACCTCCTTTTGCACCATCACCAACTCTGCCTCACTCTTTACACACTGATGAGGTGAACATGTTTTGAAAATATAGCTGTTGGGTTGCTTTAGCAGTAGTCATGGAAGTAGGTTTAGTAATGAACAGGGGTGCCCACCCCGAAACAGACTTTGGACATGCCTGGTAATGAACAATGTATGTAAATTGACATGCAGGGAGAAAGGTGCATTTGAACCATGTCCTGCCAGAATCTCACTGCATCCAACCATGTGTAGGAGAGAGAGTGCATACATACATTGGCCAGAACAGCATGATCAGCATGTCAGATGAATGCTAAGAATTGTCCACACGATCTGAGCCTATGCACATTTGATTTTAAAGATGTGCACCCTATTTAAATGTTATTCCACATGTGGAGATTCAATGGCTTGGGAAGCAGGAGGGTCTTGTCAGATTGTGTGGGGAAGGAAGGCGTTCTCTCCCTTGCCCACCATGCTTCAGATGCAGCATGTCTGAACTGAGCTAGAGGCACAGTAATGAGAGCTTCAGAGAAATACTGTGCCATCAGTTTCCCGTTTTAGAGCTGACTTCTAAATAAGCCAGTCCACTAGAATGGCCACTCAATTTTAGTGGCACGTTGAGTGCACTCATTATATTTGAAGGTTTTTTGTATTAACAGCTATATTTCATGTTCCCATTAAATATTAGAATGGTGTTAACTAGGCTTGCTATGTTGGGCACGTTTATTTACATTTTATGCACATTTATGCAAGAGATACCATATGCAATAGCCAGACTGGAAGTGTCTGAACACTTTCAAACCACTTTGTCTCAAGTTCAATTTTGGAGTCAATTCAGATGTTTAGTGGAGGCACATAGGATTTTTAAAATTTTAATTTTAGTACTATTGCAATAACTGAATGATATTCTTTTTTGTGTGTTTTTTTGCAGTATATAGATGAAGATATGAAGGTAGCTGGCAAATACAAAGGAAATGATTACAGCCAGTACTCTCCCTGGTCATGTGAAACCATTGGCTCCTACATTGGAACCAAAGATGCAAAACCCAAAGACACAGCAGCAGTGGGACTTGTTGAGATGGGGGTAAGCATGCAGAGAAGACCAAACGATCGGTGCCAGAGGGTGCTGTTCAAATTGGACCTTGTACCAGAAGGGCAGATTATAATAAGTTGGTTTTAGCATGCAGTAAATCCTAGCTCTAGACTATTTGTTAAAAGGTGTGGACCACTTTTGGATCATTACTGGTGTTGCAGTGCAATTTTGGGTCCCTTTTTCTAATTATCAGAGCTCAGATCAGATATCATGCTCTAAAAGCCATGGGCAAGAAGGCTTGCATATGGTTTGTCATGATATCTAAATTGACAGACATTGGTTTGCAGTTGACCAAGAGTACAGAATTGGAGACTGTACTCTGAAGAATATTTGCAACCATTGTTTGAATGGCTTGTAGTTTCTGAGCCAGAGGTACCATGGAAATGAGAGTCAACTTAGGATGCTGAGTGTGAAGAGAAGTGAAAATAGTACCAGACAAGCATCTCTAAAGTATGGCTGGTTGGTTGGTTGAGCATTTGAAGACTCAAATCATTGTTTGTGTTTTTCTAAACTATGTTGTTGTCTGAATGGAGCTAGAAGTTAGTGTTATGGTTCTGAACCATGGGTCACAAGAGAACTGTTTGTGTGTTGTGAAAAATTAGTTTTGAATTAAAGACTTGTGTGAGAAAAAAGTATCTACTCAGAGAAGGCCGTTTGCTGTGTTTCTGTCTGATCCGCTGCTCTAGCCTTGCCTCCTTCATCAACCTGTGTGTGCATGTTTAGCGCTGAGCCAAAACGCCCCCCCTTCCTGTCTTTCTGCCACTCCATTTACACTCAAGTAAAATGAGGGCAGCATTTCAACATTTTTTAATGGCGTGTGTGGTGGTGGTGGGCTTAACCAGGAGTGGAGAACGGGGTTGGATGTAGCCCTGACTGTGTTCTGCTCCTCTTGGAGATCCTCAGCTGTGTGAGAGATGCTGCATTCTGGGAGGAAGGAGAATAGTGGGCTCCAACGGTATAACCTTTCAACAGAACAGAAGTATATAAACATTTTATTTTGTCTTTGGTAGTGGTTTGGGCAGCCACATTATACAATATTATAGAATATTAAAATATTAAAGGGGCCAAGAGAAATCCTAGAAGGTGTTAATATTTTTTAAAGTGTGTCTAGATTTTGAAAGAAATTTGTTGGAACAGAGTCTTTCTGCACATATGCCCCGCCCCCAGTTCTCTGTGAAATGATAATTTTATTCTTACTGAGAAGAGTCAGTCAAAATGGAGAATCTTGCTTATAGTTCCCTACCCTTTGGGTCCACCCTCCAGAACGTGGATAGCAAGGGGATGCGAGACCAGCGTTTGGATTTGCAGAGGAGAGCAGCAGAGACTGGTGATGATGATCTTATTCCATTTGGAGATCGACCTACGGTATCAAGGTTCGGTGCCATCTCACGTACATCTAAGGCGATGTATCAGAACCCTGGTCCCATGCAAGCCATGGCAGTTCAAGGGGCATCGACAAAGCCAGGCAACATTTCAGGTATGCAGCGTACCCCTTGGGAGGCCTGCTTTCTTCTACACTAGGCTTTCATCAGTCCCGAAGTGTAGAATTAGGAGTTGCTAATAATTTAGAATTTCCTGTAGGGGCTTCCTCCCTTCAGCCACAACCTTGGGAGACATTCCACAGCTAGTTGGTGTTTGTACCTGTGCTTCTTCAACTAAAGCCTGTATGCCATGTGGCAAATTTCTCAAAAATTGATAAATCCAAAAACGGGTTTGTGAAATGCCACAGGGAGAGGCTTTTTAGCAATTCTCAGTGAGCTGACGTAAACCCTTGAGTGTGCCTGAAGTTCCTCCTTGAGTCCCAGTGCTTGTCTGCAGCATGAAGTAGGTGGGAGCTCTGCCTTGTACAGTGATTTCAGGGGCAGTTTGGGCAGAGAAGCAAATGGAGGCATTTGGTACATACATTGTACCAAGTTGGATACATGGCCCTGCTGCACTGCCACTTATTCAGCATACTCACTGTGGCAAACCTGTGAGCAAGCCTTTTAGTGACATACAAGTAAATTCTAAATGTTATGCAAAAGTCAGCATGAAGATGATTCTTTCCTAGTAGGTAAAGGTAAAAGGTAAAGGTACCCCTGCCCGTACGGGCCAGTCGTGTCCGACTCTAGGGTTGTGCGCCCATCTCACTCTATAGGCCGAGGACCAGCGCTGTCCGCAGACACTTCCGGGTCACGTGGCCAGCGTGACAAAGCTGCTCTGGCGAGCCAGCGCAGCACACGGAAACGCCGTTTACCTTCCCACTATAAAGCGGTCCCTATTTATCTACTTGCACTTGGGGGTGCTTTTGAACTGCTAGGTGAGCAGGAGCTGGGACCGAAAGACGGGAGCTCACCCCGCCACAGGGATTCGAACCGCCAACCATACGATCGGCAAGTCCTAGGCGCTGAGGTTTTACCCACAGCGCCACCCGCGTCCCTTCCTAGTAGGTAGATTTCTCCAATACCCCTTTAGCCTACGTAAGCAGTCTTTTCCCAGGCTAGAAGTGATGAGTTTTTTTGCTCCCTCTGCAGTTCTATCTTTCTTTTTTGAAAGCTGGAATGGGTATTTTAAAGGTCTCCAACATTCTCTGTGGTGTTGTTCAACTGCTCTTCATTCTTTCCCTTCATTCCCATCCCAGCTACCAAACATTTTATGGTGGCTGTTTTAAAAGGAGAGGAAAATATGACTCAGGTCTGTCAATATTTTTGCAGACTTTCTTCAACATACATTTTTTTCACAAAAGCAAAGAAAAATCAGTTAATATTACGTACATTGCCTTAGCAACTGTGCAACTTCATCTTCTCTGCCATTAATATAAGTCATTTGAATCAGCACTTTTTAATAGACCTTTCCAATTGCTTTGTAGATTACAGCCCTTATGAAACACACAGTGCATGGGGAGGTTCGCCATATTCACCCCATCAAAACATACCTTCTTCTCAGGGACGCCCTAGTGACAGGTAAGAGTATCCCAACCTGCTGTGTTTAGGTGAACATACTATACAAGTTTTTTGTTTTTTCTAACACCTTGAAAAGAGAGAACTGAAACATTTGCTTCTTTTTCAAATAAATTCTCTGTCATCAAAGGGAGAGATTGTCTATGACAGACGTGGCTGGCCATGGGAAGCCTTTGCCCTCATCTGAGAGGGAACAGCAGCTTCGACTTGAACTGCAGCAGCTAAACCATCAGATTAGCCAGCAGACACGAGGACTGGAGGTGGGTGCTTGTATCCCCAGTCATTTTGCAGTAAGGGACTTGAGAAACTGGATGTGTGTGTGTGTGTGTGTGTGTGTGTGTGAGAGAGAGAGAGAGAGAGAGAGAGAGAGAGCGCAGTGGGGATATAATTTATTTTCCTCTGATTCTGTTATATATGTTTTCATAACATTTAGGAATTTCAAGTGTGGTTAAAAGTTACAAAAGATGCTGGCACCAATACTGCCGTTGCCTAAAGACTTCCGATTTTGTATTCTTTTATATTCCCCCCCCCTCTCTCACACACATACACACACTTTATTGTCATATTTTTCTGGTCTTCAAAGTAGTGGTACATTGGGTAATGAGCTTCCTATATAATTTTTTGTTGGCCTTATCTTCCCAAACTGTCTAAAGCTGAACAATGGTTATACACAATTTATTGAAAAGTCATCTTGTATATCGTACAGTTGAATTGATTTCTTAGGGTGAAAATGTATGTTTCTGACAACAGCAATGAACACTAATGATACCTGTAGCTCATAGTCATCCCAGAATAGAAGTGTTCTTGCAAAGGAGACCAGTGAGAGATCGTGGCTGCTGATTTGGGGGTTTACAGCTACCTCAATGGAGGTTTTCTGCAGTGGCAATCACAAGCAGTCTTCATTTTAGGAAGGCCTGACTTCCTAAAGTCAGGTGGTTTTTATGAACTTGGTAGGTTCCCTGAACAGAATGATAGATGCAAGATCAGTGTGGATTTGATTTAAATCAAATCGATTTAAATTTCTAGTCAGTAAGACTTTATTTTAATCATTTTTTAACAGAAAGACTCATTCTTGCTGGTATAATCTTAATATTTACAACCAGATGAAGGTTTCGTTTTTGGAATAATAAATTTTCAGAGTAGTTTTTACAGTTCTATCAAAAATTACTGATTTGGTTATACTATTAGAAATACAAAGACAGGTAATTATGAAATTCTTGTTTATATTTGGACAACCTTTCTGCTGTATTTTATTGGAAGGAGAAAAATAATCATTTCCTTAATAACAATTTTAAAAAAAATATTTAACTAAAACAATAATATTATAGCATATGTATCCATGTTTGTTAACTGATGTGGTTAAACAATTAAAAAAAAACTTAGACTGAGTTTTAGCACACATGAAAAACTTTAAACAAATCCTTATTTCCTGATGAATAGCATTTGGACTATAATGTAACTTAAATAGAAAACTATCTTTAAAAAGATTTTTCCTCCAAAAGCATTTTATTTTAAAAATCTGATTTAAATAAAAAAAATCCAATTTAATTTTTTTTTAAAAAAAACCCATTTTTAAAAAAAAATCATTGATTTTTATCCACCGTGTGCAAGATGCATTTGTTGGCAATATTGTGCTCTTGTTCAAGAATAAAAGAGAAATCGGTGCTTACTTTTGGCATGCATGCCTTTGCTGATGGTGCAATGGAGGAGTATTGGATGGTTTGAAAATACCCACATGACTGTTACTCTCTGTTCTTGTTGTTGTTTTAGTTACCTAATTTTGCACTAGATAATATGCAAGTTAAAAACAAAGACCAAAGAGACTTGTAACTGTTTTGTGACAGACATTTCTGAAATATTGCTTCAGTGCCAAGACTTAAGATGAAATCATTCAAACACATTTTCATATACGTATATAATTCAATTCTTAATTGCAGGTGTCATTTAGATACCAACATGCTTTTATTTTATTTGTTCAGCTAGGTCCAGATCAGTGCAAATTAGGCAGAAATAATTTGTTTTAGAACAGTGGTTCTCAGGCTAGGAGCAACTCATTCAACATTGAATGATTTGCTGCAGGCTCCTGTGCACTGCTCAGTAACATGGGGCATGTTCTAGGATGCAGCCAGCTGATTACCAAGCCTATTTGGCCTCACTGCTGCCCTTTATGAGCACTTCTTAAATTATGAGCCCCACTCCTGCAACTACAGGTTGCAAGGGAAGATCACTGGTGATAGGGAAACTATATTTTAAGGAAGCTTAACTGCCATCACCTCCTTCTCA
Source organism: Podarcis muralis (assembly GCF_964188315.1). NCBI lineage: Eukaryota > Metazoa > Chordata > Lepidosauria > Squamata > Lacertidae > Podarcis > Podarcis muralis. The sequence goes on along the minus strand of NC_135659.1, from coordinate 4,594,593 downwards.
TTAAGTAACCTCTAGTAAGCTTCCAAGAAATCACAGAAAGCCACTGCTTCGAAACCAGGATGTGGGTGAGTGGGGTCTCAGGACTATAGTCAGATGCTTGGTTTCAGCTCCACCACAGCACCAGCATGTAGTAAACTTGATTACAGACAATCAGTGAGACGCCTTGAGCAAGGTGGCCAATCCCTGCACATGTCAGATTTTTTCAAAAAGTTTAAACAGGAGACACAACCATGCTTCTCTTTCAGTCACGCAATGAAATCTGTGGACTGTAGGGACAGAACAGAGAAAAGAACATGGTACTTCAGACAACATCAAATTACCTTTTAGGATTCACTACCTCAAGAAGGAGTGATGGCATCTAGCTTGGATAGCTTCACAAAGAACTGGTTTCTTAATGGCTAATAACTGTGACAGTTAAATGGAACCTCTGTGTTCCAAGTATATCTCTGAATTTTTGGGGAAACAGCTGGATGGTGCTCGCTATCTTTTCTCGCTTGTGAGCTTTCCAGACTCTCCTGGCTGCCTCCTCCCAGAAAGAGAGTGCTGAACTAAATGAACCCTTGGCCTGATTCAGCAATGAACGTCTTACGTCAGTGCTGTTTGCTTCTGTCTCACATCCTTTTAGAGCATGGATCCAGTCATCGCCACCCATGCTACAAGCTGAAATGAAAGATTGTTCACAAAGCTTGGGGAAGGGGCTGCATGTTTCACAAACTGTATTTCTGATTTAAGATTATCTTCATGTGTGTGTGAAACATTCTTGGGAGTAATGACCAATTTGTGTATTTCACATGAGAGGAAGGAAGGTTGGGTTTTGGGAACCAAGCAATACTCCTGAATTTTGGCCTGATCCTCATGTCTGCATGGTGTTCTTTCTGTGCTCAGTTGTGTATGTGCTTCGCTTTATGCATTTAGGCTGTTAGTAACAGGCTGCTGTTGCAGAGGGAGGCGACCCCCTTGGCAGGCCAGCCGCAGCCCCCACCTCCTAAGTGGCCTGGAATGATCTCAAGTGAACAGCTGAGCTTGGAGCTGCACCAGGTGGAGAGGGAGATCGGGAAGAGAACCCGGGAGCTGAGCATGGTGAGTGTTTTGTAGGGTGAGCAGAGGAGACTGAAAAAGAAACTGCTGCTGCTGGGTGAGTAGCTGTGCTTCTTCACACAAAGGTGTTATTCTAGATAACAGCTGCCAGTGTTAACTCTTCTTATTTTTGAGACTACAGTGATTTTAAATATTCTGACTTCTGTAGCTTTTCGGGCTTTGTTTTCCTTTATCATATATTATATAGTGTTAGAGTGCCAGGGTAATTGAAAGACTCACCCTTGCCCCCCCTTGGCAAGTGAATGAGGAGATAACGAGACTTTCAAGTTGTACTACTATTTGGGATAGATTAGCATAGAGTAAATTGGAGAATGAGGAAAGTATTCAAGCAGAGGGCAGGTACTCTTTCCTTGGTGGGTATTCCTACCTCACACTAGCAGTTTAAATAGTAATATTACTTTGCATGATTGCATGTCTTTCTAATTGAAAGCTAAAGGCTGCATTTCAGCAGACTAAATATCTTTTTGTTAATTCTTAGTGTGTGGTACAAGTTGAACACGTGCAGTCAGAAGTAAGCACCAATACATCAGATTGCGGTCATGTCACCTGACAGATCAGGGATATGAGCCCAGGTCTCCCCAGCCAAATTCCATATGTTGACAACTACACCACCTTTGCCAGCTCACTATTATATAATTGTCAGCTGATCCCTATAAAATTGGGTATTTATCATAAAATAGATCAACACGGTTACATATTTAGACTCTCCTAGGGAGCATGGCTAGGAGATCTCATGATGAGCTTCTGCTGTTTCTCTTCAAAACTGTACCACTGCATGCACTGTGTTGCAGCCTGGGCACCACACCTGTTAGTTGGCATTTGGAAATGGGGCAGTGGTTTTCAAGCCTGTGATGATAGAATGCTTTAGCCTTTGCTGCTTGATACATGTGCTTTTGTGTATCCTGAACAAATGGATAGGGCAGATATTTCTCAGGTGTTCCCTTGCTCTGCGGCTTTTGTGTCAGTTGGTCTGTGCAGTGGTTTTACAATTATCCTATTCCTCATCTGTGAAACAAGCATAGAAAACATCTTACCTACATTTAGTGAACTGTAGGTATTCCTATTCTTTCCCCAGGAGAGTCAGTCTTCATTGGAAGTGAAAAGCAAAGTGAGTGCCAGTAAGCAGACAGAAAATGGACAGCAAAGCAAGGTACCAGCTGAGGATGTTGCACTTACATTCAGGTAATAGCACTGGTCTTCAACTGGTGGGTCACAGCCTGATCCAAGGTGGGTCACAACAGGTGCACTATCACCATGCAAATATATGCTGTCACAGAGCACACAGTAGCCTGTCAAACTTATTTTGCCCAGTTACCACCTCTGTCTATGCTCCGCTTTGAGCCAGCGTGGTGTAGTGGTTAAGAGCGGTAGACTCGTAATCTGGTGAACTGGGTTCGCTTCCCCGCTCCTCCACATGCAGCTGCTGGGTGACCTTGGGCTAGTCACACTTCTCTGAAGTCTCTCAGCCTCACTTATATCACAGAGTGTTTGTTGTGGAGGAGGAAAGGAAAGGAGAATGTTAGCCGCTTTGAGACTCCATAGGGTAGTGATAAAGCGGGATATCAAATCCAAACTCTTCTTCTTCTTCTTCTAGTGGTTGTAACATATTACACTATTGGGGAACTGCTCCCTAAATGGAGATGGAAGGTCCAAACAGATGCAATTTAACAAGGCAGATTAAAGATGTTAAAATAAACATGGCAATATATTCTCTTGTGTATTCCGTTTGTTTCAGTGATTTATTATTGTTTTATGTCTAAACATAGAAATGCATTCTAAAGTACAGTCGTACCTTGGTTGGCGAACGCCTTGTGACTTGAACGATTTGGCTCCCGAACGCCACAAACCTGGAAGTGAGTGTTCCAAAGAGTGTTCTTTGGAACCCGAACACCTTCCGCGACTTCCGATTGGCTGCAGGAGCTTCCTGCAGCCAATCAGAAGCCACACCTTGGTTTCCGATCGTTTTGGAAGTCAAAAAGACTTCCAGAATGGATTCCGTTCAACTTCCGAGGTACGACTATATGTGGAATTTGCTTCTACCCACGTGCCTTGCCTAGAAAACTGATATAGTGGAACTCAGCAAATGTCAGTTAAAACCAGTTCCACTACCTTCAGAATGCATAATCTCTCTTCATCTGAATTTGTATTTAGAGTACTCTGTATTTTACCAGACGGTACTGATCTTTTGATTGTCATTGATAGTGGCCACTTGGAACACCATGGCCAACTGTATTCAAGATGTCTTCTCAATATTGTTCTTTTTCTAAAACTTTATTCAGTTTCTTTCTTTCTCTACCTGACTGTCTTCACTGTTAATTTCCCCTTTTGGCATTCCTTCTTCAGCAGTGATGTTCCAAATGGAGCAGCTCCAGCGCAAGAAAGCATTGGCCTCCTCTCCAGCAAAGCTGCAGCTCTGAGCTTGTCGGAAGATACTGAAGCGGGAGGAGGCGACTTGGATGCCCAGAGGACAGGAGCAACACCTACATCTGCTCCCTGAAGGAACAAAAGCACCTCTCCATTTCCGTCTGGGGTCACCTTCACCCCTCCTTGGGATACAATGGGAGGCACTGAGCAAGAGCTGCAACAATGGCAGGTCCTGAGACAATGTGCACAACACCACTACTAGAACAAACCCTGCACATAGTTCACATTAACACATTTTTTAATTAAAAAAATGAAAATTAGCAGTATCTGCAAGCAACTCAGATTAAATTTGTTTTTGTTCTGTGAATGAACTTTATTTTAATAACTTTGGATGCCTTGAATGCCAGGGCTTTAAAAGAAACAGATATTATATATATAAATATATATACACACACTCTGTTTGATTAATTGTATGATCTTAATGAGGTAGGTTTTCTCTTTTATTTTGGTATTATTACATACCCAGTGTATAATTTCCTCTTTTCTTCTCCCTTCAAAACAGTCTCACTCACCACTGCTTTGTGTGAGTTTGAAAAGAAAATAGGAAGTGTTGCAATGGAGGAGGAAGCTCTCAATTGCCTTGTCAGAAAATGTGTTGCAGAGTTTCTGAAAGTAACTCTCTTTAAGCATGCTAGTACATCACCGTTATCCATTGTATTTTTCTAAGCATGGTAGGTTTTTAACTTCAGTTTGTAAAGCATGTAAAGCATTCATCACCTCAACAAGCAGATCTGTTTACATGAATAAGAATGAAATAGCTGTTCCATTTCTGGTGAGGCAGCATAAATTGGCTAATACTGATTGATCCCAGCACGCTCGAAAGGCAGCCATTGCAGATTAAAAACAACGCCTAAACTGCAGTGTAGAATGGCTTCGGTTGTCAGAGATGGGTTAGGTTGAGAAATTTGGGTCTCTCTGCTTCTTTGTCAGGTCTAAAGCACAACCTCTGTGTTAACTTTTGTTTCTGGGAAGGATGGGGACTGCATGATATCCTAATGCAGGGAAAGCTGCTGCATCTGCCCAAGAAGAGAACTGTAGAAGTTATAGTTTGGGTGGGATGGAGAGAAGCAAGAAGACAGGAAGCGCAGGCCCTTTACTTTGTGTTCCCTCTGCATCTTTATTGCATTCAAAGCTGCTCTTGGTTGTCCCTGGTCTGTCTTGGGTGGGGGAGTTGCCTATCCCTGCTGTATTCAGTCTCTGAAAGTGAAGGCTTCTCTGAGTAATGGGAGAGATTGACAAGATAATAGAACTCCTTAGATTTACTTTCAGCAACTCTGTCTCAACAGCAACACCCTTCAGGATCTAGAGGGGATGAAAACCTTTCTTCTTGCTGCATACATCATTGCATTTAAGATTGTCCTTAAAATGCCACTGTTGCAGGCAGTGGTCTTACTTGTGCTGTGCATAATTTGACTTCCTCCTCTTTCCCTCCAAGTGATATGTAGGTAGAGATGCTGCGAGTGGAAACCATTGCAAAAGCTCCCACACATCTCTTAAGCCTACTTCTCCCATATGGATTAGACTACTAAAACTCAGAAAGCACTGGTTATGTAATAAGTTGAAGCATTGCTTTGGTTGGGTAAAAGCAGAAGTTTATTAATCTTGTTTTAGGTTGTTTTTCTTCCCTTAAACCCTTGTTGAGGTCATAGCAACCTTCAGCTATTTTGCATCTGTCTTACTGTTACATTGAACAAAATGGGGGGATACAGCCCCCCTGTTGCCTACCAGTAGGAGAGTCCAAGCAGAAGACTCTGTTGAGTAGTGATTATTTAATTTGCCCAGTCAAGGCACCGCATTTATATACTATTTCACATTGAATTTGATTATGCCCTACAGACCTGGCTGGCCAAAAATTTGATACATGTATTGGCTTGGGATTCGAGCATTCATTTTTTTATTTAAATAAAAATTATCTATATATGTATGTATATATACACATATATGTAGTTATATCTGTATATATATTGGGTATGTTTTAAGAATTTTTTCACATGAGTGCAGCTGTTATAAAACATCTGGGAGGTAGAGGCACTGAGAAAATATATCTCAAAGGCATTTTAACAATCATCTTCAGCTTCTCTTAACTTCACACACCACTCTATCAGAATTTTAACATGAGAATTCCCCCCCCCCTCCTTTTGCACTACCTTTCTTTCCCCTGGCCCTGCTTTCCACTGAAGTCTAGATAGAAATACTTTCTTTTCTTGATGAAAATTGTTCACTTGAGGGAGCCCATCACACCTGTCTGCCTTTCCTGGTGCGGTAAAGCAAGAGTAATATCAGGAGAGCACTGAAACAAGCTAACTTTGCTTGTAAGTACTATTATTCTTATTTCTCACAACACAGGAACTCCTTTGAATGAATCAGGTCTATGAAGGGCCTAGCCCAAAATCTCATCTTTGTTTGCAAGCAAACAAAATTTAGTTAACCTTGTACATAAATTATGTAGCAATCTTTTAAAGATCTTCCCCTCCAGAGAGAGCCTAACTTGGAAAAAGAGAAAAATTGGCTTTCTGTTAGAATAATTTCATATACAGAAAATTTTCTAACTTCAGGGAAGAGAGACTTCAGCACTTCTCAGTCATTTTAATGTGAATACTGGGAACATGCATAAAGGGCAGGAGTGGAGTACCTCTGGCCCATGGGTCAATTTGGGCTTGTCCAAGATTCTAATTTGGCCCATGAGACTATATTTCATAAAGCACACCCACTTGACGATCAAGTGACGTCACTCTGGTGAGCAGGTGATGTCACCTGATAGGAGGTGGACCTTCGTCCTGCTTAGTTCCGCTGTCTTGACTGGTTTCTGCTTCACCCTCTGCAGGCAACCAGCACAGGCAGTTGATCTTTGCAGAAAGCAGGGCAACCCCCACCCAGCCGACAGCTGCATGCATAAGGCCTGCAGAAGGCGAGATGGGACCACTGCTGCATCAGCTGATGTGTTGCTCACTATCTTTTTGCACCTCTGTGGGCCAACTTTGACAGGAGGGTGGGTGGCCTCGCCCACTTGTCCGCGTTGGCCCAAGGGGAGGGAGAGAGAAGGATCTGCCTCACTGGGCCAAAAAGATGGTTCACCCTTGGTATAGGGGAGCAGCATCATGGCGGCAAGTCCAGCCACCCTGATCTACATGCATTCACTAGTCTGTGAAATTTGCCCACGGGTGTACAAAGTGTATATGGCGAGGCTTGTCTGTTTGCTTAGGGACATTGCAAAAAGCAGTTTGTACAGAGGCTTAATCACCCTGCCATGGGTGTATTCATTGAGCACGTGGAAGAATGGGCAGAACATGAGGAAAATGCCATTGCGGATACTGAGAAGCTTCTACTATAAAAGTACACGCTCTGAATGTGAGCTTAAGAATTAGATCTCTCAATATTTGTGTCATCCCCCCACCCAGGCTGTACTCTGTGCACAGTGTCCTATCCAGGTTAATGTCCTGTTTGCACAAGCAAAGGTTTTTGTTTAATCTTTTCAAACCACATTGATCTTGGCTGAGTTTCCTGTTTCCCTCATTTTTTGGTGCAAAGATTTACTCAACAAAGGTGAGCACATAAGGAATTAGGAAAAGGCTTTAAGTTTTTCAGTGACTTTTTGGTGAAGTGTACTGGCTTTCAAGTAGAAGAATCTAATTCTGTAGTTCATCTAGTTTGTTCTTTTATAATTAGTTTTCCTAAATTAGTTTGCTAGGACTTTTCAGCACTATTTAAGGTAAGGAGCTGGTTGGCAGTGAATCCTTCCTTCTTTGTAAAGGAGACATAGAAAATATTGAAACCTGAGAAATATCTATATTCTAGTGGCATTCAAAAAGCTCTTTTCTGAATCTTTTGAGCTTGGAGATTCATAAACTTGAGAAATAGAGAGACGTCTGCTGGTGTTGCTGTTTCACCAGTGGACTAGTTCCCGCTCCCCTTTCATACGGTTTCTCTCTGTTTTAAGAGAAACATCATAACACACTAGGCTTTAAACTGTCCATGGGATCCAGACTCTCTTGACGCTAGCTTTGTAACCTTTGTACTCTGGATGCCTTATAGCAATGAGGAAATAGGCAAACAGACATAGATGTATTTCACAATAGTCAACAAACCTTTACAGCATCCTCCTCCACTGTTCCTGTATACTGTGCTTAAGTTTTGGCTTATTTTTCTCTGATACATTTAGCATACAATTTTAATAGCTGTTATTAGTGATCGGTTCTGTAGATTACTCCTTTCTTTCCACTTTGTTGTTTACAACACCCTGTTCACTTCAAACCTTATTAGAACATTTTGAGCTGGAGGTCCTTTGTTGCCCTAGGTAACCTTGGTGGTTAGAGCAAAATTTAATTCCGTAAAAGGTTTATGAAGGATTTACAGGATAACTTAAATGCTTTTTGCAGTACCCATTCTAATTTAACTGCTCTAGCTTCTTCTGCTTCTGTTCCTTTTCCTTCTGTAGATGTGCCTGTCACCCTCCCTGATCATGCACCAGTCAAAAGCTTGCTGCCTCAGAATAGAGCGTTCAAATGAATTCGCTTAGCCAATAACTTCTGTGAAGTTGCCTTTTCTAATGGTGTTATTACTCAGTGATGCACAAATGTGATATTGCCCCTACTGGTAGGCAAATGGGGGGGTCTGTATAAATGTGGGAAATACCTTTTTTTGGTTTTGTTTTGTTTTTTTGTTTTGTTTGCTTTTTGTTCAAGGAGAGCCAAAGACTTGTGCTTTACTCTTGGGTGTTGGGTTTTTTGGGGGTGGGGGTGGGGTATTTTTATTTTATTCATCCTACTGGTTTAGCCAGTTTTTATTGAACTTGGTTTCTGTGTTTTTAGCTCTTAACACTGGTAAATATGTCTAAAAGCTTATGACTGTTGAGCCTTACAAAAATACATTCAGTGATGATAAATTATTAGATTTTGGAAGTGGTGTGTTTAAGCCTCGTTAAATTTGCAGCCATTTATATATCCCCTTTTCTATTTTTTTTAATGCTTGAATACTCTCCCATCACACATCAAGTTACAATTTGCAACAAAAAAGGGCTTATGAAAAAGTTATTGTTTACTGTCATTATTCCTGCTTGAAATTTTCTATTGAGGTCTAGTAAAAATAAATATAAGGAAGCTTGAAGAATTTTAGTAGAAGTAGCACCAGACGTAGTTAAATGCAGAAGAAAATGCATGCAAACACACTGCACAGGTAGCTCTGTGGTACTTGGCTGCAGAAAGTGTATTGAGTTGTATCTTAGACACATTATACCATTTTTCCGCATGTGCAAAGCTATATAGAAGCCTCTTTCATTCTGACCAATTAATACATGAATCCATAAAGACAAGCATATGTAATCAAAAAGCACTTGGTTTCATAGTTCTACTAACTAAGCAGGCATGGGCTTTTTAAAAATAAATGGCCTCAAGGAGGTCACTCTTCAGTCATTTCCCCATATCTCATCAGTATGTTCATAGTGAAATTTACATTATGTTCTATGCATTTGCAAATATTTCTGTCTACGGAAGGGAACTTTTTCCAGCGCTAGATTTGCCAAGTTGTATTCTTGAGATCCAACCTGTTCATTTAAGATCTGGAGGCAGCAGAAGAAATTATACCACAGATGCACCTCCCATCCTGAGCCTCTCATCTGCCCCCATGCCCTGCCTGTTGTTATAAACAGACTACAGTTTTAGCTTACATGGAAGTGGATGGTAGGCAAGCAGACCAGTGGAAGGAAAGCTAGCAGCTGCACACTCTTCCTTGCCTCAAACTATCTAAAGGGGCAGAGAGGATCACCTAACTGTTGTCCAACAACCCCAGATACTTGCTTGGCACAGTGTGTCTTGTGAAGTACGAAATTGATTATGAGCGGCAGATTCAACTACCTGGTTCTGTTAACCAAAGCCAGGGCAGGTTAGTGTCATGAGGCTTCCTTCCCCCTGCACCTTCCTCCAACCAGCTCTGGAGGGTTGAGAGAACCCCTAGAACAGTCTGCAGGGGAGGAAAAGAAGCCCTTAGGCAGGCAGAAAGAAATGCTTGCGTTGATGGAACAATCTCCTTAGTGCTGCATTGAATTCCACCCATTATAGGAAAGTGAATGACTAATACCAGCAGTTGACTCCATCTTATGAAGCAAATCTGTGTACTGACTTGCTCTAGAAAGAACTTAAAAAGGTGTATCAGTGGCCTCATTCAGACATCGTGCTAAACTATGTTTAGCATTACAAGAAAAAGCCTGTGTAAGCCTTGAGTTTGCATTCTCCTGGGAACAGCTGCAAAGAGGCATTCAAAAGCTTTCAGTTTTAGATTAACTGCATCGTGCCATGAAGTTCTGTGCAGAGTAGACCCACTGAAATTAATGGACCTGACTTTGTCCTATTATTATTTTTAAAATGTTTTTATTTTATTTTTTTATTCGTAAGACTAATGAACATCATATTTGCAAAACAGGACCTGTAAGACACCTAAGTTGGAATTTCCATAGTAGCAGCTTACACAATAACTGATTTGATATTAGGCCAATGTAACATACAAAATCATAAAAGCATATGACAAACGGATCAAACTAGAAATAATATATACTAAATCACAATACACACAGAAAATGGGAAAACCCCCAAAATATAGTGCAAATTCTTAAGTAATGCTTTGAGATGGATGGAAGTAATAAAAATAATTAAACCTTTATTCAAAATATTCATATAACTATAGCACCACCTAGTGGCATAAGGATTATTTTTTCCACAGATGAGAAGGGGGTTAGGGAACCATACAGTATGAGGAGTGGGTGCCAGAAGATTGCCATGTTTGGCTATACCCATAAAATCTATTGTCAACCCAAATTGCAGTGAAATCATCTTTTAAAAAATTGTCCTTGTGTAATTCTTCTAATGGTGCATTAAATTTAATGAATTTAAGTAAATCTTAGTAGAATATCACCCCATGTTGTCTGCACCAAGAAAAAGTGCTTGATCTTAACTTTGTTTTCTTACCCCTTTTTTTGAGACAAGCCAGCTTCAAGCCATAGTTTAGTAGCCAGGCTTCTGTCGTTGAATCATAGTTAAGTTTAATTACTGTATACGGTTTGGACAACCGATAAACTGGCTCATCTGAATGGGAAGAATAAACTTCTAGTCATCTCCTTGCCACCATTCTGGAGGAGGAATTGAGTACATAAGCTCAGGATATGTGGAGGCTCATTCTTGGAATGCTAAGGTTTAGCTTGATAGGGTCCAGTTAACACAGAACTCTATATCTCAGTGTAAAACAAACTGGTTTTGTGTGAATGAGGAGCAGGGCATTGCATGTTGCTCACAAGTTCCAGTGGCACTTCTCCCTGCTTCTGTCGCCACACCACAGATAAAACAAGCCAGAACGTGGCTGGTCATGTTCTCTGAACCCAGCCTGTGGTTTGTTTACTCCAAACCATGAGCTGTAACCAAGACTGGTTCCAGGCTTGCCACTCGCGGTTTATTTGGAGGAAGCAAACCACAAGCCCAGGTTTGGACAGTATAACAAACCAGAGTCTGGCTTGTTTTATCTGTGGCAGGAACACGGTAAGTAAGCATGACGTAATAGGGTTTTTTAGATTATGATTTAATGTAATGTGTAAACCAAGCTACTGAGATTCTGGTACAGAATTTCCCACCTCCAATTCTTTTCTCCCACTCCCCTATATGGAAAACACAACAGATGAATCTTTTCAAAATTCACAGTTGTGCTTTTAAACAGACACACTAAAAGCAATGGCCTTGATTGAGTAAACTAAATTGCATGAGATTTGCTATGTCCCTGCATCACCAAATGGTTTCTGGTGTAATTGCTGGTCTTGGGTTGATACGCAGCTCTGGAGGAAAGGCCCTCCACCCTTTTCAGGATCAGTTGCCTAATATTCATCATTTAAATACACCAAATTATTTCCTGTTTCACCAAATCAACCCAGAGACAGTTCTGTACTTATTGAAAGGATAGCTCACTGAGAGGACATATTGATGACATCCAAAGTAACAAGGAGAAGAAAATGGCTCCTTTCCTTCACTGCTTCAATGGGATTCCTGTGGTAAACATTGTGCTGGATTTGCCAATGGACTCACAGTGTTTTAATTATTTATTATGGCAAAAAAATTGCTTTTTGATTTCTTAAGCTACAAGCGTAAGGCTTTGGTTCTGAAAGACAGCAAACACTCTCAGCTTTCATTATGATAGTATCTTAGAAGTTCCTTAATAGCTACAGTTGCCATTTTCTGGGTAGCTTCTGTTCTGATGTTGCCTATATCTAAATAACTTATGTATTTATGACCGCCTGATGCTTTTCTCCCCACATACAAAAAAGTATCTAATTTTGGAGGCAAAAGTTTGGGGTTTTTTTTACCAAAAGAAAAACATATGCTTAAATGCAGAGACTCTCTCTTTCTCTTTCTCTTTCTCTTTCTCTTTCTCTTTCTCTCTCTCTCTCAAAAGTATTAGATATGCTGATGTTACATGTATACATATCTTTTATATATATAAAAAACAGAATCCTGTGGAGTATTTGGTGTTTGCTATAAACAAAATTTGTTTGCTTCTGTGTATGTTAAAGTGACTTTGGGCACCATTTGTAAGCGGGGTTGTCTTCTACATGCAAGTCCCATTGAATTCATGGGATGTCTGCAAGAAGACACCCCCTGTGCCCTCTTGTCGTTAATGTTAGTTTGTTGTGGCAGACAATACTCACAAGTCTTTGGCATCCAAAACCAGATTGTGTAACTGGAACAGAATCCCACAGCTGGATTTGGTTAGGGAGATCCCCCTAGCTTAGCACTAGATAAAGGCAGCTAGGAGTGGGGAGCAGGACTGGCAGTGCCCCCTTTTTTGCCGGCTGTCTTGACAGATCACAGTTTCAGGCTCTGTACAGATCCCTAAATTCAGACTCTGCTGCCTATTGTGAGTTTACAATTGCCTTACAGTCTCTGCTTGCTATGTAAGCAGCCTCTTTGCTAGCCATGGACCCCTTTCCTTCAAGGCGACCTTATCAGCAGCATGGTGGCATTTTAAAATTAGTTTTGATGGACTTGCAGCCTTCGATCTAGATTTCACTCCCTGTTTTTGTTCATCAAACCTGCCTCTCTCGCACTTCCCAAGCCATTTCCAGTTGTGGGATTCCTCTATATCTGTGTGCATTCTTTATGGTTGTGTGCGGGGGTGGGGTGGGGGGTGTTAAGCCAAGTTTCCTTTGGTCTTTTTAGGATTGTACCAGTCTCCCCGAGACATTCTTAAGTCATTATCACCTTTTTGGGTGGAGTTCATTTTTTAATAACTTTTTTGACATTTTGGTGCATATATGCTTGGGATAGAGCTCATGTAATTTACCAATCGTATTGATTGTATGTGATTGTGCCCTGCAGAGGTATATTTAACAAGAAATAAAATAAAAAAATTGTCTCAAGTGATGCTGGTGATAATAAAGAAGACTCCAAGGCAATGAGCTCATTGACTTTGTGATTTGCTTGGAGGTTGCGGGTTTGACAGCTGTTGCTATCAACATGTTTTTAGTTTGAGTTATTTCTTCCCTCAAGTGTGTCTTCTACAGTGTGAAAACAAATATGTTGTTAAATACGCACTCCAAAAGAAGTAAAATGGCAATATGAAGAACACATGAAAGCATATAAAAATAAATGAAACAAAACCAGAGGATTCAAATGCACAGCATACTCTGGCAAGCACAGAGTTTCATCAGAGCCCACTAATCCTATGGCAGGAAGGGGGGGGGGGGCGGCGGTGCTAAGAGGAGGCTGTCCCTGCCATTAACTGTTGGGCAGGCTATCTGCTGGTCTGCAAACAAGCACATGGGAGTGGGGGTTACTAAGGAGAAGTCCTGAGGGTAGCTTTCCTAGGAAACCCCCTCCACAAGCCTGGGTCTCTAGCCAATTACACTGCTGCAAACCTAGCTCAAAAATGTTAAAGGCAGTGATGTTAACAATAGGATTGCTACTACCATTTACCTGGCTAGCTAAATAAGCTTCATTTGTAAGGCTTGATGTTGGAAATGACATTTGAAAGTTGCAGATCACAGTATCTTCAGAAATGTGATTGAAACTAGGAGTCTGCTAATCACATTATTTCTGCAGACTTGCTTCTGGAGAAGATAGGGCTTCATCAACATGCTCAAATATTGCACAATCTTAAGTATTCAGAGCCCAGCAGCACAAACCAAACACTGGTCCATTGAACAATTGCATATGTTTGCAACCCTCCTACCCAAAACATACATTACAGGCTGCATGCGGGTTATACATTTAAAGCACATTTGAAGCAGATTTCTGTGCACTAGTTTGCTAAGGGTTGCTGAGAATTTTAACTCTGTGAGAGGTAAAATACAGTGCCCAGAATTTGGGTGGGTGGGTGGGTGTGCACGCACGCACGTGCATTCAGGGCATGGTGTGTATGTAAGGAAAACACTGGGGCCTAATTTGAATAGTATAATGTCTGGCATCTGGTGGGCGGGACTTTTGTGTTGTGCTCTGGAATTGGCCCCTCTCTTGGGGTGTTCAGTTCAGTTCAGTTAGAGAGACAAATTCTCATTATTGCCTCATCATGTGGTTTTAGTTTCTCTCAGACACTATGTTGCTGTGTGACAGTTTTCTTTATTATGAAAGCTTTGTTTGACAGATACGTGAGCCTCTTACTTTGTTGAAAGAAAAGAAACCCTGCTGAAGAATGGGGGAATATCTTAAACTGGGTGAGTGAGGAGATATTCTCAGTCTGATGGGAGGATTGATTTTTTAATCACCCCACCCTCCACAACAGTGTATGCAGCCAAAAATCAACCGAACACAATCCAGACTCCCAACTCTGTCACAGGCACAAACCAAGAACAGTGCATAACTTGCAGGTTCTTCAAAAAGTGTCTTGGGAACTATAGTTTTGTTGAGGTCCTGAGCATTGCCTGAGGGGGATTCCTAGCCCTCCTAACAGAAATACAGCTCTTTGAGTTCCCAGGGAGATGGAGCTTCTATTAAAGCAGTTGAAATGCATGATGCAGGCCGGCCCTGTGTCTCCCCATCTTCTTCCCATCCCAGTCATTGGGCTAGTCCACCTACACCTTCCAGTCCTCTCCCCGGCATGGCCATTTTGTTATATCTGCAGGTGCTGGTGCAAGCAATACTTATTTTTATGAAACCGTTCTGGGGGTAGGCATGCTTCTCATGTGAGTGCTCTTAAAAGCAGGCTGGCTGGGTGTTCCCTTCCTCTCTATGTTGTCATCCCATAGCTGCCACCTTTAAGACCAGGAAAGGCCATGTGTTCCAAAGAGGCGGGATGGCTTGCGAAACTGCTTTCTCCCAGGAAAAAGGAGTAGGATTACATTGCTTTATTCATATTGCGTGTTTTCAACAAAATGAACAAAGAATAGTTTTAAGAAATAAAACAGAGCTACTTTCTCCTGCTGCTGCTTCTCCAGTGCTGCTGGGTCTATCTGCAGTTTCGTATGTGCAGTATATATCCTGACATTCCCACATCGAGTTGAACATTAAATCTCCTCTCAGATCAAACATTGCTTGGCCTCCCTCTTTGTTTAACCTGCTTCAGCTGGTCATTCTCCTTTGACCTCCATGGCCTTCCCACCCCCTTTTTCCTTGTTTTGGCTCTGGCTGAGTAGAAGGAACACTCTTACTGACTGGGATGAACTTTGCCAAAAGCAAGCAAACCAGCCATTTGCTCACGCTGCCTTAAGAGGAGAGAAAGCCCCAGGAAGAAGGAGGTAAGAGATCCCAGTTCTTGAAGGTTTCTTTAAATCAGAGCCAGTCCAGGTGAGGTCACCTGCCTCAGGTGGTGGAGTTTGGGGTACTATTAAAAGACAGCAAAGGGGTAGTTCCCTCAATTATTAGTAAAGCCTTACCTCAGTGGGGCAGCCATTTGAATTTTTGCACTAAACTGTTTGGGCATGCTGTAGAAAAAAGGTGATTACTTGTGGAACATGATACAGGTATATAAGATGGAGAAAAACTACTCTTATCCACAACACGCACCTTCTCATAATACAACTTTGGGCCACCCAGTGAAACTGAAAGACTAAGGCGAAGCAAAAGAAGGTGCTCTGCTATACAATGCAAAGTTAAACTCTTAATTAATTTTAGAATGAATGATTTTAGAGTGTTGTTTATGTTGTACTTTTGTACTGTTTTATTGTTGTTAGCCGCCCTGAGCCCGGCTAAGGCTGGGGAGGGTGGGATATAAATAAAATTTATTATTATTATTATTATTATTATTATTATTATTATTATTATTAATTTGTGACCACAAAATGTAGCAGTGAAGGGTCTGGCCAATTTTGATGACTTTAAAAACGGGATTTGATGGATTCAAGGAAGATAAGACTGTCATTGGCTTCTAGCCATGATGGCTGCATTATACCTCAAAGGCAGAATTGGGGCAAACAGGTAATTTTAGACGCTGGACTTAATGGCCTTACTGGGGGGAGGGGTGGCTTTTAGACACTCAGATAATCATAGAAACAGAGTTAGAAGGGACCCCAAGGTTCATCTAGTCCAGCCCCCTGCAAGGCAGTCACATGTATTACTTCAGTTGTGAAGCATGCAATTAACATTTCTCTCCCCACTCCCACCTGGCATTCCATGCTTTACAATTGTTTCTACATCCTGAATGCCTTAGAGCAAAAGAAGAAAAAATAAAATTGCCAATCCCAATTAAAAAAAGCAAACAAATATGTCCAGTTCTGCATTTTAAACTCTCTTAGATTACAGCACCATCATTACAGGAGTAAAATGCAGTTTGCTTCCTCTGTCTTGCTCCTGAACTCATTCACTGAGGAATAAGCACCATTTTGCTTACTCTCTGATTTCCTGCACTAAGATACTTCCTGGGTGGCTGTTTCAGCAGGAAGTACCGTAGGTTGTTTATCTGTATGCATGCTCATTTATGTTTGAGAAAGCTGGATCTCTTTATCTTGAGTCCACCCCCCTCTTGCTTACAGGAAGATGCAGCTCCCACTACTTCTTCTCATCTCTATGTTGTCTGCTGTAACTCCACACCACCATTTAGTGAAGGATGTATGCACTGCCAAGCCAAAGGATATCCCTGTAAACCCTATGTGTATCTACCGCAACCCAGATAAGAAGGCCCAAGAGGCTGCAGCCTCTGGACCGATTCAAGAGAACCTTCCCAGCTCTACCAACCCACGTGTCTGGGAGTTGTCCAAGGCCAATTCTCGCTTTGCTGCCCTCTTCTACAAGAATCTGACCAGCTCCAGGAATGCCAATGACAACATCTTCTTGTCACCCCTCAGCATCTCCACAGCCTTTGCCATGACTAAGCTGGGAGCCTGTGGCAACACCCTCCAGCAGCTAATGGAGGTAACGTGGGGGCAGGGTTATGTTTGAACAGCCTTCTTGCATAAGACTGAGCTGGAGTGTTTCCTTTCGGAAGACTCAACGATTTCCACTCTATGCTTGGTTGTTAATATTTCCACATGGTTTTTAGGTATTGGCTCAGTAAAGTAAAGGTAAAGGGACCCCTGACCATTAGGTCCAGTTGTGACCGACTCTGGGGTTGCGGAGCTCATCTCACTTTATTGGCCGAGGGAGCCGGCGTACAGCTTCCTGGTCATGTGGCCAGCATGACTAAGCCGCTTCTGGAGAACCAGAGCAGCACATGGAAACGCCATTTACCTTCCCGCCGGAGCAGTACCTATTTATCTACTTGCACTTTGACGTGCTTTCGAACTGCTAGGTTGGCAGGAGCAGGGACCGAGCAACAGGAGCTCACCCCATCACGGGGATTCGAACCGCCAACCTTCTGATCAGCAAGCCCTAGGCTCTGTGGTTTAACCCACAGCGCCACCTGCATCCCTTAAAGCTCATCTAAAACCATAGGCCACCATGAATAAAGAATATCACAGATCGGCATGTTGCATACAGAACAATGTTGCATACAGTTGTGCAAACAGAACAAGTGCCCATCAAACAACAAGACTCCCCCCCTTTCCTCCCCTCTCATGTGTCCCTAAATCTGCACTGGAAGGTCATACAGCTTTAAGTGGGACATCTCAGGTTGACAGAAACCACCCTGGCTACTGATCCCAATCCAGAATGTCCTGCTTTGGCTCCAATGCTCTGGCCATGCCTTGTCCCCGTCACTCTTCCCCCTTCTGTTGTGGCACTTCTAGAAGCTGACGTCCAGAAGTACATCTCTGGCACCGGCTGAGGAGGAGGAGGCTGCAGCTTCCCCTAGGCTGTGTGGACTGGCACTGCGCCTCCCAAGACCATGTGGACCAGCGCAGGCTTCCCAGCAGAGGAGGCAGACCACCTAGATCTGTAAATACAAATTTAAGTTCTGAAAATCATAAGCTTTCAGTTACCAAAAACAAGACAATCTTTTCATCCTTGTAACTATGGATTGTGATTTGTTTGGAACGTCAGGTCCACATCAGGCAAACTGGCATATCCACCTGGAGGCCCATATATCTCTAAACCATGAGCTCTCCGGGGCTGTTACTCAGTGGGGCTTGTGCAGGAGAACTTGCAGGTGGACAGTGCTCACCAGGGGCGTAGCTAGCTACTCTAGGACCCAGAACGGTGGGGGTGGGGCAAGCCCCTTATGGGGACACGGCGGCGACCCGCTCAAGGGGGCGCTGTGGCAAGCTGCCCACAGAGTCTGCCTGGTGGACGCAAGCCCCACGCGTCATTCCCAGTGCTGCCCCACCCAGTGGATGGACCGAACTCCCCTTCCTACGCCCCTGGTGCTCTCCCTTGTCTCTTCCATCAACATATGCTGAGCAGTCTCATAGATTCCCTCCCCCAAGGGACAGAGGGGAAATTGTGCTCTCCCACTCCCCACCCCCCGCAAATAACATGTTTCATCTTGAAAACTAAAGCTTCCTCCAGACTCTTGGTATTTTGCTGGAGAAATTCAAGTACATACCAGAACTTTAGGGCTGTTCACATAAAGTGGATGAAAGGGCTCTCTCGCCCTAGCACAACAAATCCAGTTTAAGAAAGAAAATGACATTTTGTGATCAGGAAAGTGATGAGGAAAGATGTGTAAACACACCAGAAGCGGAATGTCCATTGTCATAGAACTACCTCACAAACAAATCAGTACAAATGCTCAGTAGAGACCAGACATAGTTTGACCATTGTGGAAACTCAATGTCAGTAAATCAGGATAAATGCAGAATAAACAGTGTAGAGTAACCAGCCTCATATAAGCATATTTGAGTCAAATTAATGCATGAAGGGGTTAAAGCAGACATCCCCAACCTGCGGCCCTCCAGATGTTTTGGCCTACAACTCCCATGATCCCAATCTAACAGGACCAGTGGTCAGGGATGATGGGAACTGTAGTCCAAAACATCTGGAGGACTGAAGGTTGGGGATGCCTGGGTTAAAGCCATAAAGTACAGCTTAGCCTAGGCCACTTCCCCTCACCTTGGGAGGAAATGGGAAACCAAGCCTTTCATTGTCTCAGTCTACATGTGAAATCAGATGTGTGAGGAGCTCTGAGCTGCTCCCTCCGTCCAACCACATGCCTTTATCAACAAAAATGCAGTCTGAAACTAGCTTTTTTCTATACCAATGGTTTAGGAACTTTTACCATTTTGTAATCAAGCAATATTTTATTGCCTGTGCAACTTTTTCTGACTGCTGTATGGAAAAATACACGAATCTGACCTTTGAATAGTTTTGTAATGTAACCATTTTATAAGTTCCCAAACATGTGGTCTGTCTGTGTGGTAGGGAAGTGGGATACTTAGGAACTCACTGGAAGGGCACATTTTTAAAGTTTTCTATTATATTTCCATCTTTCCTTTGCTGCATGTTTTGCCATGTTAAATCTCTGCTGGGGTTCTTGCCTCAAACTTGGGTCGAGGCTTCCAGGATCCCAACAAACAGAGTAGTAGCAAGTGCATTATAAGCTGTGGTAGACTAAAAAAGTCTGCCTCTTCAGATGCATCCATTTGGAAATACAGTGGTGCCTCGGGTTACAGACGCTTCAGGTTACAGACTCCACTAACTCAGAAATAGTACCTTGGGTTAAGAACTTTACTTCCTGTTTTTCCAGGTTTTTCAGTTTGACACTATTTCAGAAAAGACATCAGATCAGATCCACTTCTTCTTTGCCAAACTTAACTGCCGACTTTACAAGAAAGCCAACAAATCATCAGAGTTGGTGTCAGCCAACCGCCTCTTTGGGGAGAAGTCCTTCAGCTTCAATGAAACCTATCAGAATGTTAGTGAGGTGGTTTATGGAGCTAAACTCTGGCCTTTGAACTTCAAAGTGAGTCATAAATGTGATGATGCTATTAAGAGGTGTGAATATATTTCTTATTCTCTTAGACATTTCTGAACTTGAAGGATGAATACTGATGTATGCAAACTAGAAGTTAACGCAGGTTTTTGTTTTGTTTTGTTTTGTTGCTGTTTGGGAGCTTAGTTCCCCCTCCACGCTCCACATTCACTTTTGCTCCTCAAATGACTCACATCCCAGCCTCACATCCAGACCTGATTTCCTTCTCCTCTTTGCGCCCTCCTACTGGGCTGCCCTGCGCCTCCCAGCACTTTGCAACTTTACTTGATTTGTTCAGCGGCAATATTTTCTAATTCTGTGCTAATTTACTTCTGGATTTGGCTGCTGTTATGGACAAGTTATAGGGTTGCCTTTTTCTTAATGAATTGCTATGATGGGAAAAATGGAATAAAAACATTATGGAGAACTGTTCAGTGTGAATTAAGATTTTCACACCTATGGTTTTTACTCTCGGGGCTTTGGCTTAGAGTCATTCTCTGGATTTTTTCTGTTTATTTCAGAAAATGCATTTGTTTCATAAAATTTACATACTACTTGATTGTAACCCCACCCCAGTGTCAACCAGACATTGTCACAAGTCATCAATAAACTGCATTTAAGACAGTGTATGCCACAAAATATGCTTCCACCCCTCCCCTATGGTGTTACTCTGTTATTTCATTAGTGTTGGCATAGCGATATTACCTCCCCACCCATATGCAGGTCCTATTCTTTTTACAGAAGGTAAAGACAAATGGGGTCCACTGAATTTCCCTTGGAGTTCCAGAACTGCAAACTATTACCAAGGAAATTCTCTCTCGCAGTCAGAAACTGTTGTGATTTGAGCACAGTTGCCATGCAAGGTGCATTCATTTACAGTGGCATGCATGAGCCATTCACTTATAAACACAGCCGCTTCCCTTAGTGCACATGTGAGTGCTACTTATGCCCCTACTGCATTTTTCTTGGTTTTTTAATCCTCCAATTCTGTCAACTGGCCAAGAGGACAATTTGTACTGACCTGTATAGTTTTGGCTGGTTGGTAACCATGACTTTGGACACATGACCAACCACATATTTTTTCCACATAGGCTGATGGTCTTGTCTCCAGTTCTTTATTGAAAGGTATTATGTCCTTTACTGTAGGTGTTGAACAATAGTACTGAGGGACTGTGGTTGAGAAATTCTATTAGCTTTGAACCAAATTAAATAATTAAACATCTGAATACTTTGTCTGGTAGAATGCGAGATTTCATAGAGCCTTTTCTATGTCCCACGTTTCAGGAGAAGCCAGAATTATCTCGGGCACTCATTAATGACTGGGTGGCAAACAAAACAGAGAAGCTCATCAAGAATGTGATCCCAGAAGGAGGCATTGATGCCCTCACCGTTTTGGTACTAGTCAACACTATTTACTTTAAGGTATGGAAAGGTCACAAGAGTGACATGCTTGAACTGATGAAAGGTGGTTTAAAACCCGCCCACAGAGGGGAGAGGGGCTGTTGATGGAAGGAGAAAATTATTTTCTGAAACCAAGCCTAGCTATGTTCCTGACGGCAGGGTGCGTGTGGCAGCCATGCCCCATGATGATGCTGGCTTCACAAAACTGACCGAGAGGCCGATGCCAGGAATATAGCTAGTCTGCAAAGAGGATGTGGAGCCAGTTGTGAGGGAGCATTGTCTGATTGCCTGCCCAACCTTACAAGGCATAATTGTAAACATCAGTGGGAATGGAAGTGAGATCATCAGTTTGTGTATCCGAAGCCTGTTTCTGTCGTGATCCCTTTCAATGGGCACTCGCTCAAGACATCTCAACGTGAAATAGTTACAGTGATACCTCAGGTTACAGACGCTTCAGATTACAGGCACTTCAGGTTACAGACTCTGCTAACCCAGAAATAGTACCTCGGGTTAAGAACTTTGCTTCAGGATGAGAACAGAAATCACGTGGCGGTGGCAGCGGGAGGCCCCATTAACTAAAGTGGTACCTCAGGTTAAGAACAGTTTCAGGTTAAGAACGGACCTCCAGAACGAATTAAGTTATTAACCTGAGGTACCACTGTACCCTGATGGCAGAAAGTGAGGAGGAATTAAAGAACCTTTTAATGAGGGTGAAAGAGGAGAGCGCAAAATATGGTCTGAAGCTCATCATCAAAAAAATGAAGATCGTGGCCACTGGTCCCATCACCTCCTGGCAAATAGAAGGGGAAGAAATGGAGGCAGTGAGAGATTTTACTTTCTTGGGCTCCATGATCACTGCAGATGGTGACAGCAGTCACAAAATTAAAAGACGCCTGCTCCTTGGGAGAAAAGCAATGACAAATCTAGACAGCATCTTAAAAAGCAGAGACATCACCTTGCCAACAAAGGTCCGTATAGTTAAAGCCATGGTTTTCCCAGTAGTGATGTATGGAAGTGAGAGCTGGACCATAAAGAAGGCTGATCGCCGAAGAATTGATGCTTTTGAATTCTGGTGCTGGAGGAGACTCCTGAGAGTCCCATGGACTGCAAGAAGACAAAACCTCTCCATTCTGAAGGAAACCAGCCCTGAGTGCTCACTGGAAGGACAGATCCTGAAGCTGAGGCTCCAAGACTTTGGCCACCTCATGAGAAGAGAAGACTCCCTGGAAAAGACCCTGATGTTGGGAAAGATGGAGGGCGCAAGGAGAAGGGGACGACAGAGGACGAGATGGTGGGACAGTGTTCTCGGAGCTACCAGCATGAGTTTGACCAAACTGCAGGAGGCAGTGGAAGACAGGAGTGCCTGGCGTGCTCTGGTCCAGGGGGTCACGAAGAGTCAGACACGACTGAACGACTAAACAACAACAACACCACTGTACTTCTGAACTTGTCTTAACAAAGGTGGGTTTCCCTCCACAAATCTTCAGATGCTTTTGTGTAGATCCCAATCCATTTCAGTGATACAGAGCCATGTGTGGTAATTATTCCAGATTAATAATTTCCTTGTTAACCTGCATGGGGTTGGTGAGAAATCAGGGCCAAAGTAAATTGCGCTGGGTAGTCCAGATCCCTGGCTTCTGACTGATTGTTCTCTTTTATTTTAATGCATTAACCCAGGGCCACTGGAAATCAAAGTTCGAGCTCGAAAATACAAAGGTGGAGAACTTTTACAGAACTGGTTCTGGGCCTTGCCCTGCGCCTACCATGTATCAGGAAGCGACATTCAAGTACGCCTCTATTGCAAGCTCCAAAGTGCAGGTCCTGGAGCTGCCCTACAAAGGAGATGACATCACCATGGTGCTCATCCTGCCCTTTGCACAGACCCGCCTGGCAGAAGTGGAACAGGGGCTGACAGCCGAGAAGCTGGAAGGCTGGCTGAATGCCCTGAGAGAGGTCTCCATCTCAGTGCATCTGCCCCGCTTCCGTATGGAGGACAGCTTCAGCCTGAAAGAGAAGCTGCAACAGATGGGGCTGACGGATCTCTTCAGACCGGAAGACGCCAATCTGCCAGGTGTGTCTTGAAGGGCTCCTGTGCTTGGAAAGAGGATAGGATGCCCCTCTGCCCTTCCAATTAACCACCCTCAGCCTAACATTTTATGCATAGAAACTCACACCTGGCAAAAAATGTTTTTGCTGTTAAAAAATAAGGGGGGGGGGGGAGAGACACATTCCGTTTCAAAGATCCTGGAGGTTACCAACTTGGATTTCCAAGATTCTCGTATTTTATTTCAAAGCATAACAACTTTCTAGACCTCCTTATTGTAAAAACATCCTTCCTTGGAGGTTTTTAAGCAGAGGTTGGATGGCCATCTGTCATGGATCCTTTAGTTGAGATCCCTGCATTGCAGGGAGTTGGACTAGATGACCCTTGGGGTCCCTTCCAACTCTACAATTCTATGATTCTATATGTTGGCATACCCGTGTTTGGTCTCAGGAAGTTCATGGAGCTTCTATGTTCTGCTTGCCACTCTAAGATCTGCAGTCACCTACTACTAATTATATGTTCTGTGGCCCTTTATTTACCGGCACCACTTCTTCTCTTGTTGCCACGCTGATGCTGTCACGAAAGATCCCAAACCTTCAAATAGTAAAGATTGACTTCAAAATAATATATCCAGTTTTAACAATCATATGCAAAACTTTGCTTATATGCTACCTCCCTGCCCCAGGCCACACACACAATTTATCAGGAATAGCCTCGGTCCCATTACCATGAGAGACAAAATAAAAGTAGCCTCTCCAGATTTTCTAAGAATGTATACCAAAAAGTAAATAATAAGCACATGGTAAAAACAACCCTAATTATAAAACTAAACAAACTTATTTACAATTATATTTTTTGCCCTGGTTTTGAAAGCCCACCGTCCCCAGGTGTATTTGTGCATCTGGCGGATAAAATGAAAGCCTTGCCCTGAAACTCCTGATTATATCAGGTGTTGGGGGGTGTCTTTGGCCCCCCAGATTTTGCTGAACTACAACTCCCATCAGCCTCAGCCAGCATTAGCAATAGTCAGAGGTGATGGCGAGTTGTAGGTCAGCAGCTTCTGGAGGCCAGAGATTGCCCACACCTGGTTTATATGATCCATCAGTTCAGACCATCAACATGCATACAATCTCTAAGGTCCAGTTCAGAGACCCATCTTCTGCCACTTTGAACTGGGGGATAGAAGTCCATCACCATATGGTGGAGGGCATTCTAGCTACAGCCTGCTCTCTGCCTTCTAGTGTATTCCTTCTCTTCTGCAATCAATTTTAGCCAGGTTTCTGATGCAGCTGCTGCAGCTTCCTTCCTTCCTTCCTTCCTTCCTTCCTTCCTTCCTTCCTCTCTCTTTCTCTCTCTATCTCACACACACAAGCACATGGCTCCCACCTTTTGCATCCTCTCTACAGCTTCTCATGCAATGAGGAGCAGTGCCACAAGTGGGAAGTGTATATATTCCACCACAGGGGTGCCAACTTGAATAAAATATTGGAGGGGGGGCAGGTAAGCCCCACTCTGCAGAATTGATCACATGATGTGGCTGGTGCGTGTGTGCGCACGCACACACACTCTCTCTCACACACACACTCACCATTTGCTGGCAATTTCTCCACAGACTCAATGCTTAATAGCCACATCATAAACTCCTGGGCCGGCTGCTTTTCCCCAATAGGCAGCTTGCACTCCCTCAATTTATACTGTAATTTTACTGTAATTCTTGTCTTTTTCAGGGATAATTTCAGGTGCCCGGAGGGATGTTTTTGTATCTGAAGCATTCCACAAAGCATCTCTAGAGGTAAGCCGGTGCTCCAGCACTCACACACAGGGGCCAGATCAAAGGTATTTGTGTTGTAGCAGGTATCATTTTAGGAGAGACATTTCCACCATTATAAGAGAAAAGGGCGGATGCCTCAAAATGGTGATTACATACCTTCCAACATTTGTCCGATGAAAATAGGGACATCCCATTGCTCCAACATATATAAAAACATAATAAAACATTTAAAAACTTCCCTATACAGGATTGCCTTCAGATGGCTCCCAGATGGCTCCCATATCCCCCAGCATTTCTCCAGTGGAAATAGGGACAGTCTAAGGAAAAGTGGGACATTCCAGGATCAAATCAGAAACTGGGACAGCTTCTCTAAATCAGGGACATCCCTGGGAAACAGGACACTTGGAGAGTCTGCCATTATACTTTTGATCAGCATCTGTATATATTTCAAAATCTGCTTTCCAAGTAATCAGGGGGGCACCTATTTAGTTGATTAATCTAACCAGTTAGTAAATGAAACATGCAACCCTAGTTATGTTCTCAAGGGATAGGGCATTATGGAAGAAGAAAGCCCTTATTTCTATTGGTCTCCAGTGCAATTGCTCTTGAAAACGTGTGGCCTAAATTCTGTGCATCTTTGATTGGCAGGTGAATGAAGAAGGCAGCGAGGCAGCTGCTTCCACAGCCGTCATGATCTCAGGCCGTTCATTTCCTTTGAACAAACTTGTCTTCAATGCTAACAGACCTTTCATGGTGCTCATACGGGAAGTTGCCATCAATGCCATTCTCTTCCTGGGCAGAGTAGCCAATCCCTGCTCTTAACACTTCAGGTTGTTTTTCAGTGGTCCTCCTCCTGTTTTGAATCAGCTAATAAAAAGGTATCATTGCTGTATCTCTCTTATATATGACATGTTCTCAAATTACAACTAAACCCATTCTTACTCAGCTGTGCATTTTGACTCTGAAATGCCTTCATCATTATTATTCTGTTACTATTTTTATTAAAATTGTTTACCGCAGGGCAGCTCACGACATAAAATTACAATATTAAAACACAAATATATAAAAATGCATAATAAAAACAAAAACAAAGACAACCCAAAAATTCCTCCTTCCACAACAGGAAGACTTGCAGGACAATTTGCAGAGGCAAAGGCACCATCCGCTTGTGTGTCTTCCCTCTTTCATGTCTTTCTCTTTCCATCTGTCCTTCCTGGCTAGCAGCATTTTCTTTTTCTTTGAAAATCTGAGTCTTGGAAGAATAAATGGAAGATACAAAGATTTGTTTCTCACAACTTACTACACACACCTGCCTCTTCAGCTATGTTTAGAGACAGTAGTTTATTAACTAGTGGTACCTTAATTTAACCTTTAAGATGGCAGATGTTTGGAGAGGCTAGCTGCACCACAAGAGAGGTGTATTGGGGAATGATCCCTCCCCCCGCCGCCCTGAGAATAACATGGCCACTCTATTCCTAAAGACCAGGAAGAGCGTGCGAGCTATTTAGAAGCCATTCCCAAATGATGACAGCTTTACTGAATAAATAGTTGGCTATGCAATTTGAATTCTAACTTGTTGACTTTGATTAATAAAATGAAGGTCCCAAGTCTCATTAATGGAGGTTGATCACAGATACAAGGTATAGCAAATGGGGTATCAAAACAAAAAACACCCTGCCTGCCCCATGGTGTATATAGCAATCTGTGCATTTATTTCCACTTAAGAACAGTGGAAGCATTGAAGAGCACTGGAAGAGCACTCAAGATCCCACTTGCACCTTGAACTGAAATGAATTCTACTTTCCGTATATGCCGCCTGATTCTATGCATATTTACTCAGAAGTGATAATCCTTTAGTTCCATGTACCTTGCATCCTTGTAATTGTGCATAGGATACAGCTTTAGAGCGTTTCTTTAGCGGTTGCCATCTCAGCAACATTTTTGAATTGCTGAAGAAGATGGCTGTTATCTTAGTTGTTCATTAAAGCCCATGCTTTGGTTTTTGGAAGAGCCTTTGCCACAGAAGCGAATGATATTATAGGGTTGCAATCCATGGACAATGGCAAAACCAGGAAGGATAGGTTGTACAACTGGTGACCCAAGAAAGCAAACACAGCCTACCACTCATGTTTTGCTTTGCGCTCGACAACTTTCCTGGTGGACCACTGTACATAGCTGCATTTGGCTTGGTGACAGAGTGATTAAGGGCATGGGGCATGTACAAAGCTACCACTGTGAAAGCTGAAGAAGCTGAATGATTTCATCTTGTCCACTAAGACCAGTGAGGGGCTCCAATAAATTGAAAAGACATGGGAAAACTGACTTCGCGTGAGTAGTGAACCTTAGTTTGGGGTGTATGGGTTGTTAGGCGAGGGGCACTGCCTCTGGTATGCTCCTTCAGGGCTAGTTTGCACACCTTTAGTCCCCACCTTGCACTCAGTTCTCACCTGTGGTACCTACAAGCTGTCAGCATGCAACAGCAGCCACAGCCTGGGAATAGCTTCGACTGACAGACTTCACCAGATGAGGGGGGCTGATGGGTCTTAAACCTTAGTGAGTTAAGGACTTCCCTGCATGCGAAGACAGGCTCCAGCAGATTGGGTGGATGAAACCAAGAGCAGGTCCAACGATCAAGAATGCAGTTTTTGCATGTGCTGTAGAGGGAAGTGAGGGGCAGACAGGGCTCATCAATCCAGGAAGGTAGTCCATCCAGAGAAGGAAAACTCTGATCCTCAATCTCCACTGCCTTGCAGAACATCTTTGGGAGAAGAAAAGGCTAAGGAGTAAACCCTGCAGAAATCTGGAATGAAGTCCCTAAGATGGTTGGATGGTGCCTTGTATGCCTCCTCCTGGCAACTCCTGCAGCCAAGCTGGTGCCAAAAGTATTGTTCCGCTTTCCTTTGGGCCACATCAGTGAGGGTGATCTTGTCGTTTGGGCAGCTCAGGACCTCCACACACTGCCCAGGCTTGTGCACTGTGGAGGTCACTTCAGTGCTGCTAACATACCGGTTTGACTTCACCCCTGGAGGTGCACTCCTTCGTCTCGCGAGACAGATGGGTGGCAACAAAAAACCTTAGTTTGGGGACTGTTAAATGGAAGAGGTGGTACACAGGGCTGTGGACAGACAGTCAAACAAAAGACAGTGCACTCCAGTTATGAGTATTAAACCATTTAATTCTCAAACCACTCACATGCATAACATTTCTTTTACACAGTGTTAAAGAGGAAAATGCATTTGTTTTAAAATACAAACAGAATTTCAAGTATACATTTATAGAATTTTTCAGAGTCCTAACCCAGTTTCTAAGTTTCCATTCACATTGTTTTTAAAGCTGTTCAATGAGAGCTTTTAGTTTATTTATTTTTGCTAAACTGCTTTAAATAAGTTTGTACAAGTCTTTATCTTCACTGTTGTTTTACTCTCCCCACCACCAGCACCACCACCACCACCACCAAAAGACACACTCACAGAATAATGACCATATTACCTCCTCCATGTGCACGGAGATCAATGGGAGAATAAAGGATGCACCAAATGTGGGTTGGGGAAAATGCTAATAAAAAATAAATTGGGCTGTTCTGCTATCAATTATTGTCAAACAACTAGATCACATTTCAGCCTGTTGGAGAAGTGAAGTATGAATTCTGTTGCAATGCAATGCAATACAACCAAAAAAGAACTGCAACAGATATCTTGTGTGTTTCAGATTCACAGAGCAATAGTTTTAAAGGGTCTGCCAGGTGGTGGTTGATTAGTTTTTAAAGGGGGGGATGGGACACATGATTAGGGTATTTCTGTAATAAAAGAAGAGTTATATATTTAAAACTTTAGGAGTGGGGCGCAGCAGAAGAATCAAATTGGTTAATTCACCAGTGACAGTGATCCATTCTGAGCTGCAGTTTGCTCAAGATTCCCACACATCCCACCAAAAGCCAGACCACAGAAAGTGGGCATGAGTGTCACCCTTTGAAATGCCACCAAGTATGTGCTGTGCAATTCAGACAGATATCCCGTTGGTGCTCTCATTCGTGATGTGGCAACATGCACAACGCATAGCTATAATGCATGGGTTCAAGGTAGAAGCACAGCATCCCAAACCACCTGTGCCTTACAGGCACTCTCATTTGGCATGAGTGGCATTCAAGAGGGTGGCACCCTAGCCCATAACATCCAATACAGGGCCAGCTTTCAGTCTGACTCAGCAAGAATCCACCCAAGAACAGATTATTGAGGCAGAAGTTCAGGAAGAGACACGCGTGGAAAAGTTAAAACCTACAGAATTTCAATATAGTTTTGATCCCATGGCAGTTTAGTCCATCCCTCTTTAAAAGCTTAGGTTCTGTGGCTCAGCTGATCATTGAAAACCACAGCTTAGCTCACGAGAACAGTCAAAAATCGGCTAGCCCACTTCACAAAAGCCACTGCATGCCAGCGTTCTAGCTTTCACATTAATGAGTGGTGTGGATATGCTGAGACAGGAAAGGGTACACACAATGCCTTTGCCTCTGGAGGTAGAGGAGGCAGCAATGGCAGGCGAGGTTAACATCACCTCTGCCCATTGTCCATCTAAGACAACCCTCCTGCATGTAACAGGTTAACAGCCACAGAGCTTAAAGTGCATATGGGGGGGACAGGAGGAAAGAAGTGAGGGTGCTTAAACAACCTGCTTAAAGTGCCACACTACTTTTGAAAGCTGATTTGCAATAGATGCTGGAAAGACTTAGCTGAGCTGTAATACTTAGATGCATTTTTTAACAACACAGGTTTGTCTTTTCTTGTACTAGTCAGCAAAATGAAGCTGCGTATTTCACATCCAGGCCAGGGATTACTAGCATCGCTAAAGGGGGGCTCCAACTTGCCCCCTGCACCTACCAGAACTTTGTCCCGCAATATGTTTCATAGGTCTCCAAGTGGCCCAGAAAACCATCCCTGTCAACAAGACTGCATGATAAGAAACATAATCTAGAGCTCACAAAGAGGAGCTTCTCTATAAAGACCCTCATATATCTTGGGTATTGATTTTCCAAGAAGTTCCAGACTATTTTTCTGTAACCGACAATGTATAATCAGCTAATCTGAAAATGTAAGCTTTGTGTTAGTATACTGGACCTAGAAGAACTGGCTTGCTCACTGTTGGGTATGATAAAAATACCCTGGGATAACAGGAATCTGCCTACAACCAACAGTAAAAACCTATGAAAAACCATCTTGAAAAAGTCATCTTTTGGACTAACCCCAAATTGCAAAACAGGACTGAGTGAGAAGGGTGGAGGGACTGAGTGCACACACCCCTTTGGGTGGACTTTACGTTTAAACTCCACTGAATTCAATTTACAGAATGTAAATTGGAATTTCGTAATCTGAAATTTGTGCATCAGATTAGGTTGAACTCTAGGTGGTAAAAAGCATGACAGCAGCTGAAAAGCAGGGTCTTAGTTATGCATAGATCAAGTAATAGCACCAGAGAAAGAACTACAGAATTGCTGCTGACGTTTAGAGCGCTGATTATGAGCTCACTGAAAACATTCAAGAGTTTGTTGAGTGGAATTCAGCACTGCAATCTTCCAACCACACTGTCTGCACAGCATTGCAGTTTGCCAGGTGAAACAACCCCCCTCCCCTGTGTGCTGTTCTGAGAACTCTCTCAACACCCCCAGCCAACTTGGGGGGGGGGCAAGTGGTGGTGGCGGAAAGCCCTGTTGCACAAGTGGAAGTCTGGTTAGGTGAATCCTGCAAACATGCAGTTGCCACCCAAGGCAGTGCCTCCTCTGCTGTCCCATAATGTGGGGTAACAGGAACTTAAGACTTCACCATGTGGTACATTGTCTAATCCATCTTTATACATTAGCAGTTGGGATCTGTGTGTATAGAGAATACACATTCAATACTACACATGGAGACATGGAAAACAGGTGGAACTAGACACACAGGGTACTGATTTCATCTGCAACTCTGAATTTGGTGGAACATCTAGCTCGACCCTGCTCTCAAACCTAGTTTGTCTCAGGGAGCTCATTGTTTAGGCAGAGAGACACCTTCTGGTTCCTGATATTTGGGGGGGGGGGGTAAGTACTCAGGGAAAATAAAGAATGAAAAGTCTCTGCTGAACACACTGGCTCCAATACACTGGGATGTGCTCATTTGCAACCCTTCACATTAAGTCATTTAAACTTAATTGCCAGTTTGATTTGTTACAAATGCAATACAAAGCCTCACTGAATTTCAAAACCCACTTCTGTTAATCTACATACAACTGGACTCTTTAGTCTAAGTATCCCATAGGAAAAATATGTACCCAGTCATCACCAACTGCCATTATTGGTAGTTTAAATATTTTTAATTGGGTTTGAATCTCCTGGAGATACAGTATCCAACTAATCATTGTCTGGTGCAATTATCAGGTAATCACAAACAGAGAACTGCTCTCAATGCCTTCCAAGATATTGCAAACCATCCCATTCACAAGCTCTTCTCAGAAGGAATTAAAGTCTGGCAGCAGAAAACAACTACATGTAATTCAGTCAGGAGGAACAGCAAAAACTTTTACTACAATAGTCGCTTTCCTGCAACTATTTTTCTAGCTGAATTGTACTTTGCATCCCAACTTTATAAAATATTCTGGGCCACTTTGCTTTCTTGACCCTATAACTCCAAATGCACAGCTATCTTCTGGCTAAAGCTGAGCAAAGTGTACCCTTAAGAGCTTGTTCACCCAATTAGATTCATTTCCTGAACGAGCAAAAGATATTGGGGGCTTCAATGCACAACGCGAGAAAACCACGAAATAGTCTCCATCCTCAGAGGCAAAACAGAAAGTTTCTGTTACACCAACCATTGCTGAAATACTCATTTTGGAGAAGAGACAACACTAGTGTTTACTTGCAACTAATGTCATGCTCCTCTTCTGATTTAACATCATAACAACTAAATGAAAAGCAGACAACGACCAATATCTCTCTCTATAACACTAGTGCAGCCAGTTAAATAGTGAATGAATCTTATTCAAAGCTGCACGTTAATTAAGAAGGCCAAACTAAATTAGGAAATCACAGTAGGTTAAATAAATTATTATGCACACTTATTGCAGCAGATTTTAAAAGCTTGCTATAGCTGCAACTGTGATATTTCAATGAGGTCACCAGTGGAACTGCACGATAAATGTCCTCTTTTATTGGTTTCCGCATCAACGCCAACGCTCTTTAAGTTAAAAGGTAAGGGTTCGCTAATGACTTACTGCCATAAAGGAAGAAAGAATCAAAGTATGCTTGATTTCACTATTGCTGCCTAAAGGTGGGCGGTAACGTCTTTGTCCCTTGGGGGGGGGGGGACATGCACCTCCATTGTTCTGCTTCCCAGTAAGAGAGGGCCAGGACAGGTTATGCTGAGGTCCGCATGTTCTGTGCAAGAAAAATTGCACTGCAGTGATGAAACAGGCAGGGCATTGCCAGACATGAGACAATTATGCAAGTTAAATAAATAAATACACAAATAAATACTAAATAAATGGCAGAATTACTTGCCAAGTGGTGTCCCATCTCCCCCCATTGTGCATGACACAATGAAGTTAAACTACTAAAGAAGGACTCAGGGAATTACGCTGGAATTTGCTACTGGGGGCTGTGCTGAAGAGGCCCCTTTGGGGAACTGTTTATACCAACAGCTCAAGGAAGCCCTGGAAGAGAAAAAATGAAGAGGTGCAGGGAAATACGTCTTGAGACCATGGCTAAAACAAACACCATTAGATGTACTGCGAGTTAAGTAAGGTTCAACTCCATTTTTGCAATTCTGGCAACATCTATGGGAGATAAAACAATTGATTTAAGAAAACTTCAGCCAACAGTTAAATCTGAGCACGAAAACTTCACAAAGCCATTGCATAGTAGTTTCAAAATACATCAGTGTTTTGTTTTGTTTTTCCAAATAGCACTGCTGATATGAGTTGGCAAGCTCTGGAACTTGCCAGCAAATATGCGACCTTGGCTGTCTGACGAAAGACGGTGGAAGATCCAGTGTGGATGCCAGGAACATACTAAAAGCTCAACACTTCATGGCACTTGGGTGACTTGAAGCAACCAAAGGAACACACATCTCAACCTCTGACTATTTCTCAAGGTCCCAGAAGCAGAATACTGAAGACACAGTCCATAGGACTTTCACCTCTCCGTTCCACATATGCTCGTGCCTCAAAACAGAATAAAAATGTAATTTCAAATGCTACTAGTGCTTTAAAGACCTTGTTCTAAAGTTGTAAAAACAACAATGTACATTATGCATTTTTCTCCAGGAGCACCATGAAGCAGAAAGTAGTTCTGTTCAGGAAACAAAACCTGAAGGGAACATGGAAGCTGCCTTAATCAGAATCACATTCACCGTACCGTCTGCACCTATTTGCCTCAGCTCTCCAGGATTTCTATCCCAGCCCTGCCTGGAAATGCTGGGAATCTGGGACCTTCTGCATTCAAGACAGATGCTTGACTCTCATGTTCTTCCACAGCACAGGATTCTCCAGCAAATTGGAATAATATTGAAGAACGAAGTCATGGCAGGCCTATGGAACTACGGAACAGAATCCTCTATAAACGTAAGCGAGAAGGAAAAATGGAGATGGGCACAAATGTATTCAAATTATGTCTAATGGTCTGAGAGCCCCATTAAAGCATTACACAAAAACAAACAAGGCCGGAAGGAGTGCCACGTCCTTATGGAGCGGGGGTCTGCCTTACACAGCAACATCTTAAGCAGGTCTTAACCAGTGTCTAGAATCCACTGATAAATGCAGCAAGGGAAATGGAACAATAACCTTCCTTCCACCTGCATTTGTAGCAGCTCAAATGGCCATGTCCGATCATCTTCCCACCCTGAAACTGTCTTTCATCAATTGTCCATCTGGAAGAAGCAGCTACAGCTAAGGTAGGGGACAAACATTTGGTTTACAACACCCGTGGTATGCTACACCCATTACAAACTGGCGTTCTGTAGGAACATTCCCACTGCAGAAGGCAGCTGCAATGGGAATGGGGGAGGCTCTGGAGAGGATGCAAAAGTGAGAATTAATATGTAGTTACGGCATGTTTATCCTGACCTTCCCCCAGGGAGTCAGGGCAGGGGAGATGGGTCTTTCCTCAACCTCTCATAACAACCTCATGAGGTAGGTAGGTTATGCTGAGAGAGTGTCTGGCCCAAGAGTCACCCTGAGAACTTCACAGCTGAGTGGTGTGACACCACACTGGCAATGGGAGGGCAGGCTGTGGGTGCTGAGGCCCACATTCACACAAAGCGGCCTTCGGGGAAACAAAACTTCTCCTCAGCCTGCATGGACAGAGACAGATCATGCTCTTGGAATCTACTACCATTTGCTATCCTCTTGAACACAGAAACATCCATTTCCATGTGACATAGCAACTGCAGGGAATTAACATCAATCTCTGAATTGATCATGGCAATTATCCATGTGCCGGAGCAGGCAGTGAAATGAGTATAGTACTTGCTGCATCAAACTGCTGAAATGGACCTTAAAGATCAGACTTCATATGGACTGATTGTCAAAAGGTGCGCCTCAACAGAAATCTTATTTCCTGTAATTTCAGGCTTTTAATTTTTGCAGATTTAGGATGCTTTCCAGAATTTGTTGCATAAGCACATAAACACTTTAAGTAGATGGCAAATACTTCCGCAACCCCACAGATGTAGAATCCCAGCTGGAATATGGTACATGGCAAAGAATCTGGCTACTCCTATAGAATCATCTCTGCCCTGGCAGGGCAGGAGTGGGAGAGAAGGAGGAATGTATACTTCTTGTTCCCATGGTTGTGACACGCTACTGCATGAACCTTGGCCTTGTAAGTGCTTCTTCCATCACAAACATACAAAACTCATAAAACGCAGTGATGTGCACTTGAGTACCCTGGAGAAAATTAGAGGATAGTTCTACCAATAGCTATTAACCAGTATAGCTAAGCAGAGGCCATATGCCCGTACAAGATGCTGAGGTCAAACAGCAGGGAATGGCACTTCCCTTCTGCCTGTGAAAGCTGGACCTGTTGGACTTTTGGTCTGATCCAGCTAGGCACTTTTTATATTCTTATTCTGGAAAAAGTGCTAGTAGAGCCCACCAAGAGTCCCACCATTTCAAGAACTGGAGCTTCTGTTTGCTTGTGTGTCCTTCCACCACTGTGACTTCCAGTTACATTCTCACTCTGACCTCTGCCCAGCCCTCTTCACCCATCCCTCTTTTATCCATATTTTTCTTGCCAACTTGCTTCTTGTCCCCAAATTATAAATTTTTCAAACAAATTCAAAGATCAGTTCAGAGCAAACAGAAAATGTATGTAAAATAAAATTTACAACTATCATATATTTTATTCCAAGCACAGGTCACATTTGAATGGTACAGGAGGTTTTTGTTTTCCTGTTTAGGAACAAAATAAAATTATGCTGCATATAACCTTTAGTGGCCTTTAATATCCAAGGCCAATGTTTTTTCTTCACTACCAATATAACATGTTTGACAAATTTTCTTAACTGTGCTTTTATTTTAAAGAGCTAATCATATTCAAAATGAAAGCATAATGTTAAATAATGTACATAATTTAGCCTAATTTGCATAAAGTCATTTATTAGCATAAGTTTATAGGTGCAAGATTTCATTTTCTCAAGTGCAAACATACCAACCAGTCCCAACTATATTACTGATTTTCCTCTAACAGACTCATGATTCAGATATCTGATCCATAGCAGGTCCCTGAACTGCGCAACACTGATTCATCTATGTAGATATGACAATATCTCCTTGGAGTTATGCTGTAGCCACAATATGTAATATAAGAAACAATTTTCAAATAGACTAGATTTTAATCCAAGAATATTAAAGCAACTGGTTCCAGCCATTTTTTCAATAAAAGAATCCACAGTCTACCAAGTCACATACCAATCTGGAAGATTAATGGTTCCTTATTAATGGTTCCCAATTAAACTTCGGGTCTTTCTATCCTTCCCAGCTATGACTACAAAGCTTTTAAATTCCACTTAAACTAACTTGGTTTGTTTCTTTAATTGAATCAAAAAGCTAAATTTTGTTCAACATGCACAGCTGGTACAATCTTGTGCCAAATCACGGACAGTATTTTATTTTTTAAGAGAGAGCAAGTTTTGCCTGCCCAGAACATAGAACCTGTTTGAATCTGGCAGATTCTGGGTTGTTGCTGTTTTTAACTGGGCATAGCAGTTCCATTGGTGTTATATAGAAACAGAGAAATCTGCACATAAAAAAAACCAAAAACAACCCACTAACAAGATAAAGAATGTTTAAAAACTTAAAATTCTTGGCAATAATTATCTTTAAAATGTGTGCATACTACAAGTTCCTATTTGACAAAGAAGTCTGTGTTATTGAAAAATCCAGACACTTCTCAATACTTTTGCTCTTTTCCTGCCATTCTTACGGCTCACGCAGGGTTTTTGGTATGCGCACTGAGCTCTGCGCCAGCAAAGGCAGCTCTGCTCCCCGGAAAGTTCCATATGCAAAGAAAGAAGGGTTCCCAACTGTTTTAGATAGCATTTTCCAATATCAAAGGAATAAAGTTACCCCTGCTCATGTTGAAAGCTGGCCTAAGCACCCCTCATTCCTCAGGAACAACATAGCAACAACCAGGGCATCTTGCTATAAAGAGAGCCACTTCTGCTGGCTGGCTTTTCATTTCATTTCCTGCTCCACACTCCTACTTGCCTGTACCAGCTGCTTAAAGCCAAAGCAGGTAACTTAGAAGTGCAGCCCAGCTGTGGGCAGGGTTATTGCCTAGGAAAGAGATGTAGAATCTGTGGCCCACAATATGATATTGGTCTCCATCAGCCCCAGTCAGCCTAGCCACTTATCAGGGACCGTGGGAACTGCAGTCCAACACTACCTGGAATACACCTGGCTGGCTACCAGCTTGAAAGTCACACGCAAAGCCAACAGATGTGTTCCGTATTTCTAACACACGTCCGCAAAGCTCTGTTTTGTCCCCATGTATAGTCAGTGGGGCTCTGTCGCCATTTCCGACCCAGAAACAGAGTGCAGAGTAAACCAGCTCCATGGACAGCCAACACAGCATGGTGCTTTAATCCCCAGGTTAGAGACTGTTGCAAACAGTCATTCACTCTGCCGAACATGACTTTGAACAGCCAAGAAAGGCAGAGCAGCATAGCGCAGTGATTGACTCCGTCCATCAGTTAACTGACTCTACATCTGTTCACCAACAATTGTTAGTTGCCCTCAGTGAACAAGCAAGCAGCAAATTGCACAACTGTACTACACAATCCCTACCCCCCTTTTTTAAATAAACGCTAGCATTTATTTAAAAGCACCAAAGTAGAATTTACACAATTGCTCCACCTTCATGAGGAATTTATTTTACCATGTTTCCATTTCATGGTAATAACTTGAAGCTTGAAGCATCCAACCCTGGACTAATATCCCGAATGGTCTGTAACTGCCACAGAAAGATATAATTGATCCTAACCACCTTTGTTTCTGTGGGGTAACTTGGAATATTTTAAAATTCATGTTTAACAGGCATCACCCTGTATATACTTGCTGTTTTAAGTATGTGTGCATACAAAGGGGGGATTAATCTGGATTAAGACCATTGTTACAATAAATCTTCAAGCCACTTTATGACAACCCACAGAGAGGCACTGAAGTATAAACCCACCGTCACCTCTAAGGTATGCCGTGAAAAATGCACCTGACACTCCAAAGTAGCAAAGTACACAATCCAAAGGTGCTTTAAGAAACGAAAATGGGCACGTATTTCCACGAGAAATTGCAGGAAAATTATGAATGCTGGGAAAGTGCCAGTTATTTCAGTTTGTCTCATCTGATCAAACTCAGGGTTGTATCCAATGCTTAGGAAGCAGACCCCTCTTGCACAATGGGATCTTCTCTTCCTCTCCTCCCACTGTGCCCGCCCCCAGAGCTGATTTTGAGAGAGCATGGGGGGCTGCAGGGGAGAAGAGAGGAAGGGAAAGTTCAGCTCTGCAAGTGGAAATCTTTTGAGCTAGCGGAACTGGAATGCCAGTTAGTGCTTGAGCTAGTGGACCACCATCGCAATCCAATCCCATATACACTTAATCAGCAACCTCAACTAAGTTCAGTGATGCTTACTCAAAGGTAAGGACATAGAATTATAATCTACATTTCATATCATTGTTCTCAACTATACACATATTTGTTTCCCATTTCAGCAGTGATATGGTTCAGAATTACATCACTCTATTGCTTTTGGCAAGACAAACACATAGCAGCACGCTCAGGGAGATAACTGCAATGTTTCACATTCTGAAGTTTATTATTACTTTATTTTTACTGTTTTGCAAGCATAGAGCTATGAAATCGATCTTTCCCCTCTAGAGACAATTGCCAAAGGCAAGCAATCAAGTTTTCTTGGCCTTTTCTGGAACAGAAGTGGGGGAAACTGGCTGAATCCAGGTAATATTAGTTTTTACTAAGTCCCATGGAAAAGAATGAGACACATTATTCACTACAACTAAATTCTACCTGGATGTGGGCCATTAATTAATGAGGTATGAAGATATGAAAGGGTTTCACTTCACTTCCCCTTTGA
Organism: Podarcis muralis; assembly: GCF_964188315.1. Classification (NCBI taxonomy): domain Eukaryota; kingdom Metazoa; phylum Chordata; class Lepidosauria; order Squamata; family Lacertidae; genus Podarcis; species Podarcis muralis. The sequence goes on along the minus strand of NC_135659.1, from coordinate 4,556,004 downwards.
ATCACAGTTGAAATCCGTTTCGCAAGGGTAAAAACATGTAGCTGCACCAAACAGAAAAGCAGATTGCCAGCTCATCTGCATGTTATAATCCAAACAAAGGCCTACATTTGCCTTCTCTGTGGCTGAGATCACAGTATAGTCATCCCTTAGTCTTCCTAAGGGCACTGTGCCTGACTTGGCTAATGCTACTGATGGCATAGGTCATTAGCAGAGTCAAGGCTGAGGTTATAGTAGTGAGCATGGTAACTCTTGTGCTGTATAAGCAATTGTTCTGTAGTAGAAAAGGTTGTTAGTATTGGCACATGGTTTTCTTTCAGTTATACGTAAGCCTACCACTGACATTTGCTACTTTCTTTTGAAAATCACCAGTAATAGACAAGAATGAATATTGCTACACAAAGCATGAAGATGCTTTGGGCAACAAAAGATGTGATTGGGCAACAAAACCAGCCTTGCAAATGAGCCCACAAAATGTGTTATGCACCCACCAGCCCACACATACATGTGTTAGGGCTGTATCCAACTAAGTTTTACTCAGAGTAAACCAACATAAAATAATGAGCCTAAGTTACCGTACTCATGTCTTTTAATTTCTGAGTAGGTCTAACACTGGCTACAACCCTTGGTCATTTGCACTCTAGAAAGAAAAAAGAACCAACTTCAGGAAAAAAAGAACTGACTCAGGTCTCAGGTTCTGAATTCAGGGTATCCAGGGGAAAGGATAAAATTGCAGAGTAGAGACAAGGAAGTGGGGAGGCTATTTTCTGTATGGCTTGAAGAGATTTTGTTATTTGCTCTGACCACCCTCATATCCAGCAGACTCTACCCTGAGCCACCAAGCAAAGCCAAATTATTATCCTAACTGTCTGGGAACCATCCTCTTCAGTCACCAATTGGCTCTGTCCTCTGGTCTGCCAGGCACCTGCCCTTCCATCTCAGGTTCTGAACCTCGGACAACAAGGCTGATTAAAGCACCTGCCATTTTTTATACTCAGTAACTGGAATCGAGGCCAGTTCCATGCTTGAGGGAACTCTTAGTAAAAATGCTTTCCAGTGGGACCTTCCCTTACCTGGCCACGGTGGCAGCTGTAGGCAACTGTAGATCTGGATCAGTACCAGATGACACAATGCCCCAGAGCAACTCTACATTGGGGCCCTGTGAGAAATTTACATGGCAGCTCCCAGACTCAGCCACTCTTTTAAAGGGTGGCTGGGTTCCAAAGCACACCTTGGATTGGGCCCTGCTAGGGCCTGGCAGCTGCTCAAGGAGGGCATGTACTTTTGTCAGGCCTGACTGGAATAATGCAAATCACAGCTGTTTGAATACATTCAAGTAATGTGTATGTTTTATTGGGATGTACAATTTAAATGCATTTTTTTCCTGCAGGATTTCTGTTTCTTTTCATTCTCATTTATTCTGCCACACATCAAGAAAAAGAAGGTGACACACAGATAAAAGTGTACTATCAAGATCCCCTAGAATACTGGAAGAACTGCTCCTTCCTCTAGCTCCAAAATTATTAATGGAAACCACAAACAGGAATCTCTCTTTTAGAATCAGGGCTAGAAACTTGCTCTTTGAATAACAAAAATCTCAGGATTTTTTGGCAACGATTAAATTTTGCTAAGAGAGTATCTGAGAGCCAAACAGGTCTCGACCCCCCAAGTCCTTTGTACACATATGCACACACAAAATAATGATCCCTGGTTCTATTCCTTACAGTTGCTGTTTGGACATAATGCTAAATTGTGGCCTAGCATTACAAGAATGAAATACAGAAAGCCTTGCGCTCCCATACTGCCTTCTCCCCTCTCCTCCTCCTTCAAGGCAGCTAAAAGAAAACTAGAAGGTTCTGTTTTAGATAACCTGACCTTTTTCATAGCATCTAAAGTTTAAATTGTGATTAATCTTAGCCATAGTTCACTGAAGCAATACAACGTCATGGACTATGGTTTGAAGTCAGCCTGTATGAACAAATCATAGTTAAGAGTCATCAGTTTGTGTTCAGACAACAGGTCAACTTCCAAGCTAATCTGAAACAGAACAACTTGTGAACTCATTGTGGCTGCATCAAAAGATGGGTGGGAGAGAACGTGGGAACTCAAGGCTTATGCAGACTTTAACTCATAATACCAAATGAAGATGTAGTGTTACATCTAAATGAGGTCAAGAACTATAACTACAAGCAGTAAACCTCCCTTCAGTGAGATCTGGGCAAGAATATTGGCTCCTTCGCATGCAATTAGAAATGATTAATTTCTACAGTGGCAAGTTAAAAAAACACCTTTCACAAGCTTTATTTTTCTTCTAAAACTAAACCTAGGCTAAAATGTAAGAAGTGCTTATTGACTCTGGCCAGGCTAAATAGAGAGGAGTCTTACCAGCAAGCAGAGAATTGCTGCACGATGAACCTGGATCGCTTGGCTGCTCCTCAGTTCACAGTATCAGTACAGTTACAACTTGTTCAAGAAACTCACAGCTCCATGAATACCACATTCAATATTCCACTTCAACTCTTTGCCACCTAAACTTGGATGGATTTTGCTGCAATTCTGTTTTTGAGAAAATTCTTCTGTATAGCTATCACCTACACCATCACCAGCTCAGCAGATAAACTTCCCCATTATAACTATATATAACATATGTGTAGATAAATAAATGTATGCCTTACAGTTTGGTAATATTTTAAAAGTTCTATTTTTAAATGCTTAAAATCTTTGTATAAGTAACTAGAAATATTTTCCAATGCTCTTGAGTGTAATTTTACTCTTTTTGGTAAATTTGAAAGCTATAACTAAAGCAGCATATATATTTGTATCTCTCTATTACCCTCCCTGCTTCAGTCCAAATGAGAGCGTGTATGTGTGTGAGTTTGGGAGGGTCTCATCCAACTCTTTAAAGCTTTTATGAGTTGACCTTTATTGGTGGTTTCCTGTCTTCGGACCACAAAGAGAAATTCATTCTACTCCCCACCTTACAGAGAAGTGCACCCTTGGTGCTGTGAGGTGGGGAATAGAAGGCATTTCTCAGTTAACACCAAACAATGAAAAGGAGGGGGGGGTTAAACAAGTTTTCTGCTTTCATTCATTCTTTCAACCAAAACATGAATTAAGAAAATATCCTCATTTTTACAAGGAGGCCAATTATTAGTACAAAGCACAAGCTTGTTTACCACAAGGCCATCTCTCCCTTCCCATTATGATAACATGGTTTCTCCCCTCGCCATTTTGATACCTTCCCCAATTAGCTTGCTTTTTCATCTTATCAGCTATTTTCTTGAGATCATCCGCTTGGCATGACACCAGCTTTTTTTTGTACATCAATACAACGCAACACTAAAGCAGAGCTTGAACTGCTGCTTATTTTGCAAGTCTCAAGCAAAAGTTCAAGAGATTTGCCCTCCCATGCCCGCATCCTTACACTAACAAGCAATATATTAGGAAACATGAGGCAAGTGCATATTTGCTGGGTTTGGCAGCGGCACTGTTATCTTCCCAGTAAACTCATGTGAAAAATACTACAAAGGCTCAAGGAAGAGCTATCACTGCTTGTAGAAAACTGGAGCTTTCTGAATTATTACTAATGCATATTTTTTCTGCATTTTTAATATAAAAATACCAAATAGAGAACCATTCTCAGACAGTCAAGCCACAATCCCCTCCAATGGAATTTGATTATTTTGATATACAAATATTGCTGTTATATTAGAAGGGAGGCAAAAGATGACCTTTGAGGCAAAGCCGCTATTTAAACAATTATTCATGACAGGAAACCTCATCCTACCTTTTCAGTCTTTGCAGAGCCCAGAAATTGAGCAAGAATTGCAAAGTGTTCTGCATTATCCACATTTCACAACTGAAAATATCTCCCACCAAACATGGCAGAGCTTCACAGCTACTACCGTCTTTTTCGGTAGCTTACTTAATTAAATATTGTGTCACCTCTAAAATACTGATCAAAAGAGACTTGCCTCATCACAAACAGGCAAGACCACACACCTAGAATGGGCAAGACACAAAACAGAAAGCCCTTAAGTAATGGGTCAATTTTAAAAAGACACGCCAAAATAAAATGAGATAAAATACACTCAGACAAATTAGGTTCTACCAGGACAACCATTCTTCTCAAAAATAATTACCTGGAAGATTATTTTGTGAGGGGGAGGGGGAAAGAGAGAGGGAGAACTAATTATTGTCCCCATTACTTCTTCAGTGGCACAACTACTGTGATGAATAGAGATATTGGAGCTCTGCACTCACCACAGCTAGACCTCTACAGCCCACAGGACCACAGGGTCTGATGCCAAGAAAATGAAAAAGCTGTCATTCCTTGATCACTACTGGATATTTTTTTTAAAAAAAGCTTCTCCCCATCCAAAAAAAAAGCTGTCAATCCCTGAATCGGAGGTTAGTTGACCCAGTTTTTGTCTCGTCCCCTCAAAAGGAGATGAGGAAAAGGAGGTGAGCTTTTAGCACTTTGTTTTCATATCTTTTCTATTTTGGCAACATCTTGGGAGCTTCTTTGTCCAGCGGCGACATTGCACAAATGAGAACTCAAGCTCACCGTCTCAAGGGGATTTGCTCACAGACTGAGAGGATCCCTCTCACCCATTTTGCATTCCTCTTCAGTCTGGCCCAGTGGTGGACACAGATCCCTGGGCTGTCTCCCCCGCCATATTGGCTTCTTCCCGAAGAGGAGATTCCTCCTCCGCCTGCCCTCTTGACGTAACTGTGGTCTCTGGGGAGATGCTGTGCGGCCCCTCCAGAGGCATGCAGCCAGGATGATTCTTACGAAAGTGCTGGTTGAGGATGGCCTGGAAGGGGAAACTCTTCCCGCAGACATGGCAGTGAAAGGGTTTGTTTCCTGTGTGTTTGCGGATATGGTACTCCAACTGATCCTTGCGAGTATACTTTTTGCCACACATACGGCAAACAAAGGGTGTGATGCCCATGTGGAGCCGCATGTGCCGGTCCAGGCTACCCTTCTGATTGAAGGATTTGGCGCAATAGATGCAAGTGAGACGCGGGTTGTAGCGAAACCACCTCTCAGATACTTCCTGTTCACGGAGATATTCAACATAGCCACTCACTCCAACTATAGCAGACTCCTCCACCTAGAGAGAAATATTACAGACAAGCAGTAAAGATAATGAGCTAGTTTGTATGTGGGAAGAGGGTTGTTTTTCTCTTCTGAAGAGATGGCTGTAAGTTTTTTTGGATCTAAAGTTTCTTTGGACCCAAAGATAACAAGAGTGCTTGGGGGTGGGGCCTACAGCGTGGGGCTTAAAAATAGGAAAACCCATGTTCAAATTCCCTCTCAGGGCCAAAATACATACGACTCAGGCAAGTACAGTTGTGTCTTCACCTGCCTGCCCCATTACTATCTATTTATTTAATGAGATTGATATGCACTGCTTAGTTAAAATATTTAGGTGGTTTACACAAAACAGTATAAAGCGTTAATTAAAAATAACTATAAGAACAGCTACAAGAACAATCAATATATAGATAAAATCAACAGATTTTAAAAATAAATGTATATCATTTGTTCCTTTCCCATCTCTCAAACCCTTATTATTTGCAGAGATAACAAATCTTTTTCTCGAAGGCAACAATGGGGTTATGGAAGAGATAAGTGGTTCCCATTCTTAGACCATCTACATTTTGTTCATGAGCAGAAAAATAAGCAAATTCAGGCTGGAAGTCAAAAGAGCTGTACAGAATGATGGATCTATATGAACAAGGCATAAGTCGCCTTTGGACTACATGGAGCTACCTTTGAAGGTGACTTGGAAACTACAATTAATTCTGAATGTAGCTGCCAGACACTGCTGACTAGGAGCGGCCGCCAGGACTATATAACACTGGTCCTAAAAGACCTACATTGGCTCCCAATACATTTCAAAGCACAATTCGATGTGTTGGTGTTGACCTTTAAAGCCTTTAACGCAGTGATGGCCAAACTTGGCCCTCCAGCTGTTTTGGGACTACAACTTCCATCATCCCTAGCTAACAGGACCAGTGGTCAGGGATGATGGAACTGTAGTCCCAAAACAGCTGGAGGGCCAAGTTTGGCCATCACTGCCTTAATGGCTTCAGCCCTGTATACCTGAAGGAGCGTCTCTGCCCCCATTGTTCAGCCTGGACACTGAGGTCTAGCTTTGAGGGCCTTCTGGTGGTACCCTCATTGCGAGAAGTGAGGCTACAGGGAACCAGACAGAGGGCCTTCTTGGTAGTGGCGCCCGCCATGTGGAACGCCCTCTCATCAGATGTTAAAAAGATAAAGAACCATACAATTTTTAGAAGACATCTGAAGGGAAGTTTTAATGTTTTTTTGTTTTATTATGCTTTTATATTTGTTGGAAGCAGCCCAGAGTGGCTGGGGCAACCCAGTCAGTTGGGAGGGGTATAACAATAACAAACAACATTACCACACTATTTGGAAAACCTCTAACAATGTGAAGGCAGCATGGGAAGGGGGCCTTGGGACTGTAATACCACAAGAAAGGTGTAATGATATGTGGAATAACTAACCAACAGGAGTCTATGTTAGTATACCACTGACATTTGATTCTGGGGAAAATGCATTACATAATGTCACTAATGTGTTGGAGGGGATGTGCAACACCAACATTCTGTCTTCCACCAATGGTTGCAAAACTACAAACAGAAGTTCTTCCACAGGACTCCCGCTGATGAGGTTTGCCAGCTGAATCCAGATTTATATTAATATATTTTACGCATAAGTAGATGCAGCTGCAATAATGGCATTCATTTCTTCCATTGTTTATTCCATCTCCATTTTATTCCTATTTTATAGCTGTCTTCTTCTGCAATTTTCTAGAATGCAGTTCTGCTCATTTCTTGTAAAGTGTCATATTCATGGATAGTGCTATACAAACAGGAACTCAATAAAATGTAGTGTTCATCATTTCTTTGCTACTGAGCACACTTTTTACTTTTAGCGAAGGATTCCTTCTCTGATTCCCTTTTATTCTTTTTTTATATAATAATTTTTTTATAAAGTTTTCTGTTTTACAATTTCAAATAAACATTTTATAAACTTTAAAATATCCAGTGACTTCCCTTCTTCTCTTTCCATGGTTCATTTTACATATCATACATTCCTGCATATTTTACTATAACCATTCAAATTAGTTTTTCACTTTTACATCCATCAAAAATTATTTACTCTGTTGATTTTATCTTAAGGCTGCCAGTGTTTTCAGCTGTAAACAATTATTTTCCATATATTCAATAAACATTTTCCAGTCTTCTTTAAAAGTATGTTTTTGCTCTCTTATTCTATATGTTAAATCTGCAAGTTGTGCATATTCTGTCAACTTAAGTTGTCAATCCTCTTTAGTTATGACCTCAATCACTTTCCATTTTGGGGCTAACCAAACACGGGCCACAGTTGTTGCATACATAAATAACCTTTTCTGACACCTGGGAATTTCAGTCTGGATTATACCCAACAGAAAGGACTCTGGTTTTTTTGGGAAAGTAATTTTGAACTTTTTTTTTTACATGTCCGCCGCATGTGGAAGAAGGTTCCCTCTACACTTTTCCAACACTTATCTGATTCTGTTTTATAAATCTAAGCCAACCTACTCGGAGTTAAGTAACATCTATGAATCATTTTCAAATAATTCTCTTTCAATGAATAGCATGCTGTAAATTTCAGGTCACTTTGCCAGAGTTTCTCCCAGAGGTTAAGATCTATATTGTGTCCTATATCTATTGCCCAGTGTGTCATTGAAGCTTTAACTAGCTCGTCTCTTGTTTCCCATTCATAGACATTTTAGACAAAAGTTTATCCTTATTTTGAAAGAGTTCTTTTTCAAATTGTGAGCTTCGGTCAAAAAATAAACTATTTCTATTTGAGTTAAACATATAATACAGCTGGTGATATTGCAACCAATCCATAACTTGACTCCTTAGGTTTCCATTGGTTTCAGCTTGGGTCCCCTCCCCCATAAAATCCAGCAGTTCCCTGTAAGTCACCCATTATCTGTCCATATTAACTCTCTTAATTGAGATTGCTTCGATGGGAGATAGCCATAAAAGTGTTTTGCTTTCCAGCAGATTTTTATACTTCTCCCAAACTCTATATCTGCATTGTCCAATACAATCCGTTTTTTTAAGGCAACACAAACAAGCTGCCTCATAATATATTTGAAAGTCTGGCAGAGCAAAGCCTCCTTTTTCTTTTATATTTATCATAATTTTATGTTTAATTCTTGGCTTTCCCCCCTGCCAGAGATATCTTCTTTCCATTATTTGAAGCATCTTAAATTATTTACAATTGGGATTTGATTGAAATAAAAACAGAATCTTAGGCAATAAATTCATTTTAATGGCTGAAATTCTACCTAACAGGGACAGTTCTATTCTCCTCCATATCTCCAACTCTTTCTTAACCCCTTTCCATATTTAATATAATTATTTTCAAAAGGTTGTTCTAGTGTCAGCACCACATCATCATCAAATGCCCTTAATTTATAAACTCTACATCCTACCTCAATACCTTTAATTTCTGAAGCAATATTTCTAATGTCATAATAAACAACAGTGGAGACAGGGGAAAGCCTTGTCTCATTCTTTTTTCTATTTGGCATTTGTCTGAAAGAATATTATTTATTAATATATTTGCAGATTGATCAGTATAGATTGCTTTAATTCCTGCTATGAAAGAGTTACCTATTTCCATTTTCTCTAAAACCTGGATCATGAATGACCATGAAATATTATCGAAGGTTTTCTCTGCATCTAGAAAGATTAACGCAGCCTTTTTTTTCATTTCTTACTTCCAAATACTCTATTAAATTAATTACATTTCTTATATAGTCTTTCATTTGTTGGCCTGGTAAAACCCCGGCCTGGTCTCTGTGGACTGTCTCAGCCAGTGTCCTTTTCAATCTATTAGCTAAAATTGTAGCAAATAGTTTATAGTCACAGTTCAATAATGAAATAGATCTGTAGTTCTTGGTCTTTGTTAAGTCACTGTTTTGTTTGGGGATAAAAGTAATGAATGCATCTTTCCATGAAACTGGAAACCTCTTTCCCTCTCCATTGTGTCATGTCTTTCAGACTATGCTTTCAAGAAGTGTGCTGTATGTCCATTCCCCAGCCCTCCACTACAAAGTGCCTGTCTATAGACAATCTATATCAGGAGTGGCCAAACTTGGCCCTCCAGATGTTTTGGGACTACAACTCCCATAATAATAATAATAATAAATTTTATTTATATCCCGCCCTCCCCAGCCGAAGCTGGGCTCAGGGCGGCTAACAACAATCAAAATAATCCGACATTCTAAAAACATTCATTATAAAATTAATTAAATCAAATTAAGATCAAATCATCCCTAGCTAACAGGACCAGTGGTCATGGATGATGAGAGTTGTAGTCCCAAAACAGCTGGAGGACCATGTTTGACCATGCCTGATCTATATGAATAACTGCAGTAGTAAAGCCCAATTTAGGGATACCTACCTGGGAACTGGGTTGTTTGGGTTCATCCACCCGCCATGGAGATTCACTTTTTGACCTGTACCGCTCATTTACAGTAACCACACTACCAGAAGGGCTAAATCTGCAAATGGAAATAGAGATTAATGGATAGTTGGGCAATATTATGATACTTTGAACCAAGACATGGGAAGCATCAGAACTTCTGCTTGATAATATTAGTCAATAACGTTAGGAGTGGGGCAGCTGGGACTGGACAAAATGTGAGGTGTGTGTATGTGTACTAACGTTGATTTGGCAGCAATGAAATCTTTTAAGGCAGCCCAGCAACTTAGAGATGGACTGAGGAGCAGCTTAGCTTCCTGGGGAAAGGAAATTTGTTAGGGTGACTAAAGGGGATGAACATTGTCACAGGCCTATTCATGCAGAAGTCCAGACAGTGGATCTGATTAGGCATATTTCCATCCAAGCCAGAAATATTCCTCAAACTTCAATTTATGGAACATTTATAGACTGGAGAGTGTGCTTGCCATCAAGTGATGGCTGGTTGCACCTACCAAGTGATACCCAGCTTCCCCAAGAGCCTTTGTAAGGAGCAGCTGCCAAAAGAACTTTGAGGGGGTTTCTGAGCATTTGAGTTCATGTTTGGGGGATGAGTTGTTAGGTATTAATGCCAGTAGCCTGGGGGCTACTATGGGATACTGCTAGCTGACCTACTGCTAAACTTAATATTTGTTTATTTTTGACATATTTTGTTAATCATTGACTTGTTAGTTTTATGTTGAAGTGACATTAGCTTTATTATTGATCATGGTTATTGTATTACTGCATTTTTACAGCTTATTTTCTATAAACTGCTTTGAGCACATTTGTATCTGCAGAAAATGCATATAAGTAAACATAAATAAAATCACTACAACTATGAGTAAGCTTTTCACAACTCGTTGATGTACATTCTACCATTTATAAGCAGCAGCACTCCCATCTGTCAAAGAATTAAGAATAATTTAACTTGGCATTACAGTCATACCTTGGGTTGAAGTAGCTTCGGGATGAATATTTTCAGGTTGCACTCCGGAAGTAACGGAGCGCGTTACTTCCGGAATTCGCCGCTTGTGCATGCGCAGACACTCAAAATGACGTTACGTGCATGCGCAGAAGTGGCTAAACGTGACCCGCGCACTCGCGTCTTACGTTTACTTCAGGATGCGAACGGGGCTCTGGAACGGATCCCGTTCGTATCCAGAGGTATCACTGTACCTTTGTTTTACATACTGCTATGCCTGACGCATGAACCTGTGACCACCTCCTCAACAAGAAGGGCCAGAAATGCTCTCTCAGTACTAATATTTTTTTTTCAAGTAGCAACATTATACCAACAAATAGGGTCAAATCAGTCATCCTGCTAAACCACAGTAAAGAAACTTCATTATGGAAAATTCACCATGAGGTCAGAATAGACAGACCATGTTTTGAAGATCATGGCTTGGTGTGATGACCACACGGTCATTGCTCTGCCTTCAGAGATCATTGTACCTAGAGATGGGAGAACTGGGAAAATGTAAAAAAGAAAGCAGGCAAGCAGCTTGAATCTGTTTGGAATGGACTGGGATGATGGCTGAAATGAACCAAAGAGGTGTTGTGTTCTCAGTGACTGATTCACAACTATGAATTCCTCTCCCTTAGTGATCTATGCCAGCCCTGTGCAACCTTTTTGACTAGGATTAAGGGGGCCGAGGTTTTCAGCATATTTTATGTTTTGAAGCTGCTCAAGTGCGTTCTGGATGCAAGTGCTACAAAAATTACTGTTATCATCTCTTGAGCCTTCAGGGTGTGGCAGGCTATATACAAGTTAAATGGTAAAGTGGAATCAACCATTAGTTTAGATAAAATACAGTGAATAGATAAATAAATACCAGTGCTGGGCAGGCAGCTATGAGACTACTGAAAAACACAGTAAACTTGGTGTAGAAGGTATTAAACTCATACCACGGAAACCACTTCTGAGAAAGGGTTAGTGATCTTGTGTATGTTAGGGACTTTTCTAGAAATTTCTAATAGGAAGAAGATATGCCTTTCACAGCTTCTGATCCCCCCTCCCCTGCTACAAAAGCTGAGCAGATCTCTGCCTGGGGAAGATAAAGTCCCACTCTAGAGCTTATGCGAAATAATAGAATATTGACTGTCCAGATCACCATTTATGCACTTTCTGCTGTTAATCCTCTACAAACTGCAACTTTCATATGTCCTTTTAATCATGCCCCATCTTCTATGACTTTTTTAGACAGCAAGCTCTAGACAGTGAGAATCATGGTGCTTGTAGATTCTGTACAATGCCCAGAACACTCTTGGAAGCAAATCAGTTTTTAACAACAGAAAGTCTCACCTGTCAATCTCTGTGCTGGTTGGCCTGGCCACTTTTGCTCCTGATGAGCCTAATGTGTAACTTTCCTGTCCCATTGATCCATGGCCTGTGGTATCAATCACCATGGCAGTGACCTCCTCAGCACTGCTGCCATCTTCTCCAGATGGCTGGTTTTCTGTCCCCAGCCACTCCTCCAGGTTCTCCGTTTTGATTCGTACTGCTCCAAGAACTTTGACGTCATCGTCACCCTGCCCACCATGGTCTGCCACTCCCGTCTCCACATACCACTGACCTGCCCTATTAATCCTCAGTATGGGCTCCCTGCTCTCCACATCTGAGCTCTGCTCAATTATCTGAGGGCTTGTAGACTCCTCAGGAGGACTAAGTTCCCGAATGTCCAGCACAGTGCTGACCTGGCCCATGCGGCTTCCTTTCGGGGTGCTGTGGTGTGGACTCAGAGAGCGATTCAGAGATTCTGGAGGCCGTTCTTGATGCTGCTTTGTCCTCGTTTGGCTCAATTCTGCTTCAACGCCGGCTACGTTAATTTTGAAATGAATGCCCTCCAAGATCTGTGTGCACTTGTCTATAACATGTTGCATCTGCAGGAAACTAGCTGCAGTCAGGTAGCTTATGATATCAGCCAACTGGAGGCATATCCGGCCCGTGTAGCAAAAAGAGAGGAGTTGCTCAAAAACAGTGGGATTTTTGATGACAGAGATGGAAACCGTACTCATCTCGTTGAGCGACATGTGGTCCCGGAAGTAAGGTGAACTGGCAGCCAGTACTACTTTGTGTGCCCTGAATGCTTGGCCCTGCACATTGACTACAATGTCACATAGCCGGCCCTGCATGCGCAGCTGGTTGAGGTGGCTCAGGACAGAATTGCTGAAGTCAGGAATCTCCAGCTGAATGTTTCCACTTTTCTCCATGTCGGCTCCAGTTGCAGGTGGAGCAACCCTAACAACAACAAAATGGCACCACAGGAAGCATTAGAAAATATTTCTCTTTATGCCTGCTTCTCATACTACACGAGGAAGACAAGAGTGTCCATAAATACTTCTCAGACAATGAATTTGCACACACTTTCAGATATGATTGTGATTCACAAGAGGATAAAATACAAGTTCTTTTAAAGAACGTATTGCTCAAAATTAGTTGCTTAACACAACCATATTTAGAGGGGTTGAGAACAGAAGAAAAGCAGTCAAGGTTGGCCTCCATTGTACATAACATTACACATAGTCTAAACTTTCTCCCTTGGGTATTCATCTTAATAATACCAAAAAGAACAGCATCAGTTAACAATAAGAGAAGAAATAAGTGTTTTGAAGCCTTTTGAAAGTTGTAGCAATAAATGTTTGGGACCCATTTACCAAGTGCTCAAAGGGCAAATCATGAATTTATGCACTATTTTTAGAGATACCAACACAGCTTTGGACTTCTGCCATTCTTTCTGTTGCTAAGAACAGATTTCTGATGGGAAGGTCATGGAGACCACACAAAAGCAACTATGGCAGAATGATTAGGAATACACATCTTAACTACACAGAGGAATCAGCATACCAAGCTTTAGGACAAGCCTGGTCAAACTTGGCCCTCCAGCTGTTTTGGGACTACAATTCCCATCATCCCTGACCACTGGTCCTGTTAGCTAGGGATGATGGGAGTTGTAGTCCCAAAACAGCTGGAGGGCCAAGTTTGGCCATGCCTGCTTTAGGAGCATCAGTGATCTGAAATCACACCCTGTGTTACAGCTGGGGTTTTCTGTAGCTACCTAACTGGATAGATCTGCTGCCGCCTATACTTATGAATGAAAACAGATGCTTCCTGAAGCAGTATCCCAGAGAGTGGGGTGGGTTTGGGGCTCACTTCTAAGTGATGCAAAGATTTATAGATCTGGAAGCAGCTTGTGCTGATAGAGCATTGTGGGTATGACAGTGGGCTGTAACAAGGAGGCTAGGGGCTTTGAAAAGAACCCTTTCATTCATCTGCTGCTTTTGACAGGGTGCGGCATCTATCCTCCTGCTTTGTGATAACAGTACCCTAGCACAACAGTATTGTGAATACGTAGGACTATTTTTTTCAGACTGGGAACTCATCTTAAGTTTTCAGGAGACCCACTTTTAGTCTACTGTATATGTTTGTTTTTCTCCTTTTCTGTATATGGAGAGTAGATAGCCAGGCTGCTATACTGTCAACTGAAAAGGAATATGGCAGATTCGGCTTGTAAGTGCAGGGTTATGAAAAGAAAATCTGCATCAATTTAAATTCCTTCTTCTATGCAATGATTAAACACAGAAAACACACCTTTTGAGGTGGGAGAGGTTGTGAAACAATTCATATTGTACAGGGGTGTCCACTCCAGTTGAAGACCAATGAATCTGGCTGACGTGGGATACTCATAAGGTGGTTAATTCTGAATGATGCTGCCCAAACATAAGGGGCAGATATTATTTTGGATCCCATATCTTCTATAGTCTTTGTAACTGGGCCTTTAGACATCCATATTTTAAGGTGATAACAAATGCTTTAGCATTTCATTCTTCAGGGGGGAGTACTCATTTGCTGTGTTTTACTTTAATCTATAGGGACGTGGGTGGCGCTGTGGGTTAAACCACAGAGCCTAGGACTTGCCGATCAGAAGGTTGGCAGTTCGAATCCCCGCGAAGGGGTGAACTCCCATTGTTCGGTCCCAGCTTCTGTCAACCTAGCAGTTCGAAAGCACGTCAAAGTGCAAGTAGATAAATCGGGAAGGTAAACCGTGTGCTGCTCTGGTTCGCCAGAAGTGGCTTAGTCAAGCTGGCCACATGACCCGGAAGCTGTACGCCAGCTCCCTTGGCCAATAAAGCGAGACGAGCGCCTTAACCCCAGAGTTGGTCACAACTGGACCTAATGGTCAGTGGTCCCTTCACCTTTACCTAGTTTAATCTATCACTTCAATCACACTCCTTGCAGGCAAGGAATTTCCTTGACAGTTTCAGAGCATGCCTTGGATAAAAAACAAGTTTGGATAATACTAATCTAGAGAGTCCCACCTTAGGTAAATGACTGGACACCACTGCTCCAAAATACATTTAAGTGGGCACAACAGTCAACATTATTTGCATACTTCCTGCACAGACTATCCCTTTCTTGTATGAACTAAGAAAACAGAAGGGAAGCAATAGAAACAAGATACCCCAAATCATTAGAATGGAATAAAGTATAGTTGTACCAGGAGAAAAAACAACAACCTTTAATAGGATACAAAAGCTAGGAGATACATTCGCCACACAGTAGCAATGACAGTTTTAATGACGGTGGTCCTCTGCTTCTGCGTTCAGGCTTCACCCCTCCCGTTCCTTGTCCCAAATACCCTCACCCACGCAGGAAGCGCAGCAGCACCCCGGGCAGGACCTCTCAGCATGCCCAAGCCCTCAACACGCCAGAACATTACAAAGCAGCCACCTAAAGACGAGGGGCAGTTAAAAGCAATGAGTCGAGAGAGACCGAAATAAATGGATATTGACATTCCTTCCCTGGTGGGAGGCGGTGGAATAATAAGGAAAAGAGGGTGGGGGTCGCACGACCTTTTAGCCAGAAGCAGTTCCAGGGAGGAGCAAACTGAGTTGCTAAGAGACAGGGGAGGGCTACGGATTGGGGTCCGGAAGGGAGCCCCCTCATTCCGGGAGCAGGCTAGGCCAGCCCAGGGGGGGGGGCTTCTGAGGGTCCACCTGAGAGGCGTGGGGGGGGCGGGGGGAAGAAGAGAGAGGCTGCCGCTCTCCAGACCTCCTTCCCTTTCCCGAGGGGACCGAAATATACCGTCTACGTACCTCCAGGGGTGGGGGGCGGGGGGTGGGACGAGCCCGAACACCCTTCCGGAAGCGAAACCCCCCAGACGGGCAACGCCCCGGAAGAACATCCCCCTTTCCCCGACGCCTCTTCTGATTGACTAGCTCTCCTCCAGGCTTCTCGTCCGGCAGCCATGGGGAGGGGGCCCGGGGGAGGCGCCTCGTGACCCCCAGCGCGCGCGATTGGTGGGGGAACTGGGGGAGGCGGGACCGAGTGCTTTTCTTCTTCGCCCCTGGGGGCGGGGCCATGCAAATAAAGCCTCGTGCCCTCACGTGATCCTAGGGAGGGCGGGGCCTGCGGGCGTATATAAAGAGAGAGGCCCCACGTTGCTCTCTCTTTTCTAAGTCGCCATTGCTTGCGCTCGGCTGGCCTTTGGGGACCATGGTGAGTGTTCGGGTTTCTTCGCTTTTCTTCTCAGCCACTTCCACCCCAGTAGGGCTTTATGGAGCGCGCAGGTTGCCTAGGCAGTGTCGTCCCCCGCGGATGGCTCGGGGGGGCGCTGGATGGAGGCGGATGGCTGCTCGGGCCTTGCGAGCCAGTGGCGCCTGGGCGGCGCGCGCCCTCCTTCCAGACTGGCCCTCAGAGGAAAAGGCTGCCTAAATACTGATTTCAAAAGGCCTCAGCAGTGACGAGCGCGGCCCTTATTAGGAGTAGCAAACGAAATGCGGAACCTTCGGAGGGAATGCAATCTGCACGTCGGGAGCCCGAATCGCCGTCGGGGGGGTCGGCTTAGGTGGGGCAGATCGCGGCTTTTAACGTAGTTCTGGCCATTGCCCTAAATTCGCCCTGGGCTTATTTAGCACCCACTCAGATCAGTTTCCCACGGGGGCCGAATAGATCTCAGAAATAGCTTGATTTGGATGGTGAACGGGTATTGCAACTCGGGAATGGCTGAGGAATTGTTTATTTCTTGCATTTATAGCTTTCCTTAGCCCCCCCCCCCCCGGACCTCAGGGCCGCGTGCCTAGTGCGCCGCCCCCCCCCCCCGCCAATTGAATGCCCACAACAACCTTGTGAGGCCGGCTGGACGGAGGGAGTGACTGGCCCAAGATCTCCGGGCGAGTTTCTGGCAGGGGGCCTAGTCTGCCCCTCCAACCACTGCGCCGCACTGGTTCGCAGAAATGGCAAATGTCCTGTATACCTAGCATTAAAATTCAGTGAATGGAGCTGCCACCCCTTGCAGGCTAGTAATTTTCCTCCTGCCCTAAGAATATTTTCTAGACTAATGACTTGGACAGTGGATGTAAAAGAAATCTCACTGGGGAGTCCTTATTTGGAGTGTGGTAGTGAAACCGTTGCAGCGAGTCTTCTCACAAAAGTAAAGTGAGCTGCACCAAACAAAGGTAGCACATGGCATCTTTTTTAAAAAGTCATTTCCTGATAAGGATGAGCTCTCCTTCACTGTACCTGCACATGATGATAAATGATGTTGGTAGGGACATCTGAGAGCATGATGAATACCAACATCTCTGAGCAGGATTAGGACCTGGGTATATTCAGTGTTCAACGAGGCATTTTAAAATAGCCCTGCTAGTTCAAAGTCAGATACTCCTGTATTGCAGATTAATTTATGGCACCTCAATGAATATTGCAGGCCAGTGTTTAGGCTTTGCATGGTTTACAAGAGCCCTACAGTGTTTGCCACATGTACTAAAAAACCCTTTTGTGGGTTGGTTTGAAGCTGAGAGTGGTTACAGTTACACTGCTGCTGTAGCCCTGTGCTGCTTAGATTTCTGTGTTGCATGTTGGGCTGAAATACTATTTCAGGTCAATGGCAGAGTTGATGCTGATTTGCATTCCCAGTCAATTACCAGGTTGTTAGGGGACCCACTTGTTTTTAGAAGCATTTTAACTTAGAGAGCTCTAACATATTTTTTTGTGTGCTTCCTTATAGGCTCAGAAGGTGAAGACAATACTATTTGTGGAGGTAATATTTTCTGTTTTGGATTAAAAGAAAACTGTTTAGGCTTTTTCAGAATGCAATATATAGCTTGCTTAAATGAGAACTAACTTTGTGCCACAATGATGACACTTATTTGCTACTCTTGATTAGAATGATGAGAATGCTCAACCACCTATAATTGAAACTGAGGCACTGAACATTTTTTAAGGGGCATCTAAATTGTTTTTAAAGGTTTTGTAACTTTTGCTGTTTTCCTTGCAGGGTTTTAGAAATGGTTTGGTACTTACAGAAGGAAGATATTTGGGTAAGTGTCCTACAGAAGATCAAGCAATCTGTATAAAAGCCTCTACCAGCTTTTCCCGGGAGTTTTATATACAGTGGATGCTCGGGTTGTGAACATGATCCGTGCGGGAGGCACGTTCGCAACCCGCAGCACTGTGTCTGCACACACGCAGTTTGCGAATCGACGCTTCTGCGCATACGCGACCTCTGAAACCTGGAAGTAACCCATTGCAGTACTTCCGGATTTCGGCGCGTCCGTAACTCGAAAAACCGCAACCTGAAGCGTCTGTAACCCAAGGTATGACTAGTAGTTTTAAACGGCATATACTTAAGTTGAGCAAGCTAGCAGCATTAAATGCAGCTTTGGTTTCTCTATTGCAATTGAAGGATGTATGTGATGAAAGCATAGTTCAGCAGATAATCTGTGATGATTGCAGATGTCTTTCGCTCCTATCTGATGCATCCGAGTTATTTTGATGGTACTATCATTGGTATCGTTTCTGTACTTAATGCCGAACATCAACATTATTTGGTTGCCAAGGAGATGGCCATTTTATAATATGCCTATTTACTACTTGGGGGAAAAAAACACAATGTTTTTAGCTCAAGGCATATTATCTAGGTAAAAACTATAGATGTCTACTGAGGCAACCAGTCAAACAGTTAATGCCATTAACAGCGTGAAAGTGTTTGGCAAAAGAGGATTTAGACTATTAAGGTCATAAGTTGTAACAGAATTAAAATTTTCTTGCAGGGTCTGCATTTGCTCTGTATTCTGCAATATGGCCTAGTTGCTGCTATACTATAAATTTCAGTCCAGCTCCTTAACATGGCCAAACAGGTATGTTTCATGGAAAAATTTGAATGTGTAGTTATGGCAGAAAGGGAATTTTGAGCATTGGCAGGGCACCTCTCATGAACAACGGCAGTGACCCACAGCATGCTTAGGCTGCCCGAAAGTTTTCTGTTTCTCCCCACTCCGTTATATTATTACCAAGCACACTTGGTTGCATTATGCTGTAATGGGTCAGATTATATCAGTCTTTGAACTTCTTAAAATATTCATAACACACTTTACATCATGTATTAAATCACATCTTAAATCTCAGGTCTGCATGAATTGCAGCAATAATAATAAGAGACTGGAGATTTCAGTAGCCCTTATTGTTTGGTCCACTGCAGTTGTATTGATCCAAATTGTATTTATCCCCAGGCATATGAGAATTTTCCAGTACATTCTTTGCTTTTCTAAATAGTGTTGGGATTTGTTGGGTAGTTTGTGTCCTGTCCTGCCTTTGTTCTCCAGAGGTTTCAAAGCAGCCATTCTATGTAGTTGCCAATGCTGTAGTTATTAGGTTATATGTAGACATTAAATCTGCTGTATATGATGCTGAATCAGGTCGCTGATCCAAATGAGGATAATTGAATCAACACTGATACAGTGGTTCATTGTAGTTTTAAAAAGGAGTGAAGCTGGGTTCAAGACTAAAATCGCTTCTTGTCACTTTTATAGGCCTCCGTAATGCAGCTGTATGAGACTTGAGTTCTGAAGCAAAAAAGGTGGGTTAGTTACTGGGAAGTGTTTTTGTCAGTCAGTCCAACCTCACTGCAATATTTGTTGAGCAGTGTGATAAAACTTGCTTAGAGAGGCTGTGAAGTTCTTCAAGAATAGTCCAATGCTATTGGACTATACTTTTGAAATATGGGTCCCATTTATTCCTAGCACAATTATAAATACTGCTCATGCAGCCTGCCTAGGAGGTGCCAATGCATCTTAGGTATAACACTGAACAAGGTCTTCTAGTTATATCAGTGAAGGTGAATTTTTATAATGTGTAGTATATAATGCAAGCAGCCTGTGTGATGAGAAGCCAATGAAGCTGACTTAAATAATGGAGATTTGTAATTAGCTCTACCTGACTTGGGCATCTGCTTGCATTTTCCTGTTTAGCAGCTAGCTTTCTCTGGGCTGTCTTAAAGAAAACTTTCTTTCTAGGTCATGAGGCGACTTTGAAGATCTCCTTAGAGTTACATTCCTGATAGTGGTAAGTTACTATAAGACATCTACCTGATAAAATTTGTTCAGCATTGCAGTAACATTGGCAAATGTTTTGGAAGGATCAAGCAATAATGTGGGGATTAGTATGGGCTGCTTGTCAACAATTCCCTGTTAGATCTTCCAGATTATGATGGTAATAAGGGTTTTAATTTGGGCGATTTTTAATTGTTTATATAACTTTAGGCATTTTTCATAGCTTGCTCAGTACTAGACCACACATGTAACCAGTGATGATAATAGATTCCGCCAAATGACTGCTCATGAAATTAACAGCATACCGTTCTATATACTGAGGTTACATTGATCTGTGGTCATTAGTTAGGAAACTTACAGAAATACAAATTACTTTCTCGTTTCACATTAATAGAACACACAAATATAAAGTTCCAGGTTCCTTTGTGTTTGTGATCAACCCATGCCAACATTTGGTTCTGGCCATCAGTTCTGCTTAACTTTGGGCAGTTCCCTGTGGGAAGTTGTTGCCAGTCAAATCTTAAAGCAAAAGTTGCCAAGATGAGTTTAACGTTTTCCAGAGCCGAGCCAAGCTGGTTCCCTGTAATAAGATCCTCTGTTGCAACTTAATTAACAAATGTTTCTTTCTCTTTAAAGTCCAAATGGTTGAGGATTCTCCAGTTTTGAGTTACCTGCTGAAAGAGGTTAGTAAATGACTAGTTTTGAAATCTGACACCATAGGCTTGTGTTCTGCTTTGGGGAGGGGCTGTAGTGCAGAGGAGAGCTCCTAACTCCATGCAGAAGGTCCCAGGTTCAGTTCCTGGTGTCCAGCTTATAGGAGACTGGAAAGCTGCTGATAATTGAAGTAGGTAGTACTAGGTTAGATGGCTCAATGGGCTGAGTTCATACAAAGCAGCTTTCATATTTTGTGTTTTTCCTTCCTTTTGAAATTCACACCACAAATTAAGTCAGGCTCTGCCTGGAAAAAAGCCAATGATGTTTTAAGAGTAGTGGACAGAAAATATTTCTGACAATTGTGCGCTGAGGCTTTTATTGGGGGTTGGACAATGTAGCTGAGCAGAGACATGCCGTTGGCTCTTGGCGTGTCAAGTACCATGACTTACCTAGGACTGTCTTTAAGGAATGAGATCATCACCCCACTCGTACTGACCATCCCAGGGCGCACAACCACTGCCACAGTGTCCTTTCTCCTATCAGACCAAACAGAGCAGATAACAGCAAAGCTTGCTAGGTTCTTAGCAGGGGCAATCAGAATGCCACTGACTATCTACCTAAGACTGAACTTCTGAATCAAACAAGTTTCTACAGCAGTGGGAATGTGCACTTCTTAATAGGCATCTCCTTTGCGTAAGAGTACACTCAAAAACTTGGATTGGCTCATGATGAGAACTTTGTCTTAGGTCTGATATATAAACTAATGTTTAAACTATGGCAAATATCTTCCTTTTTTTAGACACAGTGGAAACTGATGGAGAGGAGAGGCCTGAGCTTCACAATACACTGGTAAGCTGTAAAAATGACATTTATCACTGTTAAGAACCCTTCCCATGGCCACCCAGTGCCAACGGTATAAATTAAGTGTAAATGATGGAGGTGGCAGGGAACTCCAAGCTGGTGACCAGGGCCCAACTAAGTGTTAATCAAATACTGCATCTGCTGATATTTCTGCTCAACACACACACGGTATGTTTGTACTGTTGATGATGAAATTGTATAAAACAATGGGAATCTCTCTGAAAAGAAGTGAAGAGAATTTGCACTGAAACAGTACAGAAATAGTGCTCCCTTTTAGTGCATTGCTGCTTGGGTGCACATAAGATATAACTTTCATTACAGATTAAACAGGAATGTTCTGGAGAACTCTGCCTGTGTGATGCAAGTGCTACACGCTCTGGATTGGGGGGAAAGGAACAGAACATTTTAAGTTGGTAAGCATGCATTGGTTGTGTTTGAAATATATATTTAAAAATTGGACCTAAATGTTCCCCTGAGGTAGTAAAAGTATGTAAGGGACAGGAGAAGAATGGCAAGAATGAGCAGATACAGTGATGATAACATAGTTCAGCAGATTGAACTGTGGTGAAGAACTGCAACTGTCTTTCGCTCCTATCTGATGTATCTCGCTTCAGACCACAAGTATACAAGTCCCTTTTTTGGCCTTCACTTGTAATACATTTGTACAGATTCTATTGTAAAACTTTAAATGTAACAACACAGCCTGCTTCTGTGGAGTTAATGATTACAGCAATGAAATAATGTAAAAGTCCATCCGCTGAACAGGTTGATTCACAAACTTGTGCAACTTGATTATTCCAAATCATTTAGTGATTTTGTCCATTCTGTGTTTAAGACATATTCATTACCCTTTTATATATCTCTTTCAAATGTAGGTGGTGAACATCTTGAACTAACAGTTGTATGTGAAAGGTAGGTATCTATCTTGTGTATCACATGCTATATGGTGATGCGGGAATGGATATATGATGATAAACACAACCTTGAACTCTCTCTCTGACTACATGATGGAAAATATCAAGGTCTGATCTGTTCATTTGCTGGTATGTGCAGCTGTTTTATGTGGAATGCACTGGCTTGACACCCTTTCTTCTTCATCCTAGATGTGAAGTTGCAGCCTTGCCCAGAAGACATTCAACTTAAAATAGTGGAAGAACCCAAATGTAAATTCTGTGACATCTGGATGTTCAATATAAGCTTTGGTTACAATAGATGTAGATTCTTCAGATGTTTGAGTCAAAATGAAAATGCTGAGCATGTGCATCCTCATACCTAACAGTTTATTCAAATAAATGGGAGAAACTGTTGAGGCAGCAGCAAGTTATAAGTAAAGCTGCCATTTTTGGATAGGAGTAGCATAGCCACAACTGGCATTGGGGAAGTAATTGTTCAATGCTAATCTTGACTTGGTGGATGTCTGTGGTGATTGTGCTTATACTTCTATTGCTTTTTTAAAAAACTGAGCCATCTACCCTAGGTTTTCATGAGAAGGCCAAGTTATAGGGGGTGGGAGAGTTGTAATAACGGCCCCCTTATATGCCAAGGCTGGAAGGATAAACATCTACCATTTGGTGGGCTGAAGATCTCACCTGTTTGACAATATTTCTATATTGTAAGCTGCCCTGTATTCCTTGGATGAAGGGTGTTATATACATATAATCAATAAAGGATTTAATCCAACCTCAGAACTGCATCGGCTTCTTTTTAACAGAGGCGTATAAACATGGGTAAAGTTGAATAGCAGTGAGATTCAATATTTCTTGATGGTAAACCATACATAGACAGGTTTGCTATGTTGCCAGGGGCTGGACTAGATTACCCTTGTGCTTTTCTCAAAGTTAATTCTGTCACCTTTCCCCCTCTTGTATTAGACCTCTTCTGAGGTTTTTGTTAGTGCACAGATAAAGGAAAGCCCTGTTTAGAGTTAATATTTCTCATGTCTCTTTTCCCACTCACTTGATTTTGGTTTGTTAAAAGTGACATTTCATGTGGTCAAAGACCAGAGTTTCATTCGTCTCAGCTGGAAGGATCTACAAATTAACCACCTAAAATAATTGGTATCCATCAAAGAATATGCTTGTTAATTGATTATTGAACAATCTGGCTTTTGTTTGATATAATAAATTTTATTTATGTGCAGCCAAAGCTGGGCTCAGGGCGGCTAACACCAATAAAATCACAGTAAAAACATAATTGGGGCTCACCAATTTAAAATACAGGTTAAAATGCAACCTCATTTTAAAATAGTTGATAAATCAAGACCATAAGGGTCAGACTGAGTCTAAACCCTGGCCCTAGTTGAGACCAATCTAACCACCTTGAAACCTGGGACCTACAAAATGTCATTTCTGGACCTTGAGGTCCTCTGTGGAGCATACCAGGAGACGTGGTCCCGTAGGTACGAGGATCCTAGGCTGCATAGGGCATTAAAGGTCAAAACCACCTTAAAACCTGACCCTGTACTCCACCGGGAGCCAGTGCAGCTGGTAAAGCACTGGATGAATGTTATCCCGCAGCGAGGACCAGCTTCAAGGGCAGCCCTGCGTAGAGCGAGTTACAATGATGAAGCCTGGAGGTGACCACATGGATCACTGGCCAGATCAGGGTGAGAAAGGAAGGAAAAATGCCACTTGCTGTGGCTGCAACCTGTGCCTCCATGGAAAGGGAGGCGTAGAAGGTTACACCCACACTCTTGGCAAAAGGCGCTGGTACTAATTGAGCCCTCGCAAGAGATGGGAGTTGGCCACCCCCAACCCCATGTAGTCCCAACCCAGCAGAGGACCTCTGTGTTCAAAGGATTTAACTTCAACTGGCTCCCACGCAGCGATAGCTTCCAAGCATCTGGTCAGTGTTTCTGGGGCCCAGTCAGGGTGGCTGTACATCAACAGAAAGCTGAGTGCCAGCATACTGATGACAACCCAGCCCAAAGCTCCAGACAATTTGGGCAAGGGGGCGCATAAAGATATTAAAAAGCATCAGGGAAAGGATTGCGCCCTGCAGGACTCCACACACCAAGGAGTGCCGCGGCGACAACTCCCTCCCTAGCGCCACCCTCTGTCCCCGACCTGAGATAAAGGAGCACAGCCATTGTCTGACTGCCCTGAATTCCCACGTCGGCAAGGCGGTGGCCCAAAAGTTCGTGATCAACCATGTTGAAGGCTGCTGTGGGTAAAACCGGGTGGCGCTGTGGGTAAAACCGCAGTGCCTAGGACTTGCTGATCGTATGGTCGGCGGTTCGAATCCCCGCGGCGGGATGCGCTCCTGTCTTCGGTCCCAGCTCCTGCCCACCTAGCAGTTCGAAAGCACTCCCAAGTCCAAGTAGATAAATTTTGTTGTTGTTGTTTAGTCGTTTAGTCGTGTCCGACTCTCTGTGACCCCATGGACCAGAGCACGCCAGGCACCTCTGTCCTCCACTACCTCCCGCAGTTTGGTCAAACTCATGCTGGTAACCTCAAAAACGCTATCCAACCATCTCGTCCTCTGTCGCCCCCTTCTCCTTGTGCCCTCCATCTTTCCCAGCATCAGTGTCTTCTCCAGGGAGTCTTCTCTTCTCATGAGGTGGCCAAAGTACTGGAGCCTCAGCTTCACGATCTGTCCTTCCAGTGAGCACTCAGGTCTGATTTCCTTAAGAATGGATGCGTTTGATCTTCTTGCCGTCCATGGGACTCTCAAGAGTCTTCTCCAGCACCATAATTCAAAAGCATCAATTCTTCGGCGATCAGCCTTCTTTATGGTCCAGCTCTCACTTCCATACATCACTACTGGGAAGACCATGGCTTTAACTATACGGACCTTTGTTGGCAAGGTGACATCTCTACTTCTCAAGATGCTGTCTAGGCCTGTCATCGCCTTTCTCCCAAGAAGCAGGCGTCTTTTAATTTCGTGGCTGCTGTCACCATCTGCAGTGATCATGGCGCCCAAGAAAGTAAAATCTCTCACTGCCTCCATTTCTTCCCCTTCTATTTGCCAGGAGGTGATGGGACCAGTGGCCATGATCTTCGTTTTTTTGATGTTGAGCTTCAGACCATATTTTGCGCTCTCCTCTTTCACCCTCATTAAAGTAGATAATAATAAAGTAGATAAATAGGTACCGCTTTATAGCGGGAAGGTAAACGGCGTTTCCATGTGCGGTGCTGGTGCTGGCTCGCCAGAGCAGCTTTGTCACGCTGGCCACGTGGCCCGGAAGCTCTGGCCCCCGGCCTCTTAAGTGAGATGGGCGCGCAACCACAGAGTCGGACACGACTGACCCGTATGGGCAGGGGTACCTTTACCTTAAAGGATCTAGAGATGTTTT
Source organism: Podarcis muralis (assembly GCF_964188315.1). Lineage (NCBI taxonomy): Eukaryota > Metazoa > Chordata > Lepidosauria > Squamata > Lacertidae > Podarcis > Podarcis muralis. Next base: position 4,530,310 of record NC_135659.1, on the reverse strand, counting down.
CTTTAAGAGCAGACGCACCACTGCTTCCTTCAACTTCCCTGGGAAAGTATCTGTGCCAAGGGACTGATTGATGATCTCACCCAGGGGGTCCTGCACCTCGTCTGGACACGCTCTAATCAGCCAGGAGGGTCAAGGGGGCAAGTGGTGGGCCTTCCAGCTCGGAGGAATCTGTCTACATTGGCAGGGAGTATCCGATCGAAGTGGTCCAATACTGGACCTGAGGACAGTCGAGGGGCCTCCAATTCTGTTACTGTATCCAAATTGGCAGGCAGGTCACAGTGCAGCAAGACTTTTCTCCACAAAAAAGCTCACAAATGCCTCACACCTGTGAGTCAAATTTGTATTTAAATTTGGCTGTTCCTCTAGAGTTGTTAAAGACCTAATTATTCTAAAAAGTTGCGCTGTGCGAGAGCTAGGTGTTTATTATGGTTTATTACGTTCTGATGCCCTACTTACACTCCCCCCCCCCACCCATTGTCATGCTACTGAAGCAGCTGAGCCTGCCTCAGTATTTTGAGGATAAAATGAGAGTACAGTGGTACCTCGCAAGACGAATGCCTCGCAAGACAAAAAACTCGCTAGACGAAAGGTTTTTCCGTTTGCGAGTTGCCTCGCAAGACGAATTTCCCTATGGGCTTGCTTCGCAAGACGAAAACGTCTTGCGACTTTGTTTCCTTTGTCTAAATACTAATTCGCAAGACGAAAAATTCGCTAGACGGCAAAACTTGCGGAACGAATTAATTTCGTCTTGCGGGGCACCACTGTACTCTGTATGGCACCTTGAGGTGGAATCTAAAGGTAATTAGAAAAATAGCTTCCTAAACACTTCTGAGAGCTCCAAAATCTGAATCATACAACTAGATTTTACTGCGTTTTACAAAATAGTACAAAAACGTGCAATAAAAAATGAATTATAGCCTGTGCTTACAAACAATTCTTCACTTGGCTCAAGTCATTGATTTTTTAAAAACCTTTGAGTGGGACAGACAGGACAACACCTCATCCTGATGCCCTTTCTCATGCACCCATCTAGTCACTAGTGCTTGATTTCTCCAGCAGACATGCTCAAAGGGATCTGCTATAGGGTGAAGCGCTCCATTTCCCCATCAAAAGTAAGTACAGGAGGCCATCTTAACAGTTCCAAAAATCCAATGGGTTCACTACTGGATGTTTTACTCTTCATTTCTGTCATGTTCAGTAGTCAGTTACTTTTCACTTTCACTTCTGGCATGGGCTCTGCAATCTTGACATGGTACGGTTCAAGCTCTTCTGGGGCAATGTAATCTGGAGAATTGCACATCAGGTCTCTTCCCTTGAACGATTTGGGGAAGGCAATGACATCTCGAATACTTGCAGCTCCTACTAGAAGGCAAATCAGCCTGTCAAGTCCTAAAAGACAGACATTGAATATTAGTGGCAGCATCAAATTTCAATGGGCATTGGAAAGATTAGTCTGGCTGTGAGGCCATTCTTCCATTGCACCAAAACCTTTCCATGACCAATATATATTGTGCATGCAAACGATAATGCTAAATAAAATGTAAAGGTAAAGGTAAAGGTACCCCTGCCCGTACGGGCCAGTCTTGACAGACTCTGGGGTTGTGCGCCCATCTCACTCAAGAGGCCGGGGGCCAGCGCTGTCCGGAGACACTTCCGGGTCACGTGGCCGGCGTGACATCGCTGCTCTGGCGAGCCAGAGCCGCACACGAAACGCCGTTTACCTTCCCGCCAGTAAGCGGTCCCTATTTATCTACTTGCACCCAGGGGTGCTTTCGAACTGCTAGGTTGGCAGGCGCTGGGACCGAGCAACGGGAGCGCACCCCGCCACGGGGATTCGAACCGCCGACCTTTCGATCGGCAAACCCTAGGCGCTGAGGCTTTTACCCACAGCGCCACCCGCGTCCCCTAAATAAAATGACTCGAGTATAATAATGTTTGATTTTTTCAGCAGATCATTTGGAGCACATTTGGAACTGTTTGTTTCAAGCTCTGCTTCTAGCAACAAAACAGACTGGAAGTGTGGATGAACATACGTAGATCTTGTGTTCATTGTTCTTAGTGTGAGGGCTTTCCCATCCAGGATGGCTGTTGGCTGTAGTTCTATTCAGGAGATTCAGAAAGTGGTTTTGCTTGCACTTGGGAGTCTAACTAGCAAACATACTTGAGTTGCAGATTAAATGCCTGAGGGCTTTTGCAGCAATGTGGTGATCTAGAGCACTTGGTTTATGTGCAAATTTTCCCAAGGTGTAGAATCTGCAATCAGACTTTTTTTAAAAGAGTACCTTGTATAATACATTTTTTGCGTTAAAACGACATGCTTTTCTGAACTGACTTTGATAAAGGTGAGGTTAGTGTGCACGCACACATACACACACGTGCCCAGGTAATAAAATAGCCCACAGCGAAATCAGATTGCCACAAATACTGCTCATCCAAACGTGTTTTTCTTAGGGACTGCAACTGGGGCAGGGGTGGAAGGCTAGATTAATTCAGGAACTGTTAGTTTAGTCACTCCAGCATCAGGGTATGTGTAATGTATCAATGAAAAGTAATATTTGTGTTGATGGTCAGTGTTAATTGTGATTCAAGTAAAAGCAGATACTGACCTAATGCTATTCCTCCATGCGGAGGTGCCCCACTGTCCAGTGCTTCAAGCAGGTGAGAAAGCAGCTCTGTGTCCTCCTAGAAAAAAACAAGTATTAATAACCAGCATGACTTAAAGGGCCAGACTTGGTAAACCTGCTTTCTAATCCCTGCTCCCCCCCCCCCTTCTGTGAGCATGTGTGGCTCAGCTCAGATTTTCTCAGTGTAAGTGTGAAACACTTGTGAGTTGCAATCTGCATAGTCCTCTTCTCCCTCTTCTGATGAAGCAGGCTGCCGCCGAACAAGAACAACTAAGCATGCAGACTAGCTGGTTGATAGATACCATCATATATTGATTGAAACTCACTGTGAAATCCAATAGGATGAGGAGCAGTATATGATCGAATGTTTTAAGTAATATGCAGAATCACTTTTGCTATTACCTTCAGCACTGTCTCAAGAATGAAACGCTGCAGCTTTGCGCTGTGTATTCGAATGGAACCACCTCCAATCTCATTACCATTAAGCACCAGATCATAGTGCTGACCACGGACCTGGAAAGAACAGAAAGAGAATTTGACTATATACTTCTCTTTGTACCCTTTGCATCTGTGTGAGATACAATCTCTCCTGAGAGAGTGCTATTGAACTAGGTGGAAATTTGCTTAGAGACAGGGACATAAAATTGGGGGTCCAAAGACCCAAGTACAGTGGTAATTCCACAATATCACACACTTCCACATTTCCCCAGTTTTACCACTGCTGCTATATTTCTAGACTACTACTGCTCAAAACACAAGGCTTGTGAAAACAAACATCTATTAAAAAACCAATTTTTAAATTGTAAAGCATTATCTACCAAAAGTTAAAATCCAGTGAATTGCAATGGGCCACTGCAATTAATGGGTTGAAAGCGCTGGTCATTAAAATAAATCCTATGAATCATCAGCGCATGATGCCACCTCTATTTTCCTTCAACTGCTTCAACCTGTTTTGAGTTGTTAACAATAGCAACACATGCAACAGCTAAGTTAGCAAACTCCTTTGAGTACCTCTTTGGTGGTACACCCTTTGTAACTCTCTCAGACCTGCGTATGAGGTGCTGATCCTCTCTGCTCACTGGTTCAGCCTCTGGACTTTGTTGAGAACCAGTACCAATGGCAAACAGTGGTTCTTCCTTCACCTGTGAAGGTCTATCCATTGTGTAAGACTTCCTCTCAATGACTGTTTCAACTGAGCTCTTTGAGCTATCATTTACACACCTCTCAACAGTAGCGTTCTTGCTCCTATCTTGTAGGCAGATTCCAAAAGGTGGTGCTGGCAAGGATTACTATTTGGCATCTTGGGTGTTAGGCTTACAAATTCCTATGCTGCACACTATGTAACCAATACAGGAAACTGCTTGGTAAGATCTTCTGGAGATTTTGGAGTGAAAGCTCACCACTGTGCAATGAAGTTCCTGAGTGCCTGGATGGAATCAATAAATCCAGGTAAGGCAGAGTTATTTAGGGATTCAGGAAGTTATGGATCCACCTGTCCTAGTTGGTGACGTATCTCATTGAAAGAAAAATGGGCTGGATTGTACCAACGGCAAAAGTAAAATCAACTTAATGTTAGCTATTGAAAACTAGCTGCAATAAAAATGCTTTGAACTACGGTGAATACTAGCTCCATCAGAGACAGAAATCTGCTCAAGGGAGTGGAACAATCGTCCAAGGCTGTTTTGCCTTTCCTTTTCTAACCCTGCATGGCTTCTTTGAATACACTAAACAAAAAAGGCACCAAGTCACCTTGGCAGGATCTGTATAGAGGAGGTGCTCATCAGAGGGGTGGGGGGCAGTGAAGGGATGGTGAGCTGACTCCAACTGCCTGGGGTTTTCTTCTTTCCGGAGGAAAAGGGGGAAATCCACCACCCATAGGAAATGAAAGGCAGAGGGGTTGCGAAGGGACTGGCCTCTTGCTTCCAGAAGATCAGCAGCCTCCAAGCGCAACTTTCCCAATGTAGAACACTAAAAGGAATGGGGGGTGGGGTGGGGGAGATAAAGACAGTAGCTTAAGGCGACAATCATATTCTACACTTTATTTTATTTAGTGAATAACAGAGGCAGATAATTTAGTGGATTGCATGCTTCACTTAAGACTTCTTGGATTAAACTTACATTTCTTCAAACATCAAAAAAGGTAGAAAACACTTTCTAATATAAAACAGCTGCTATTTAGCCATCTTGCACCCAAGTTATCTGACATTCAGTTTGTACTTCCTACTTTAAAAATTCTCAAAACTACATTACATTGGGATATAACGTATGGTCTCTGTTTTATAAGGAGTGCCTCAGCTATAAAGCCATCCTTTGGCTCTATGAGAGATATGGGAAACATTCTGACCTCGCAGATGATCTGGGGGAATTAGTCAAGGTTTCAAAAGTCTTACAACAGAGTAGGAATAAGCAACTTTCCACTCATCAGCCTAAACTCAGTTGGAGAGCTGTTAAGGTTGTGGAAGTCATCATATATGGTACTTAGGCTATGTTCAGCTTTGAGGAATTAAAATATTTTATATCCTGCCTTTCCATTCCAAGGTGTCTAACACACTTCTTAAACAATAATGTGTTTTAATATACTAATGGAAAACTGCACATAAAACAGATTTACAAAAGGGGAGTGGGAAAACCTGAAAGTGGTTATGCAATAGGTACATCAGAACTGAACAGCCTTCAGTTGCTGTCTAAACACCACCTGCCAAATCTTCTGCTGACCTGAAATAGCTGATCAAGCAGAAAACTTAACGGTAACTGTGCTGATGAGAACAACAAAAGACTTGGGGACCCAATATTCTCCTTACCGTCATCATAATAAACTTTATTCCACTAGCCAAAGGCCATGGCATCATTCACAATGGGAACAAAAAGAAAAGCAACAATAAGAATAAAAACCATAAAAACATCGGGCACTGCAGATACAGTAAACCACGATCACTTCTCCTAAAAATTATTTGTTGCATACGATGGAATAGCAGGGGGTTCTCATGTAGAATGTGCCAGCTTAAATGTCCAAATCACCTTTGCAATTGACCGCTATTTTATCTAGTTCTTTTCTCCTGATCTTCTTAGCTGCCAAGGCATATCGTGCTACTTTATAAGTTACGAAGTCAAATATTCTGCTTACCACTTTCTCATGCTCTCCAGCTGCCAGCAACACGACGTCATCCACATTGGCCTGAACTGCTCTGACAAGCTCCAGTTTTTGTTCTTCATTCAGGAACTTACCAAGTGCGGACTTCATGCTGCCATCAGACCTCAAAATGAAGTGCAATATTCCCTGTTCAGGAGAAAAGGGCAGAAGAGAAACTTAGGCAGTTCCTGAAAAAGCAAATAGATACAAGGAGGCCAAATCCATGTCAGCAATGAACACAACTGACAAAGGTTTAATAAAAAACAACAACCCAATTTTATATAGCCATCATCTGCTTGAGGGATTTCTGCAAAAGAATGACCATATTCCTGAAAGCACTGAAAGGAGGCAAGGTAGGGAGCAAACTGAAGAAGAGGAGACACAAATGGTAAGCGTAATTCTAAAGCAGTTACCATTGTGGTATGGAAAGGTCTGGCACAGCTCAATCCAACTCCCCAGAATACTTCAAACCCCAAGCGTTGCCTGATAAATTTCAGATACTCTATTTCCCACGAGCAAAGACACAGGAAAATAGCTCTGAAATCCTGCTACACAACTCCACACTCAGCTACGCAGCTCCTTATGCACCTCAGGTGCTCATTCTTGTTCTGTGGTTGGTGGCCAAGATGCATGGTCTAATAATGTTTGAATATTTTTATTCTCACAGCACTGTACAGTTTAATGCAAAGACTGCAAACACTAACAAATGCCTTTCTGGGTCAGATTTGGGTGCAGCATTTTATCTCCAACCAGTTACTTCTTGCAGAGCCAGAGCATGATGGCGATACTCATTCCACGTTCCTCATCCCCAGCATCCAGGGATCAAAACCATCAAATATGATCACTTATGGCTAGTAGTCCTGGACAGACCTGTCCTCACAGCTAATTTTGATCTTGTTCTCACGTATTATTTGCATTCAGCTCTCTTATCTTCTCTTTTCAAATTAACACCAGCAGATGAACAATCAATTCATGGGAAATTCCTCCTGCCCCAGCCTCACTGAAAGGAATGAGAGCTGAGCAACATCACATCTCATGCAGTTTAGAAGAAATTACAGTCATACCTCGGGTTAAATATGCTGCAGGTTGAGCGCTTTCGGGTTGCGCTCCGCGGTGACCCGGAAATAACGTAAAGTGTTACTTCCAGGTTTCGCCGCTTGCACATGCGCAGACTGTCAAAATGATGTCACGAGCATGCGCGGAAGTGACGAATCGCGCCCCGTGCATGCGAGGGTTACGTTCACTTCAGGATGCGAACGGGGATCCAGAACGGATCCCGTTCGTATCCAGTGGTACCACTGTACTGATAGAAGTGGAAGTTTCTGTGCCTTACCTGGTTAAACTGGGATTTTGCCAATTCATTTAATGACTCCAAATCTTTATTCCGAAGATGTTTCTAAATAAAAGATAAAAACAGAGAAGAACAGATCATTCAATTAAGCCTATATACTCTAAAGGGCATTATTATTACCTTTATCTGTTTTTTCCTAAAATTATGCTGAGTGGTGGTGGTTAATGCTCCATATTTTATTAAACTTTTTCACATTGTATTTTAAAACTCTCCATGTTACACTTTTACAAGGAATCAATTACCTTATAAAAGCAATATGCAGAATACAAAGCAAGATAGCTGAACAAAAACTAAAAGAAAACAACAACAAAATGCAAGGAAAGTAAACTTGTAATGAATATAGTAATTCCTGGCAGTTCTTAGGTACAATAAAAGCACAGCCACGACAGTGCAAAAATTATACGTAATGTGCCCAGGTTTAATGAATAACCTCTCTCATCAACATGAGAGAAAAAAGGAAAGTATTTGAAAGTCCTCTATTTGCCCTGAGTTCCTGCAAATTTAAACTGTTAAGAAAGTTTCTCCATTATCGGAAGAACTGCGCTGTGTTCAACCTCCCCAGTATATGAAAGTGTAACAGTGACACAGCCAAGTGACACACGCCAAACACCAAATTCCAAGGGCTCCCAAGTAGACCACTAGATGCCTACCTTGCCCTGACATAACATAGGGCCACAGATTCTCCCCTGGTGTAGGACTTGAACTACTGAGACCTCAATTCAGCCATCAGGTGGCTCTGGGTTAATTACCATTAGGGCAGCATAGTCTACATCTTTGGTTTGCTATGAGTATAACATCATATAGACCATGTAAATCATTACTGTAGATATACTTTAAAAAAACCCAACTACATTGTAAGCAACCCTGAGCACTCCCATTGGAATGTGGGGTATAAATAGGCTCAACAATACATATGCACTATCCTGGGCTCCTTGGAGGAAGGTTTGGATGAAGACAGGATCATTCCACACCCTCTTTTTCCATAAGTAAAGACTTGTGATTGATATGACCATGGGGGGGGGGGGGGACGCGGGACGCGCCATAAATCACTGAACAAATAGTAAACCTGCGAGCATTAACTCTGTCTTTCCTTCTTGAAATCGTGTGCAAATAAAGGACAGAGCGAGGGGGCGGGGCCAGATGCTCCTTTTCCCCCTGTGGAGGAAAACGAGCCCACGATCGACCGCTATCAACCGGGGATCGACCTGTCGATCACAGTGAACTGGTTGGACATCCCTGGTATACACCATAAAGCAATTCACAAGAAAACACTGCAATCATATTATTTTATGTCTATAAAAATGTTTAAGAACAATATTATCTCCCATCATAGATATTTTAAATAGCGCTTTGAGTTCTATTCACTTTTCATTCAGTCTTTGGTAATAATAATAATAATAATAATAATAATAATAATAATAATAATAATAATTTTATTTCTACCCCGCCCATCCAGCTGGGTTTCCCCAGCTACTCTGGGTTGCTTATAACATATCTAAAACATAATAAAAATATCAATCCTTAAGAACTTCCCTAAACAGGGCTGCCTTCAGATGTCTTCTAAAAGTCAGATAGTTGGTTCTACTGTTACTGATCTCTGTGTAGGGGAAGAGTCAAGAACCCTTCTGTATGGATAGTATATAAAGAGCAACATTATAAACAACATTTGGAAAAGAGAGCAGAACTACTCACCGCTCCCTGCGGAATGCAAATGGCTCTGACGGTGCCCCGGGGCTCACTGAGAGATTTCTGCAGAACTCCAACTTCTGTGTTCCTGAACACATCAGTGACATCAATGATCTGAGCATTAGAAGTAAGAAGTTGGAGGGTTGTTAAGGCAGCACATGACACATAAGAGAGACAGCCTGCTGAACCACCGCCTTCAAGCACTGCAAAAACAGGCAACTGGCAGTGATGTTGGTGGATGTGTACACACACTTTGGCCACCAAGAGCTTCTCATTTCTCCACCCCCATTACTTCTGCATGCCAGTTGTCAATTTTTGCACAAGCCATAACATTAGTAAAAGTCTTTGTAATCTTTTTAGAGCTACCCTCCGCACCCATTCACAGTGAATCGCAACAGAAGTTTTGGAATAATTCTTCCTTACATGACTCAAGTTCTTTTTTCTTTTTAAAAATATTTATTACTTTTACAACAATTTAAACACTACAGAAAAAAAACCCCCAAAAAACAATACAGTAAAGTACAAAAACACTACATAACACTAAGACATTAAACTAACAAAACAAAACAAAAACAATTTAAAAACACATCAAAATAAGAAAAAATTTCAATATCTTATCTTTCTTTCACATATTTCCACAACCTCCTCACACCTCCCTTTTTGTATTCCACTTCTATTAATTATTTCAGCAATTCCTTTCCATCTTCCCCTGTTTTCTATCCTATAATTATCTTAACACATTTTAACCTTATTTTTCCTTTAATACTCTATTAATCTATTTATACTTAATTCCTTATAACATTTCTACTGAAGCCATATCACTTCATTCCAACCTTACATGACTCAAGTTCTAACCATGTTAGTCTGTTGCAGCAAAGACACCAAAGAAGTACTTGCGGGGGGGGGGGGGGGGTAGATGGCGGCCTATGCCTAAACTGCCCCCCCCCCCAACAAGTTTAGCCAAATCATGGTCTCCCACCAGGCCACACTGTTGATTTGAACACTGCTGCAAAAAGAGTCTTCTGGCCCTTTAAAGACAACAAATTTTTATTGTGGTGCTATATTTTCATGGGCCACAGTTCAATGATGCACCTGACCAAGTTGACCTTGGGATACTGTAGGAACTAAAAAGACGATTTGCTTTTATGTGGCTCAGATGCTCACTCTTCTTGTGCTTTCTGTCCACATACAGAAACAATGATCATTTAATACAATTTTGAAAAGGCATTTGCACTTGTTGCTTAGAGCTTTGAAGCAGGTTTAGTGCCAACTGAGGAAAGCAGTAGGCTACAGCCGGTGTATCTTTCCTTACAGTTACATAAAGCTATATAGTAAAGGATGGTTAAGAAATTTGATTAAAACATAAGTAACTATCATACCCAACTCTGTAAACTTTCCTGAACAGGACTTAGTTTCCAGAACACACCTTCATTTCAAAGCGAGTGTCTGGCTTATCGCTCCCATAGGTGGCCAGAGCATCATCATAGGTAATGGATGGAAAAGGTCTTGTGATGGGTCCCTTCTCCTCAGGCCAGGAATACTGCAGCAAGCCCTCAATTAAAGCCTGAATCCCAGCTTGGTCTGCAAATGACATCTCAATATCAATCTTGAGGGAGGGGGAATTAAAGAGAGGGAAAAAAGGGAGGGGAATAAGTAACATTCAAAGGCACCATAAGAACATTATTTTTCCGTATCTAAAACTCTTACAAAATAGATATTTATAACTGAAACAAGAGAAGTATAATGGAAGCTAAATTCTGGAAAAGATACAGGTGTTTGAATCCAGGCTCAGTGGCCAGGAGTGCCTTTTTCAGCTCTGGCTAGCTCACTGGTTACAGCCCCTTTGGAGGGTGGGGAACTGACCACTGTACTCCATGCTCTGGTAACTTCTAGACTGGATTATTGCAATGCGCTCTATGTGGCGCTGTGCCTAAAGATTACTCAGAAACTTCAACTGGACCAAAGTGCAGCAGCCAGATTATTGGTTGGGGTTCCCTGTTTTAAAACAATTGCACTGGTTGCCAGTTCATTTCCAGGCATGGAGTAGCCAGGGGAGGCAGGGGGACAGCTGCCGAACCCCAAATCAAGAAAGTAAATTAAAATACTTAACTTACTGACCAACTGCATCACTGATAGCTCGATTCTGCCCCCCAACATAAATCCTGGCTACGCTCACGTTTCTAGGCATAATTTAATTAAGGTACTCACACTGATGTTTAAATTCCTAAATGACTCCAGTACTAATTACTGAAAGACCGCCTCCTTCCTGACATACCCTCTCAGGTGTCAAGATCAACAGAGAGGGTCCTCTTGGCAATTCCACCACCCTCAGAATTTTGGGCGGGGTGGGGGTGCAACCTGGGAAAGGGCATTCTGAGGGGCAGCTCCTAAGCTGTGGAACTCTCTCCCCACAGAGGTGCACCTAACCACTATACAGTTTTCAGCAAATACTGAAGTTGCACCTCTGACTTTTGACACCTGAGATGTACAACCCACCCTAGTTTTGTGATTTTAAGTTGTTTTAGCCCATAATGCACGGGTGTCAAACACAAGGCCCGCGGGCCGAATCCGGCCCGCCAGACCTCGTCATGTGGCCCGTGTAGCCGCCGCCGGCCTTCACCTTTTATTCTCGCTTTTTTTTTTTTGACACAAGAAAGCCGCCTCTTCAGCGCATGCGCGGCAGCCTATAAGCCAGAGAACGTCTGCCCTCTAGCGGCACCGGCCGTTCTGCACAGGAAACCTCCACTTTACACATAGTCCTACAGATACAACCGGCCCTTTGAGGGTGACCAAACTGCTGATGCGGCCCCCGATGAATTTAAGTTTGACACCCCTGCCATAATGGGACCTTATGGTGAAGGATAGATAATAAATTAAAATAATAATATATTGAGGTTCACAGCACCCATTTCAAACTGAAGGATTTGCACTTTGGGGATTTGGTACTGGAGATTGGTTTGTAATATTTCATTGTCACTGCTCCTTGTTGTAACTGATTTTTTTATTTTATTTTTTACAATATATACCCTTCAAAGGAACTACGCCTCTTACAGTCGGTGGGGATAGGATTGTAGACCAATGCATTTATTACTGCATAAGCTTTCAGGTTCTACGGTCCACTTTATCAGATGCATCTGAAGCTTACAGTAGGAAACCTTCCTTACAGCAAATGAATTTGCCCAGGTGTGAAAAGCTCCCAGGGAATATTTTGCCAAAGTTCTAATCCCACAGTAATTGGCACTCGACACACCTTAACTTTTTGGCTTGGTCCTTAATGTGTTTTTGGGATGTTAGAAATTACTGTTTTAAACACTGTAGCAAAAGGACACTTTATGTTACAAAAAGATCATGTCTTGTACCTGCTGTACAAGTTGTGCCGATCACGTGTCCAAGATTTCCTTAGAGCTTTTAAATCTTACATCAAATTGTAAAAAATACATAGCAAAGGATATAAATTACCTGAGTGAATTCAGGCTGCCTGTCTGGCTTGGAACCTTCATCTCGATAGCAGCGGGCTACTTGGAAGTACCTGCCATTGGAATTGAAGGTCACCACTGTCACCATTCTGCTTACAAAGTATTAATAGCATTTTTTCCAAAGATATTCACCATCGGCAGGCAGAAGGAAAGAGCTGCTTGAGCAGTGGCTATGATAACTAGCACGAAGCTAGTGGACACAGAAGAGAAGGAATAATCAGTGGTCAGAGGAAGGAGGTTTATGCCCAAGTGAGTATTTTTCATGATCGTTGAACCAGTACTCACTGCTCCACACACTTTGGCTTGATTACCTGTCAAGTCCTAATTTGGTGTCGCCACTGACCTGTCTGCAGAACAATTCCTCTGCACTGCCAGAGAAAGCTAGGGGAGGAGATTCTCTGCCACACTGCTGAGGTTTGTGTCTCTACTGCTACTTCTGTTTGCCTTACAACTCAGCAGTGCAACTGCTCCACCAACTCAGGAGACAGCAGGGGGGTCTCACATTGCTATGAGCAGGGGCCCTTTTGTCCAGGGATCCTTTACCTTTACCTTTTACCTTGCCAACACACAATGAGAATGCACTCCTGCTGAGCAGATTTGCAGTGGCTTGTCCTCGGGTACTAGACAATGCCAACTTTATTGTGAACCCTATTCTTCTTATTAGGGTGGTGTCAGTTTCTGTGACAAGTAACCTCTGCCGCCCAACCCCACCCCACTCTAGGGAACGGGGTTTCCATTCCCCGATGTAGGAGGAGACACTTGTGTAACATTCCTTTTACCAGGAGGTTCCCAAGAAACTCACCTGTCCAGGCCTCCTACCATCAATAGCTGCTTAAACTGCTGAGGACTCTGGGGCAGTGAGTAAAACTTTCCAGCCTCTCGTGAGGGCACCACAAATTCCTTTGCACCCTGGTATTAAAAGAAGGGTAGAACAGCAGGAATTGCAGTGACTTTGAAAATGCAGAAACTTATACTTCAGATCAATAAGCTACAAAACAGGTCCCCAAATATTTTTTGCCTCCACCAAGCTCCCTTTGAAAGATTCAACACCTTCCCACAGCATTTACCGTATTTTTCGCTCTATAGGACGCACCGGACCATAGGAGGGGGAGAACAGGGGAAAAAAATTCTTGTTCTCCCCATCTAAAACAAGGTGCGTTCAAGGTGCATTCACCCAAAGCTTCCAGAGCACAGCGGGAGTTACTGCTGCACTCTGGAGGCTTCAGGCAGCTACCTTGGAAGCCTGGAGAGCGAGAGGGATGGGTGCGCACTGACCCCTCTCGCGCTCCAGGCTTCAGTGAAGGCAACCCGAAGCCTCTGGAGTGCGGCGGTAGTTCCCTCTGGGCTCCGGAGGCTTCAGGTTCCTTTTGACATGCTTTTTGGGGCTGGCAGGGGGAAGCGCTGCTTTCCCCCACCGCCAGCCTCAAAGACCAGGTCGGGGAGCAGCGCAAAGGCTGCTTGCTGCCTTCCCGCTGCCCTCCGAGGTTGTGGGGCTGGCGGTGGAGGGAAGCGCTGCTTTCCCCCACCGCCAGCCTCAAAGATCCCTGAAGCCTTTGGAGCTCAGCGCAAGTTCCCACTGCGCTCCAAAGGCTTCAGGCTTAGAGGACAGCCTTTAGAGCCTCCACAGGGCAGCAGGGTGCAGGCAGAGGCTTTGCGCAGCTAACCCCAAGCTAGAACAGTGAGACGGAGCGCTCCGCAGCGCTCCTTCTCCCTGTTCTGGCTTTGGGCTTAGCCGCGCAGCCTGCATTCTCTCTATAGGACGCACACACATTTCCCCTTAATTTTTGGAGGGGGAAAAGTGCGTCCTAGAGAGTGAAAAATATGGTACCTAGGAAATGGAAACCCACTAATGCACTTTACCCACCAAAACTAAGTCATGTCTTCTGCATGTCACAGTTGTTGCCATGCAAGAACGCTAATTGTCAGTACTAATGTGGGTTCCGAATACACACCAGAGGCAAATAAACTCATAGTATTTCTTTGCAATTGTAGAGCAGGTTCTTCTTCTGCCCTTAGAGCCCAGTTTCACATCTATTGGCACAAAACAATCTGCCCCGATAAACATGTTAACCTTAGTTTCACCTCCCCCTTGCAAGTCAGGTGGGCTGTTCACGTCCTCTTTTCAGAAGCTTACACATATTTACAGTTCACCTTTTTAAAATTAAATCACAAACAATAAACTAAAACTGTTTTGTGGTGGACAAGAAATGGGAGACTGGTGATCTCATGGGTGCTGTTGCATCAGTGTTCCTCAAAGTTGTAATACATTCAGCATCAGAAGGCGACTAGGCTTCTCTTTGATTCAGCCTGAAACTTAATGCACACTTGCCTGAAGGGGCACTGCATGGCATATGGCTCCACCCGACCCCCATCTACACATTAGTGTGGGGCACCTAAGGCAGGGAACACTATGTGTGTAAGTTTCCCTGACTCCTGAAACCCTGCACAATCATAGACCCATGGGCTGAAGCACTCCTAGAGGCTTCCCCACTTCAGATGGCAGTGGGAGCCACACACCATGGGATTTGAGGCCAGGGGCACAAAACTCCCCCAATCTACTGAATCATCCCTTCACAAAGCAGGTGTCATGACCCCCCCTGGGCTTGAGTGATTGTATTTCGAAGCTGCTTTCCACTCAAACAAACCCCAACGTGGCTTGCAAAAAGAAATAATAATAATAACCCAATGGAACATTGCAAGTACAGCCTCAAACATATAATTAATAAATATCACTAGAAAAACAATTACAGACTATAAAACAATGCTAAGAAAACCAACAACTAAAAAATAACTTAAACGTGATTCAAGTTTGTACACACACTGTTCCACCCACCCATCATACAGGAGGCCCCTGATCTAACCTACCTCTGATCTATACCTACAATAGAGCTAAGCTTTAACTTATTAGTTATTAAGTTAAAACCTGTAACTTGCTTTTTCAACAAGTGATGTTCAAGGCAGTCACCAACAGCTGTCACGGGAATATCGAAGGCCCCCCTCAGCATGTATTGGACCCTTACACCTGTTCTTAAACAAACTATGATGTCCGGTCTTATTCGTGCTATTAGTTCTTTCCCTGCATTGCAAAGGATTGAACTAGATGACTCTTGGGGTTCCTTTCAACTCTACAATTCTACGATTCTTTGAGATTCAATTCCACATCTCCTGGAGACAAGACTGAAGGTGCAGCTAGCCACTCAGACGGAGTTGTACCTCTGGAAAAGGCTCAGTCTGGGTTTGCTTGTTGTGAAAGCAACACTGGAGCCTTAAAACTCAAATTTCTGCTAGCATACCAACACCCTCCTTCCAGAACTCATCCTCTTTTTCAGAACTCAGGATTGAGAGAAAAAAATATTTGTTTTGAGGACAGAGACAGTGGCTTCAAATAATCTCTGACACTCTGAAAGAGTAACGGCTGTCTTCATCCTCCCACTTTGATGAAAATCCTTTCTGAATAGAACAATTAGAAATTTTTACAAAGCAATATACACAGAGAAAATACTTACCCCTGGAGTCTTCTTGAATAGTGTTGGCGTTTCCACATCCACAAAGCCTAAAACATATTTCATATATCACTTGTTATTGAGTAAAAGGAGAAAAGAAAAGGCATTACTAAATTTCTGTTATGAGTTAGAAACAAAGGAAGTTGCCTGAAACCAGGTCAGACCATTGGTCTTTCTACTGTCGACAGTACTGTCAGTTTCAGGCAGGGGATATTCCCAGGCCTGTCAAGGAATGAGCCAGAGACCCAAAGCGGGTACTCTACCACTGAGCTAGACCCCCTGTCCACTTCTTTGCACTTCTCTCACCATGACGATTGCAGAGGTATTCCCGCATTCTCATCACCACCTGGGACCTCATTCGTAGGTTGTACTGCATCTGGACGCTCCGCAGGTCCAAATAGCGATACTGCATTCGTAAGGCCTCGGATTTCTGAGAAGGGGAAGGGGTTGTAGGTCAGAAGAAAAAACAAGTAAGTACATGAATGGGAAGCCTATGGGGGAAAAGGAAATTAAAAAGAAATTAGGAAACATCCACATCACAGTGAAATGGCAACAAATTAGTGCTTTTCTTCACAGCAAAATGGTTCAGACCTCTCCCACATGTAATTTTTCCCATTTTGAAAAGTTAATTCTTATTTTTTCACACTATTCAAAAGGTATTATCTCAAATACTTATAAAAATTTGCTCTAATATGAACCCAGACACCAAACGGGTTTAAGAATGTCCTGGAACACATATTTAGAATGTGACATAACTGAAGATACTTAGCCATGTGGAAAAAACAACATTCTTCTCATAATGTATCAGCTAAACATAAAGACCCCTTCATGGATCACTGCCTTGCCGTGGTGAAGGGGCTTGAATAACTCAGAGAAGCTATGAGCTATGCCGTGCAGGGCCACCCAAGATGGACAGGTCATAGTGGAGTTTTGACCAAACCTGGAGCAGGAACCAGCAAGCCACCCCAGTATCCCTGCCAAGAAAACTCCATGGACAAAGACAACAGGCATATGAAAGTTATGACGCTGGAAGATGAGCCCCTCAGGTCGGAAGGCGTCCAACATGCTGCTGAGGAAGAGCAGAGGACAAGTACAAGTAGATTCAGAGCTGATGAAGCGGCTAGGCCAAAGCCGAAAGGACGCTCAGTTGCGGATATGCCTGGAAGCGAAAGGAAAGTCCAATGCTGTAAAGAAAAATATTGCATAGGAACCTGGAATGTAAGAACCATAAGTTGGATGTGGTCAAAAATGAGATGGCAAGAATAAATATCGACATCCTGGGCATCAGTGAACTAAAATGGACGGGAATGGGCGAATTCAGTTCGGATGACTATCATATCTACTACTGTGGGCAAGAATCCCATAAAAGAAATGGAGTGGCCCTCATAGTCAACAAAAGAGTGTCAAAAGCTACATCCCAATCCCAAAGAAGGGCAGTGCCAAAGAATGCTCCAACTACCGCACAATTGCACTCATTTCACACGCTAGCAAGGTTATGCTTAAAATTCTACAAGGCAGGCTTAAGCAGTATGTGGACCGAGAACTCCCAGAAGTGCAAGCTGGATTTCGAAGGGGCAGAGGAACCAAAGACCAAATTGCAAACATTCGCTGGATTATGGAGAAAGCTAGAGAGTTCCAGAAAGACATCTACTTCTGCTTCATTGACTATGCAAAAGCCTTTGACTGTGTTGACCACAGCAAACTATGGCAAGTTCTTAAAGAAATGGGAGTGCCTGATCACCTCATCTGTCTCCTGAGAAATCTCTATGTGGGACAAGAAGCTACAGTTAGAACTGGATATGGAACAACTGATTGGTTCAAAATTAGGAAAGGAGTACGGCAAGGCTGTATATTGTCTCCCTGCTTATTTAACTTATATGCAGAATTCATCATGCGAAAGGCTGGGCTGGATGAATCCCAAGCCGGAATTAAGATCGCCGGAAGAAATATCAACAACCTCAGATATGCAGATGACACAACCTTGATGGCAGAAAGTGAGGAGGAATTAAAGAACCTTTTAATGAGGGTGAAAGAGGAGAGCACAAAATATGGTATGAAGCACAACATCAAAAAAACGAAGATCATAGCCACTGGTCCCATCACCTCTTGGCAAATAGAAGGGGAAGAAATGGAGGCAGTGAGAGATTTTACTTTCTTGGGCTCCATGATCACTGCAGATGGTGACAGCAGTCACGAAATTAAAAGACGCCTGCTCCTTGGGAGAAAGGCGATGGCAAACAGTCTGTGAGCACCTAGAAAGGAATGCTGTGATCACCAATAGTCAGCATGGATTTCTGAAAAATAAGTCATGTCAGACTAACCTGATCTCGTTTTTTGACAGAATTACAAGCCCGGTAGATGAAGGGAACGCAGTGGATGTAGTCTACCTTGATTTCAGCAAGGCATTTGACAAGGTGCCCCATGATATTCTTGTAAAGAAGCTGGTAAAATGCGGTCTTGACTATGCTACCACTCAGTGGATTTGTAACTGGCTGACTGACCGAACCCAAAGGGTGCTCATCAATGGTTCCTCTTCATCCTGGAGAAGAGTGACTAGTGGGGTGCCACAGGGTTCTGTCTTGGGCCCGGTCTTATTCAACATCTTTATCAACGACTTGGATGATGGACTCAAGGGCATCCTGATCAAATTTGCAGATGACACCAAACTGGGAGGGGTGGCTAACACCCCAGAGGACAGGATCACACTTCAAAACGACCTTGACAGATTAGAGAACTGGGCCAAAACAAACAAGATGAATTTTAACAGGGAGAAATGTAAAGTATTGCACTTGGGCAAAAAAATTGAGAGGCACAAATACAAGATGGGTGACACCTGGCTTGAGAGCAGTACATGTGAAAAGGATCTAGGAGTCTTGGTTGACCACAAACTTGAAATGAGCCAACAGTGTGACGCGGCAGCTTAAAAAGCCAATGCAATTCTGGGCTGCATCAATAGGAGTATAGCATCTAGATCAAGGGAAGTAATAGTGCCACTGTATTCTGCTCTGGTCAGACCTCACCTGGAGTACTGTGTCCAGTTCTGGGCACCACAGTTCAAGAAGGACACTGACAAACTGGAACGTGTCCAGAGGAGGGCAACCAAAATGGTCCAAGGCCTGGAAACGATGCCTTATGAGGAACGGCTAAGGGAGCTGGGCATGTTTAGCCTGGAGAAGAGGAGGTTAAGGGGTGATATGATAGCCATGTTCAAATATATAAAAGGATGTCACATAGAGGAGGGAGAAAGGCTGTTTTCTGCTGCTCCAGAGAAGCGGACACGGAGCAATGGATCCAAACTACAAGAAAGAAGATTCCACCTAAACATTAGGAAGAACTTCCTGACAGTAAGAGCTGTTCGACAGTGGAATTTGCTGCCAAGGAGTGTGGTGGAGTCTTCTTCTTTGGAGGTCTTTAAGCAGAGGCTTGACAACCATATGTCAGGAGTGCTCTGATGGTGTTTCCTGCTTGGCAGGGGGTTGGACTCGATGGCCCTTGTGGTCTCTTCCAACTCTATGATTCTATGATTCTATGATTCTAAACCTAGACAGCATCTTAAAAAGCAGAGACATGACCTTACCAACAAAGGTCCGTATAGTTAAATCCATGGTTTTCCCAGTAGTGATGTATGGAAGTGAGAGCTGGACCATAAAGAAGGCTGATCGCCGAAGAATTGATGCTTTTGAATTATGGTGCTGGAGGAGACTCTTGAGAGTCCCATGGACTGTAAGAAGATCAAACCTATCCATTCTTAAGGAAATCAGCCCTGAGTGCTCACTGGAAGGACAGATCCTGAAGATGAGGCTCCAAGACTTTGGCCATCTCATGAGAAGAGAAGACTCCCTGGAAAAGACCCTGATGCTGGGAAAGATGGAGGGCACAAGGAGAAGGGGACGACAGAGGACGAGATGGTTGGACAGTGTTCTGGAAGCTACAAACATGAGTCTGACCAAACTGCGGGAGGCAGTGGAAGACAGGAGTGCCTGGCGTGCTCTGGTCCATGGGGTCACGAAGAGTCGGACACGACTAAACAACAACAACAACAAACATAAAGAACTCTCATTAAAGTTGATTCATAAGCGGTACAAGACTCCTAGAAGACTCTTGTATATAAATTCATCTCCACTCCTAAGGTGGTGGAGGGGATGTTCAGAAATTGGATCGTATCTCTACCTATGGTGCAGCTGTACTGGAGTTCAATAAATTTGGGCAACATTATACAGAGACATTGATAAGATCTTAAACGGACATATTACCCCAACTTCTCAATTAGCCTTTATATATATATGTGATGAGAGTAACCAAATTTTGCATAATATTTTGGTTTTGGGGGTAGAACATGCACAGAAGCGCCAAATCGCAACCAGCGCATGTGCAGATGCGCCACTGTGGGTTGCAAACGTGCATCCTGCACAGATCACGTTCGCAACCCGAGCGTCCACTGTAGTGATGGAGCCTCTTGAATTTCAGTAAGGAAGGCATTTCACCACCACATGATCATAAGGTCATGGAAGTATTTCTGAAGCCTGGTAATCATTCTCACATATTTCCTTCGCTCTCCAGCCATCGCTAATCGTTCTTTTCAGTTGAAGACAAATTATGGAACATTTCCCCAAAGCTGTTAATTGGAACTGTACATCAACACACGCTTCTTCCCAAACCTTCTTTCTACAACAGGACAGGAGGAGGGTTGGAAGAACAAGGTCACCCAAGAATTTCAAATATGCACTGTACCAAACAGCCAACCACACAGAAATAAAGAGAAAATCACCTTGGCAAAGTCTTTTATTTCAAAAGGAAGTTTCTTACAGGAGTTCAGGATCTCTACTGTTTTCACCTTAACTTCAATATCACCTGTAGGCAATCTCTAAAAATGAACAAGAAAGAGAAAAATAATCACCACTATTTTTACATACATCCCTGAGATGATGGACCAATAGCTATCTGCAACTGTGCTATACTTTATTATTTTACTGGAATGTTTCCTGTTGGTTTATTTTTTGTCTGATTAAGCCTATCCAATGGAAAGACAAACTTCTCTTCTCCATTTTGAAGATGGAGGCTTGCCTGGGCTTAAACCACCCGGCCAGCACAGAGACAAGCCAACATGCCTCACCTCCTGCAGTTCAGCTGGACGAGAAAGGCCAAGGCAAGCTTCAAGCTCCCAGTCACCACTGGGCCAGATTCAATTAATTAATCCCACAAGCAGAAGCCAACACAAAAACTTCTGCTAGCACAACAGAGGTCCCTGCCTCATGTGGGGGATGTTGGGTGAACCCCCAAAACAGCATGCAGAAGAGAATAGCTGAAGTCCTTGCGTCGACAGAACATTCACTTTAGAACAGTGTTTCCCAAAGTGGGTGATACCACCCCTGAGAGATGGGGAGCGCTGGAATGATCCAGGGGAGTGGTAGTAGCCTTGGGTGCAATTGGGGGACGCTGAATAAAACTAAGGGGGCAGTGGAAGCATAAAGAAAGAATAAAATTTTGAAAAACCGTTCATACATGTTTTATCGGTAGTGTAATGACGCTTACTGCCAGGTCGGGCGCTGTTGGGGGACAGCGATACCCCCCCGGATCCACTGCTAGAGGTGAGGGGTTTTCCCAGGGTTAAGTGAACCCTTTTTGGCTTCACCCAGACCCAGAAAGTGGATCACAGCTTGCCTCTCTATTTGGCCAGTGGCAAGCAAATCAGTTAACTAAAAAAACCAATTGACTACAAATAACTATTCACAGTGATTTAAGAATGCTGCTGGCAAAAATTTGAACCAAACATTAATAAATTGATAGCAGCACACCAGGTTCATTCTTCTCATTAGGATTATTTTTAATGTTATACATAATTTTTTTAAAAATATTATCCTTCATTATCTTAATGTTCTGTAATGTGAATGTTACTACGGTTGATTATAATAAAAAATTATAATTTCAAGCCTCAAGGTGTTTTATTTACATCTTTCTTTACTATGTTGTAGGGTGTGAGTAGAAATATAGATACAGTATATAAAAGAACACAAATTTGTCACTGCAACTTTCTGTTCACTTAAAGAAGGTAGATTTCCAGGGGGCAATGAGTAATTTTTTGCTGAAAAGGGGGTGGTAGGCCAAATAAGTTTGGGAACTTTTGCTTTAGAATGACAATTAATTCTTCCTCCTGTCTCCTCCCCACTGGGGGTGGGAAGGGAAGGCAGAAATTGGTTTTAGCAGGAAAAACTAACCCTAGCCACTTTGGCCCTGCATGGCTTATTTTAAGGTAAGGACAGCTTCACACTCCTCAGTCAGGCAGTTTAAAGATGCAGAGGGAGGAACAAGCTGTATCAGCGCATCGTATGAGGGCAGAGTGTGGTGGCAGTTTCACTCAGCGATATATTTCATTCACTTCTCCTGAGTACCTCTGCTAGCAGCACCGCTGGAGCCAGTGCTCTTTTCCTGGGGTACTCATACCCCTAAACATTTTGTGAATCTAAGTTTGACTTCATTGAGGGGCAGTATTTCAATAGGAGTAGGAAAATGAGAGTACAGTGGTGCCCCGCAAGACGGAAAAGCCGCTAGACGAAAGGGTTTTCCGTTTTGGAGGTGCTTCGCAAAACGAATTTCCCTATGGGCTTCCTTCGCAAGACGAAAGCCCATAGGGAAATCTCCGGGACAGCGGGGAAGCGCAGCGCGTCTTCCCCACTGTCCTCGGACCTCCTCCGAAGGCTGGCGGTGGGGCGGAGAGACCTCCTCCCGCCGCCAGCCTTCGGAAGGCTCCTCCGAAGGCTGGCGGTGGGGCGGAGAGACCTTCTCCCCGCGCCAGCCTTCGGATGGCTGTCCTGAAGACTTGCGGTGGGAGGAGGGTTTTCCTTCCCACCGCCAACATTCAGAATGCTGTTCTGAATGTTGGCGGTGGGGAGGAAAAACCCTCCTCCCACCGCAAGCCCCGGGAACAGAGGAGAAGCGCTGCGCGCCTTCCCCTCTGTTCCCGTACCTGTCCTGAAGGCTTGCGGCGGGGAGAAAAGCCCTTCTCCGCACCGCCAGCCTGGCTAGCGGTCTCCATAGGAACACATTAATTGATTTTCAATGCATTCCTATGGGAAACCGTGCTTCGCAAGACGAAAAACTTGCAAGAAGAAAAAACTTGCGGAACGAATTAATTTCGTCTTGCGAGGCACCACTGTACCCCTAAACATTTTTTTTAGAAAAAAAGCACTGCTGCTAGCAGAGGTACTCAGGAGCTGTGGCGGTTTCACCAGCAATATCATCGCGGTCTGCTCCTCATACCGATCCTGGGCGATATATCAATAATTTGGCCAGGCCTTTATCAAATATAATAGGAGTAAATGGCAAAGCAATACAAATACAGACCCACACCTCCCAAACCCAAACACTGTGTCACATGTGAGGAGACATTTCAGCTTTTGGGAAATAGTTTGTAGTGTCTTGAAGTGGCCAAGTTGCACTAAGATAAAATTAGAGGGAGATTCTCCTTAAAGTACGCACGGGGTTTGTCTGTCCTGGAGGCCGGGGGACCACAGTTCCAGTCAGCCTCACTACGGATTCAACTGGAGTGTCATACAAGGTCTTCCTCAAATGGGAAGCTGCCTGCAGAAAGATGGAAACAACACACAAGATTGCACAGGTACATCGTTTAGGAGCACGGATTTAAAACTGATGAGCTACCTTAGTAGTGGGCCAATTTCAGTATTGCAGTCTAATATTAGGCTCCTCTGCCAAAGAAGAATTTGCACAGCCCACAAATTCACAAGCAAGAATGAATTATCCTGCTGATGAATTCTATTTTAAGATTATAAGAAGTGATTTGCTGAATCAGATCAAATCCCACCTAGTCCAGCACTCCTTTCTAGAATCCTAGGCAGTAAGCATAAAACTGGTTCATAGTTTCTGCGGGTGCTTAGCCTGCATAAATGACGCCCTTTTATCCTAATTGAAATGAGAAGGAAAAGGCAGGCAGGCAGGCAGGCGAGATAAACAGCAGACTGTGATTTCTACCTTTAAACAAGTCACATTCAGCTTCTGCTCTTCCTCCACCTTACTGCTAAGCTCACTTCCCTGCATTATCCTTGTAGGCCAGCGGTTCCCAACTCCCCTGATCCCAGACCACTTGAAAGTTGCTGAGGGCCTTGCTGAGATCATCAGATGGTTTTTCTGCCTGCTGTAGCATTTGTAATACACTGTGCTAGATGTTGTACGATTTTTAATTGTACAGTGGTACCTCAGGTTACAGACCCTTCAGGTTACAGATGCTTCAGGTTACAGACTCTGCTAACCCAGAAATAGTACCTCAAGTTAAGAACTTTGCTTCAGGATAAGAACAGAAATCGTGCTCTGGTGGCGCAGTGGCAGCGGGAGGCCCCATTAGCTCAAGTGGTGCTTCAGGTTAAGAACTGTTTCAGGTTAAGAATGGACCTCCAGAACGAATTAAGAACGTAGCCTGAGGTACCACTGTATTTTATTGCTTCTTTTAATGCTTATACATTTCATAGAATTCAAACTGTAACACAATATAATATACAAATAAAAAACAATACAAGAATCCCAAAGCCCTTTTCAGGCACTGTTTATGTGTTTAAGTATATTCATAACACCAATAAGGGCGCCAATGATAATACTTTTCTTTTAAAATGAGCACAGAATATAAGCAAAATAACCTACTTATGATTGTATATTCATTGATAAATCTTGTGTGTAGTCACACAGAATGAACGTCTATATGTTGTATGTCCACTTGTAAATGATCAGAAGTAGTTATAGGAAATCAAGTTTGCTATTACATATTCAGAATCACAGTGCCTGCAATGTGTTATGTTTGAATAATTGCAATGCTTGGTGGGCAATATGACAGACGACAATAACTCATTTAACCAGTGCAACTGCAGAAGCAAGCCTTGATAGCTCACCTCATCCTGAGGTATGATAATCTGGGTGAGTCCTTGGAAGTCTCTCAAAACCACAAACTGCTGCTGTCTAATCACAGGAGACACAAACAGAAATGTTTATAACACTTCAGGTAAAACCTCTACATTAGAGCAAGCTTAAATGAGGTCAGTTTACATATGCAAATAAATAATATAATACAGAGTTCCTGAAGCTACTATTTCATGCTCATGTCTAAGAGAAAAGAAATCTCTGCATACTGAACTTCCGAAAATCAGGAGAAAGGCTAGGACCTTCTCCCAAAGAGTGAGTCCCAAACATGCTATATCCCACAAGCACACTCTCCTCTTTCAGAACTGACCATTCAAGTTGGAGTGAAACCACTAGCAACCAAAGCAGACTGCTGTAGGAACAAAAAGGATATTGAAAGCCATCAAGAGATCAAGTAGAATCAGCAGAAATGGGTCCAGAAAATCAGTTTCCTCCAATAGTGCTTGGCTAAGGTTAACAATGTGGGAACTGGTACTTAAGTCTCATCTATTTAGAACACCTCAATAATTTTTTCAGTTCACAGAAGAGATACTAGAATAGATGGTCCCTAGTTTTGACTCTGGAAAGCAATTCTAATGCTCTTAGCCAACTTAAGGTTTGCCATAACACCTTCAATCTAACAATCCTGGATGCTTTTATTTACCTCTGATATTGAATCCATCCACACAGGGTGACCTCCTGACCTACATGAGCAGAGCGCAATTCCCCACAAGTTTTGGTCCGGGAAACAAAACTATTGACATCTTGTGGAGAGAAAAAAACAATTATATTTAATTACATTCATAAGAAAGGTAATGCATTTTCAACACAGTATAACATATTATCAAAACAAATTATAGAGATGTCAGTTATAGGCATGAATATTAAAAGCGCAATCCTATATATGTCTACTCAAAAGTAAGTTCCAGTGAGTTCAATAAGGCTTACTAGGGTGGTTATTGCATAAATCAGTGGTGTCCAAACTTTTTTCAAAGAGGGCCAGATTTGATGAAGTGAAGGGCTGTGAGGGCCGACCAAAGTTGTTGACTTTTTTTAGGATTTTACCCCAGGAAATAAACTGCCACAGGGGCCAGATTAGGCACCCCCCCCCCCAGGCAGACTTTGTATGTGCCTGGTATAAATGATGTAAAGCATGCATTAATTAATTAATTAATTAATTAATTAATTGCACAAGGTAGCTAGATAACATTTAATGCCATTAGTCATTTTACATAGCTATTGCTCATCAGTTTCCCCACTGATTTTTACAGTGCCCAAACTGGACTGGCCAGTGGTTTAAATTCCTTACTTGGGGTTCCACAAAACTACTTGACTAGCTACAGCTTAAAGGCACAACCATTCCCTTGTTCCAGTGTTCTTAACAGAAGCATCCCCGTTTCAAAGCAGCAACAGACACTAGTGTGAAAGAGCCAAACAATGGGCAAAAGCGTACATAATGAAGGAGCACTGCTCAGAGACATAGTGAAGCTTCCTAGCAAAAAAGTAGCAATTCATTCTATCAGGCATCTTTAAAGAGCTCATAATGAGAAAAACTGTTCAAGAGCAGTCAGTAGGAGCTAGAGGAAATACATTTAGAACATCCTGGATATTCCATTTTGTTTGCATGACTACAAACTAATCCTATGGAGAATTTGGCCCACAATTATAATCTTTAGGGGGCAGCTCTAGCTAGAGTTGTGCTGACACTATTTTTTCCTCAGCCAGAAGATCCTGCATCTTCCATTAAACACGGGATATGCAACACTAGATTTCAAACACTATCAACAAGATTTTCCATACATTATTTAAAGTTATAGGGTTTCTATTTTTGGCTGGTCTGTTGGTCTGAGAAGCCGAAGTGTTATACTAATTGTTGCAATCATCATCATCATCATCTTGTGGTACCCTAAAACACATTTATTGCAGCAGAAGCTTCTGAGCATTAAAACCCAGTCAGATACAATGTTCA
The DNA here is from genome assembly GCF_964188315.1 of Podarcis muralis. Taxonomy (NCBI): domain Eukaryota; kingdom Metazoa; phylum Chordata; class Lepidosauria; order Squamata; family Lacertidae; genus Podarcis; species Podarcis muralis. The sequence goes on along the minus strand of NC_135659.1, from coordinate 4,503,670 downwards.
TCTAAATAGGGCATCCTGATCAAATTTGCAGATGACACCAAACTGGGAGGGGTGGCTAACACCCCAGAGGACAGGATCACACTTCAAAACGACCTTGACAGATTAGAGAACTGGGCCAAAACAAACAAGATGAATTTTAACAGGGAGAAATGTAAAGTATTGCACTTGGGCAAAAAAAATGAGAGGCACAAATACAAGATGGGTGACACCTGGCTTGAGAGCAGTACATGTGAAAAGGATCTAGGAGTCTTGGTTGACCACAAACTTGACATGAGCCAACAGTGTGACGCGGCAGCTAAAAAAGCCAATGCAATTCTGGGCTGCATCAATAGGAGTATAGCATCTAGATCAAGGGAAGTAATAGTGCCACTGTATTCTGCTCTGGTCAGACCTCACCTGGAGTACTGTGTCCAGTTCTGGGCACCACAGTTCAAGAAGGACACTGACAAACTGGAACGTGTCCAGAGGAGGGCAACCAAAATGGTCCAAGGCCTGGAAACGATGCCTTATGAGGAACGGCTAAGGGAGCTGGGCATGTTTAGCCTGGAGAAGAGGAGGTTAAGGGGTGATATGATAGCCATGTTCAAATATATAAAAGGATGTCACATAGAGGAGGGAGAAAGGCTGTTTTCTGCTGCTCCAGAGAAGCGGACACGGAGCAATGGATCCAAACTACAAGAAAGAAGATTCCACCTAAACATTAGGAAGAACTTCCTGACAGTAAGAGCTGTTCGACAGTGGAATTTGCTGCCAAGGAGTGTGGTGGAGTCTCCTTCTTTGGAGGTCTTTAAGCAGAGGCTTGACAACCATATGTCAGGAGTGCTCTGATGGTGTTTCCTGCTTGGCAGGGGGTTGGACTCGATGGCCCTTGTGGTCTCTTCCAACTCTATGATTCTATGATTCTATGATTCTATGATTCTAGGCAGGTACAGTAAATATTCTCCAGAGAAGAAACAGGTGGATCTGTTTATCTATTGCTTTTTACAAGGAGAACCAATGATCAAACCTATTCAGGGATTTCTCTTTTCCCCCCTCTTATGTTTTTCAGCTGTTCTTTATTTTTAATCTGCAAACTGCCTTGAGTTCCTGTCAGGTGTCTGCCTGCCTATTGAGATCAAGCAGGCGGCTTTGCTGTACTCCCTTTGGCACCTGCTACAAACACCTTTCTTTTAGACAAACCTACACAGATGCTTAAGAAAGTTGAGGCAAATCTTAATCCATGTTAGCATTTTGGAAATACAGTGGAACCTCAGGTTGCAAACATGATCCGTGTGGGAGGCACGTTCGCAACCCGCAGCGCTGCGTCTGCGCACGCATGGGTAGCAATTTGGTGCTTCTGAGCGTGTGCCGAAACCCGGAAGTAACCCATCGGGTCCGGCACAGTGCACAAGCCGAAAACACGTAACCTGAAGCGCCTGTAACTCGAGGTACCACCGTAGGCTTGTCAATTTTTCCTGTTTTATCTTTTGTAAACCACTTTGAGAGTCCACCCCCCGCCCAAGAAATCAAGCTGTGTATAAATTTCAATGAAATAAATATTTAAAATAAAAAAAAGAATAATGATAATCGTATGGGATTACACTCCCTCCGAAGGAGCAGATATGTAACTTGGGGGAACTTCTGGAGCCTTTGATGTCACTTGAGGTTCAGGTGGCGTCAGTGGTACTGAGCGCCCTCCCTCAGCTTTGGCTGGTGGCCCAGCTGTGCTCCTGTCTGGACAGGGATAGCTCTGGCAACCTCTAGTTTAGATTACTTCAAAGCAAATTTGGCGGCCAAGTAGCTCACTGGGGCAAGACCACTTCAGGATAGTTCTGTACATTGAACGTGGCCTATCTGCACTGGCTGCCACTTAGTGTCAGGCCCAATTCAAAGTTCTGACTTTGATTAAAAAAGTCTTAAAACAGCCCAGGACCACAAGACCTGAAGGACTGCCTCTCCCCATATAAACCAGCCTGGACCCTGCTATCTGAGGCCCTTCTTTGTATGCCTCCTCCATGACAGGTCTGTAGGGTGGCAAGATGGGAGCAGGCCTTTTCTGCAGGGGATTCCCTGTTTGTGGGAAGCTTCCTCCAGGGAGGCTCACCTGGCACCTTCCTTACATATCTTTCGGTACCAGGCAAAAACATTTCTCTATAACCAGGCCTTTGAGTGATTAAAAAACGCTTGGCCTTTTAAACTTGGTGTGTGTGTGTGTAATTGTTTTTGTTATAACGGTATTTTTTGTGCTTTTATGTATCTTTGGATGAAGCCATGAAGGGAAGTATAGAAATTTATTAAAGAAATAAATATAATTTCTAAGAATCGTACACCGCTGGTTGGTAAGAAAAGCGTCAAAGCAGTTTGCAAAAAGATAAAACAGTAACAACTGAGACAAATTCACAAGCCTACTTTTAAAACCTACAAAAGTTAAAGATGCTAAAAAAGGGACCAATATTCAGCTAAGCATCTTGGCGGCTCTTGTCTAAGCAATAATATTTTTAGCAGACGCCAAGAGCAGCGAAGGCTCCTGCTTTGCCTCCAGAGAGCGGGCGCCGCCACACGTGTGATAGGAATTTTATGGTCTTAGATATATGGTAATCTTCATAACTGCACATACATAGATCAACACAGGAAGACCAACCTGGAACCATTTTGATTCCTAAACTGACCAAATCCTTTCTCTGCAAGGTTAAACTGGAAAAGCCTCCCCATTGTCTCTTTCCTCACAAATCCTGTCTCAAGGATATGTCTGTTAGAATAAGGTGTGAGCCTGTGACCTGGCCCAGGAAATAAGTATTTTACCACTACAAAAGAATGGACAAGAGAAAAACAACATTTAAATTTCTGTGATGTAGGTGGGATGTACCTGAGGGGTGGTCTTAGGTTACACCCCTTCTGTGATGTATGCATAATGTTTCTGGGGGTGGTCTTGATTTACAGGGTGGCAATTTCGCCCCATCGTTCTGGGTCCCTCCTCTCTCCTGCGTGGGAGGGAGCACCCTGTTGCAACAGATCAATAAAGATCGAGCTTACTAGCTGCTTTGCTTCTCAATATTCTCTGGTTGGCCTCTGTTATTTTCTCCTACCAATAGGGGACCTATGTAAGGACTCTATATGGGCTCTTGGATACCCCATAAGGGAAAAGGGCATATTTTATTTACAACACACGAAACCACCCGCTCCCTTACCGGGCATTAAGGTGCGGCCCCTCCCCTGTCAGCAGGCGCCCCGACGCCCCCCCCCCCTCCGCGGGCGCCACGGACCTGCAGCGCCGGAGACGCGCCTGGCGCCGCCCTGGGCCGCCCCGCTCGGGAGGAGCAGCGAGAGCGGGGCGCGGAGGGGGCCCGGCAGCCCGCGCGCGGTCCTCCAGAAGGCCGGCATCGCTCCTCGCCTCACGCGACGGCCAGGCCCCGCCCCCCCGCGCGGTCACGTGAGCCGACCCCTCGCGGCCATTGGCGCAGCTAGCAACCGCCATCCTTACTTCGGGCAAGGAGCTTCGGACCGCCTCCCTCAGCAGAGCCTTTTCCAGGCCCGAGGCGACGTCCAGCGGGGGAGGCGGGGCCTCCTAGGAGAAGCCAATCAGCGAGTGTCCCGAGCGGGCGCCGAACTGGCTGCCGGAAGCAGGCTTTTAAAAAAATATTTAAATCGCCCGCCGCCTTGAGGGGAGCCGTTGATTGGTCGGTTGGTTGGCTCCGTTATTTGGGAGGGAGCGGGCGGGTGGAGAAGAGGGAGGCCTCGGCCCCGTCATGGCGAGGGTTCCGCGACAGGTAAAGCGCCGGGCTTTCGAGCTGCCGCCTTTGTTCCCTTTGCAAGAGGAGGCTTGACTGAGGCGGGCAACCGCGGTCCGCCTCTTGGCGCTCTTCCTTGAAACTTAAATGCTAGCTTTCTCTGTGCAGGGATATTGTTTTGGGGTTTCTTGTTTTTCGGCTTTTTAACCGAGTTATGCAAATCCCCACCCGGTGCCGTCGAGTGTTTTATTTTAATTAATTATCCGACCGAGTCTTGCCCATTGAAATCAACGGGCCTTGGCTTGGTCCACATTAATTCATATTATTGCCTTCCCTATAATAACCCCCTCCTGCTTTATGGTGGTGTTGTTGTTATGTGCTTTCGTGCTGTAAAACCCACCTGTGATCTTGAGGTGAAGGGTGGCATATAAATTTAATAAAAATCAAATCAAATAAGGAAGTCAGTTTGGTAGGTCTGCTCTGAGAGAAACTCACCCACAATATCTCAAAACAGTTCTGCAATAGACATGGAGATGTGTACAGGCAGCCAGACTTGACTTGCACTTCTGACTGAAATGCCTGTGTGAAAAAGATAAGATGATGTTACCCTGATGCCAAAAGTTTGTTGGTGAGGGAGATGGGATTTTGCCAATCAATCAGGTGCCACCACAGGGAAGGCCCTGACATGATGGGGCTTCAGCTGTTGGCAGAACCACGGGACAAGCCTCCCGTGAAGAACTCAGATTCCGAAGGTTGGCAGATGTGAGGAGAGGCGCTCCTTTCAGGGAGGGGGGATGACAAAATGCTGAGTTAAACAAAACTGTTTAAAGCACACTAGGAAGGAAGCCAGACCTGTGCTGTAGAGAGAAGGTATAGCTTGATTCGTGTTACCAAATCCTTGTGCTGCTGTTTCTATTTTGTTCTCTTTAAAATCTGTATCTATAATGAGAGAAATAGATTGTCCTCAGATTTCTTTGCAAACTATTATTCTAGTATTCGACAGGGTTTCTTAGTGCCCACTTCCACCCCCAAATATCTTGGCTTGCCTTCATGTGAGTCCTTGTCATGCTGAGTAAATGATCACCAGCATTTTCTTTACTTTGTATAAAATAGTTTTTAACTTTTGTTCCTTTTTGCCTATTGATTGGTAAACTATCAGCATGTGGAAGATACGAGGGTTTGCGACTACAGGACACTTTCTGTTTTTGGAGAAAAAACTGTAGATCATGATGTGAACATCATTAACACTGCACATCTTTCAAGACATGTTGTATCCCTCAGACGAAACCTGTTTAGTCAGACCCCAGCTATGAGAATGATTCAACAAACTCTTCACTTGCAGGTAATCCTTTGGTGAGCTTGGTATAGCTGGCAAAATATTGCAAAATGAAGTAGCTTTTTATTTGGTGCAAAGGGGGGAAAAAAACCTCTGGTAGCTAATAGTTAATCTTTCAGAAATAGTTCTAGGACAACTTGGAAAGGAAATTACCATAATATTGCCCTGCCTATAATTTATCGTCTCTCTCTCTCTCTCTCTCTCTCTCTCTCTCTCTCTCTCTGTGTGTGTGTGTGTGTGTGTGTGAGAGAGAGAGAGAGAGAGAGAGAGAGAGAGAGAGAGAACAACTTACTACAAGTGTCTTAAAACTTTGATCCTATCTCCTGAAAAGTTAATGTTGGCCAAGGGATTGACATATTTTTACCATCTGAATTTCTTTTAATAAGACCTGGTTTTATATGGTAAATTATATTCTCTCTTATTGCATTAGTCCACTACTTATCGTACAGGGCCCTTTCATCTGTTCTAGCTTATATATTCTAGCCATAAAAGGTAGCAGAGGGGAAATAGGTTGAAGAGGACCTGAACCTCTAAATGGTGTTATTGGGAAAGCTTTAGACTGGTGATGTAGGGGGTGTGTTGTGGTAGCTATTAAATTAGTTGCAGACTGTCCTGAGAATTGGATGAACCACATCCAAAAAGTTGCTCATAGTGATATTTGCTCTGTTTTTGGTGTTTTTGTTGGAATGGACACCACTTGCCTGCACCTAGGAAGCTAAAACTGTTCTTCACATTCCAGGGAAATGCTGATCCTCAAATAAGCTTGCTTCTGTGTAAGCAGTGGACTTTATACGCTGTCACTCCTCTGTACAAATTCTCTTATGGACAGCTGAAAGAATATTCTAGACAGTTGAGTCGCTTTATTGCAACTGAAAGTCAAAGGAGACCTGTGGAAATGGAATATGAACTTCAATTTAAAGTGACGTTCTCTTCATTCTCAGCTTTGAAAATCACAGAACAGGAACCAGATGCGGTTCTCATTCAAGTAGGTACTATAGTCCCAATATTTTAATACCTATGGGTTTGTCTTAACAATATTGAAGAATACTATTGTATTGGGTCTAGAAAATACACTAGTTCATCTCAGTATGCCACTACTGTTATCTTAGTGTTATTAAATGAATTTGATTTGCTTTGGATGCTAGGGAATCATGGCTACAGTTGGTGGTGAGTCAATCACTGGATGGTTTGCAGCCAGTCTTGATTGTGCCATTCCTCTTGAAAAGCGGTTCTGAAAAAATGTAACAGAGCAATTCTTAAAAGTAGGTAGCCTGCAGGCACAGGAAGCCTCTGGCTGCACTTCATGTGACCATTGGGTCTCAGACCCATCAATCCCAAACTGATCACGCAAGAGACGCTACGCCATGCAGAGCCTGGCACTTTGAAAGTGTGGGTCCAGTTGGATCTGCACTTTCAAAAAGGCTTCCTTGTCCAGGCAAGGAATTAAGTCTTGCTTAATTCAATGGGTTTTCCATGAAAACATGCATAGTTGTCCATGGCTGTGAATAGAGTACTATCAGAGTGATAGGTGCACATTTGTTGAAGAACTGTTGAGAGCTTAAGTGCTGTCAGTATATTTCCCCTAGTTTTTCCTCACCATAACAAATGAATTGCAGGAGTTGGTTTCCAAAATTGTGTTGACTCAAGCCATTTACTATAGTTGCAATATGTGCATAATTGGTGTATTTATGTATTTCCCATAGATCACGAAGAGGCCTCAGGTGGCAGCTAAAAATGCAGAAGAGAAAGTGGTGTGGATGGGCTGGTTTGCTTGTACTGGTGGAAATGACCTTTTTGAGATTGTTGATGAGGAGTTTACTTTTTTGCCCTTGTTCCTTGTGAATGGAGCAAAGGCTCTCACGGTCCTTGTAGAAACTTGGCTTCAACAGACCTTTGACTGTTGTCTGAGCCCCTTGCACATCACCCCTATCAGTCTTTCCTGGATGGCTGCAATGTGGACTGGGTGCCCTATGGACAATCCTACGGTTCCAACAGAGCTGACTTTCTCTACACTTGGCACAGCTTACCCTCTGGATATTTCCTATTCTATCCATCCTGAAGATGCAAAAGCCCTTTGGGATTCAATCCACAGCACTCCAGGAGAAGTCAGGCAAGAAGAAGTGGAATTATTCATGGCGTGCCTTTACAACCACTTCCATAGACACTTTAAGATCTACCTGTCAGCCACAATACTGGTGAAAGTCTCCACATCAGTAGGTTCTGCCCATTCTGTTGGGAAAATAAAGGTATGGTGCCTAGCTCATTTACCACTAACAACTAGTTAAAATAACCGTCACTCTTGGCCAGTATTAGAAACTTAAAGATTTATAAGTTAGGGGACAAATGGTTCCTTAAACCAAGGCTACAGTTGCCAAAATGGAATGTCTAGTTGCCATTTTTGGGCAAGATGGCTCTGCAGTCTAATTTTCAAATGATGGACTGACGGTGATTGATTTTCAGTTAAGCATCAGGCTCGTTCAGATGACAACCTTGAGCTAGGCTAAGAGCTTTGAGTACTTAAAGAAGAAAAGTCACTTGCTTCAGGGACAGCCCACATATATATATTGGCCTATTCTGACCTCTGTTTCTTAATGCTGACTGCTGCTCAGGCTGTACAGAAAAAGCATTTTGGTTTCAGAAATTCATTCTGATTGTGCAGATAAAATATAACTGATAGAATTCTACAGGATGGAGTATTAGTGTGTGAAAACAGTCCAGATCCAATGACCCCCAGGCATACATCTCCAGATGGTGGAGATGTCAGGCACCATCCTGGCGCCCAGGCAACTTCACTTGGTCGCAAGTGGTCAAAAGCCAGGTGCAAAATACCTGGCTAATTTTGAATACTGCTCTTGGCAAGTGATTGATCTCACCCAAAATTGATACTAGCCTGGTAGTGACAAATTATGAGTGTCCTAAAGGAATATTTGAGGCATACATTTTGCAATGTAGACTTCAAACACTTTGCAGCTGATTTTACCAGCTGGCCATTTATACTTTAGGAAGAAGCTTGGTGGCAGGTCTAGCGCACACACTACTCCCTTTCTGTATTGGAAGTGAGCATTCAAGAGAAGTAGAAACCCTACAACTACTTTGTGCCTCTGGCCCCTTTCTACCTATTCCCTAGCTATAGGGGGTGGAGATACTAATTTTTTCTGCATTCCTTTATGCAATGGCTCAATTATTGGCACGTGAATAGAATGGTTTCTTGCATCCGTCCCTTCTTACCTTTCCCAGTTCTTTGCCATCCATCTTTCTCTAAGTAGGGAAAGGCCTGGAAGGGTGGCAGGGCTGGGGAGCATATTGAATAATACTTTGGGCACTCAGAACAAAGTGTGTGCATCGAAGACTGGGTTGCAGGGTAGGGGGCATATTGAGCCACAGGCAACCAGTAGCTGATTCCTATTATAAAGTGTGTTGCTGCAATTTCTCCAGATAATGGGCTGGGGTATTGTTCTTAGTGGGTTCACAGTTTTTAATTTGTGTTGGTTTGTTTTCATTGAGGGAGGGGAGATATGTCTGGGAGGAGAGGAACTGAGCAGGGGGACCCCAACTGCAGTGGTTCATGGTAGGGGGAGGTATGGTGTGGGAGGTGCCATGTGCCAGCCCCTCCTCCAACATAGGGAATTGGGGTTATCCTATCAGCCAGCCCTCAGGTTTGCAGCTGCTGCTGCTGCTGCTAAATATCAGGTTGACTCTGAGTAAGGCCTCCCTCATACACGATCTGATTTATAGATGAGGAGGTTGATCTGGTCTGTATCACTAAGATTGGGTGGTTAAGGAGGGTGGAGGTGGTGTAACCTACTGTGCCCAGCTGGGTACTCTGTGCAGCATCAATGACAAGCTTGAGGGTGGGGGGAGGGAGGGAGTTGCTGTGGTCTGTAGAGATTCCATCTCTCCAGGCTCTGTCCAGTTAGCGGGGGGAATCTAGAGGTTTGGTCCTGATGTTGGGCAATCAGGACAGAATAGGGATTCTGCTGGTTTCCACCGGCCTCCCTGCCCAACAGTCTCCTTGCCTGAGCAGACGGCTGGTCTCAGAGTAAGTGTTGAGGGACTCCCAGAATGCTAGTTCTGGGGTCTTCAACATCCATGCCAAGGCAACTGGCTTTGGGGTGGCTTAGGACTTCATCATGGCTGCCATAATGACCATGGGGTTGTCACAGCACGTCACTAGCCCAACACATGTGGCAGGCCACACTGAACCTTGTTTTAACAACTGGGCAGGAGGAGGGTGATATGAAAGTAGGGAGTATTGACATCAGTCCCTTGTCATGGTCAGATCACTTCCTGCTGAGATCAGGCCTGGGTTGTATAGTGATATATCACTGAAAGCCGGTTTGAAATCCACACTGTGATAACCGGTTCAAAATATCTGCCCTGATGATAAACCGCATGAAGCCAACTTTTGTATGTTGCTCTGCTGGCTCAGCTCTTCCCTGCCTCCTGCTGGGGGCAGCAAACCACAGAGCAGGCACTAGGGTCCGGCGATATCTGGTTTTCAACTTCACAGTATATCACCAGCTAAACATTGCAATATATTGATATATCACGATGTTTGAAATGAGGATGGAGCCATGTAGAGGCATTGGCTGACTTCAGGGTTTTCCCTACATCATGATTTTTGCCGGTGTCTGCTCTTGTGATTTGCTGCACTCTTGAGTGGTACAAGGGGCTGCCAAGGGAAGCAGTTAGGAAAGCCTTATTCTCTGCATGAAATTCCATTCTATTTGGGAAGACAAGTTAGGACACAATCTTTAGTAATCCAGTGAAACACAGCAATCACATAGATACCAAATGACTTTAGATCTGATGTGAATTGGCATCTTAATGATATTCTTAAATGCTGCTTTGAAAAGTATTGTGCTTATACTTCTGAAAAAGGAAATGAAGGCTTTCGTTGTTCCCCTATGTTCTAGTGGTTTCAATTTCAAGCCATGGATCTCTTCTTCTCTATCAACTTTCCTCTTCACCCCTTTCATACCTCTCCAGCAATGTAAAATAGGAAAGTTTGGCTTTTCAGATTGACTTCAGACAATGTGATTATACAAAACTGGTTTATAGGGGCTGTTGACATTTGTTAGCTTAAATACTTCATTGAATAAACTGTATTTTATCCTGTTTTAATCCTGCTGCAACTTTTTTAAACATTCTCCAATTTCTTTCTTGCAGATTTTTCATGCTCAACATCTGATATCATCGATGGCATTCCTAACAGAACTGGCAGTTTTAAAAATGTGATTTAAGTGTTGTACCATCTATGCTTTTGCTGTAGAAAGTATACCCAATACAAAGATGACTTTTGTGTGAGAGAGAGTCTGCTCAGATGTGGTTTGTACAGAGTGTTTTTACCTTTCTGGTCAAACCTAAAAAGTCTTACACCTTCCTGAAAATATGGAACATTAAACTATATAAACCCTACAAATAATAAATATGGTATTATATTTGACTAGTGATTTATGTGAGTATGGTACTAAGTGATTATTCTGCTCTCTTTGATCACAGTACCTCTTGTGAACTGGATTGTTTCAGCTTAGATGATGGTGGAATGAAGGAACCAATGGGACATGGTTATTACTGGTTTTAAACTTTATAGGAACATTATAGAAAGGATGTACTGAAGGTGGTGTTTATGTCAGAGAGGGCACTGAATTCAGCAAGCTGGGTGGTGATATTGGGCCTCAAGTAATTTAGTATGAAGGACATTCTATTGTCCCAATCAAACGGCTCAGGGATATTTTGAGATTACAAATGAAAACTATATGTATTACAGTCAAGACAAAGAGGTAAAATGTATAGATGGCCTATATCAACCTTATGTCCCAGATACTGTTAGACTACAACTCCCTTCATCCTTAGTTAGCAGGACCAGTGGTTAGGGATGATGGGAGTTGCAGTCCAATAGGATCTGAGGACCTAAGGTTGAGAAAGGGTGCCCTAGATAATTGGACCCTAGGATAGTCTGAGAACTGAGGCAGATTATGGAGAAGAGGGACAAAATTCTAGGCTTAACAAAATAAAAACTGACAAATCCATAGAGTGCTCACTAATGGTTCATCACCATCCTGTAAATAAATGGCAAGTGAGGTGCTGGAAGTTTCTGTCCTGGGCCCATTGTTTGATGCCTTTATAAACAACTTGGAAGAAGGAATCAAGGAGTTGCTCATCAAATTTGTAGATGGCACCAAACTGGCAGGGGTGGCCAATGCTGCAGAAGGCAGAATTGGAATTCAGTAGGACTTGGCAGCAGTGGCATAGCATGGGTTGCTGGGGCAGGACAAGTAATGTGCCCCCCTGGTGGACTGGGCAGCTGGGATGGAGGCATGTGCCCGGGGTGTGTGCGCACAGAGCCCATGAGGCACATGGCTGCCAGTGGCGGTGGTCGTGTATTTTTAGCTGGGTGGCTTTGCCGACACTGGGCTTGGCCAGCACAGGGGTGCAGGGTGTGGACATTGTGCCAGATTGCACCCCTCAGAATTTTGCACCTGGGGTCAACCTCCTCTGCTAACCAGTAGCATAGTGGGGGGGGGGGGCAAGGCAGAGTGAAAAACTAGCTTAAACTAACAAGAATTTCAATAGGGATAAATGTAAGTTTCTACGCTTATGCAGGAAGAACTGTCTGCTCAAATATGATGGGGTACAACTGGCTCGTGAAAAGGATCCAGGGATCTTGGTATACCACAAGCTTAACATGAGTCAACAGTGTGATGATGCAGCAAAAAAAGCTAATGCTTTTCTAGGTTGCATCAACAGAAGTACAGTGTCCAGATCACTGAAGTAATAGTACCACTCTATTCTGCCTTGGTGAGACCACACCTGGAATACTGTGCCCAGTATTTTAGGAGGATATTGACAAGCTGGAATGTGTGCAGAGACAGCAACCAAAAGGGTATTGAAAGCAAACCTTATGAGGAATAGTTGAGGGAATTGGGTATGTTTAGCCTGATAACGAGAACGAGAGGAAATAATAATATTCGAAGATGGCTATCACATGGAAGATGGAGCAAGATTCCTGCTCTGCAGGGTAGGACCCTGAACCAAGGTTACAAGGAAGAAGATTCCGACTAGACATCAGGAAGAACTGTCTGGTGGTAAGAGTCATTCAACAGTGTAATGGACTCTCCTTGGATGTTTTTAAGCAAAGGATAGACAGCCATCTATCATGCATGATGTAGTTGAGATTGCTGCACTCTGGGGTTGGACTATATAACCTGCAAGATTCTTTCCACTGCTTCCATAAAAACCAGTGAGGCTGAATGATGGAAGATTCAGGACAGATAAAAGAAAACGCCTTACACTGCCCATAGTTAATGGAACTCCTTTCTACAGGAAGCAGTGATGGTCACCAACTTGGGTGGCTTTAAGAGAGGATTAGACGAACGCATGGCAGATCTAGGTCATCAGTGGTTATAAGCCATGAGGGCTATGCTCTGCCTCCATGGTTGGAGGTAGTTGCTGGAAACTGCAGGAAGGGAGAGTGCTCTTGTGTTCAGATCCTGCTTGTAGATTTCCCATACACGCCTGATCCAGCAGGCTCTTAAGTTCTTCAGCTGCACATGAAATTGATACTACAGTAAGCCCACAACTTGTGTGCATTCAGCTTTTATGTGCTGGGCAAAAAATATACTTTGGCAAGCCCACCCACCACTGAGCCCAATGTGCTTTGGCTAGACATGATTTGGGCTTTGGACATGATCTCCAGAATGTAACCCCAATGGACCGTTATTTATTCTAATGTGCACCTTGAAACCCTAAAAAAGTATTTGCTGGTGAATGTAAATGTGCCATCAAATCTAATGTGCAACTTAATTTTTGTGACGTAATTTGGCCAAAAAAGGTGAGCATTAGATTCGAGTAAATACGATATGTTGTGGGCTTACTGTATATTAAGGCTATACAGAGGTATTTTGCTCAAATACTGTTTTCAATTTACTAGCCCAAAGGGTTTGAGTTGGGAGCTATAAAGTAAGTTTATAAACCAGCAACTTCTGCTCTTTCAGTTAAGTCATGAGAAAACACACCAAATGATTTTATTAAGGTAACACTATTTATACAAATCAACTCATGCTAGGAAAAGCACAAATGATATGTAAACAATTGTTTACAGAATACTTTTTCTTTGTAAAGGTGCAAATGTTCAAAATGTAAACACAAGAATGCCATCTCTCAGGCCAAGAAGGGTTTTCCCCTTTCTTGAAAATCCACTTGTGTTAAGTTCCCCCACCCACCCAAAGACATTGAAGATGTTGAAGTTTACAAATAAAGCTACTTCTTAAAGGAAATGTCAGTAAAACTTAATTTCATTGGCATTCCTTGCAACTCACCTCACCCAATGCTGCGATCAGCTTTCCTTTCTGCTGCTTCCTTGGCACCACAAGAATAGGACACAAGTTATACATAACTGTTCTTTAGCTCCAGCCATCACTGGCCATGTTTGCTGGGGTTGCCTAGAACCAAGAACTGCAGTGACATAGGTTTCCCATCCTTCCCCTACAGCCCACTAATTTAGCTACAGCCGTGACAGCTGAGTTTTTAGATAGAACTATGCTTTAAGGATAAAGATGGCAGCTTAGACAAATTCAAAATGCTTATAATTCTAAGCATGTCTTTCAAAAGTGACAAGACAGGCATCATTATAGATAGATGTAGATACCATTTCACTAACGGTCAGTGTGTGGCTCTGAAGCACAAATTATTACTAGGAGATAAAATAGGTATCCTATTTCTGATACAGTACTCTGTTCTTTAATCCAAACCAGGCTTGTATATGTACTTAAGTCACACTAGTTAACATTACTAGTGCACTAACAGGGAGAAATACAAAACAGCTGCAACTAGAGCATAAAGTCTATACAAAGGGAGACTATCTACCAAGACATTCTCCTCCACAACCTGTACAGAAATGAACAGAAGCAGCACACAAATTCTGCTGTGCTCCACATTGACTTCAGTGGGGCTTGTGCTGGAGAACTTCCGGGTAGATTGCTCAAATTATTATGTGTCTATTCCTTGTTCCACTACTGTAAATTCTTTGTTCTTACTGACCCACAGTGCCAGCAACCTTTTGTTGGCTAGCCCTTTGCTTCCAAAGATTTTAACTAGGCCAAAGCTTATAAACAGCTTCATTTAGAAAGCTGCGTCAGAATTTTACTTGGGGGGAAATCACATTACCATGATATCAACAATATGGTAGAAATGAAATGGAACAGGTTTCAGCATATATAGAATTTCCCCCAATGCAATGTAAAATTCAAGCAGCAGCATCTTCTGCCAAAGCCCTGTTGAAATGAACGGGCTCTTATGCAACTAATTCATTTAAATGGAGCATATGGGCCCTGTTTGACTTGACCTCTTTAAACAAGGCCAATGATGTGTCAGAGAAAAATTTGTCTATGCAGATGCATTGTCTGCCTCTCATTAGGCTCCTGTCTTTTTTGGAACTCATATACAACTTGAGGTCCTCATTGCTCAGAATAACATTACATTCCAGTTTCTTCATTAAGATTGTAAAATTAGAATGGGGAGACAAAGACAATGAAAACTATGTGTTCCAGGTATATTCCTGGGGTTGCTTGGTCTGGTCTTCTGTAACTAGTAGAGGAGGGGGAAATGCTTGCAACATCCATTATAGTCCCATAGAAAGAGGCACCAGCGAATAATATAAATGTGATCTCAATTTTACTAGAGCCTCAGAGAGCTCAGCAGTCACCAAGCTGACCAGCTTCAATAGGAATGAACTCGGAGTGAGAGAGATTTCTCCCATTGGCTTTCTACCATATATGGGATTCACAGTGTGTCATTTTTATAACTCCCACTCCACCTCCAAGCCGACGATAGTTCATTCCTCCATACAGTCTGCAAAGAAAAGACAGACTTTGTTACTCTGATTTAACCCCTATTCTTACAGAAGTGCAAGAATCAAATTTATGAGAGTCAAAATGGATGGTCTCCAAATGATTGTATTAGGGGAGAGAAATTGCCATATGAGAATAATCATTAACTGGCATGATTGTTACTAAATAGTGGGATACAGGCCAGCAAAATAGGAAGAGACTGAAGAAAAAAGTCTTGAGATTATTTTGATGCCTAGGGTTGATAGGAATCTGTACACGGTCTTAATGAAAAGGCTGGTCAAACCATGCTTTCATATTATGTGAGCAAGACTCAGACTTGTTTGTTCCCTTCCCCCCTTCATTTTGTGACAAGCTGGAGTTTGTCCTCAAGCCCACACTGGAAGCCATATTTTGGGAGGAATTCAGCATAATGCAACCAAACCACTCTGTCAACAATCTTGCTCTGGATTTTCTAACACACCCCTAGAGCCAATGGAAGCACACAGGGGGAAGAGAGGAGGAAAGTCCCACTGCACAGACTTTCTTTGGTGGGGCTTGTTAGTTGAATCCTGCCCTTGATTGGGTTTTTCAATTCTGGCTTCTGGGCAAACCATAGTCTGAAATGATTCCAACTTTAAAGCAGAAACTAAGGTTTTTTGTAGAATTGGGAGGGAATCAAAGTGCACTGTGGGAGGAGGAGGAGGAGGAGGGGGAGGAGGAGGAGGAGAGTTTGGATTTGACATCCCACTTTATCACTACCCTAACATTCTCCTTTCCCTTCCTCCCCCACAACAAACGCTCTGTGAGGTGAGTGGGGCTGCGAGACTTCAGAGAAGTGTGACCAGCCCAAGGTCACCCAACAGCTGCATGTGGAGGAGTGGGGAAGCGAACCCGGTTCCCCAGATTACGAGTCCACTGTTCTTAACCACTACACCACACTGGCATGAACTGAAATTCTATCATTTAATGCCAAAGCAAGGGTTGGCATTGTTTCTGAAAAACAAAATGCATCCTAATTATGAATTTAAACTTTACCTCCATGTGTTGGCATCTGGGTCAAACACTTCAATAGTCTTCAAGTATGTTGTGCCATCAAAGCCTCCTACGGCCATTAGCTGTCCATTCACAACAGCGAGGCCAACCTAGATAATGACCAAATAAGTGACTTGTGTAAGTTGGAGTGTTGCAATAAGGGCTTCTGCAGAAGGATATTCAGCGGGGTCAAGTACACAATTTACATTTTTCCATTGGTGGAAGAGCAACTGAGAAGAAGATATGGATAAGAGCCAAGTAGTTTAACTAGTTCATTGGTCAGGCTATATATCTCAATGCACATACTGTCTACATCCAGAGTTGACAGAATTGTACTGCTTCACTCCAACTCTGAATTTTCTTTTCAGCCTAAGAGCAGCACTGATGGTCAGTCTTCCTCTGATGGCCACATATTAGTGACAGGTGTAACCAAGGTATGCACACGCGCACACACCAAACATGCAAGCATGCAGCACTCTCCCTATCACACCCACCCAGCCTTAGCATTTCCAGCACTGGAAAGGGGGGGGGGGGCTGGAAATGCCTTTTATCCTGGAGGATCTAAAGAGCTGTCAGAGGGCTTATCTCCAATCTTAGCATTGTGCTGCTTAGTGTTGAGCAGGCATGTCCAAAGTCCATTTCAGGTGCCTAATCCAGCCCTCCAGTCGACGTAATCTGGCTCCCGCAGCAGCATATGTCCCCAGGCAAAATCCTTAAAACAGCTCAACAACTTTGGCAAGCCCTCATGTGTGTTCACTTCATCAAATCTAGTCCTCTTTGAAAAAAGTTGGGGCACCCCGGTGTAGAGGTTGGAGAGAAAAGGTCCCTCTTGTCTTCTCTTTAGAGATCCTAAAGCACTCTGATTGCTTTCTAAAGAACAGAGAGCTTTATTTCCTGCTCAAAATGGAAAATAAAAGCTGCAGTAGCTGGTAGGCCACTTCCTGTAGCTTAGCAGACTGGATCCAGCGTTCAGGTTAGCCACCTCTGTTCTAAAGAATTCAAGCTGAGCAGGAACAGCAGCCAAATCAACCCCAGCTTACCCCGCTACGGCGTGACGTCATGGCTACCACAGGAGACCACTGGTTCGTTCTGGGGTTGTATCGCTCAGCACTGCTAAGTTCAGTCGTATCATCTCTGCCTCCCACAGCATAGATCATGTCTTGGTATACCGCACAACCTAGGTGCTTACGTCGAGTGCCCATGGGTGCTATTGTGTGCCAACGGTTCTCCTGAGGGTTGTAGCGCTCCACTGCGGAAGATTTGCATACATGGATCAAGGGCAAAAGAACACAGCCACAAGAAAAGAAAAGCCAAACACCAATGGAAGCCATTGTCCGTTCTCATTTCTATTTCTTCTGTTGCATCAGACCAAAGGCCCATCAACTGTGCTATCGTGTTTCTGATAGTGCCTGGATAGCTCAGTTGGTTAGAGCATGGTGCTGACATCACCAAGGTTGCAGGTTTGATCCCCATATGGGACAGTTGCATATTCCTGCATTGCAGGGGGTTGGACTAGATGATCATCAGGGTCCCTCTCAACTCTATGATTCTATGATCCTGACTAGCCTGATGCTTCCAGGAAACCCAAAAGCAGCCCCCAGCATTTTCTCCCAGAAGCTGGAAATCTGAGGTATACTGCCCCTGAACCTGGAGAAAATTCAGCTATTCAACTTCAGTGGCTATTCAGTTATAATGGTGAGTAGCCACTGCTATCCTACACGAGAAAATTGAAAGTCTAGGATTTAAACAGTTCTCAAATATCTGTCTTGGGAAACTGCCTATCAGATGGAGACATTGGCATATCTACTCAATATAAAATTAGCAAAATATGACAATTTGGTAAAAACAAACACACCACCCAGAGCTGAACTCTACTACTACCAGCCCTTTCATTTTCTCAGGAAAACCTTCTTCAAATGAGTCATGTCAGAACTCCTCAGAAGCACCTGGAGAGTAAATTAACGGCTCTTGCATGGAGATACCTGTGTTCAGAGGTGACGTCCCATCAGAGCCTCCAACAGCATAAAGGAAGCCACCTAGCACAGCCACAGCCACCCCAAGGCGCCTTGTACTCATGGAAGCCACGCGAGTCCATTTGTTCTCCTTTGGGTCATACCTCAAACAAAACACAAAAGCATCTCTCTCACCAAGTCTGACCAATTCCACCAATACCCCTCAAGTATCTTGACCCTGGTACTAGTCTTTATCTTAAATGTGTCTTAGAAGGCATTGGTAAATAGCCTGACCTCTTAAAACTTAAAATAAAGACCAGCAAACTCACTTATCACCTCCTGGGTTCCATACCATAGAGACAACAGAGAAAGATACCAAAGATAAACCAGGATTTGGGAAACATATACAGTGGTGCCCCGCAAGACGAATGCCTCGCAAGACGAAAAACCCGCTAGACGAAAGGGTTTTCCATTTTTGAGTTGCTTCACAAGACGATTTTCCCTATGGGCTTGCTTCGCAAGACGGAAACGTCTTGCGAGTCTTGCGATTTTTTTCCGCTCCCCCCCCCTTTTCTCAGCTGCTAAGCCGCTAATAGCCTTTTAGCCGCTAAGCCTTTAATAGCCGCTAAACTGCTAAACCGCTAATAGCGCTAATCCGCTAATAGGGTTGCTTCGCAAGACGAAAAAACCGCTAGACGAAGAGACTCGCAGAACGGATTATTTTCGTCTTGCGAGGCACCACTGTACGTAGGTAACCAGTCACTCATTTGTCAAGAGGGTCATGTCCTTTCAACTATAAAATAGGCAAGGTAAACAAAATAACAAACAGACAGGAACTTATGGAAACTAAGCAATGGGGGGAAGAGGTATTATGACAATTACTCATCCAAAAAACCAGAAAATCCTCCTGGCTCAAAAGAGTACTTAAACCCCAGATTTTAAATGCTTAGGTTGCTGTCAAAGCTCCAACAAGGGACCCGTTTTCACTCTACAATTTTGGGAATCAACCCTTTGCTTCACTGGACCAAGGAGACTAAGGCATGGGTGAGAGATGCTGTAGCCTTGCTAGTGGGTTACTGATGAAGAGAGCATACCATATTTTTCTGTGTATAAGACTATAAATTTTTGAAGTTTAAAATAAGAGGTCATCTTATACACAGATAGTGCCTTTTTTAATTTTGGGTTAAAAAAATAGGGGTCGTCTTATACATGGGGGTGTCTTATAGAGGAAAAAATACAGTAATTCTCAAACGAAAGGCACAGTTCTCTTGATCCCTAACTGAGGTTCTGCTTACTTACCTCTCCTTTCTCGCTTGACTTTTAGCATGAGTACTGTGGCAAAATTGTCACATTCCCTGTCTCTAAGCTTTTTGGGATAGATAGGGATCCTTTTTTTCTCTTTAGATCATGCTGTGTATGCTCTGTGAGTTGATGCCTCCTTATATTTTAACTCTGCTGTCTGAAAGCAGCATGTCACTTTCGTTTCATGTACTAAACCAATCTTCCTATATTCCTTTTTGTGAGCATAAGGCTAAGGGCAAAGACGTGTTCATAACAGACACACATTATAACAGCAGCAAAAGATTCCTGGCAGTGTGCATAGGAATGCGTGTGAGTGCTCCCCGCTCCCAACTCCTTAAAAAGATACCTTTCAACAATGTTAAGACAGGAGACACCATCCTGTCCACCCACAGCATACAGGTAGCCACCAAGAACTGCCACTCCGACACTGGTTCTGCAGGTGCTGGTGGGTGCTACATCGCTGCTCCACTGATTCGTCTTTGGGTCATATCTAGAAAAGGCAAACATGTCAGGTCTTTATGGTCATTTCACCTGGATTTCTTAAACCTTTTGCATTTTCTTATTACTTACTGCCCTTCCCTGAAGACCTCTCATTGGTCTATGTCAGTAGAGGCTAAACATTATACAGTGGTACCTCGCAAGACGAATGCCTCGCAAGACGAAAAACTCGCAAGATGAAAGGGTTTTTGATTTTTGAGTTTCTTCGCAAGACGAATTTCCCTATGGGCTTGCTTTGCAAGACGAAAACGTCTTGCAAGTTTGTTTCCTTTTTCTTAAAACCGTTAATACCCAGGGTGCATTGCTTGAAGAGGTGCAGTTGCGACTTGACTTCGAGGAGCAACTCATAGCACGCAGTGTGGTAGCCTGCTGGAGAATGTTGAGGCCACTTCTTAAAATTACTGCAGACTTAATACAGTGGTGCCTCGCAAGACAAAAAATTCACAAGACGAAAAAACTCGCAGAACGAATTAATTTCGTCTTGCGAGGCACCACTGTAACCTGGACACAGCTTAATGAATGGAATGGGGTACTCTTTCCAGAGGCAGTACCTCCTTTCCCAAGTTTCAGACCACATGGGATCAGGAGCACCATGCCATCAGTCCCTCTGCTTATGATGTTTAGGCTACAGGGTTGATGCTGTGTTAGTAAAAATGCCACCACACATGCACAAGAGGGAAGAATCGGGAAGCTCGGCTGAGCCCTGAGGTCAACGGAAGTACAAAATGATCTTCTGGGGGAAAAGCCGAAAGAGGCACCTCCCCAAAAATCTAAAAACACAGTTGCGGATGCATGCAGCACGTGCCTGACTTGCCCATGTCTACAGGCACAAAAACCCAGCTGGAACCCGGCCCTGCGCATGGACATGGAGAGTTTCCCCACAGTTCAGCTGTGCACCTGGAAGCTGAGTCTGGGGAAGAGAGGAAGGGAAACTAGGTGCTGCTTAGTCTCCTTCCCCTCAGCCTAAAGCCGGAATGAAGGAATTATGTGCTCCTTCATAGTCCAGCTACAATTCACCACCACTAATGGGAAAAGGGGCTGATATCCAAGTTAGACAAGAGAGTGAGGGCCAGAAAAAGTGAATCCCTGCAGTGTGTGTGTGTGTGTGTGTGTGTGTGTGTGTGTGTGTGTGCATGTTCAGTTTCTAACCTAAGAAATCTCTATGACAATCAGACTTGGAAACTTAAAAGAAAAAAGCAATGTCCTCAGAGATCCAAATGATGAGCCAGATACCAGAACCACTGCAAACAGGTGTGCATAGTGTACCATGCGTACAGATAATTTTTTTAAAAAATGCTTGTTTAGGAAAGTATTTGGATCGTGATCAATCTTTTCTTAGATATATTATGCAGAGGTTACAACTTGTGGTGGGGAATGGTTCTCACACAGTTGCAGGAGCATTAGGTTACAGTTAGAGTAGTAGTCTCTAGTTTGCATTGTGGTTTGAAATGTTCAGAACAAGCTATCTTTCTCGTTCCAAGAAAATACAGTGGTACCCTGCAAGACGAATGCCTCGCAAGACAAAAAACTCGCTAGACGAAAGCTTTTTTTGTTTTTTGAGCTGCTTCGCAAGATGATTTTCCCTATGGGCTTGCTTCGCAAGACGGAAACGTCTTGCAAGTTTGTTTCCTTTTTCTTAACACCGTTAATACAGTTGCGACTTGACTTCGAGGAGCAACTCATAGCAGGCGGTGTGGTAGCCTTTTTTGAGGTTTTTGAAGACTTTGGTGATTTTTGAAGCTTTCCCAAAACTTTCCCGACACCGTGCTTCGCAAGACGAAAAAAATCGCAAGACGACAAAACTCGCGGAACGAATTAATTTCGTCTTGCGAGGCACCACTGTAAATAAATGAGAGATGGAATAGCAGCTTGCATGGAAGCTGATTCAACATCCATTGCTATAATCAGAGCAAGCAGTTAAGCTCCAGAGAACCAGAAAAGTGTGTTTGACAAGAACTTACCTTTCCACACTATTGAGATAGGAAGAACCATCATGGCCTCCCACTGCGTACAGAAGGTCATCCAAGACACTGACTCCAACCCCACACCGCCTTTTGCTCATGGAAGCCACCATCCGCCACTCATTTGTTTGAGGGTCGTAGCGCTCAACACTGGAAATGGCATCGCCGCTGCACCAGCCACCCACTGAAAGTTGTTGGAGATGCAATGCAATGGAATGACAGGATATAATTAAAATACATAATTATATTAACATTAATATGAACTTCTGGGGAAGAAAAATGGTGGACTAGACATCTGTTGTCAACACACCATGGACAGAGACAATTATGTGGCAAGTAATGACAGCAAAGCCATAAAACTTGGTTATCACATTATCTCTGGGAAAACAGAGATAACAGGGATTAACCTCTGATGCTCTGAAAGGCTGCTTTCCATGCTAAGGGAGAAGTTTTTGAGGGACTTGGATGGGGGTGAATGACTGAGAGTGGAGGGAATTGCATTCTTGCCCAAACACCACACCAAACGTAAGGTTGGCTAAACTTCCCTTTTTTAAAATTATTTGTAAAACTGTTATAAATTGTGACTCAGGTTATCTGTCTGCCAGTTAAAATATACATCTGGAATGTGACCCAACTGCTAGCTTAAGAAGAGACAATAATTAAAAGGCTGAAAGCAAAACAAAAAGTATGTCTTAATTGGTTGTGCCTAACGGGACGTGGGGGGCGCTGTGGTCTAAACCACAGAGCCTAGGGCTTGCTGATCAGAAGGTCAGCGGTTTGAATCCCTGCGATAGGGTGAGCTCCCGTTGCTCAGTCCCTGCTCCTGCCCACCTAGCAGTTCGAAAGCACATCAAAGTGCAAGTAGATAAATAGGTACCGCTCCGGCGGGAAGGTAAACGGCGTTTCCGTGCGCTGCTCTGGTTTGCCAGAAGTGGCTTAGTCATGCTGGCCACATGACCTGGAAGCTGTATGCCAGCTCCCTTGGCCAATAAAGCGAGATGAGCGCCACAACCCCAGAGTCGGCCATGACTGGACCTAATGGTCAGGGGTCCCTTAACCTTTAAAACACATATTTTATAATAATAATAATATAATAATAATAATTTATTATTTTTACCCCGCCCATCTGGCTGGGTTTCCCCAGCCACTCTGGGCGGCTTCCAACAGAACACTAAAATACAATAACCTATTAAACATTAAAAGCTTCCCTAAGCAGGGCTGCGCCGGGACGTGGGTGGCGCTGTGGGTAAAAGCCTCAGTGCCTAGGGCTTGCCGATCGAAAGGTCGGCGGTTCGAATCCCCACGGCGGGGTGCGCTCCCGTTGCTCGGTCCCAGCGCCTGCCAACCTAGCAGTTCGAAAGCACCTCCGGGTCCAAGTAGATAAATAGGGACCGCTTACTAGCGGGAAGGTAAACGGCGTTTCCGTGTGCTGCGCTGGCTCGCCAGAGTAGCTTCGTCACGCTGGCCACGTGACCTGGAAGTGTCTCCGGACAGCGCTGGCCCCCGGCCTCTTGAGTGAGATGGGCGCACAACCCTAGAGTCTGTCAAGACTAGCCTGTACGGGCAGGGGTACCTTTACCTTTTAAGCAGGGCTGCCTGTTTTTTAAACAGCTAAGAGGTATTCCAACTGTTAGAAATATTTACTGTATTTGATTTTTAACCCTCTGTCCCTCTGCTGAAAGTGCTGGTTGCAAAGTGAAACTAATTAACATAATTATGCTACTGTGAGAAAAGAATGAGCTGTGATAAGCAGCCAGGGGGCTTTGACTTAGAGAAAAGACTGTAAGGTCTTCAGGAAAGTGAGTTGTTAGTAAGACCAAGAACACTCAGTAATGGAAAAATACGGTTGGACACTGACTGTTGTCATTGTGCAGCAACTACTGGATGAGCAACTGAAAGAGCTCACAGCTGAACTGCATAAAAATGTGAATGAAAATGGACCTGAAAAAGATGAGGCTAGGGGGGGCCGCAAGGGGCGCCTTGGAAGATGGCGGATATTAACATCTATCCAGCTCACACAAGGTAATTAGAGGCTGATTATGGGGAGTAAATCAGTCTCCCTAACATCTCTCCAGGGGGGAGAGATGCAGTTTTCACCTGCTGTTGCCACAAATCACCCCCGAGTTCAGAAGAAGGAGGGGGTGAGGCACTGGGTGCACAACCCTCGGCGGGTCTCGGAACTCCTCCGAAGCTACTTCCAGGAGCGAAACTAGTTGCGTTACTTAAAAGAAAAAAATTGGTGAAAGATAACGCACATGCTTCAAGAGAGGCAGGAGGTTTTATCTGCTAACAATTTTACCACTGAAATGAAGAAGACTGAGACAGAAGATTACATCAAACTACAGACAAGCTGGTATGTGGAATGGAGTGCAATGGAACTGAAAAGGGGGGGGGGGAATGACTTTTATCTTTTTTTGCTCTATGTGATTAACTAATAACCCCCCCTCTTAGAAGATCCGTCGCAGCAACTAATTGGCAACTGGGACTAAAAATGAACTGTGTGGGAATAATATAATGTAATAATTTTAAAGGTTTTACTCTGTAAAGGATTTGGATAGAAGAAGGGCTCTCTTTGTGACGCAGTTAGAATAGAGATTGGATACGAGACCTGTGTTGCAGGGAGGTTTGGTCTTGGGGAGGGCGAGCCGAAGATTTATTACTTTTGATGAGATTGCGAACTGGAAGGGGCAGCCCTCCTGGAAAAAGACTAATTTATGATGCAACAGGTCGGGAAAGTTAAAGAGCGAGCTTTTAGACTGTATTTCATCGGAACGACAAGATGGCGATTGCTTGCTCGAGTGGAAATGCCTGGACTATTGGAACTTACGAGAGAGCAGTACAAAGTCCACACAGAACTACAAATGACTGTTTTTTTTCCAACCCACTTGCAGAGCAATTCGGAAGTGAAGGAAAAGGAAAATGAGTAATGATAAGGATTGAGAAGAGGGGACTGGAAATATCATTCTTAATATGAAAGTAGCAGAAAATATTCGAGGATTGGACTCCTGCCAATCAAGAAGCATGGGTACCCCCCACAAAAAGAATTTACAATTTGGAAAATAATTGGATTACATGATATGTATTGTTATAATTTGGATCAATTGCTTTGATGTGTTTAATTTGGTAATATGAAACTTAATAAAAAATATTTTAAAAAGAAAAGAAAAAGATGAGGCTAAAGAAGACACAGAACCTTTGGAGAATAATATTGATGGAGGACTGCCAGAATACGAGAGTGGAATGGTGGTAGGAGGCAGTAGGTGGTGAAATGGAGGGGATCTCCACACAGGTACTGGAAGAGTAAAACAGCCGAACAGTGGAGTTACAATGTTGGAGGAGTGGAATGAAACCATGGACAGAAAGATTAAGAAATATTCTGAGCTGCCAGAGAGAGATGAGAAAAAGGATTCTGTGTACAATTTGGAATGGACTTAAGAGGGAAAAGAATGGAGGAAGAGGAAATGGAAGGACCTTTTTTCTAAATTGGGATGGAAAACCATGACCAACAGGAAATGGGAATGGAAGATATGAAACTGGATGTGAATTAATGAATATACAATAAGTAAATAACTATAGATGACTGTTTTAATATATGGCCATAGCAAAGAGACCAATGTGAGTAAATTGCTTCTCAACACTGGAGTTGTTGTGTAATACAGTGGAACCTCATGTTACGTACTGTCCTCCTTGCGAACGCTTTGGGTTACAAGCTCCGCTAACCTGGAAGTAGATGCTCCCGGTTGCGAACTTTGCCCCGGGATGCAAGCAAAAGTCATGCATTGGCAGCGGGAGGCACCATTAATGAAAGCACGCCTCATGTTAAGAACGGTTTCGGCTTAAAAATGGACGTCTGGAACGAATTAAGTTTGTAACCAAAGGTGCCACTGTAATAGGAGAACCTCTTTTAGACTTTTGTGTGAAAGAAAAAATGAATGAACTTGAGATGTCTGGATCTGAAGACTGGAAAAAGATCGCCTAGCAGAAGGAGGAACAGCTGGATACCATTCTGGAGTGAATACTTTGAATATGTTGAATGATCTTCATTCATTCATATATATATATATATATATATATATATATATGCAGGTTTTGGTGTCCTCGGGTATCTTCCCGTGTAAAAGTTGGGGTGTCTAGGCGACGTTTCGACGAGGTCTCACTCGACACCCCAACTTTTACACGGGAAGATACCCGAGGACACCAAAACCTGCATTCCTGTACCCGTGAAAATCTACGAAAGCATATATATATATATATATATATATATAACTGACAGATGGAGAATCGGAAACCCTTTTCATTTCCTTCTTTTCTTTTTTTCATTCCTTTATTATTTTCATCTTCCTGTTTCTTTTACTACATTTCTTTGCTTTGCTCTTACTTTTATTTTTTTTGTGTGTGTGTGTCCTCTGCTCTGGGTCAATGAAAGGGTTAACCTGAACTCAGGTTGCCAGTTGGGGTGGAGTTTAGGGGTGGAGAGTTTAGAAGGCTCCCTGGAGCCTTTTGTTTTCTCCCTCCCATTTTTCACTTTCTGCTTCTTGGAACAAGGAAGAAGCCATGTGGCCTGATTCTGCAAGTGAACTGAATCTATCTAAAATGGCAACTTTATAGTCGGCATCTTTGCTAACCCATCTTTGCTAAGAGTAAGGAAACCAAGTCCTTTACTTTTTGAGATGTTTGGAACCATTTTTCATCTTTATTTTACTGCCATCAGATGGAGACTTGTTTGCTGAAACTTCTGGAAACTCTTGAGTAAAACATTCACTCATTGGGAAATCTAAGGATCTATGATTCATTCTAGCCTAAGTATTTTCATGGGGAACACTGGAGAGTAGGAATCTCTCTTCCAAACCTCTCTCTCCAACACATTACTTTTGCTCAGCCTGGATTTTACCACATATACATTTATACTGAAGTTTTAGGTCACGCACATTTGGCTAAGTCAATTCTACCTCCAAGTTAAAGGTGGCCCACTACAACCGTCAGAGATCCTGTTGCCTGGAACAAGGCGAGGGCCCTCGCTGCCTTGCTATACTGTTGACCAAAAATGGTATGCCCTGCCTCCCTGACCAAGTCTACAGTCATACATACGTACCTGCAAAGAGTACTTCCCCACAGCGGATAGGCTTGCGTGGTCGAGTTCTTGGTCCCTGCATCAGTGGTCGCTCTTGGGGCAATAGCAAATAGTTCTTAGCTTCATCCACTAGGTCCCTGCACAGGAAAGGCCATACAGTATTTTTATTGTGATCCAATCATTTTGCAAATTACCAAAAACTACTGCTCCAAAACAAGGCACAATTTGTAATTTGTTATATAATCAAAACCCAAAGACAATTTAATGTAACATTTTTATTTCTTATCCTACACATTTTGAAAACTCTGCTGAAAAGCAGCAACACAATTAACATTAGCAGCCATGATTAAAAGTGGAAGGTGAGTCGCAACATTCTGCTAACTAAGTGGATTGACTTGTCAGGATTTAGCAATGCACTTTTCTTGAAAAAACAAACATCACCCCCATGGCATGTTAACTTATCAGGCCATGCTATAAATGTTTGATTAGTCAACCTACCCAAACCACTTACACCTGGCTCACCCCTGACATCATATCTGACATTGGGTAGAGATACAGCTCCAGTACTGAAAGGGGAATTCAAACCTGCTTGGTTCAGGTGAGCCAGTGAATTCCCAGGAGGAACCATCTGCCATGCCAAAACACTACAGAAAGCAGGAATCAATCCACCTGCATTAGATGATGTGCTTGGGCAGTCCCCCCCCCCCCCGAGGGCCAACTCTGACAGTTGGGAGGGACAATCCATCTATCAATCACAAGACATCAGATCACTGACAGGTCGGTGGTCTCACCCAGCTGTCAAAGTTGGGCAGCCAGGGTGGGGGAGATAAAGATCTGGCCCATTAGGCCAAAAAGGTTCCCTATGCCTGATGGAAGTTGCAATCCTGCACTGGCAAAATGTTATTGATCTTGGAGGGATTTACTTTACAGTACAGATTCCACAAATCATGCTGTACCAGTTTAATTTGTCAACAGTACAACTGAATAATAATCTTTTTATATACTGGGCTCACAGAAGTTTGTGCTTCTCAGAATCTCTCAACCCCACCCCAACAAAAGATGCTGGTGACAGAAGATATATTTTGTGGGAAGACAGTCTAACTTTGTAATAAACTGGTCATTTGAGAAAGAAAGCATTTTACATGATAGTAGGGATGGGGGATGTGTGGCCCTCCAGATATTGCTGAACTACAACTCCCATCATCCCTATGGGCTACTGCTACAGTCTGATATAATGCCCATATGCAGAGCAGAAACACAATTAGTTTCATGTTAGAAAGAAAGGCAGTAGGAAAGTTATAAGATAATCCAACATTTGAAATGCCATAATTTTGTCAGGAGTGGAAAATAAGATAGGGTGGACCAGAATCAGCTTTTGTTGTGTGAGCCACAGAGAAGGAGAGTAATATTTTTATTAAATAAATTTGTGCAACTGAATGAAATATTCATGCACCTCCGTTCTGTCAACAGAAGATACTGCCATTACCTATTTTATCCCCTGACCACTGTATGCTGCATCCTAATTTCAGGTCCTAGAAGGGCACTTTAAACATTCCATTTTACGATAGTTATTTTTTTAACATGGCAGTCTGACACACAAAAATAGTCAAGCTTCCAAAAGACGAGTTCTGACAGAAGATCTCACTGACAAAGACTTTTTGGCTTTCAAAATGTAGATGTACTGTGGCGACTTACCTGCATTCTTCATCACTTTTAATGAGCGGGTCAGAACCAACTGTGCCTACCAGGAACTTTGGGCTGAGCAGTGGCAGGCGCACATGTTGCAACACCTGCAAATCAAGGACAGTGGATCAGACGTGGGATGGGGCACCACACTGATGAAGAGTGCCCAGCATATGCCAGAAGTTATGGGAATGCTTTCTGTGAAGATCACGTTATCAGATGTAAAAAAACCAACATGCTCCATTCACTCATCATGCCAAACATGGTTTGGGCTTCTAAACTCTAGGGCCGAGCTGAAATGGCACCCCAACTTCGCCACCCTATTCGCAGTGGACAAACTAGATGATGATTCAGCACATCTTGGTAGCTTTCTACAATTTCTGAGCACTGCTATGCAATGAGGGAAAGAAATGCTATCTAGCACAACGGCTGGCAGGAGTGTTGCTGCAAAACAGATGGTGATTGGAAGCGAGGGAGAGTCAGGGAGGTGGTTTTGACACTATTTGCCCCCTCAATCCTGTCCACAAATTATTCAAACCAAAAGTTCTCTGCAGAGAAAGTTGTTGCTCAGCCTTATTTAGAACACCTTCTCACTCAGCTTCCAAGTCTACTCCTGTCTCTATGGTACAGCAGCCTCTGGAAATGATGTGACGCCATAACCATGGCCTGTCATCACATCAAGCTATAGTTAGCAGAAGCTTTGGTTTGTAAAGCTGCTTCAAAACCAGTGTTAGATTCTCTTTTGCTGGCTGATGCGCTGAAATCATGATGTGTTACAAGTAGATCAGAATAAAGCACTTATTTACACAATGCATGATCAATTTAGAGGACTAACTACAAGTAATGGTGATGACCACTAGTTTACATGCCTTTAAAATGAGATTAGACAAATTAATGCAGAACTGTGTTATTCTCCCCTTGAGAACAGTTGGGAAAGGGCCTCACCTTTGGGTCTGTGAAGGCACTTTCTGTTTTTGAGAAGGGGTCAGTCCCTCACCCCTGATGACTTCCTGCCTTTCGTAGAATCATAGAATCATAGAGTTGGAAGGGACCCAAGGGTCATCTAGCCCAACTCCCTGCAATGCAGGAATCTCAGCTAAAGCATCCATGACAGATGGCCATCCAACCTCTGCTTAAAAAGCCTGCAAGGTAGGAGCCCTTGTTGCAAAAGGGTTGACTTCAGCAGGGTTCTGCACTTTCAAGCCAGCCAAAGCCCACACATGGTATCTAGTCCAGCATCCTGTTTCCCACAGCTGCCAGTAGGTCCTCCTGGGAAGCCCAAAATCGCCTTGGAGGCAGTAGTTGCCTCCCATTGCTACACCCCAGCAACTGGTATCTAATGGGATGCTGCTTCTGAAGCTGAATGTTATGTAAAAGCCAATAAATAGCTCTAATAAAGTATACATTTGCTTTTGATACAATTTGAGAGAGATATAAGTGACAAGTGCTCCTTCCTAATGCATTTTCACTCATTGACCAGAATATTGGAAGGCAGGAACAAGTCTGTGTTTTTCTTATGGCTCCATAAGTAAAAGGCTAAAGTGGGAACTGATATTTCTTCCCTCTCCTCCCTCCCTGTAAGGTCTTTGGTGCAACAACCTGTCTTTTTTGCTAATGTTGTCATGGATAATTGATAATGCTATAAGTAAATGAATGCCAGTAGGTCCTGGCAAAGTCCCATCAGCATGCATGTCCTTGTGGAAGAAAAGTCCTGTAATCCAACGGTCACCTGGGGGAGCTGAGGTCGCCTCTCCTGAATGCTATATTTCACCCAGGCCATCACTGCATTGAAGACCTGC
Organism: Podarcis muralis; assembly: GCF_964188315.1. Classification (NCBI taxonomy): domain Eukaryota; kingdom Metazoa; phylum Chordata; class Lepidosauria; order Squamata; family Lacertidae; genus Podarcis; species Podarcis muralis. Next base: position 4,473,499 of record NC_135659.1, on the reverse strand, counting down.
TCTTCACTCCGGACATTCAGTTCATCACTGGATATGATGTCAATTAGCTGATTGGCTGGAAGCAGCATGAACTCCTCACTTTCCATCACCTGCACAGAGATGCAAGAATACAGAGTCATGGAAAGATCTTCAAGCAACCAGCAAGCATTATGAACTGCAGGTGAAAAGTCCTGTTCACCAATGAAACCTTCTGCTTCTCAGTATTTTGGTACAAGCATTTTACAAACCTCAGAAAGCAACATACTGGTAACTTTTAAATAACAATACAGGTTAAGTTAGGCTGGGCCAGTAGATAGACTGAGCTGCTTTGAATACAGAAGGCTTCATTTCAAATCCTTGCCAGCTATGAGCTTGTCTTGGGCCAAACATCATTGCAGCCTCAGTTTTCTTATCTGTAATCTGGAAATAACAACAACCAACCCTAAAAGGCAGTTGATAATAATAATGTACCAAGTTATTTATGCCTTCCATTACCCATTTTGTAAATCAACAGAAACCATATTCAGGGGTGGATAGGAGGGTTATACACATGAATGAGGAATCTTAGCTATTAAAGCAGCTGCACCTGTAATACAGACAAAAGCCAGAACAAAAAGTATCGGATAAAATTACTAACTGTTTTGCAGATAAATCTGAAAAAGCCTTCTTGACCTAGGCTTGAGGCAGAATACAAGAGCATCTCAGGACAAGGGGGTGGGCTTATTTGATCCCACCCCTGTTCTGCTCACTTTCTCTAAAAATACACACAGAGGCCATGAGTGCAAATGCACTTCAGAGGGAACCAGAGACTCCTAAAAACTGCCAAGGACTTAGCTAGCATGAATTACAAGCCTCTGACATGCTGCAAACAAGTTAATAAATTTGTTCTAGGCTCTGGGAGGAAGCAAGTTTCTCAGAAGATAAGAGAAGAATCAGAGAGACTCTCACATTTGAAACAGAGGAAAGAACATTGACTGGACAAGCCCCTTGAAGCCTATCAAACTGAACTGTAGGAAATATCTATAGTCGCTTGAGTCTTAGGGAAATCACAAAATTGATTCTATGAGGCCTGCATATCTTATGAGCCACCAATCCACATACAGTTCACCATGGACTTGGTCAGTCCATTGCTTTTGCTGTCTGCTTGGGCCAAATATTGTGACTGCTTGGCTATGCTCAGGCTTGGTGGGTCACAAGTTATACAGGTCTAGCATCAACCCAAACAGCTAAAACAAGAGAAACCTACTGCTTAAAACAGGAGTCAGCAAGGTTTATCTTGCCTGGGACAGATCGGTCCCGCGGAAATCTCTCTGTGGGCTGGGTCGCACATGCGCAATTTTCGACGTCTGCATGTGTGCACCCATGATTTCCAGCGTCTGTGTGTGCATGCCCGCGATTTCCAGTGTCTGCGTGTGCGCAGACGTGATTTCCGGTGCCGTGGAAGTGAGTCCACGTGCCACACTGCACTAGTTTAGCGCAGTGCACAAGCTGGCAACTCGGTTTGGGGTGGCTCATGGGCCAGTCAAACGACCTCCACGGGCCAATTCTGGCCCATGGGCCTTAGGTTGCTGAGCCCTGGCTTAAAACATGCAAGCTCGTTTTTGATAACCTCTAGAAAAGGGAGGAAAGAGAAACAACAGCTATAAACTAGAATGAAGGGCCAAATTAGCTACCGATCATACCTCGGAAACCACCTTTTCTTTCACCAGAGCACTCCTCCAATGCAATTAGGAGAACAGTTCTAGATCAAGCAACTCAAGTACACTAAAGGAAGCCATGGAGACAGCCAAGTGATCTGCTAATAGGCAATCCAATTTCTTGGTCATGTAAACTCCACAATATTGCCCCCCCCCCCCAAACTGTCATTTGCAGTATTGGTTAATCTTATATCTGAAGCCAGGGCTTTTTCCAGCCAGCACCTCTCAGACACACAAGATGCAAGATAGACTCATGGACTGAACTTCAGCCTGTATATAGAGGATTCCAATTTGGAATGCTTCCACATATTATTATTATTTTTTTAAAAAACCCTTACTTATCAAGAAGCAAGGTTCTAGGACCAACTTTTTCCCTGTTTTGGTGATTTTCTAACTGCAGGGACAGTTCAGGAAAAAATGCCGAGGAGTGCTCAGAAGTGGTATAGATTCCTTTGTTTGTGTAGACCAGGCCTTAGAGGCAAATGGATCACTTACCTCTTGAAAGTTATGTTGGGTGAATTTGTCAGCAATTCTCAGAAGTTCTCTGCAGGAGTGGGTATCAGCAAATGCCCGGATGCCAAGGCAATTGGAAGGATCCAACTGTCTCTTCAGGAACTCACAGCAGGCCTCTTGGATCTCAGCTAGCTGGAGGAGGCAGGCAGCTGGCAGTAACGTCTGAACGTTGCCCTCTTCCACCGTGATTTGGGATGTGTACGCAAAGTCAATCAGAAGCTCCATGGCCCTCTCATCAATATCTCTTATTACCACCTCCGTTTGCCGGCTCTCTGCAAGCTCCCCTGTGAACATTGCTCGGAAGTAAGGGCTGCAAGCTGAGAGGATCACCCGGTGGGCATAGATCTTCTTGGCCCCCACAACCAACACCACATCGCACAGCTCCCGGTGCTTCCGCAACAGGTTTATGACCTCCAGGGTTTGCCGGGGGTGCTTGTCTGAGATGTAAGGCATGCGAGCAGGCTGTGGCACTCCTTCCGGGAGCTTGTTGGGATCTCCGAGAGTGCAGCGGCTCGTTACATCCATTCCTGTTTCGCCTGCTCGATTACTGGCACACCTGGAAAAGGAAAATACCAGTGATACTAATGGGCAATTTGGGGGGGGGGCACAGGGGGGGGGCAGGGAAAGAGAAGAAAAGTCCTATTCTGTCGCATGTTATGTTCTACTCAGGATGCGAACGGGGCTCCAGAACGGATCCCGTTCGCATCCAGAGGTACCACTGTAGTTAATGAAACTCTTAGCTTCACCACCAGCAGCTGAGTTTTGCGATTTAAAAATTGTTAACAGCAAGTATTGCCAAGCACTGACTCAGCTCAGTCTGCACACCAAAACCTAGTTATTTGTGCTAACTATGGTGTGCTGTGAAATCTGAATTAATGAATTCAGTGGTACCTCTACTTACATGCCCCTCTTGTTATGTATCCTTCAGGATACGCACACGGCAAACCCGGAAGTATATTTTTGGGTTTTGCCGCGCGCGCATATGCAGTAGCGCTCTATCGTGCCGTATGTGTGCACAGAACAGGCACCTCCATTTGCAGAAACCTCGGGATCCAACTGGACCTCCGGAACGGATCCCGTCCGCAACCGGAGGTACCATTGTAGTTATAATTATCACTCCCATCTCAAGAGGCAATTGCAGCACAGAAACAGGTATACTGAGCAGAAAGAAAATGAGAAGAAAGTCTAAATCATTCTTGTCTCTGTGTATACATAACTTAAACATGGTTTGCGTTCTACTCTGTAATAAGTATAAACCATGATTTGGTTTAATGTCTGAATTTAATCTACGATAATTTCTCTTTCTGCATCTTACCTGCGCATTGGCTTTCCGTCCATGCACTGCAAAGAGAAGTCTTCAACCTACACTTCTGTGCCAGTGCTAAAGAAAAGAATGAAATAGTGTGTGACAATCCACTCTACTGATCTGTAATCTATGAGTAGTATAATCAGGGCATAGAGTAAATCCAATGAAATCAGTTGACTTAGGTTGGCCATTACCAACTTAAATCTATTTGCTGCAATAGGTTTATTAAGAGTATAACTTAGTCTTCATGCTGCAGTTCCAACATTGCAAGAGTTCCAAAGTGTGCAATGGAGTTTCCTCCTCTGTCCCCTCTAGCTCCCCAGAGACCCTCCAGAGAAGTTTTTGGAGGCACATGGGGGAGGAGAGGAAACAGAGGTCTCCTTTCCTAAATACACAGACCAGGGAGTAAGCCCATTAGACAATTACGATTTTTTACATTTCTACCCTGCCTTCCTTGATGCAGATTTTTTTAAAAAAAGAATTAGAATTTTCTCAGGCAATTCTTCTTTAAGATGTTCAAATTACCAAGCTTGTCTAATATTTTACTTCCACTTGGCATTCATATTGGCCTGGTTCGCATGTCACTTTAAACAGTTAAGCTTGACTGTGATTTAAAGGTGAATGCACCGTGTGTTGGTATGCAGGGAGAAGTTTGTGGCTGCTTCATTCCTCTGCTGCTGCACTGCAGGAAACTTAGCCATGGTTCAAGCCCAGGCTCCTGGTTTATCTTGCTCCAAGTTTGGTTCCAAGCTGTAAGCAAGGTTTGTTTTTTGCTTACAGCTCATGGTTTATTTGGAAGAGGCAAACCATGAACACAGCTTTTGACAAAGCACTAAGCCAAACCATGTCTTAGTTTCCATAGTGCAGCAGGAGTGAGGGAGAATCTTTTCCCCATGCGCTAGTGCAGTGTGCTTTCACTTTTAAACTAAGGTTAAGCTTAACTGTGGTTTAAAGTGGCATGTGAAAATGTGCGCCCCCTTGCCAGATGCAGGAAGGCATAAAAGTAAAATAAACATTCCCATAATATACACAACATAGAACTATAAAATCCAAGAGCTGGAAGGGGTCCCAAGGGTCATCTAGTCGAAACCCCTGCAATGCAGGAACCTCAGCTAAAGCATCCCTGAGAGGTGGTCACCCAACTTCAGCTTTAAAACCTCCAATGAAGGAGCGTCCACCACCTTCTGAGGGAGTCCATTCCGCTATCATACAGCTCTTACCCTCAGAAAGTTATTCCTGATATTTACATTTATATTTCACCTTTCCTCCAAGGAGCTCAATATAGCATGCACACTTTCTCCCTCCAAATTTATCCTCAGAACAACCCTTGAGGCAGGCTAAGCTGAGAGATGGTGAATGGTCTAAGGCAGAGCTGGTCTGTCCATGAGGCAGACTGAGGCTGAGAAGTGAGGAGAAGGGGCTGCAGTGGCTTCTGGCGAGATTACACAAGAGTCTCTGGAGGCCTCTGCACCCTCTTGCAAGACCTCACTGCAACCACAACTGTGCACCCCTGGTGAGCAAGGGTTTGGCAGGGGCAGCAAGGGGGTGCGGGTGGCACACGTGCAGGGTGGCACCTTCCCATTTTGCCTCAGGCGGCAAACCAGATAGGCCACCCCTGGACTAAGGTCACCCAGAAAACTCCATGGCGCAATGGGTATTTGAACCCTGCTCTCCTAGGTGTCAGTCTGATACTCCAAACACAAGGCCACCACACTTGCAGTCCCACGGAAGACACAGGCAGTTCAGGAAAGCCCCATTCCTAATACGTATCCCCAAGGGGTCTATTTTACAAGAATTTGGCTGTTATATGCAATACTATTGCAAATATAAAAGTACAATGAAACAGTTATTAGAAAAAGGATTTTAAAAATTTATATACAGTACTCTCCTTATCTAGTAGTCAGAACATCAGGGCAGAGTCTACCTGAAACAGAACTTTATACTTATCCATTACCATATCCAAAGTAAAAGTACCATGTCCAATTATGGTTTTTAAAACATTAAAAAGCATTTCAGCTATCATAACTCATATTAAAAGAAAACAGAGATTGGTGAACGAACCATGTTTACAGTCACTCACCTTGCTATGAAGTTGAGGTAATTCACAAGCCCTGAATAATCAAGAATCCCTGCCTTCTATTCATTTTATCCATTGAGATCAACAGGACTGGACAAAAAAAGAAATTGATGAGTGACCACAAAGGTTCCTAAAAGTTAGATTACAACACCTAAGAATTTGAAATGCTTTACCTATTCTATACCAAAACAGCACCTGCAGAATAGAATTCTAGCACTTTTTCAGCCCTGAAAAAAATCAAGGTTTCCCAAAAATTGGGCTAGGGTCAGATCCTGATTAGGACAAACTTTACAGGTGGTTGGGGTCACATGTGATTAGGGTATCACATGACTAACAGGTAGGTTGTCCCATCCACCTGTTAAAATCCCTTGCACAGGTATGTAAGTCTCTCAATGCTCTGCCTTTAAATAATCAATACCATTGGTTTTAAAAGGCTGAAAAGCAGGGACTAAATCTTGCTGCCTAGGTTGTGTGGTCCTGTTCCCTATTGGGAACAGGGTGTGCCACCAGTGCAGAATTAACCTCTGTTCTCTCCTTCGTTCAGCAGTGATGTCAGCTGATAGTGGGTGGGCATGGTCTGGGGGAAATGACCTCACTGGACCCCCCTGGTGGGCCAAGATTGGCCTGCAGGCTGTAAATTCCACTTTCCTACCCAAAAATATATCAGATAACCTCCATGGGATGCTGAAACTGGGCACCAACAGAGTGAATCTCAGATTCCCAGAGATTCATAGGCAGGCCATCTAAAGTAGCAACCCTATCCACTGATTTCTGGAAGCAAGACCCATTTGATTCAATGGAACTTAGTTCTGAGTAGGCATGTAAAGGATTATGCAGCCAATCACTGCAGAAGTTTGGGAAGCTGTCAGAGAAGGCAAATCTTCTAAAAGCCCAGGATCCAAACTGATGCATCCTCGAAGGCCAAAAAATAAAGCAACTAAATAAATCCCCTGGACTAAAGCCTCCCGTGGTACTCAGCGCCTCCTTGGTCCGATGCAGCCGCACTGGATCCCCCCGCCCTCCCCCGCTGCAAGTCCATCTTCCAGCTTGGTCACCCAAACTCCATTTTCTCCACCTCAAACCACCTGACATATTCTAGGGTCCATGCACCTTCCCCCCCTCGGCTTCTTGCCCTGGCCCAGGAGCGGGTCTGCGGGATGACTAAACAAACAAACAAGATCCATGGCGGGCGGGCGGGCAGGGGGTCCATCAACGGCGACAGCTAAATGGAGCCTCCACGTTCGGAGGCAGTATACCCCGCTGCATGCCAGGGGCCGGGAGCGAGGCGAAGAGAGCTGCTGCCTCCGTGCCCGGCAGACGGGGGAAGCACCCGGCGGGAAGGGAGCAGGCCCCGGGACCGGAGGACCTTTGGCCTGAGGGGCTCTTGTACGCGCTCCCCCTTTCGCGTCCCCCCCCGCCCCTCCTCACCCTCCTCCGCCCCGGCTGCCTCGAGAACCGACCTCGCAGCGGAGGCGGGGAGCGGCGGGGGCGGGGCGGCCTTCCGAAGGGTCCTTCCCGGCTTCTTTCGGCACCGCAGCGGCTCCGGCAGCTCCTGCTGGTCCCGGAAACTGCCGGTAGGAGCCGCGCACGCAGCGCACACACCCCGCCCCCGCGCCCCCCCCCCGCCCCAAACCCGGGTGCACCGCCGGCCGGAAGCCGCCCGGTCCTGTTAGGTGTCCGTTCGGGAACGGCGAGCTGCCGCGCGGAAGTTCCGGCCTCAGGGAGTTCCCGCGCCGTTGCCATGGCGACGGCATCCGCTCCTGCGCTGCGGCGCGAAGGAAGCGCGGGGGCGAAGGAGGAGGTCAGAAAAAGCGGGGCGAGGAGCTGGGGGGGGGAAGAGCTGGGGGGGGGGGAAAGAGTGTGTGGAAAAAACCATGGGGTTTTAGTCAACTAACTTTTACTCAGAGTAGACCTATCAAAATTAATAAACCTATGTCGTTAATTGTTAATGGCTCTATTCTGAGTAAAAGAATGCTAAAAACATTCTTGTTCAGGCCTGCCCACCCACATGCTTAGAAAGTTGGGGTGGTTTTAATCTCTTAAAACATACAAAAGTTATAATACTCAAAAGTATGGTTGTGATTTTTTCCTCAAAATTATTGTTTTATCTCTTTACGTATATTTTTCACAATCAAGCGGGGTATAAATTTTATGAAATAAAAAAAAAGTTGCTTGAATACAAACCCTGTAGTTTTGCTATCAGGCAGGCAGGATAATCTGAGTGTCCAGAAAGTTATTTGGTGGTTATATCTTATTTTATTTTTATTTATTTATTTAGCACCAGCCACATACCCATTGGCACATTTACAAAGAACAAGCAAAGGGACAGGCCTCTGCCTCAAAAGGGACTCCTTGTCAAGATATGGGCACAAGGCATGGATAAAATGGGAGAAGACTTCATTTCAGTTAGACTTCCTCACAGTGAGGAACATGTCAAAGGCTTCATGGAGTGGTTGGCACTTGGCAATCTTAGCAGAACACAGGAGTAGCCTTCAACAGCTTGGTGCTCTCAAATCTTTTGTACCCCAAATCCCATCATTCCAGGTGATTTCAGGTCACACTGGCTGAGGCTGATCAGGGTTTTGGTCCAACATCTGGAAGGTGCCAAGGTTGGGAGAAGGCTGTTCAAGAGGGATACAAATACCAAAAAAACACAAAAACCCCCAAATAGATTTGGTACACCTTGAATGAGACTGACAAATACGTGTACTTCATTTCTTAGGGAAAACCCCAAAAAGGAAAACCAGGCCCTGCGTATAGCGCACATGGATCCCCTGGAATCTTGCACAGCTCAGGGAGATAGGGGTGACATCTAACAGTATCTTTGAACCAAACCAGAAAGGAGAGAAAATACTATGGCAAAAGGATTATATTTTGAAACTTTTTACAGATTTTGTGGAATACAAAGAACATTAGCTGTTGAGATTGGATAAGTTCCACCCAATTGTTTATGAGCAACAGGAGATAATATTTTGATATCTTCCCTTTTTATCTGACTTCTTCAAACACATGTTGTTATGCCAGTAGTGTAATCAAATATTTGTGGGTCACATTTTGAGAAAGTTATGTTGGAACTTTGTAATCCTATGTGCACTAACTGAACTCAGTGGGACTTTCTTCTGGATAAACACGCACAGATTCACACTGTGAGTGTAGTAATTCTGGTGATACAAGGTTTTTCAGAAGTAGTTTTTCTGCATTCTTTCTTACTCCCAGGAGTTGCAGGAAAACCTAGTAGTGGACATGAAAGATGGGAAGCATATTAGTTTTCAACCACAAATCTGGATGGAAAATGTATGACTAGAATGAGGAAAGGGAAAAATGTGATCATGGGTGGGTGAGCTGATAACTGTTAGGATGGATTTCTTTCTTATTATCTTCCAACATCCCCTAGTCAAAAAGAAAGGATACTTAGAGACCTAACAACCTTTTGATTTGTCCTTGACCAAATAGTATGAATTTCCTGCAGACAAAAATTAGGTTCCATTTTGTTCCTTTTCAGGCTTATTCCAGGAAAATGGAATCAAAAGAGGAGATAGTGGACTCGGCAAACAAAAGTGAGCATGAGAACTTGGGGCCTCAAGAGGAACCAGCACCTTTCAATCCTCTCCTGAGAGCTTGTCTAACTGGTGACACAGAGGGCGTACAACAGATTTTTGAGGACCTGGAAGATCCTGATCATGAAAAAGCCAATCGGCTTTTAATGGAAAAGGATATTGTGGGCAGAGGCCTGCTGTATGCAACCTGTATGGCTGGGCAGAGCGACGTTATCCGGACACTGGCAAGATATGGGGTTGATCTGAAGGATAAGACGGCCCGAGGTACATAACTGACCAGTTATGCATAAAATGTACTCCACATTTTTTTTACTAGTTTGCCTGCTCATACTTTTTTCTCTGTAGTTGGGGAAAAAAGCCCTCTCTACCTGGTTGTCTGAGGGTGATCCTTCCTCTCTGCAGAACACCATGCAAGCAGTTCATAACAAGTCTGTTTTTCCTTAAAATGCCCTATAAGGCATTATCAGAACATAACAGTTTTCACCTGGAATACATTGGACAGATGTACCTATATTTATTATTTACAAAATTTGCACCATCTGTTTAGCAGGCAAAAGTTGGGTTTTCTTTTAAAATCTATAATATTGACAGGACAATGGGAAACATTTTTGAAGAGATCACTAAGAACAGACTACAATTAAAAAAAGGATGTATAACATACATTGTATCTTGAGCACAAAATTCCTTTTGTACCAGAACCTTAAGTAGACACTAGTTGCTTGTCTGTATGTAAATGAATGCTGATAACCCGCTTTTAAAAATAACAATAAATGAATGGTTTGAATCTCAAGATTGAGATGCTAAAGGTACATTCTGGTTAAAATATTGGCTTCCAAGTAGCTGGATATGTTTGCTTGTTTTGTGAATGAAGAGACAGAGAGAGAGAATGTTATAAATGGGTATTCTATATACCACTACACATTCTAATTTGGCTCACTCTCTCAGGTTATACACTCCTCCACTGTGCTGCAGCCTGGGGCCAACTAGAGACTTTGAAAACTCTTATAGAACTGGAAGCTGACATTTATGCAACCACCTCCCGGGGTGAAAAGGCTAGAGATATTGCCTGCCGATATGAGCAGACAGAATGTGTTGCATTCTTGGATTGGGCAGGTAAGAGCGGTAACACCTAAGCTTCTTTGAGATGTGGATCTGATCTTACTCATGATAAGACCATAATTCTAGACAGGTGTAAATGAATATGATTTGAACTGCATGAAGATCCTTTGGACTGATTCAGTGCTGGGTTTTGGTCAGAGAAACGTAGCTTTGCCTCTCATCTCAGTCACCAAGATTGGGTGGCATCCTGATCTCAAAGCCTTAGATCCCCATCCATACAACAATGCTCTCAGTCTTGTTTTTCAACTACCCTGTCTGGTTTGGTGCCCAACTGCCACCTAGTGATCTTCCTAGAGCTTCAGTGAGATCAGTTCTGCAAAAATTCACAGTGAGCCTAGGAAGGCAGATCCTAACAATGCATTCTGTTATGCTTCTTCTCACTGCAGGCTCATCACCCATTATTTGAAGAATAGCATAAAAGACAAACAAATAAAATTTGCTGTCAAATATCTGCCAGTTGTAACCAAAGAAAACAGTGTCATTCTTGCACACAGTCTCATAGTGGTTTACAGTAATCCCTCATCGTACGTAGGGGTTTGGTTCCAAAACTTGCACATATAAGCAAAAATTGTGTATAATCAAATCCTTGGAACTGCTCCGCAGCTAATGAGTGAAGGGGAGAGAAAGAGCACCCCCAGTATCACCAGAGCCAGTCAGCTGAGTGCACCTTGCCAGTGGTGGACAGCATTCTTATGGCGGCCCCTGCATTGCGGTGACCAGTGCAACCAAACCAGTCACACTACCTTAAAGCTGCCTCCGGCCTTGCCCAGCAAGCAACTTTAGAAGGCTAGTGGTGCTTGCGCAAGATCTTACAGGAACTCAGATTGTCCCGCAAAATCTTGCAGGAGTATCCCAGAACCTTCCAGAGCCAGCATGCTGCACAGGCCTTGCCCAGCAAGCAAGGTGAAGAACTTAAAAGCTCTTTATGTGTTGGGCAGCCCTGATTGGACCCAGCAGGAAAAGAGCTTTTAAGCTCCCTGCCTTGACTTGTACAATTTCAACCATCCCACCTTCAAGCCATGTTTGGTTGAAATCACGCGAGTCAAATGCGCTTGAACTGAGGGATTATCACGGCCTCGTGACCAGCCTTGAATGTACCATGATCAGCAGGCGCTTCTGAAAACGAGTGCCAGCACAGTGCAAGTTACTGTGTCCAACTTTTTAACTGACCTCTGTTCCTATGCCTTTAATAGCAGCTTCATCTGCAGATATTAGTACGTGATAATGCTTAACTGTGTGCTGTAAAACACTTTAATTGCTGATTTTCATAGAAAAAGAAAAGTCAGAAGATGAGACACTAAACTGATTTTTTCTCTAGGAAGCTAGGTATCCTAAAAGCAAGAAAGCTGTGAATAAAAAGCTCCATGGTCTTTTTCAGGGCATAGCTAGTCTGGTGCTGGTATGCATGGGAGAGGTTTTATGGTGCAGCAGCATTTAGGCACGTTACACCATATATCTGATGTTGCTGTAACAAGCACCCATTTCCAAGACACAGTCCTATGCCAAAATGTTGGCAGCCTGGACAGGCCTTTGTTGGTTAAAAGTGTGGGTGCCTGAGTGTTTCTGTGTCTTTCTGAGAGTACTGTGGCATTTGTATTGTTTCGAAGGCACTTGGGTGGCAATGTCTTGCTGTTGCCATCCTTCCATTGGCTCCCACCACGCCTGGTTGCAGAGGGGGAAGTGTCCTGCAGCAGTGCTGTAATGGACACTAGCAGTGGCGTGCGATGAATTTTTTTGTAGGGAACAGTTAGGGCCAGAGGCACCAGCTTGCAAGGGCAATTGGGGGGAGGGGGCTGATGTCATGCCCGTGAGCATTGTGCCTCCTTCCCTAAGCTGGGCAGAAACTTCCTGGGCTTTGGGAAGGAGGCACCAGGCCTCTGACAGGATGCTGGAGCTCTGCTGCCTCCTTCCTAAAGCTAGGCAGACTTTGGGAAGGTGGCAGGAGGGCTCTTGGACCCATCAGAGCATTGCGCCTCTCTTCCTAAGCCAAGCAGAAACCTCCCAGGCTTTGGGAAGCAGGCACTAGGGAAACATTTAGGGGATTAGCCTAGTCTCCCTCGTCCAATGACTGCACACCACTGGACACTAGGGGCGTGGCTATTAGTAGTGCAACAGTCTGAGCTTTTTCAATGCATTTAATTTCTTATTTTTATGTTATTCTGTGCTGGGGTTCATTAGAAGGGAGGGGGCTCCACCTCTTCCCCTTCCCTGTAATTTCTATGAGTATGCTTGCATAGTGCAGGTCAGATGGCTAGCTCTGATAGATGTATGAAAACTAGCCACCTGAGCTGCACTTTATGGGTCCACCTCAGATGCCAAAATGTCTTGGGTCCAAAATGGCACCTCCTACCCCACCAGGGAAGATTTGCATGAGACCTACAGGTATAGGGCGGTATACAAATTTAATTAATGAATGAAGGAGAAGGAGAAGAAGAAACAAGGGTGAAGAAAGATAAACATCAATATTTATTATGGTTTTCGAACGGTTCCGGGAGTCAAAAGGACTCCTGGAATGCATTCTGTTCGAGAATCAAGGTATGACTGTATGTGTATTTTAAAATGTGAACAGTCACATAACACTTTTTAAAAATATTGATTTTAAATATAGATTTTACATTTTAATGCAAAACAAATATTCCCCCTATGCTTCCTCCTACTCGGTCCCTGCCAATGTTTGACTCGAATGCTAAAACAATTTACTTTGCTTAAAACTATCTGTAATACCAACCTAGTTCCTTAAAAAAAACTTTCTTTATTTGGAATCAGACAGCGGGGTGGGTGCCTGAATGTTTTTACAAACCCAAGGATCATGTTCTCCTGGCTGGACATTCAGAGTACTATACAGGCCAGTGTATAGTTTACAATGGAACATAAGTGTGAGTCCTAGTGATTCAGGCCAAAGGCCTGACTAGTCCAACGGTGGCTATCCATTGTAGAATGGGCATACCTAGACATTGGTGAAGTGGCACCCACCAAGGCTGCAGTCCCAGTGGGGAGTGAAAATCATGCCACAGGTGAGTGTGCGCACAGGCAGAAAGGGCCTGTGAATCCACCTTTTCTCCTTCCAGCTTTAGCTGTGCCCAACTTGGCCAGAGGCTGGAGCCATAGCCAAGGCTTCCCTATGGATCACTGCTCTCACCAGCTCCCTGCCTCAGGCAGCAGGAGGAGCAGGCATTTGCCTTCAGCATGGCCATCTCTGCAGTAATAGTGGCCCCCAACACATTACAGTAGCACTGGCATGAGGGGAGGAGAAAGAGGCAAAAGAAGGAGATCTGAGGAACTTGCTCTGCTGAAGTGAGAGAGTGATGGAGCCGTGAGGGAGTTGGGAAAACCGGGCTGCTCTTTGCCCCTAGTAGAGATGGACAGACCAATAATAATACTTTATTGTGCCCCAGCCATTCTGGGCTGCTTCCAGCATATATAAAAACATAACAAAATATTAAACCTTAAAAAGCTTCCCTATACAGGGCTGCCTTTAGGTGTTTTCTAAAGGTTATAGTGTTACTCATCTCCTTGTCATCTGATGGGAGGACGTTCCACAGGGCAGGCACCATTACTGAGAAGCTCCTCCGACTGGTTCACTTCTTGCAGTGAGGGAACCGCCAGAAGCCCCTTGGTGTGTGACAGGGCTCTCTGGCACTGCTTGCAACACCTGGGAAAATGGAACCTCTCCCCCCTCCAACCAGAAGCTCAGTGCTCTCCCCCCCCCCCCCCATGTGCAGTGGCCGGCTTTGGCTTAAAGCAGTGCCCTTTGCAATGCCAATATTTGGTGCCCCTAATAGTGCAACCGTGTATATGCCTGCTCAGAAGTAAGTCTCTTTTGAATTCAGTGAGACACTTCCTAGGCCAGGAGCTCTGTCTCGCTCACCCCATAGTCAATTTGTTTGTTGGCTTCCACAGTTTCTCCCAGCTTTGCAGGCACCGATACAGCTCCTTGCAAAGGGCACAAGGGTATGCCTCTGAGAACGGGAGAAAGGTCAAGGTCAAGAACTTGCTCCATTGTGATGAGGTCATGAAGCTACCTTGTTAATTATAGTATCTTGCCCACCTGAAGACATGACTGAACAGGAGATACCTCAAATCTAAATAGTTAAATTTAGTTGCAAACCAGCTGTGGTCCACACATTTAACAGTGAGGGGAACACAGCAAGGCACATTCACTGGTGAGGATTCCATGTTTAGTTCTTAGCTGGGCCAGGATGATGTTCTACATGGTGTTTGTGGGATACATTTGATTGCATTTACTGTATTTGATTTGGTTTGTTTTGCGTTCTGTGTTGCGTTGGCTTCCCAGGAAGAGTTTGTGTGGATTGGGATGGCATACACACACTGCAACGATGAGTACTCTTCTATATCATTTCTGTAGGGAGTGTGCATGGCAGCCTCAGTGACTAAAGGGAAGAGATGTTCCTCAACAAGGGCTGCACAAAGTGTTATTGCTGACTGACCATGCAATGGGTGGCAGGCACAGCTGTTCCAAGGAAAGGGAGGGATGTTGAAGAGGAAACCAAATATATCAGACCAGGTTTTGCTGGGAGAAACTGTGGAGGGATCTTTTCATGCCCTGATGTCTTACACTGTTCTGTCAGGTGAGTTCAAGCTCATGTAAACTTGGGCCTCTGCCATTGCATCTCTTGTCCACCCTCTACTTTCCTTGGAGTCACCTGCCTGTTTGCCTGCTTTTTAGGTTTCATGCCTTATGACCCTTTTTGCCTATCGTTCCTGAGCAGAGGCTATATCAGGATAGCAATGGAAGGGAAATCCTTTTTGTTTGCTGCTGCCATAGAAATGCTACCTTAGTGGTAAGGCTAGCTATGAAATATATTGAGGAGGGCTGGTATTTAATTGCTAACATAATATTTTTGTTACCAGTGAAAAAGGAATCTTCTGACAGACAAATGTAGCATTGTTTATCCTAATTGTGCAATATTGAAGTTGCTTAATACAGCAGGGTCATATGGAAGAATCACAGCATATCAGATACAGGCTTTAATTTTTGGCTAGATTTTTTTTTTAAATAAATGTTTAATAGCCTTTCATTTTGGCCTCTTTCACCTCAATCATCCACAAGATTCTTCATTAAATTCTTCTCAAAAAGGTTGATCAAGCATGTTGAGATTTTTGCCATTTATTGTGCTACCCTGTTGACGTAAGAGTATGATTGGAAAGATTATGAAAAGATGAGCTGAACATAGCAGGGAAGAACCTGGGTTTTAGGTTTCATGCATTATGTGTCTCCACTGGAGCTGTGGTTGTGGGGACAAATTGGGAAGAACTGTTCGTCTTCATCAAACTCATCTGCTTTGCTCTTTTTGCTTAATTTGCGATATTTGACTTCTTTCTTGTAACGGTGAGCAACATGCTTCATGTATTTCATCATCTTGGAGGTGTTGGCCACCAGCCTGTAGAGCATTTTGTCCATGTTGTGGGTGTATTCATCATTCACTTTGGTAGCAACTGGAAATGCAGGTGCTTGGACAATTGTCCTACAGGGCTGAGAAAAATGGAAAAACAGGGAGTAATACTTTGCATCGAAAGCAATTTACAAGTTAAATAGTGTTGCCATCTCTTTCACTGACCCTGCTATTATGCCTTTTAAGAGGAATTTGATGTCTGAAATCCCTGTACTCCTGGTCTTAGATTGCTGTCCTGGATTTGACCCCGTGGCATAAAAAACAACATCTCCTACTCCTTCCCTTTGGCTTTATGGTAGTACAGTGGTACCTCTGGTTACGTACTTAATTCGTTCCGGAGGTCTGTTCTTAACCTGAAACTGTTCTTAACCTGAAGCACCACTTTAGCTAATGGGGCCTCCCGTTGCCGCCACACCGCTGGAGCATGATTTCTGTTCTTATCCTGAAGCAAAGTTCTTAACCTGAAGTGATATTTCTGGGTTAGCGGAGTCTGTAACCTGAAGCGTATGTAACCCAAGGTACCACTGTATGCTCATTGCTCTTCTATCTGCTGTTCTGTGAAAGCTGAGCTTATTAGATAGTGAGATCACTTGATTCTTTAACATATAAGTAGGTAAAAGTATAAATTAGGCACATATTTAGCCAGTTCACTGTAGTTAGAGTCCCAGGTGGTTCAGTTGTTCAAAATTTAGTTTTTTGTGTACAAAGTACACATTGGGCATATCTACACACCAGACTATAAATGCTTTTGTCCTTGCAAAGAATTAGCAAAATCACAGTTCTGAGAGTGCTAAGGATCTCTCACAGAATTGTCAGCTCATACTACAACTTCCAGGGTTCTGTAGAGGAAATTGATGTTAAATAAAACCAGTAGATTTATAGTGTGGCTGTGCTCACCTTGTCCTGACACGTGTTACTTAGAAAGTACTTCTGACTGGGATCAGCATTAAGACTCGTGGTTTGTTTTTTTACATATATTTTTCTATTAAATTGGAATCTGAGTTAAAGGTCGGAAATTAAAGCTAGGGAGCCAGACAATGTGCTAATTGAGAATATCTTACCATTGTGGGTTTCGGCAGTGTCAATTTCAGTTTCAGTTTGGTAAACAGGTAGTGGACAGCTAAACCACTCACTATGAGGAATGCTACTTTACAACCAGCATACACAACTTCTAGAGACTCTTTGGATAGTCCTAAGCCAGTAAAACAATGGCATACTTGACACATTGAATCACGAAAACAGTTAGATTGCTGTTTAGTCGCCAGTAGTTCCAGATCCTGCGGAGTCATTTCCCAAGCAACTCTTGTCCAAGCTGGTCGTTCACAAAAGCCAATAACATCTTGAAACAATAAGACTGTCCAAAGGAGAGAAACCTGACAAGGACCTTGAGAAAACATTCTGTGAAATTTTCAGCAAGAAATGTCTTCTGCTAATTGATGTTCCCTGTGTAGGAATCGTAGCAAATAACTGTTTAAGTTCATATTCATTGTCTAAAAAAAGATTTAAATAAATCAAATAAATCCTTCCATCGTGACCAAGCTCTCAGCCCGAGCACTGGAGAGATGTGAATGCAGGGAATATAATCAACCCATCAGCTGGGGAAGGGTTCTGTGATGTCATAAAGGGGGATCCTGATCTTTATATATGAAAGCTTCTATGATGTCATTATGATTGCAAGATTTTTCTCAGGAGCACTTTTCTCAGTGCAAAGTATGGAGAGTTTATAAAAGTGGGAATTTTCAAAAACTTACTTTATATTTGTCAGATAATTCAGAGGGACATGGTCTGAGCCTCTTGGGCTTGCTGATTGGAAGGTCGGCAGTTTGAATGTGTGCGATGGGGTGAGCTCCCATTGCTCTGTCCCAGCTTCTGCCAACCTAGAAGTACGAAAGTAGATAAATAGGTATTGCTGTGGCAGGAAGGGAAATGGCGTTTCCATGCGCTCTGGCACTCATCATGGTGTTCTGTTGCACCACATGACCTGGAAAGGTGTCTGTGGACAAACAGCAGCTCCCTTGGCCTGAAAAGCAAGATGAGCGCCACACCCCATAATCACCTTTGAGTGGACTTAACCGTCCAGGGGTCCTTTACCTTTTACCTTTACATAATATAGTAGTACAGTTGGCTTATGAATTCTGGAGGATGTATGCAATTGCAAGGTGAAGGGATACTACATAGTCATTTGGATGAGTCTTATTACTCCTGAATGAGATCCAACATAGCACGAGTGGGCACCTGCCTGTGCAAGGTAGCTTCTCCTTCCTTTCCTCCCTTCACCTTGGCAATCTCTGCACACCCTGGAAATCTGTTCCACAGGGCTGGGGAACACTCTAGAGCAGTGGTGGCGAACCTATGGCATGTGTGCCAGAGGGGGCACTCAGAGCCCTCTCTGTGGGCACGCGTGTCGTCCCCCCAAGCAGGGCCATAGCTAGGAGGTAAAACTGGCACTCCAGCACTACAGGAGACTTCTGGCCGCTTCCAGTATGGTCCCAGCACTGCTAGGGCACCATTTTCACCCTCGGGGCTGCACAGGGGGGGTGGGGGGAGGGCTTGTGCCAGGAAACTGCCACTCCATCCAAAGCCTGCACCACCGCTACTCAAGTCACTGATCAAGCCCATCTGCTACCGCAACCAAACCTGGCGGCTGCCTCTGAGCTGGCTCCGCCTCCCCACCATCATGCTCGGTTGCACCCGACTCGCCTTCCTGCTCTACTCTCGGGCGCATTTAGAGCTGTGGTAACCCTGGCAAGCGGCTGAGCAGGTGTTGACTTTTAATGCGCCAGGGCCTCCTGCCAGTCTGTTGTTCCTAGTCAGAAGTAAGCCGCCTTGAGTTCAGCAAGGTTAGACAAATTATCAGCATGCGTACAACAGCAAAAATCACATTAATTGTTCAAAAGCATGCGAAATGCAAACTTTTACCTTTTTTTAAAAAAAGTTGTTTGTACCATTGAAAGCTCTGTTATTGTGTTTTTCATTTAAGACAAAAGATGTTAATGTGTGAGTTGTTTTTTCTAAACTAAAATCTCAGTATTCAGGTTAAATTGCCATGTTGGCACTTTGCGATAAATAAGTGGGTTTTGGGCTGCAGTTTGGGCACTCAGGTTCGCCATCCCTGCTCTAGAGCAAATTATGGGGGCATTTGAGGGGCTGTAGGGGGAAGAAGAGAAACTAGAAGTCTCGTTGTACAAGCTGATTTTTGTTACACAACATATTGGAAGTCAGTCAATGCAGTAACATAGAAGCATTTAAAAATAGTATTAGACAAGGCATCTCATAGTTCTGATAACAAAAAAAGCATGGCCTAGAATGAAAATTTATTAAAAGTTGTTCATTTTTTCTGCATGGTTAAAGACTTATCTCACTTTTGTTAAGTGTTAAATAATTAGTGTACTGGGTTTTGAAGCAAAATGAGATTGTTTTAGTAATCAACATTACAGAAAATTGACTTTATTTAAATTTTACTCTTATCAATGTCTTTAAAAATTCAAGATTATGCAAATATAAACTAAGACTCCATGGTGAATGGTAGAGGGACCCTGGCTGAATTCAGCTGTAAACCAAGACACAAATGACCCTTGTGCCCCCCATGCAGCAACAGTACTTTGCTCATCACAAGTGAGAGTTAATGGCTTCTGAGGAAGTTGGAATATGAAGCTGAATTCAAAGCATGGCTTCATATCTTGGTTTGGTCCAAAGCAATTAACCAAAGTTTCCCAGTTCAGACATAACAGGAAATTATCATTAACAGAGGATTTCCTGGTTTGTTCACCGCAGCACGTGGACAGAGGAGTGAAGCATACTGGGGGACTTGCATGCGGGGGACAAGACTCATTCACATCATGGCTTATTGAGCGAATTATGATCTTCTGAAAGTGGCCACGCTGTAACTGTGTGTGTTTCAGTGCTCTGTACATCCTGGGGGTACTTATAGGAAGAGAGTTGAAGGGTGTCCAGGACTCGTAATCTAAGGCCTCCTTTGCCTAGCTTCTCTTTGGTGTAGCTTGTCTTGCCCATTCATTTCCATAGGAAGCCAGAGGTTACAAAGTATGTATTTATACAGTGGTACCTCGGGTTAAGAACTTAATTCGTTCTGGAGGTCTGTTCTTAACCTGAAACTGTTCTTAACCTGAAGCACCACTTTAGCTAATGGGGCCTCCTGCTGCCGCTGCGCCACCGCTGCACGGTTTCTGTTCTCATCCTGAAGCAAAGTTCTTAACCCGAGGTAATATTTCTGGGTTAGCTGAGTCTGTAACCTGAAGCGTATGTAACCCGAGGTACCACTGTATAGGAGAGATACAATAACATCACAACTCACAAAAGGGAATTCAGTTCCCATTTCAGATTGAACTGAAGACCTAGTCAGGGTGGGGAACCTCGGGGCCACGGGTCTAACGCCATCCTCCAGGTCTGTCTGTCTGGCTCTTGGAATGCTCTCCCTTGCCAAAAGCCCTACTCCAGGCAGGAAAAAGGCATTATCACCTCCACCAATAGGCCTAATCCACCACTTGCCCCTTGAGTGCATTGAGCTGTGATAATGCATCTTACCTGCCTGGATGGAGAGATAAGTATGTGGAAACCTCTAGATTTGAAAAGGCTTGAATGTAGCCTGTTTTATAAAGGCAAAAGTCACATATGTTGCTTCACCCCAGTTTTGCTTCTGGCCATGTCTCATGGGTATGCAGCTCACAGAAGGTTGTCTCTGAGGGCATGTGGCCCTCCCAGTGGAAAAGGTCACCCACCCCCAACTCAGAGGGAAGCCCGTAGGAGAAAGGAAGAATAGCTGTCCTGTAGTGCATCATTATCACCTGCCAAGATAGCCAGGTTATGCTTTGGAGGATTATAAAAAGGGACTGTTTTTTGGCATGAAAACCATGAAACAAATATATGTTTATCTCGAATGCTGTTGTGTCCTCAAATTTTCTGTTACTAAAGGGAATGTGCTAAACTTTGACACTATCAAATCCAAACTATGTAATATTTATTATTCATTCATTCGTTCATTCATATTTATATACTGCTTGATTGTAGAAAACCTCAGCGTCTCACATTATATGAGCACTATGGTAAGAGACTGGCAATTGATAACCAAAGGTACCTTATAAAAAATGTGTGGATTTAGATGCTGACTGCTTCTTAGTTAATGGCCATTGTTACCTTTGACTATAGCTTTAGTACAGAAATACAAACACTTACCTAGGGCTTTTAATCTCTCTGTCTCTCTCTCTTTTTTTAGAAGCCAAGCAGAATTTACGGAACTTGATCCTCCAAATCCAGACAACAATCACTGATCCTGAGAAAGTTCAGGGAAGGCTTAATAAAGAAGATAAGGTATAGTGGAGAATGCACAATATTTAAATACAACAATTATGGATCATAAATATGCGTTTTTGTGTGCTGCCCACCATGTTTTGAGATGTTCTAGTAGCAGTGATACCCAGGTTTTGGTTTTCATTGTTGAAGAGAGCATTGGAGACCTAGAGTGTTTTTGTAATATTTCCTTACTTACAACTTTGCAAGTAAAACAGAGGCAAGCAACATGTACAGTGGTACCTCGGGTTACAGATGCTTCAGGTTACAGACTCCACTAACCCATAAATAGTACCTCGCGTTAAGAACTTTGCTTCAGGATGAAGCAGAAATCGTGCTGTGGCGGCAGCGGGAGACCCTATTAGCTAAAGTGGTACCTCAGGTTAAGAACCGTTTCAGGTTAAGAATGGACCTCCGGAATGAATTAAGTTCTTAACCTGAGGTACCACTGTACTACTACTGGGCAGCAGATGCCAGTGCCTGATTAGCTACAAGTGGTTGGTTAGTTTTTCTGGTTTCCCATATGACACACTCACTTTCCCCCCTCTGTGCAGAATATTTCTCTGAAGGCCTGTCAAGCCAAGTCAGATTGGCTTGAAAACACAAAAGAGGCTACTATGCAAGATTTTCTGGAGCAGAAACAGTTGCTGGAGGACATTATGCTTCCCATCTTCACAAAGTTGGCTACGCCCCGTGAGTACCAGAGCCCTGCTACTAAATGGAAATATTTTTCTTTGTATTTTTGTTTCGGAGAATCTTTCTTATGGAGAAAGATGTGCCGATGTACTACTGAGTATCTGCCTTGGAAACTCTGCACATTCCACAGGATGTGAAATTAGGTTGTGTCTCCCCATTAGTGAAAACTGCAATACAAATGGGAGTTCTGGCCATCTGCAAGGTATCTGATTTGGCCACAATGACACTAACCTTTGTTATATCCCATTTGGATTACTGCAATGTGCTCTACGAGGGTCTGCCTTTGAAAAGTGATTTGAAACTTTGACTGGCTCAAAGAGCTGCAGCCAGATTGCTGACTGGGGCTGGTTATAGGGGGCAGACAACTCCCTTGATAGAATAGCTCCACTGGCTTCCTGTCTGTTTCCGGACACAATTCGAAGTGCTGGATATGACCTATAACTAGGAAAGGGCCTTCTCAGTGATTGCTCCTATACTTTGGAACTCCCTCCCTAGAGAAGCTAGACTGGCTCCCTCCATGTTGTTCTTCCGCCAGCTGGTAAATACCTTCTTTTGAAAACTGCTTTTAATGAAAGGGCTGATGTTGTGCTGTTTCTATCGTTAAGTATGTGTATGCTTTGAACAGATTTTATATAGGTATATCGTTTTAATTTTATAATACAATTGTAGAGTTGCTAGGGACCCCAAGGGTCATCTAGTCCAACCCCCTGCAATGTAGGAATCTCAACTAAAGTATCCATGACAGATGGCCATCCAATGTCTGCTTAAAAATCTTGAGGGAGACCATTCCACTGTTGAACACCTCTTATTGTCAGAAAGTTTTTATTGATGTTTAGTTGGAATCTCCTTTCTTGTAAGTTGAAGCCATTGGTTTGAGTCCTAACCTCCAGAGTAGGAGACAACAAGCTTGCTGCATCTTTAATGTGACAGCCCTTGATATATTTGAAGATGGCTATCATCTCTTCTCATTCTCCACTTTTCCAGGCTAAACATACCCAGCTCCTTCAACCGTTCCTCTACGGCTTGGTTTCCAAGTCCCTTGATCATCTTGGTTGCCCTCCTCTATACATGTTGTGTCAGCTTGTCAACATCCTTCTTAAGATTGTGGTGCCCAGAATTGGACACAGCATTCCATGTGTGGTCTGATCAAGGCAGAACAGAGTGGTACTATTGTTTCTCCTGATCTGGACACTAGACTTCTGTTGATGCAGCCTAGAAGAGCATTAGCTTTTTTTGTTTCTGCATCACACTGTTGGCTCGTGTTAAGCTTGTGGTCTACCAGGACCACAATGTCTAATTGTTTTTTTAATATTGGTAAATGCACACATTCACCACCTGTCAGAAGTATGTTCTTTAATCTACTATGGAAGACATTGTTCAGTTATAAGGAGGACCTTAAGGTCCATAAATACTAACACCCTAGTGGTCCCGAGCCCTAAGGAAGTCAGATTAGCTTCAACCAGAGCCAGGGCCTTTTCAACACTGGCTCCGGCCTGGTGGAACACTCTGTCTCATGAGACCAGGGCCCTGCAGGATCTGATTTCTTTCTGCAAGGCCTGTAAGACAGAGTTGTTCCACCTGGCCTTTGGCTTGGAATCAACTTGATCCCCTACCCCCCTTTCCTTTTTCCTTTCTCTTTCTGTGATGGAACTCCTATTTGGGGACTTCCTTGGCTTTTTTCTGGCCCACGTAAGACCAGTCTGGATAGTTGGCCTTGGTGAAGACTTGACGTTTTGAGTTTCTACTGAAATGAGGCTGCATTTGATGTTTCAATGTCGTATTTTAATCTTGTTTTAAAGTTGTATTTCAATCAATTCTTTTTATACCTGGTGTCAGCCGCCCTGAGCTCGGTCTTGGCGGCGGCTTCTTCTTCTTCTTCTTCTTCTTCTTCTTCTTCTTCTTCTTCTTCTTCTTCTTCTTCTTCTGTGATAAGCATAATAAAATTATGCAGCTGAGCAATGCGAACCCTGTGTTTTGGAATCTGCCTGCAACTTTTCTTCTTTGCAAGCCTGTAAGATGACCTTATTAGAATTAATGCCTTTCCACAAAATACTTCCTAGTCTCATAAAGTTTTGTTGGTTCTCTTCTCCCCTTCCACATTCAACTTTTTCTGATGAGAACCAGTAAAGGCCTGAGCTAGGGAATACTGAAAAGGCTCAGCCCCAGGAGCACCTTGTTCCTGCTCATACAACTAATCTTCTTATGCAGCCCTTTTCAAATTGTAAAAAGTCATTAAATGCTCCAGTGCACTTTTTAAAAATCCAATAGCTGAAGTGTTTGCTTTAAACACTTCAGCAGAGGTAGGCATGATATAAGCCTTTCCCTTTCTGCAGCAGGTTGTTTGACCACTGTATTACATTCCATTGCTGTTTGCAATACAGTATTTAAGCAGTAGATGCTCTTAGGAGTTGAAAGCACTCTTTGCTGGTAACAGCAGCATAGGGTAGAAAAGTCAGAGTGACTAAAAGCAAGACCAAATAATGCATTCAAGATGAAGTTTACGAAAAGCAGGTGCTCTAACAATTCATTTTTCAAAAAGCCATAGCGCGAACCAAGGGAAACAGAAGAAGGGGAAAAGTTTAAACAACACTCTTCCAGCAGTGCTGCTCTGATCAAAGATCAGGAAATCTTATAATAGATGCGTCATATCACAGCTATTTAGGCCCTAATAGGAAATACAGGCACTGCTAATATTAAATATGGCAATTGAACCCCCAGCGATTCATTAAATTTACAGTACCAAAACAGGTATGGAAAGTGGTCTTGGTGATGCTGCTAGCTCCAAAATTGTTGCAAGGCAACTTGTACCCAAAATTTGCTGCAAAATTTAAGATGTTGTTTTCCAATGGTTTTCTACCAGGGTGTTGTGACACCCTGGAGTGCCTTGAATGATGGTCAGGTGTGTTGTGGACAACACTGGCCTCTGTTCCTCTTTCTTTCCATCCCTCCCTCCCTCCCTCCCTCCCTCGAGACCCTCTCACCTCTGCCTTCCAAAGGCTTGTGTGGATATTTGTTGCAGCAGCCCTGGCTACAAGCTCCCCAGGTGAATGGTGCCTCCGGGGCTTGGCCAGGGGGTGCTAGTTGCCAGGAGCTGAGTAAGCAAGCAAGTGGGTGAGGGAGGCCGGCCAGCCAGCCAGCCCACCAGCCTTTGCTGTTGGAAATGGGCAGACCAGCAAGAGGTAGGGTAGGCAGGCACCATGATGGCCTTTCTTGTGCTTGCCGTGTGCATTTCCTGCCTGGCAGCTGAGAGCTCAGTGACAAAGGGGAGCCTTTCTGCCATGCAGGACTGGTGGTGCCTGCTGCTGCCACCCAAGGTGAGTCAAGTGCCGGCCTCATATTCACCTTTGGCTCTTCTCCATTGGGCCGCTAAGGCTGGGGGCATCTCTTCTCAGGCCCCTGTGGGGCAGTGTGAGGAGACAACTCTCTTTGGGGTGGGGAGGGCAGCTCAGAGACTAGGGCAGTGGCAGCGGCTGCCTGGAGGACTCCCAAGGAGAGGAGGCTGAGGGAACACTCCACAAGGGAGGGCATTCAATAGGAGTATAGCATCTAGATCAAGGGAAGTAATAGTGCCACTGTATTCTGCTCTGGTCAGACCTCACCTGGAGTACTGTGTCCAGTTCTGGGCACCACAGTTCAAGAAGGACACTGACAAACTGGAACCTGTCCAGAGGAGGGCAACCAAAATGGTCCAAGGCCTGGAAACGATGCCTTATGAGGAACGGCTAAGGGAGCTGGGCATGTTTAGCCTGGAGAAGAGGAGGTTAAGGGGTGATATGATAGCCATGTTCAAATATATAAAAGGATGTCATATAGAGGAGGGAGAAAGGTTGTTTTCTGCTGCTCCAGAGAAGCGGACACGGAGCAATGGATCCAACCTACAAGAAAGAAGATTCCACCTAAACATTAGGAAGAACTTCCTGACAGTAAGAGCTGTTCGACAGTGGAATTTGCTGCCAAGGAGTGTGGTGGAGTCTCCTCCTTTGGAGGTCTTTAAGCAGAGGCTTGACAACCATATGTCAGGAGTGCTCTGATGGTGTTTCCTGCTTGGCAGGGGGTTGGACTTGATGGCCCTTGTGGTCTATTCCAACTCTATGATTCTAGGGGCAAGGGGTTGCTGGCTCTGCAGGCAACGGGTGACATAGCTGGGCTTCTGAGGCTCAGAGCACTTTCCCCCACAGGGGAGCTGCAGAATGTAGTTGGTCAAGGGAGCCGTGGGCTCAAAAAGGTTGAAAACCTCAGTTTCTCATGAACAGATGCCAGCAGAATGAAAAAAACTAGTGGAGTGTGACTGTGGTCCATTATGATGAGGGGCATGTTTATCAATATTTTATAGAAACCTCTAGCAACCTAACCTGTGGCCCTCCAAATGTTGATGGACTACAGTTCTCTTTGGCCAGGCTGACTGGGATTGATGGGAGTCCAGGAACATAGTGGAGGGCCAGTTTTGCCACCCCTGCTCTACAGTCATGTTTCCATTCTAGCATTGTTATTCTAGTTATGCCTAAACAGATTATTTGAGGGGAATTCCCAGTTTATATTAGCTGATCTGAATAGAGACCTTGTATGCTGCACAATTTGTATTTCAAAAATGCATGATTTTTTATATTACAGAATTACTGGATAGCAGACAACACATTTTAATAGCTAGCTTTATTTCCTGAATAAGAAGAACATAAAAAAAAAGGTTGAAAGTCTTTTTGGTATAGCCATCTATCCAATGTAACCAATACAGACTAGGTGGTTAATACAAGCCTTTCCAGATTAGGCATTTGATTAGTAGAACAAATTAATTTGAAATAAAGGCCCAGGAAAACTGCAACAAGCTTCAGCTGTGCAAACAATCTAGTCACAATCATTTCAAGTGAACTGTGCTCCAGAACCCTACCTCATTTGACCCCACAGGCTGTACAGTGATTAGCTGAACAGTTTTATTTTGAGATTTTCTGCACATAGCAGCACGAGAGATTGTTTGCCAATTTACTAAAATTTTCAGTGACAAAGAAATAATCTGTTATCCGAAAGTGTGTTTATACATGGCTAAAGAACAGAAAATTGATTATTCATTTAAAATAAACCCATGACAACTGATCACATGTCTGAACAGAACAACCCCGTGATGACTAGCTGGGATTCAGTCACTCTGCTAAATATTGTGTGCTTGGCAAATCTACTTCCACACAAGATAGTTAATGCAGCTTTTCCTACAGAGCCCCTGTGATCAGCATTCTGGTTTGTTCGATCTCTTCACAGTTGCTATTGAGGCTGAGGGGTGTAACGCAGGTATTTCTTTCCTGATGGAAGTTCCTTGGTGCAAACTCCTCCTGGAAAGAGCTTGTCAGCCTCTTCTTCTGGAACACTTGGAATCACCATGACCTGGTCCCCAGGCTCATGAGGAAAGAAGGAAGGGAGACTTTTAGTAAGAAGTGCCATAGTTAAAGAGAGCTGCAGACCCTCTGATCCTCCAATTCTGTCAGTGAAGACCAGAACCTTCAGTCTGTTGAAGCTTACAGTGGTGCCTCACAAGACGAAATTAATCCGTTCCGCGAGTCTCTTCGTCTTGCGGTTTCTTCGTCTTGCGAAGCACGGCTATTAGAGGCTTAGCGGCTATTAGCGGCTTAGCAGCTATTAACGGCTTAGCGGCTTTAAGAAAAAGGAAACGAACTCGCAAGACGTTTCGTCTTGCGAAGCAAGCCCATAGGGAAATTCGTCTTGCGGAACGACTCAAAAAATGGAAAACCCTTTCGTCTAGCGAGTTTTTCGTCTTGCGAGGCATTCGTCTTGCAGGGCACCACTGTATTGCATTTGTGAAAAACACACCGATCCTCTTACATGGAAGCTTTCACTGAAGTTGGAATATATATTCAGTTTCCCACATGGATATTCCCCAATGCATATGTAATATGCAAATAGACAAACCCTAGATACCATATTGGCCCGAATATAAGACGCACCCACAAATAAGCATGGCCTTTAAAATTCAAGGCTTATTTGCGGTTGCGGCCCACCTCCTGGCTCTGCCACCCAGAACGGGGGGGGGGGGGCGCATGCCAGTTCCGACTGCGCTGCATGCCCACCTCCTGACACTACTGCCCCCAACACTGCCTCCCCAAACCAGCTTGGGAGTTGCCGGTGGGTGGCGCGCTGTTGTCCCACACCCCAGATAGCCTTCCTGGGCAGCTGTTTCAGCAGCAATATCATAAGGTTGTGAATCTAAGCCGCACTTTAACTTTTCTGGATTGGGATTTGGGGGGAAAGTGTGGCTTATATTCGGGCCAATATGGTACTACATATAAATGCCTGCTGTATAAGATTGCACAAATGCAGGAGCCAGTTTCAGTCAAGCAATGAAAATCTCTCACACACATCATCAGTTCAAGGGAAAGTTGGTCTTTTAAAAGGATGTTATTTAAGTATCTGTGTGCCCTAAGGGAAGGCAAAAGACCGTACGCCAATGGCGAGAGTCAGTTTCATCGTTCTTTCATTTTTGTACTGCATTATATGCTGTCTTTCTGTGAAGCCACTAAAGGCAGTGTACAATCTAAACTATGTGAACCACCTTTAATGCCATGGTAGAAAGGAAGTATATAAATGTACTGAATAAACCAAGCTGCATTCCTAGGCACGCTTACCTAGTAAACCTGCATAAGATTGTGCTGTAAATAATGTTCAATACCACACTTTCATAATGTACAATAAAATCTATATAGTCCCAGAACCCACAGTTGGAAATTGGTCAATTTAGTTATCAAACTGTTCATTTGAACAGCTTATGCTGACACTGTAAATCAGGAACTGTAATTTACAGCCACAGGGATAGTGGAATATGGATCAAGAGCCAGAAGGGGAAACAGAGCAGCAGGGTTCAAAAGTCCCACTATCTGGTCCCTAAAGACAATGCCTTGGTGACTCAATTGAATTTTTCAGAGGCATATCTGCTAATCTTTTCAGAAACCAAAAGGAATAAGTGGCCCTCCTTCAGCAAATTATTTAGGTCAATAATAATGGTATCACTGGGACTCCCGGGGTAAGTTGCTCTAGCTAACTGAATAAAAGTAACAACATATTCACGCTTACTGCGCTGTTCCCTAGTTAGTTTATCCTAATTGAACTGGATGCAACTTCCCCTTCCCAGAAGACAGAAGCTGAATTTAGACTCACATATGTAGCAGAGTATTGCTATCTGACAGTGTGAGGAAACTTCAGAATTTAATGTTAACAAAGTATAGTTACCTTCCAATCAACTGGGGTAGCAACCTTCTTAGCAGCTGTTAGCTGTAGGGAATCGACCACTCTTAGAATCTCATCAAAGTTTCTGCCAGTGGTTGCTGGGTAGAGGATAGAGAGTTTGAGTTTCTTGTCCGGGCCAAAGACGAATACCTATAAAAGCAAAGCCACAGAATGAGAACCTGAAAATCATGCCAGATGAGCTATTCTTTTACAACTCATCTGTCACATTCACTCCTTTTCAAAAATATTTTGGAACTATAGTTGTCTGTAGTAGAAAGGTCTACTTTACAGGAAGTGTTCTCATCTGACTTCTGGCATACAATGATCTGACTGCAATATTTCTGCCCTGAATTTGTAGTCCTAAACAGGCAAAAGTGATAAAATTTATTTACTGGTAAAACTGGGAAGATTTCAAAAGAATTTTGAATATCTCTGAAGGTTAGCAGCTTCTCCCCACAAGGTAACTGATCTAAAAGAGAGGAATAATACTACCCTAGAAAGGGATCAACCCTTCTTTTTTGGTAACTTTGGAATTTAGAGAAAGTACTTTGGTGAGTGTGAGTCACAAAATGACTGTCAATTCTAAAAAAGCAGAAAATAGTGTGGCTATGACCCCACCAACATTTCCCCCCAGATGGGAACATTGGGGATTCAATCATTCTCCAGTGTTCCAAATCCAATCAGTTTTGCTGTCCCAAAATAGTCTATCCCTGGTGTCCAGCTGTTGATGTGAGAAAGTGTGAATTAATGAGAATGAATATGAGTGTGTATGTGCAAGAGCATGTGTTTGAATTAACAGCCCAAGGCACTGCCAGCCACATCAACTGGCTTCCGGCCCCCAAGGAGAGAGGGCTGTTGCACTCAGGTCTCGCTTCCAGCCTTCCTGCAGGCTCTGGTTGGCCACTGCGAGAACAGGATCCTGGACTAGATGGGTCACTAGCCTGATCCTAAGCACCCACCCATCATCACACGTGGCCCTTGGAGGCTAAAGGTTTGTTCATCCCATAAAACAAAGAATGAAAAGCTAACTGCAGCCTGCAGTGTTAGAGGCCATCAATACTTACCACACGGGCAGTCAGAGGAATACCATCCTTGTCTCTCTCATCTGGGTCTAGCATGCCCAGCTGGACTGCAAGCTCCCGTTTTGAGTCAGCAATTATGGGAAAGGGGAGCTGCTCTTTGGCCTCGTCTCCATTGTAGGCATTGATGTCCTACAGGGGAGAAAATTGTTAGTGTTGTGTCACTGGTACAAAAGAACATAGGAAAGACGACAAGTGGTATTCACATGACTCGTATTCCTGGTATACAGCGGTATCTTTAAAAAGCAATCCAGGAAGAGGGGTTCAAGGCTTCTTGCTAACAAACTAGTCTTCTGTGTTTAAACAGCATTTTCTTTACAGAGAAATCCACATTCAAACCTATGCACATCTGTTTGGTTCCATTCAGTTTAATTGCACTTTTTACCAGGTTTTAAGCCTGTATAGGATTGAAGCCTCAGTCAAGTGAAGCTGTCCCTGAAATCTGAAGTGGTCTACAGCCCAAGCCCAGGCTTACCCTCTCAGTGAGATCTAGGCCTTACATGTAAGTTCCATGGAATTATATGACACGTTCAGCCTAACCCTACGCATGGTAACTTAGAAATTAGGTATGTCACTCAAGCAAAGCACACGTTGTCCGCCTGTTTGAGGACAGGGCTAAAATATTTCATTGTTGATGCAGGTGTGCAAGACTCCGTCAACAAAAAAATGGGGACTCCTTTAGGTAAGTGACACTGTAAACTGCAACTAGAGTCAGAGATAATCATGATTACCAATCTCATTCAGCCCAACTGTAAGTATTTGACAGCAAGTTGCTAATGATCAATCTGTTTGTAAGAAGTATTCTAGAGGGCTTTGGCTATAGCAGCATGTTTACCACTACAGAAACTGTAGTGGTGCAGAAACTGTTAAAACTTTTTTTTCAGATATTATACAAGTAAGATTCTATAAGCCTCCTCTCAAGTGAGGCTTGGGAGGCTGCATGGGAGAAAGGCCACAGGCTGAGTGCAGTTGCACTAAGGAACTAGCCATAAAGCATGTCACACATAAAGAGTGGAGGGAACTGGCAGAGAAGGTAGTAGCAAAGTTATGACAAAGAAATTATTGGCAAAGATATGACAAAGAAGTGACTAAGCAGTTTAATCATCATCATCATCAACAGGAGGCCTAAAAGTGTAACATACTATATATTATTTAGAATAATCTAATACTGCTTTCCCCCATTTGCCTAACCTTATGCATAAAGCTTAAGGTGGAAGATTTAAGACACACACCAAAAGAAGAACCTTTGATTTTAGTAACTCCTTTGAGGCGTCCTGCAAGTTCCCAGGACACATTAGTGATCTGCAAGTGAACTTAAGTGATATGTTCTAGACTAGAGAATCTTGCAGTCAATCTAGAGTCAGTCTTGAAGTCAGCATGGAGTGCAAATGAAATCAAAGGCTTCATTTCCAAGTGTTAACTTTTCTTTGAAACTTAATTCTACACAAAACTAATATATATGCATTTTTCCTCAGCAGAACATTAAAAAGTTTTTCAGTCAACACAGATGGCATCTTGATGTTCAACTGAAGTCTCAACACAAATGCTACAATGTCTTCTGAAGACAGGCAACCTTTGTTCATAAAATGTGACATAACTTTTATTTTTCTCCTTATATCCTATTATTCAACCACCAGATGTCCATACTCTCTAGAGAAACACTTGCTTTTTGTTTTAATAGTTTTAACTAGTCACAAATAAGCTTTCAAATACTTCCTCACTACTTTGGCTTTTAAGTTGAACCTAATAAAGGAGTCATGATACTGCTACGATTTCTTTTTAACAGACCAGAATTAGTTTTCACCTTTGACAACTAGTGAAATGGCACACTTCCATTTTAAATATAACTGCAATATTCAATTTGTTATTATTGCCCTGGATCCAAAACAAAATAGAACAGTTCCATATATTTCTAATAAAATATATTCTCAAGTTTATACAATCTTATTTTGCATTTGCTTTATATGTACTTCACTAAGTAGAGAAAGTGTCAAGCAGAGCCTTGGAAGGAGAACATCTTTGCCTAACAAAGAGTTCTGTCCTGAAATAACTCTCTCCACCACATAATATGGCTTCACAACAGCCTTTCCCTTGTGCTCTCAGACAGCTGACTGGTTTGACAGGGTGGCAATGCCAGCTAGTTGGCACCGCATTTTAAAAGAACATATTGGACAACTTGGCAAGAGACACTTCCTGGTAGATTTGTGACTAGACTTTAATCATTTTACACATCACAAACTGAGGCAGATAGATCCTTCTAAGTAAAAGGGCGGTTAATTCCTCAAAGTCAATTTAAGCTGAAAGTTTTCTTTTAACAAGAAGCAATATGCAAAAAAAATTCAAAACAAACCCATTGTTAATTGTTTTCAATTCCACAGTAAAGTCCATATATAGTGTAGAGACTGATTTCGAACAGAAGAGCAACAATTTATACTATAGAATAGTATTCATAGATTACTAAACAATAAAAAATTCAATCACCCTACTCATGAAAATGTAATGCAAATTATTTCAGTTACATGCTCAAACAGGGACATTAGCTGCAGCCTTCCAACACATCCACTGCTTACTTCATAGCCCCCTGCTCCTAATCATGGCGCCCAGGAGTGGAACACAGTGCAGATTTAATCTGAGGTTCTGTGTCCACTTTAGAGCCTAGATGCCAGTGTTCTGCCTTGTGGAGCTCTAGCATGCATCAGCATCACTAAGA
Organism: Podarcis muralis; assembly: GCF_964188315.1. Taxonomy (NCBI): domain Eukaryota; kingdom Metazoa; phylum Chordata; class Lepidosauria; order Squamata; family Lacertidae; genus Podarcis; species Podarcis muralis. The sequence continues at coordinate 4,440,818 of NC_135659.1, read as the reverse complement.
AGACTAAGCTTAATCCAGTTTATAAAGATCAGGGTTCAGGGACTGCAAGTTATCAATGTAAAGGGATCAACTTGGTGCTAGTCTTGAGTTTTATGAAGCTACTGTCTATCTGATAGTTCTTGTTTCGGAACCATATTATACAAGGAACATCACTATTATTGTCACACGTGTCAGATCAGCAAAGTTATTAGTATAGTAGCATATAACAGCTTTAGTGTTGGATATACTTTTGATACAATATTGCCTCTACATTTAGCAATACACTCTGGCACATCTGCCAGGATTTTGGGAGCTTTTACTTTCGACATACATTAACTGCAGCTTGTCACAACATCCAAATAGAAACGAACTGCAGTTATTCTTAATTACAATTAGTGGAAACAAACCAATTTCAAATCATGGTTTATGAACCTGGTTTGTTTCAAAGGCAATAGTTTGGTTCAACCACCATTTAGGATTCAGTTGTAATGCTAAACTCTGGTTAAACTGATGCAGAAGCCAGTGGTGGAGCTTCATGCTCCGGCACTGGGGGGGCAGAGAGCAGGTGGGGGCAGGGCTAGTGCGTGTCCCAGGGGCGTGGCACGCCGTCCGTAGGGGCGTGGTGCCCAGCGCGGGTGGGGCAGCCTTGATGGCTCCCCGCCAGGATCGCGCTGCCAGGGGCGGTGTGCTCTCCCCGCACGCCTCTTCCTCCACCAGTGGCAGAAGCTTCTCTTCTCAGAGAAGGATGGGAGGGTGGGGTGTGTAAGTCCATGTGTGAGCCAAGCCTGCAAGTCCTACACTTCTTCAGTTGATTTATGCTGCTATTTCTCTCCATAATACCTTGCTCCAACAGAGATGGTCTTTGACATCATCAATAGAGAGGGCTATCATTTTAATGTTACGCTTTGCAAACTCTGGTGCCAGCTTTGCTGCTCTGCCAAGCTCTGTTGTACACACGGGTGTAAAATCTCGTGGATGAGAGAACAGGATGCCCCATCTGAAAGAAAAACAACATGGCATTGTCTTGATGGGTAGGGTAACACTGAAATCAAGTATTGCAAAACTTACTTAAGACCTCCTAATCAGACTGAACAATTCAAGTTTCTTTTTCCTGTTAGTTAAAACTAAGCCAATTTCCTTTTTAGACTCCCTACTCTCTTTTTGTTATATTTACTTTGACACCCATTCCCTTCAGCAGCAGCAAGAGTTTCATTCTTCACTGGAGTTTTCAGTCTCCAGCATCACACAGTTGACACTCCACTGACGGCTAATACTACCTCCACCCCTCAGAACTGGTCTCCCTGCCTTTGTAAGTCTTTCAGGGAGCCTCATGCACCATAGCTTTGCACAATAGTACACAGCCTGCCAACATTATTTGATTAAAATGACAGCTCCTGTTTGATAAGGTATCCTGAGTCAGCAGTGCTTTTGAATAGTACAAATTGTATAGTACAAACAATCTGAATAAGTACTGGCATTGTCATTTTAGGCAGCTTAGCACATTATTGCTATGGGTGCAAACCTCACTGTAAACTGCTTTCCCCTTTGCTACATTAAGGTGATATTAAAGTCACCGAGTGTCGTGAAATAGATACCCTACTCTACACCCTACTCCTCCAGGAGGCACACACTTTTTAGACAATATGCCTCAGAATTCTAAGAGGAAATAAATGCATGCATACCACATATATATATATAAGTCAAAAGGAGCGACCACTCAGAAGGTGTTTTGAAGAAGTCCCAGAGCTACTGAAATTGTGTCTAACTAGGATTTCTGTCCCACTTCTAGCAGATATTAAGCTTACTCAGCAGATGGTAATTTGTCAAGGTTCCATTAACAGAATGGGATAACCAGTAATTAAGGATTTTCATGTCTTCCCAGATTCTGCCCCCTACTTTCTTTTTTAAAAACAAAGCATAGGAACACTAAAAAGCAACATTGATCACTTGGCTTCATGAGACATTCCACAGTTGGTGTCTTAATATTTGGATAAGTTCTGCTTCCTTTTGCAAGAAAGCATGTTACTCCAATGATGTCTTCCCTTTATGATGGCTGCCCTGAGAACTGGTTGTGAGGGGAAAGAACTGAGAAAGTTGCTTCAGGAAGCGTCAGTAAGTCTAACACGTAGGCCTTAGCCATGGGAGAAGAGAAGCACTTTCCTGCTATCCTAGAAGCAGAGGAAGCTCTCAGAGTCGGTTAGGTGTACTTTGGAACCCTGAAATATCAGGTTTGGTTTCGACATGCATTTTACAACAATATTGCCCTGACAGGTGGTTTAGAATTACTGCAGAGCATACAACAGCCAAATTAAAAAGTGAATTATGCAGCCCATTCATAACTCTTCTCTAGATTTCAGTGGATACAGTAAGCATTTTATTTGCCCTGTAGCCAAGTAACATCTTCTGCCAGGCCATCTTGGCCAACACCTTCCTGTTGCAAAGGTTCATTCTAGTCAAACATTACACTCAGCCTCAATAAGTGGCGTCAAGCACCATAAATTTACCCTTTGGTCTCCTGACTATCACAACTGCGTGTTAGCACACTGCTTTGGAGATGAATTTTATTGTTTAAAGTCTGGAACTGCAGTGTCATTCCTCAACTATAAAGAAAGCAAATATTTACTGAGTCAGTTAGCAATGCAATTTAAGATATACAAGTTAAACCATGAATTTGGAAACATTCATATTTCTGCATCTTTTAAAATAGCTGTTTCTGTTTGCTGCCCACATGAAAAAGCTCCAGCACACAATGTTCTCAAGCTTGCTTTTAGCAGTGGTGGGGGTACTTTCCCAAAGTCACTGTGTGATCTCTAGTACAACTAAATAAGAATAACACATTTGAACTAAAGAGAGAATGCTGAGTGCAGCATATTTTTATATCAATTATGAGCAAGAAGCCTATTGCTGCTATTTGAAATATGGTATGTGTATGTAAACTATTTGTGCTTTTTTTGTATTATAGATACTATTTGAATATATTCCCTGAATTTTTTAAGACCATTGCATAATTTCTCTTGCCTAACCTATCAAGTTTAAAGTGAACAAGGAGTTTGAAAAAATATTCTTGAAGATGGAAACCTGCCCAAATCATAAGCACTTCATGGAATCCTAAGGACTATTTAGCATATTTAAGACCAAATAGTGTGCTCTATGACTATGCCACAGGATTGTATTACAGTGCTTAACATACCATTGATGGGTAACATTTTTGAAATGCCACTCATGTACTGCATTTCAAATACAGCACTGGAATCTCACTTATCTTCTTACAATCACTGGGCATGGAGGCATTGTAAAAGGAATATGACTTACCAATGCCAAAGGTCTCAAAGAACAGTTAACTAGGAGTCCTGGTTTGGAGGACACACCAAGCCCAACCCTGATTTAGTTTAGTGCAGTGTAGTAGCAAAAAGCTACAGGAATGAGCGGAGCAGCTTGCAAGTCCTCCCTTCAGAGCCCTAAGCCAAAGGTTGGCTCCACATCTTGCCCTACACCTCGAAGCTACCAGCCTGAGTTTGACCAAACTGCGGGAGGCAGTGGAAGACAGGAGTGCCTGGCGTGCTCTGGTCCAGGGGGTCACGAAGAGGCGGACACGACTAAACAACAAGAATGTATTTGTTTACTTACAACAACTATTTGCACCCCACCTGTTAGGATATTAATTCTTTCAAGGCAGCATACTAGTCAAGTCAGAATGCGTTAAGAAAAACGCAAGAGAGTAACAGAAGATGCTTAAGGCATTGGGCTATTCCCCAAGAAGGCGATCGGGGTGGGGGGAGCAGCCTCGTCTTCCTCGCCAGCCTCCCGCTGCCGGGGTCCTTCCCCCAAGGCGGCGGGTTGCAAAAAGGGGAAGAGAGAGGGGGGGGGTCATTAAAACACCTTCCAGTGCGCGGCTCCCCGCCCAGAGAATCCTGGGAACTGTAGTCCGAGGGTGCGGAGAAGCGCCGCTCTGCGCCCAGGCTTGTTTGGGGAGGGGGCAGCAGCCACGTGCTCGAGCTCGGCGCAAAGCGGAGCCCCCTCGCGGAGGAGGAGAGAGCGGGCAGCCCTTGCGCGGCGCTTAGCCAGCAGTGGGGCTACTCACGAGTTTCCCAGGAAGTCGTGGAAGCGGAGGGGCCCGTGGGTGGTGTCGGCGTGGAAGTTGGGCGCCTCGTCGCCCAGCAGCAGGCCCGGCATGGCAGCGGCGAGAAGGGCGGCGAGGGGCGGCGGCGGCGGCGAGAAGGGCGTCCGGCGCGCGCGAGGCAGAAGCGAGGCGAGGGCGAAGCGCGGGGGCGGGGCGGGGGCGCGGCTGCGCGGCTGCGCAGAAGGCGCCGCTTTCGGGCGGGGGCGGGACTTCGCCGGCCCAAATTAAGATCAAAAGCAGCAGCAGCAAAAACTCAACAATGCCCGAGTTGCTGTTACTGATCTTTTTTTTTTTTTTTGGGGGGGGGGGGAGGTTACCTTTATTTTTAGATCTCATGTTACGATTCATAGCTCTGTTTTGTTCTGCACTTTTTGATGTGTTTTACCTGCGTGGTTTGGGGCTACTTTTGTAACTACGCAAATCTTTTCGCCGCCTGGAGCTCGTGGTTTGACTTCTGGAAAGACGGCCTGCAAGTTACGTAAATTAGGAAGAGGGAACCTACAAAACCCGGCGGGGGGGGCGGTGAGGACAAGTGCTCCCGAATTCCGTGGGATATAAACTTCCGAGAAGACAGGCTTGCGGTCGGACTGCCAAAAAATAAAATAAAAATGATTGCATGCAAAAGTGCACATGTTTAGTCAGGAATATGGATTTCAACACCCCCAATTTATAGCCAAATATGCCACGCTTCAAGTTTGGCCTTAGACTCAATTGCATCAATCTCAAGGGAGATTGTATCCTGATGCAAGTGTCCAGATGAGAAAATCTGTGCCGCTGGCAGATTGGATGAAGAATGTGAAGAAACGGGGGTGGGGGGGGGGAGTGAAGCAGGTTGAATCCTGACAAGACAGAAGTACTGTTTTGGGGGGACCAGGGCAGGCAGGTGTGGGGGATTCCTTAGTCCTGAATGGAGTAACTGTGCCCTTGAAGGACCAGGTGCGCAGCCTGGGAGTCATTTTGGACTCACAGCTGTCCATGGAGGTGCAGGTTAATTCTGTGCCCAGGGCGGTTGTCTCCCAGCTCCATCTGGTACGCAGGCTGAGACCCTATCTGCCTGCGGACTGCCTCGCCAGAGTGGTGCATGCTCTGGTTATCTCCCGCTTGGACTACTGCAATGCGCTCTACGTGGGGCTACCTTTGAAGATGACCCAGAAACTACAACTAATCCAGAATGCGGCAGCTAGACTGGTGACTGGGGGCGGCCGCCGAGACCTACATTGGCTCCCAGTATGTTTCCGGGCACAATTCAAAGTGTTGGTGCTGACCTTTAAAGCCCTAAACGGCCTCAAAGGCCCAGTATACCTGAAGGAGCGCCTCCACCCCCATCTCCACTGAGATCCAGTGCCGAGGTTCTTCTGGCGGTTCCCTCCCTGCAAGAAGTGAGGTTACAGGGAACCAGGCAGAGGGCCTTGTCGGTAGTGGCTCTCTTCTGTGGACAGGGCGACCCACACAGTCGTCTGTTGAGGAGCTCTGGGTAAGGAGGGTTCATCTGAGACTGTAGGGTTGCCTGCCAGAGATGGGCGCTAAGCACCCCAAAAAGCAGGGAGAGGTTGGGGGTCACTGCAGCCAGGTCTCCTCTCTCGCATACGCTTGGTTCTTTCCCACCTCCCTCCCCTGCTTCTTGCAGGGCAAGGCTGTGGTCCTTGTTGTATAGGAGATCCTAGGAAGAACTTGGTTGCTGGATCAGGCCAAAGGGAGTCCTTCCAGTTTTTGCAGCCAGGTGTCCATGAGAAGCCCTTAGCCACGTCTGTGGATTTCAGTGGGTGTGTTCTGGAGTGAGAGTTAGTTGGACACCACCCATGGGTGTAGCCGGGGGAGCAGGTGGGGCAGCTGCCCCCACCCATAATCAAGTAAATAAATAAAAACACTTAACTAAAAGTAGAAATTTGTAGAAGGATTTTGACAGATTTTTATGAGCACTTGGGATCAAAAGAAAGTAATTTAAAATCACGGCTGCTGAGACATTTCATTCCAAATCTGCTAGACAGAGTCAGACAGAGGGTGATGACAGGTGTGTGCCCTGCCCACCCCCCCCACATAAACCACCCATCCCACAGAAAAAAAGTTGCTCAAATTTATATGTTGGAAACGGGTGGGGGAGCAGTTTTTCTGTTTTCTTCAGGTAGACAGAATAACTTGGAAGGCAAAGATTTTCATGCAATTTCTGGTTGTTGTTTCCCTGCTGGCCTGTCGTTTATTTTTCTGTGTTTTATCAGCATGACTCGTTTTCTGTTACGACAAGAAGTACAATTTTGAAAGGACACTGGAGCCTGTGTCCTGATTGTGCAACAGCAGCCGCAGAGCCCCCTGAGCATACGACGTGACTCCCTCACTCTCTCTGGCCTGCCTACCATTCTTGCCTGGCTGTTTTCTTTCTGGCTTGTTTTGAAACTGTCAGGTCACGGTCATCGAGGGGAAACTCCCGATAGCTGCAGGAAACGCACCCGCCTCAGGGTTTCTTCTCCCTCCCTCCCTCCCTTTCCATTTGTCTTAGGGATCACATTTCTAAAGATGCATGCATGTCACCAATGAGCGAGTGCATGATCTGAATTCACGACCTGTCTCCTTCTCCTAGGATGTCCTTACAAGACATCCTTCAGGAGTTCTCCCGCCTTGAGATTTGCAACCTCACGCCAGACGCGCTGAAGTCGTGCAAGTTCCAGAAGTGAAAAATGGCACTCTGCAACAGAACCTGTCAGTGGGGGGAGCACGGCTGGCGGCTGCATAAACTACCCAGGTAGCTCACACATGTGGGATGGGTTTTAGTAGGTAGGAGAGGATATCTTAATTACAATTCGCCCCTCCAGTCTCCTGTGGTGTTTTTGTTTTTGATTAAGTTTTAAAATCCCATCCTTGGCAGCGAAAACAGAAGCTTTGAAAATTAGTCTGCAAAGCCTTCCCTTTTGAGAAATTCCAGCTTATGAAATAAGCTGGCTTCCTCTTTGTTAGCCCGCATAACAGAGAAACAGGCAACAACTTGTAAAGTAAGCTTAAAAATAGTGTCTACTTACTGAATAGTCTTGGATTGGCTCACAGCAAAGGCAGTGTACAACTATGCAATGGAAGAAGTAAGGATTGGTTATAGTATCATCAAATATATGATACTGTATGTTTAAATTAGATTTTAAAAATGGGTTTCCGGATCGAAGCTCACAGTTTGAAAGAGAATTATTATGGAATAAGGATAAATTATTGTCAAAAATGTATAACTTATTATTAGAATGGGAAATGAAAGACGAGTTAGTCAAAACTTCAGCGACACACTGGGCAATGGATATAAGGCATAACATAGACTTCTGGGAGAAGTCTGGAAGTCTGGGAGAAACTGGAAGAATAATTTGAAATTTACTGCATGCTATACTTTGAAAGAGAATTATATAAAAATGATGCATAGATAGTATTTAGCCCCAAGTAGGTTGGTCAAGATGTACAAAGTTGGATCAGATCTGTGTTGGAAACACAGAGAAACGGAAGGAATGTTTTTTCACATGTGGTGGACCTGTAAAAAGATTAAAGGCTATTGGGAAATGATCTGCAATGAGTTAAGAAGAACCTTTATTCAAAGAGGAGTGGATTTTTTTTGCTGAATATTTAGAAAATAATTGTGTGCAACTGAAAATGCTTTTAGCATTTAGATAAATTCAACAGTATGGTAAATATTTAAAGGATGTAAAATGGAGAAACAATTAGATTAAAATATGCAGGAATGATAGATAAGTAAAATGAACCACGAAAGGGGAAGGAGGGAAGGTATTATGTAAAATGTTTATTTTGAGATGTAAAACTGAAAAATTAATAAAAATTGTTATTAAAAAAACCCTATGCAGGTAAAATATTTACATTTTACAGCATAACTAGCTTCAGGTGTGAGCCTGAGCTGGATGAAGGACAGCCATATGTCCATTCATTACATATTGGAGAAAGAGAGTGGCAGGAAGAAGACAGGCTTATATTTCTTGTTTCTTCCTGCTACTGGAAACAGGAAATGACCTCACACAGAGCGCTCTCTACTATTTGCATGCTCTGAGTCTGCCCATCTAGCAATACAGCTCTGTGTCCATTTGCCCCTAAACTTACTAACTCGTGAGAATATGCATTAGTTGAATTTGACTGCGATCTCCCCAAAACCCTTGCACCCCACAGTCCCTCCCTCCCTCCCTCCCTTCCTTCCTTCCTTCCTTCCCCCCTCCTACTGGACGCAATGAAAGCGGTCACCAGAGGAGCTTGCATAAAAGAGAAAGTTTTCCTTAAAAAACAAACCTCCTCAAAAATTAGCAAAATAGAACAAGACATCACTGTCCTCTCATCACGCTACAAACAAACAGGAGCTAAACTCCTGCAACTTATAGAACAAAAAAGAAGAGACCTAGACTCCCCAGAAATCAACAAAACAATGATCAGCATTATATACTCTAAACAACGCTTCTATGAATACAGAGGGGAAAACTCCAGACTACAGTGGTACCTTTGGATGTGAACAGGATCCGTTCCGGAGCCCCGTTCGCATCCGGAAGCAAACGCAACCTGCGTCTGCGCATGTGCGGGTTGCGATTTGCCGCTTCCGCACATGCGCGTGACATAATTTTGAGCGTCTGCACATGCGGTGAAACCCGGAAGTAATGCGCTCCGTTACTTCCAGGTCGTCGCAGAGCTCAACCCGGAAATATTCATTCCGAAGCTACTTAAACCTGAGGTATGACTGTACTAAATGTAGGAAGAAACAAAGAATGCACTGCATCAAAACAAGAATGCACTGCATCACCAAAAAAGACAGCAACATAACATTCTCCCCCAAAGAAATAACCTCAGAATTTGCAGAATTTTGCTCCAACCTATACACCTCTCATAACCCACCTGAAGAGGAAATCAGAAAATTTCTAGCAGGACTGACCATGCCTACCTTAACTGAGGAACAAGAATTCATGGACAGTCCTATCACCCCAGAGGAAATAGTTACGGTCCTCAAGAACTTGAAACCACACAAAGCCCCAGGCCCAGATGGCTTCACAGCAGAATTCTATAGGAAATTCAAAGAACCCCTGATGCCCTACATGACCCGCCTAGTCAATGACATCATGAAAGGGGGGCCCACCCCCAAAACCTGGACCCATTCCAAAATAGTCTCCATCCCAAAACCAATAAAAAAGAAAAAATACAGCAAACCAGAAAATACAGCAGATACAGAAAGCAAGACATCAAAAAAGTTTTGAGGCAACAAGAAACAAGATTAATATTTTTGTTCAAAACATTACAGCCAGTGGGATTGAATTCTGAATTTGATCTCTCAGGGTTTATTTGACCATAGTTATGGGCACTGAAATCTGCATGTGAAACACATGTGATGTGAGTATTGTCAGCCTCTACCTCACCCTATCCTTCATCCTCTCCTACACCTCCTCATTTTTCACTAACGTTAAACACCTGTTGAGCAATCAGTAATTAAAGAGTGTATTTATATCCAGACCCAAACAGGGTAACCTTGCTAAGCAAATCAGTCTCTTAAGCTTAAGCCAATAAATAGTATTCTCTATGAAATGTAAGTATATTTGTATAAATTTTTGTAGTAAGTCTGATTTCACGTATAATGGATATGTATTTTTGATTTAATTGATTATTTAGAAGTGCATTAAGTTATTTCTAATAAGATTTGGTTTTAATTATTATTAGTGAATATCAATACAGTGGTGCCTCGCAAGACGAAATAAATTCGTTCCACGAGTTTTTTCGCCTTGCGATTTTTTTCGTCTTGCGAAGCACGGTTTCGGAAAAGTTTTGGAAAAGCTTCAAAAATCACCAAAGTCTTCAAAAACATCAAAAAATGCTACCACACCGCGTGCTATGAGTTGCTCCTCGAAGTCAAGTTGCAACTGTATTAACGGTGTTAAGAAAAAGGAAACAAACTTGCAAGACGTTTCTGTCGTGCGAAGCAAGCCCATAGGGAAAATCGTCTTGCGAAGCAGCTCAAAAAACAAAAACCCTTTTGTCTTGCGAGTTTTTTGTCTTGCGAGGCATTCGTCTTGCGAGGTACCACTGTATATGTATCAAGGCTTTGAGATTAGACCACTGAAGAAGCCCGGAAAACTACCTTGGGAGTGTGCTACCTGCAAGCCCCAGTAAAAGGGGGGCGAACAGCGGCCTCTTGATTATTTGGGCTGCCAGGGCGAAACAGGTGCAAAACGCTGGCACCCTGTCTACAACTTAATTAACATCCATCTACAACTTCACTAGAATTTCTCGGTATTGTGAAAAACACCGAACTTACCTTTTGTTGGTATCTTCATGAATTTACCTAAAAAGATAGAAACAAAAGACTGAGTCAAGCACTTGGAAAATCCATTGAAATCACATATATTATATTAGGTTGGGTAGTGCGCAAGTCTCTGTGGCTTTGCATAAGGTTTTGTATTTTTCTCAGAAGATTGATAAAGAATGTTTAATCACTTTGATAATTACTGTGTGTATATTAGTCACCAATGTGTTGCATGAGTTGTACTACAGTGGTACCTCACGTTACGTACTTAATTCGTTCTGGAGGTCCGTACTTAACCTGAAATTGTTCTTAACCTGAATCACCACTTTAGCTAATGGGGCCTCCTGCTGCTGCCGCGCCGCCGGAGCCCGATTTCTGTTCTCATCCTGAAGCAAAGTTCTTAACCTGAAGCGCTATTTCTGGGTTAGCGGAGTCTGTAACCTGAAGCGTCTGTAACCCGAGGTACCACTGTACTTCTATCAGCAGCACAGATTGCATTTTTCTAGCAAAAGAAGAATAATTGCTGAATGTGCAGTAATGAATTAATAACAGTATTAATTTCAACATTGGGGAGATATGAAAAGAAAAGAGAGCCAAAAGAATAATAATGGCTGAATGTGCATTTCTCCCCCAAGGAGGTTCCAGGGACTGACCCCGTCTCTCCCCCCCCCCCGCCCCCCAACGCTAAGGGAGGACTTGGCTCTTTTCTAGCATCCTTTGGCTCGAGATCCTGCCTTCCATGGCAAGTCTATCACTTTTTCTCCTGCTACCTACACCTTCCCTCTTTGTGATTGTGTTTGGCCAGCGGCCACCGAAGACAACACCGCCCCCCCCCCCCGTGGCTCCTCTGGTGAGAGAATAGCCTCGTTGCACTTTTATTATTAGCTGCTATTTATTTGCAGGCCCACGCGCTAAACCCTGTCTGTGGTGCCTACCCTTTTCCCCAAATGATGAGACAAGAGACCAGAGTATGGGTTCAAACTGGCCACAACTTTGAGCTTCAGAAGTGGGAAACTTGGCAGGCAACCCTCTCAGTCCACCTGGCAGAAGAGGGCCAGTGAGAGGGGACTGCAAAGCACCAACTTCCACAGCGTGCCCTTCCACTAACCTCGTCCCGGGAGTTGGAGCTACATGCCGCCGCTCTAGGGCCAGGCTGCAAATGTGGCCTACAGCTGAGAAGGCTGCAAAATGCCTCTTGGGACTGGCGGAGCGCGCCAAAAAGAAAAAAGGTGTTTTCCCCCCCCCCTTCTCTCTCTCTCTTTTTTTTAAGAAAGAGAAAAAGAAAAAAGGAAGACAATAACAAATTACAATACATCAAAAAATAAAAAGCAAAGTAAACAACAATACAGCACAACAATAAAAAGAAAAAAAGAACATTTAAAAACAAAAACATTTAAAAAACACATCCAGTATTTCCATATCCTTGTCTTTTTTTTACTTGTTTCACCGACCTCCTCGCACCTCCCTTTTTTGTATTCTAATTCAATTTAGCTATTTCAGCAAATCCTTTCCATCTTTCTCAATTTTTGTTCTATAATTTACCTTAACCCAATCTGACCTTAAATTTTACACTTTGGCCCATTAACAATCCATTTTTACTTTATTCTTTATAACATTTCTGGTAAAACCATGTAACTTCATTCCAGCATCCTTCTAACATTCATTAATTTTACTATATTTTTGTAAATATACTTTGAATTTTTTCCAATCTTCTTCCACCGACTCTTCTCCCTGGTTTCGGATTCTGCCAGTCATTTCCGCCAGTTCCATGTAGTCCATCACCTTCATCTGCCATTCCTCCCTGGTGGGTAGATCTTGTGTCTTCCAGTGCTTTGCGATAAGTATTCTTGCTGCTGTTGTAGCATACATAAAGAAAGTTCTATCCTTCTTTGGCACCAATTGGCCGACCATGCCCAGGAGAAAGGCCTCTGGTTTCTTCAGAAAGGTATATTTAAATACCTTTTTCATTTCATTATAGATCATCTCCCAGAATGCCTTAATCTTTGGGCATGTCCACCAAAGGTGAAAGAATGTACCTTCAGTTTCATTACATTTCCAACATTTATTATCGGGCAAATGGTAAATTTTTGCAAGCTTGACTGGTGTTATGTACCACCTATAAATCATTTTCATTAAATTCTCCTTTAAGGCATTACATGCCGTAAACTTCATACCAGTGGTCCATAACTGTTCCCAGTCAGCCATCATAATATTATGTCCAACATCTTGTGCCCATTTAATCATAGCAGATTTCACCATTTCATCCTGAGTATTCCATTTCAACAGCAAGTTATACATTCTTAACAAATTCTTAACTTTAGAATCCAACAGTTCTGTTTCCAATTTTGATTTTTCTACCTGAAAGCCTAATTTTTTGTCCAAGTTGTATGCCTCCATTATTTGATAGTAATGGAGCCAATCTCGCACTCTGTTTTTTAATTTTTCAAAACTCTGCAGTTTTAGTTTATCTCCCTCTTGCTCCAGAATTTCCCAATACTTCGGCCATTTGGCCTCCATATTGAGTTTTTTCTGAGCCTTTGCTTCCATTGGTGACAACTATCTCGGGGTTTTGTTTTCTAACAAATCTTTGTATCTTATCCGCACATTAAACAGTGCTTTCCTGACAATATGGTTTTTAAACGCTTTATGTGCTTTAACCCTGTAATACCACAGATATGCATGCCAACCAAATACATTATTAAAACCTTCCAAATCCAACACGTTGGTATTTTCAAGAAGCATCCATTCTTTCAGCCAACAAAAAGCAGCTGATTCATAATAAAGTTTAAGGTCTGGCAGGGCAAATCCACCTCTTTCTTTAGCATCAGTTAATATCTTAAATTTTATACGAGGCTTCTAGCCCTGCCAGACAAATCTAGAGATATCTCTCTGCCACTTCTTGAAACAGTCCAAAATTTGCAATGTTTGAAACAAAAACAGCATTTTTGGCAATACATTCATTTTTATCACAGCGATTCGGCCTAACAACGCTAACTTCAAACTTGACCATATTTCTAAATCCTTTTTCACTTCAGTCCAACATTTTTCATCGTTATCCTTAAATAAATTTACATTCTTAGCAGTCATGTTAACCCCTAAATATTTCACTTTCTTAACCAGTGTCAATTCTGTCTCCTTCTGAAACTTATCTCTCTCAATCTCAGTTAGATTCTTCTCTAAAACCTTAGTTTTCGTCTTATTCAACTTAAAACCTGCAACCTGACCAAATTCTTGAATCAGTTCTAATACTCTTTTGGTACTGGATTCTGGCTCTGTAAAGTCAATACCAGATCATCTGCAAATGCTTTCAATTTGTACTGTTTAGCTCCCACTTGTATACCTTTTACCAATTGGTCCCTTCTAATCATATTTAACAAAACCTCCAGGACCGATATAAAAAGTAATGGGGAGATTGGGCAACCTTGTCGTGTTCCTTTCTCAATCTTAAATTCTTCTGTCACCGCATTATTTACAATTAGTTTGGCCTACTGTTCTGAATAAATTGCACCTATACCATTTCCAAAACCTTGACCAACCTCCATCCCCAATAAATTCTTCATAAAACTCCAAGAAATGTTGTCAAAGGCTTTCTCCGCGTCCACAAATATCAAAACTGCTTTAGTGTTGATCTTCACTAAGATATTAATTATATTCCTCGTATTGTCAGACAAGTGTCTGCCCGGGAGAAAACCCCTTGATCTTTATGAATTTCTTCTGCTAATAGCTTTTTTAATCTTTTAGCCAAAATATCTGTGAAAATTTTATAATCCACATTAAGCAATGATATGGGGCGGTAGTTCTTAAGCTGTGTCTTTTCAGAGGACGTGCAGGCAGATGAGGGCCAGTGAGAGGGGACTGCAAAGCACCAACTTCCACAGCATGCCCTTCCACTAACCTCGTCCCGGGAGTTGGAAAAGGGGCCCAAACCAAGTACTGAGTACATATGCATGCTTCTACTTCTCAGAGGTCCAATATTGCTCTATGTGCAGTCCTTGTTTTGCTGATTTCATTTAATATTCTAATTTTCTGAGATTGTTAATTTGGGGTTTTCATCAGCTGTACGCCATGATCATCACAATTATAACAAATAAAGGCTTGACATATCTTGCTTTGCATGTCATAAGTCTATCTCATATATTAGTTTCACCTTTTAAGTTGAATTACTGAAATAAATGAACTTTTCCACAATATTCTAATTTTCCGAGTTTCACCTGTATATCCTCCTTCTTCCTGGGGGTAGCAATTATTCTGTCTGGGGTGTTTCTTCCTGTCCTTGTAAGATGTTATGTCTTTCTTCCACCCCCTGCACCCCGATTGCTGCTGTTATCGGTCTTGCCTTGGGCAAAGCTGATATCCCATTGGTTGGGTGGGTCACCTGAAACTTTCTGCTGCTTCCATTTCTTGTCCAGTCATGCTAGTAACTAGCTCAGTGCTCCTAAATGGAGCATAGCCACATTATGTATTATTATTTTCTTTTGAGCCCTTGAATTTGCACAAAACCAGAAAACTGCACAAGCAGTTTTAAAAAAGATACACAATGACTTTAATCTACAAAGCACCTGCTGAAAATTAGCCAAAAAGATGTTCCAAGATGGCGGCGCGTTCATACGCTGTGGCTCTGAGCTCCCAATACCTCACCTACTCATGCACAAAACTGGTAAATATCGGGCTCGCAAGAAAAATAGAGATAACTAGAGAGTTTCAAAGGTCCTAATGTATACCAAACTGCATAGTAAGACCTCCAGGATCTCTATGGATTGTCGTCAGAAGGGGGAAGTGCCGAAAGAAGCGAAAGAGAAAAGAGCGAAAGCAAAAATGTGGTTGCAGAGCTGGTCTGTCAACCCGGCTTCGAAAAAGACCCATCAGACCAGCACTGCCTAGAGTCTTCCTGACCAACATCAGATCTCTCGTGTTATGTACTGAAGTTCACCCTGGGCCAGCAGGGGGATACTGTAGATAGTTATGCAAATGAAGGATCGAAAGTGACGTTCAGTGATTGGATAGTTTGTATGCAAATGAAGGATCGAAGGTGACGTTTAGTGATTGGATGGTTTTGGAAGGTTGCAACGGTTGCTTGTTCTGGAGCTCTATATGGGCAGGCTGGCTGAGCTCTTCAGTTCAGTTCTATTCTGGCCTCTGAATAAACAAGAGCTGTTGAAAAATCACTGTGTCGTCTGATATGTTCGCCCACGACTTAACATCTTGTCCATAAAATTGATGAATTACAGTTGCTGATGGCAGCAAACAAGCTTCTTTGTGACAGCTGTGTGGTCATTATTACAGAAACTTGGCTACATTCAGCAGGACCATATGCAGCAGTTGAGCTGATAAATTGAATAATTTATCACTCTGATAGAAACAGTGATTCTGGTAAAGCTAGGGGCGGAGGAGTCTGTATTTACATACACAATGCTTGGTGCGTTAACAGCAAAGTAGCTTACACGTATTGCTCCCCAGATGTAGATTTGATGGCAATTACATGTCGGCCATTTTATCTGCCCAGAGAAGTAACTGTCATAATTATTATAGCTGCTTATATTCCACCTGTTGCTAATGTCAGTGCAGCACTTTCTAAGCTATATGACATCATCACCAGGCAGCAGCAAATCCACCCAGAGAGCACCCTTGTTGTGGCAGGGGACTTCAATCAAGACAGTTATTCCTAAGTTTGAACAGTTTGTGAAATTTCCCACTAGAGGACAGAATGTTCTAGATTCTCACGTATTCCAATTTAAAACAGACATACAGGGCAATCCCCTTCCCAGACTTAGTCTCATCCGACCATTCTTCAATTTTTCTATGTCCAAAATTTTCCCCTTCCCCCGAGTCCCCCTCAGAACTTGTCCCACTCCTCTGCTCCCTCTCCCTTCAGCCCACCCCCGAATATGCCCCCTTCCCCTGAACTTCCCGAAAACATCCCCCCATCCCCGTCAGAACTTGTCCCACTCCTCTGCTCCCTCTCCCTGACCCCCCGAATATGCCCACCTGCCCCCTGAACTTCCTGAAAACATCCCCCTCAGAACTTGTCCCACTCCTCTGCTCCCTCTCCCTTCAGCCCACCCCCGAATATGCCCCCTCCCCTGAACTTCCCGAAAACATCCCCCTCCCCCTGAGTCCCCCTCAGAACTTGTCCCACTCCTCTGCTCCCTCTCCCTTCATTTTTTTAAATAATATTTTATTAGATTTTAACAGAAAAAAGGTTACAGAGCAATAAACAAAAAAGTAAAAAGACACAAAAAAGATACAAAAACCAAAATTTAACATAAAAAAGTAAAAAGAAAAAGAAAAAAAATCCCTCTTTTCAGTTTCTTACCATTAATTTACTTATTTTCTTGACTTCCTCTCACCTCCCTTTTTGTATTCCATTTAGAAGTTGGTTCAGCAAATTCATACCCTCTTATATTACCCTTAATTATTCATCCTCATATGTTGTCACTTCAGATTTTCATCTAATATCAATCCATTCTTACAAGTTCTTATTTTACCTTATTACTAGAACTGCTTCGTTTCATTTCAAGATCATTACCATTTAAAAATTTTACAGTTCAATTTACCATTAATTTCTTTAACCTTATCTTACCTTCTAAACCTTAAAGTTTTAGAGTTTAAACCATATTTAAGCTTAACTCCTTCAAACCTTTCTGCTAAAGCCAATTAATTCCTTTCCAGCACATTTTAGTATTTCATTAGTATTACACTAATTCCAAAAGTAAAGTAGTTTATAAAAAATAGATTCTCATTCTAAATTTATCCAACGTCCCTTCTTCCTGGTTTCGGATAATGTCCGTCCTTCCACCATTGTGTTCTATCCATCAATCGGGTGTTCTAATATCAGAGGCTCTCAAGTCCCTTCTGTGCCCCCTCTGCAGGTTTTCTTGTTCCTGTTTATACTTGCACGCATCCCTGTCCCTTGTTGGATTCTTGCATATTTTCTGCCCTTTCTCCTTGGGGAGTGAATCTCCGGGGAGCTCCATACAGAAATATTCTCCATTTTCTTTTATCAGATTGTCCCATTCCCTGATAATCCACTGCCCAATATTTGATTTGTAATCCAAAAAGTAGTTGTTCCAAAAATAATCATCAACTTGTTTCACAGTCCCACCAGAGCTAATGACTTCCTTAACTCCAAAGTTTAACAGATGTTCTCCAAGTTCAATCTTCCAATGTTGCAGCTTTTGGTCATGCGGGATTTTGAGTCTCTGTGTCTTTTGAGGTGCAATCGCAACCTCTTCCATCTTCCTCTGCCCTTGGACTTGCCTTGTTGAACCAGTTTCCTGTATTAGCTGTTGTGAGGTTTCTTTGACTTCGTTTCCTGTTAGTTCATCTTTACTAGCTGGAGCAGATATAAGATCCAACTTTTGGTTCATCAAGGTCACTTTCTCCTCCAACTGCTGCAGCCCAGCATTTATTTTGCCAAGGGCAGCAAGTAAGGCTTCCTCCCTATTCATTTTCTGTCAAGGTCAAATAGCTGGTCCCACGGTCTGATTTTCGCAGATGTTATATCTTCCCCGTAAATTGCAACAAACACGTCGGCTAGCTCCCTCTAGGGGATACAATTACTATTTAACGTCCATCTTTAAAATGTATCCAACAAAGGGAAATTTACTTTCGATTTTCAGATTCTTTGTTTCCTTTCAGTATAATGCAAACAAGCAGAAAGCAGCATTAGAATTATTTTATTTCTCTTTTAGTTCTGTCTATCAATAGTTTTCCCGTTTTCAATTAGTAATCTTCACCGACAATTTCTGTCCTGACATTCCGTCCCCAGGTTTGGGACGATGGAAGCTTGTATTCTTTCACTCTCTTTGCAGGATTAAAGGTCAAAATTTCTTCCCCCCTTTTCTCCTGCTGTCAAGGGGGGTTTTTATAGTTATAAATGCAGGAAATTTCAATCTTAAAGTCAAATTTTCCGGCTTTTTAGCTTATAAGATCTTTGCTTCGGTCTATTTACAAAAAACGGGAGGCGGACTTCCTGTTTACACCTTCCCGCTTCGGTGCCAAATTCAAAGTTGTTCCTTTGATCAAAGGGGGAAATTCCTTTGATCTCCCGATCTTTCAATTGTCGTACTCACGAGTTGTTGTTTAAAAGCCGAATTGTCACAGGAAAGAGGACAGCACTCTCCGACATCAACTGTGCAGCTTCACTCCGCAGAAGTAGCGATTGACTCACAGCACCACGCCAGCACCCCGTCTCGCTCTGGAGCCCTTTACAGGGTTCCTTTGCCGATGGGGGGAGCGCAAAAGGTGCCCGCCGAGTACCACGGTCGCAGGCTTCACCCGCCTGCGGTTTTCGAGAGGGTCCCCGCTTCGCTGCAGCGGTAGGACCCGATTTCTGCGGAGCTTTCTCCCTCTAGATTAGAGGGAATCCGCCATTGTCGGTGGCGCCGCTGTTGAATGGCGCTACCAACCTGTGTTGATACAACTGCATTTAAAGCTGCAAAGCGTTGTTGGTTCTGCAATAAGCAAGGACATTTTGCAAAGGACTGCAGAGCCAAAAGAAAGCAAAGTACTCCCAAGTCTGTTTCTGTTCGTCAGTCACGGTCGTCAGCCCAGCAGCCGACATCGTACCGTAAAGACAGAAACGAGCCGCGAGCTTTTCATGCTCGGACAACAGATCGTAATAGAATTAAAGATGCCAAGTGGAAGTCTTTTATTATTGACTCAGGAGCATCTCAGCACGTTTGCAATGATCGAAGCTTGTTTATTTCTTTCGAAGAGGAAATTGGTAATGTACATTTAGCCAATTCACAAGTCTTGCAGTCGCTTGGCAGGGGTACTGTTAAACTTGACTCTTTAAACATTACAATAGTGAACTGCATTTACTGCCAGTCAGTGGACAATTTATTGTCAGTAAGGTGCTTTGCTCGTCAAGGCATAACTGCGTTTCTTAAAGTCAATGTGTGAGTTTTTCGATGGGAACAAACGTCTATTGTATGCCCGGGAATCTGATGGTTTATATAGACTGTATTTTCGCACCTACTCCCAATCGCCTATAAATTGCAGAGCAGCACAGTCAAGCCAGGGGTTGAGGAATGTAAGGCCTCATTCCGGGTGTGTCCACGAGGCACACAGAATTCTGGGACACCTGAATTTTGCTGATGTAATTAAGACAAAGAATATTGTTAATGGCCTCAACTTAAAACCATGTAAATTCTTTATGCAATGTCTATCCTGTTGCAAGAATAAGATTAAGGTTGCACGCAAGGGTAAGTGCTCAGATAGGAAAGTAACTGAACCATTTGAGCGTGTACATTGTGATTTAGTTGGGCCACTCCCACCATCATTAGGAGGTTCTAAGTACTGGCTTACTCTGATAGACCAGTATAGTAGATACTGTTGGACTTATGCAATAGCTGAGAAGTCCCAAGCATTTGAAAAGTATAAAGTTTTTTGCAACTGGGTAAAAACGCACTTTAACAAACCAATTAAGAACCTGTTTTCTGACCGGGGCGGGGAATTTGTTTCCGAGGATTTTGAGAAATTCCTGGAAGCGCAGGGGACTACTCATGAGTTATCTTGCCCCCGAAGTCCCTGGCAAAATGGGCTTGTTGAAGTTGTGCAGCGTGACCTACAGGCAGGGGTTAAAACTTATCTGCATGATGCTAATCTGCCCAAAGTCTTTTGGGCTGAAGCACTCAATGCGTTTTGTTATGTTAGAAATCGCAGTTATCATTCTGGTTTAGATGTCACCCCCTATGAGAAGCTGTTTAAAAAACGCCCTAATCTGAAATACCTACGCATTTGGGGTTCAGATGTAATTATGCATTATCCCGCTAAGCAGAAATTGGGTGAGCGTAGTGTTCAGGGAAAATTAATGGGCTACCAGCAGGGGGCATACAGAATTTACATACCAGCAACTGGCAAATTTCATATTACCAGAAGCATGATACAAACTGTAAATTGGAATGGAGTTGCTGTTTTCCAAGATACTGATGGCATAGATAATACTGAGGAAGAAGAGGAAGAAGCAGCAGCAGCAGCAGCAGGAAATGGTGCTTCTGAATTAATAGAAAAAGACAAAAAGCCTGTTGAATCTGATAATTTGTTTGATGATTTAAAGTCATAGGCACCTGAGGGGAGGTTAGATTCTCTTGAGTTTTCTGACTGTGAGCTTAGCCTACAGGCACCTCTTCAGTCTGACAATGATGATTTACAAGCTGAAACTAGTAGTTCACTTAGTCCCATTAAGTCTGAGGAGTCTGACTCTCCTTCCGGACTGAGACGTTCAGATAGAAAGAGACAGAAGCCACAACGTTTTGCAGATGAACATTTTACTTACTTACTTACTTATCAAACCTTTATTAGGCATTATGCAAATAAAACCATAAAAGAGAAAATAGCATATAAAAGCCTTAAAATATATATAGAAAGGCAGCAGTTGGCTACATACATATTTATATATATACATATAAAATCAGTGGTTTTCCTTGTTAACCTGCTCCTTGGAGGACTGCTACCAAAAACTCGGCTACCCCCGCCGTTACCCTTTGGTCAACGTCGGATAGGCAGAATCCCACACATTCACCTTGCTGGGGTTCCAGACCACCCAAAAGAGGGGACAGCACGCGTTGACGGAGCGTACTGTACAATGGGCAATGAAAGAGAATATGCTCTACAGTGTCCGGGACATTCATAGAACATCTGCAGAATCTCTTGTTTCTGGGAATGTTTTGATATCTTCCCCTGACAAATGCTGAGGGAAAAACATTCAAACGGGCCAGCATAAAAGCCCTACGTTGGGCTGGGATTATTAATTTAGTGACATAATTGGCTCTGCTATCTAAGATATTTAAATCATAGAATATGGGGGAGCAAATTTTGTTTACAGCTGCCATAATATTTTGTCTCTCGACATCCTTTAGTCTAGTTAGGATATTATGGAAAATGTATTGCTCATTAGAATTGTACAGGGGCTCCAGCTCGATGCCTAAAGATTCAATCTTTTTTTCGAGGTACTGATACCATCTTGATTTATAGGAGTCTTTGAGCAAATCAGCGAGCAGACTTGATGGAGGGCAGCGAAAATGGCAGCGTAACCAGTACTTTATTGAGGTGGACCAGGCCCAATATTCCATTGTGTGTATGCCTATTTCTGCACACATTGTTTCATATTTGATCACAGCTGGGAGTCCAAGAATACGCCTCAGAAAGCTGGAGTGAATCTTTTTTAAATCACTGTTATATGCTTGGACCCATAGCGGGATTCCATAGAATATCTGGGATTGCACTTTTGTTTGAAATATCTGATTGGCCGCAGGAATAAATTGATTACCTTTCTGATAATAAAAACGGGCAACTGCTGATGAGGTGCACTTTGCCTGTTTTATGGCATTTGTGCGATGATTTGCCCACCCTAAATTGCTCTGGAATAAGATTCCCAGATACCTATAGATTTTCACTTGTTGGATTTCTTGCCCTCTTATTTTCCATTTCTCTAATTTCCAACCATTCGAGAAGACCAAAATTTTTGTCTTCTCATAATTTATAGAGAGTTTGTTACATTCACAGTAAAGGATCAGAGAAGATATAAGACGTTTCAGACCCACGCTCGTTAATGATAGTAGGACAGCATCGTCTGCATATAATAAGAGAGGGACTGGTTTCTGATTAAGTTTAGGGGCATGTGATTCTATTTTTTGAAGGTGATCTGGCAAGTCTGATAAAAATAAATTAAATAGAAAGGGGGCAAGAATACACCCTTGTTTTACCCCTTTCGAGTTTGGGATGTCTGATGAAAGGTGACCTTTGGTGTTAAGTTTGACTTGACAGGTATTGGAAGAGTATAGATTTTGTATTAAAATCAATAAACGCTGATCAATTTTTAATTCTGCGAGTTTCCTCCACAGCTTTGGGCGGTCAATTGAGTCGAATGCACCACGAAAGTCCACAAAAGCAGCATATATCTTAGATTGCCTTTGGGATCTGTATTTTTCAACCAAATGCATAAGTATAAGGCAGTGGTCTAATGTAGAGCAACCTTTGGAGAAACCTATTTGTTCTTTCCCTGGTAAATTTAGGTTTTTCATCCAGGTAAGGAGTTTAGATAAGAGGTGCTTAGCGTAGATTTTCCCTATCACTGATAGTAGGCTTATCGGTCTATAATTCCTTGGTTCTTTTGGGTCGCCATTTTTAAAGATTGGGATAATTATTGATCTTAGCCATATCTCAGGTATGATCCCATGTTTATCTATGAGAGTAAACAATTGAGCTAAGGGTTCTGCCCACCAATCTATATAGGTCTTGAATAATTCTATTGGTAGACCGTCTGGCCCAGGAGATTTCCCCGATTTGAAATTTTTAACTATCTCTCTAATTTCCTCTTCTTCTACCCTTGGCCACTCCTGGAGTTTATTGATTTTATTTTTAGTGGTCTCATTTCCTTTAGGTTCACTGTGTAGATTGTTAAATACAGATGTAAAGTATTGGGACCATTTGGATTCTGCAATTGGTGGTAGAGTTAGTTGATTTTCGGCTTTCAATCCTCCGTACACTAGGTTCCAGAACGCTTTGTTGTTTTTACTCTGAATTGAGTCGAATAATTGTAGCCATTTTTGGGTTGCATATTTCTGTTTCTTTTCGGCCAGAATGTAATGATATTTTCTTTTTTCATCAAGATAAGAGGGCTCTAGTTTAGTGCGATTATTTTTAAATATTTGGCGCAGTTTTCTTTTTAGCTGGAAACATTCATCATCAAACCAAGGGCTAGCGCTATGTTTAAGTACCCAAACTTTAGGTGGAGTACTAAGCTCTACGAACATTTGGAAGATTTCATTATAAATTTTCGGAATATCACTGTGGGAATTAGTGGTCTTTAAGTTGGATAATATTTGTTTTCTCAGGTTGGCTGTAAGTTTTTGCCCCACTGCTGCACTCATTTCCTGGGACCATTTTAATTGGGTCATTTGTTTGTATTGAGAAGGTTCTATGATATTGTACTTGGTTGTTTTGGTTTCGACCTTTAAGTTAATAGACAACGATAATGGCTGATGGTCGCTTTCAGTACGCGTTCCAATTTTGAGGTCCATGATCGAATTTATAATATTATAAGGGACAAGAATATAGTCGATGACACTGCATCCTCGGGGGGAGAAGTATGTAAACTCCCCGCTTCTATCGCCTTTTGTTGAACCGTTCACAATCTGCAAATTAAAGTTGTTACATAATTCAAGTAGGCGTAGGCCTTCGTTGTTTACAACCCTATCTCTGGAGAATCGTCCTATTTTCAGGGCATGTGCGATATCATTATCGGTATTCCAATTTAGTTTGCTACATAGTTGTTCATTGTTGGTTCCCACTCTGGCATTAAAATCACCTGCTATTATCAGTGAGGCGTTTGGGTATTTATCGGTCAAATTTTCTATATAAAAGGTTAGTTGTGACCAATTTTCACTGCTGCTGTTGTTTTTAGTTGGGGGGATATAGACATTTACAAGTAGCAAAGTATCGTCTTTTTGGGTTAAAAGTAGAGCTTGTGCAAGTGGTAAGCATTTTTCTAGCTGCTTGATTTCAAACCCTAAGTTGTCTTTGATCATACAACAGAACCCTGCTTTCGGCCGGCCCTTCGTGTTTGTTTTCAGTGCGGGTTTCGTATAGGAGGTGAATCCATTGATTTTAATATCTCTAGTTGACCATGTTTCTTGTAGAAGTATTAATTCAAAATCTTTAAAGAAGTTCATTAGGTGTGGGTCTCCGTCTTTGTTTCCCCACCCTGCAATATTCCAGGACAGCAAGCGTAGGATCCGTTTTTGAGTTGGTGGCTGGTTGACAGCATTTAGTCATTCTAGTTCTGTTATTGAGTCCAGCGAGGGATTTTGTCTTGTGCAAATACAGCCATTTGTCGCTGCTTTCGGTGGGGAACATAATGGTGGATCTTTTAGACTCTTTTTTAAAGTGCGGGAAATTAAAATTTCCTCCCTTTCTTGATTTTCTTCCTTAGCTGTTCCTTGTTCCTGAGAAATTTCTGTGGTTGGTGGACTGTTATGGACAGTAGGACTGTTTTCAGTCTCTACTTCCATTTCTTTGGCCTCATTTGGTGTTGAGCTCAGTGTGTCAGGTCTGTTGGGGGTCATCTTTTGTTCGGCAATGTTAGAGTCCTTTGTAGTACTTAAATAAGGGGTACCTATTTCATTTGGAGCTAGTATTTGATATCTCAGCCAGGAATTTGTGGTCTCGTTGCTGGAGTTTTTCCTTGCCATTTCATATTCTAAAGGAGGCTGGATTTGAAGCTCTGCATCTATACATTTGAAAGTTCCATTAGTAGCTCTCTTTTTGACTATGCATTTTGGGGAGAAGGCTGGTAAGTGTAAAGTTTGATTGTGTATTGTTTCTACTGCATTTTGTTGACCTTGTTGGTGAATTTCGGTCAATCTGGCCTGTAGTTTCGTCAATTTACTGAGTATGTTTATTTGTTCTTTATCTGGTAGCTTGGTAAAGTTACTCAGCAGATCTTCTTCTTCTGGGACTGTCCAGTCTATTGTGTCAAGGGCGAGGCTGTTATTTGATGCTACAGTCGCATGGTTTGGGAGCTTGGATTTTTCTTGCGTGATTTCCCGGGTAGCTGGCTGCGGTTTCTCCCATCTACTGGGTTCTTCCACGGGAGTAGGGCAGATGTCGGCTTCTGGTGGAATGGCCTTGTTCATCTTGTTCTGTCTTTTAGATGCAATCAATGGTCTGAGTGATATATCTTCAAAGTGTCGACGCGGAATAATTCCTTTCTGGGCTAAATGAGCCTTTTCCCTTAAGATTTTGGTTGGAATTCTATGACTACCAAATCTTAGTAGTACTTTTTTGGAGTATCCATCGTTAGTGAGCCTCTTGACTGCTTTTAAGTCGATGCTTCCACCCTCAAGGCCTAGGAGCAGATTTAGATGATGTCTGGCCCAGAAGGATGACTCCCAGTAAGGTAGGGGCCCTCTGTATGGAAAAATGTGGAGAACGATCTCACATGGCCTCAGTATCAGATTGACTGAGTGAGGGGGGCTTCCTCTGGTTTTTGGCTGGTTTAGAGGTATAAATTTGTATTTGTTCTGTTTATCTCCGGGGCTTGTTAAGGATGGCAAAAAGGGAGTAAGTTGCCTCCTTTCATCTGGGTTATCCAGCTTCTTGGAGATGTTTTGTAATTGTTCAAAGATTTTTTGAACTGTTTGAGCAGTCAATAGGCAGCATTCCTCCAGCAGCTCCACCTTTCTATCAATTAGTGCTTGTGCCTCGATTATGGGAGTAGTAGCCTTGTCCTCATTTATTCCTAGGGATATCTCTTCAACTGTCTTTCCATGTAAAGAGTTGAGGAAGGTTTTGGGAGGAGATATGTGCTGTTTTTGAGGTAGCAGGTAATTATCTAAATTACTCTGTTTGAAACCAGAGGGCTCTGCGTCAGTTTCTGTATCAGAACACCTGAGTCTTTTGGCTCTTCTCATTGCTAGATTCTTCTTAAATCAATGAGATCAGACTTCTAAATAGAGTGATAGAGTGCTAAAGTTCTCAGGTCGCAATCTCATTCACTTCTCATTCAGTCCTGGCTGGGCTGCTGCGAGGAGTTTAGAAACTGAGTCCAATTAGAGCACTCCTTTGAAATATCCCCCCCCCCCTTCTTCTCAGTTTGTTAAAACAACTGAGATGTTTGGGGGTCCACGAAGTTAGAGGTGGTGGGAGAAATTTGTGGTTTTATGATTTTGTAGTTTTTAGGGTTAAAAGCCCATTAGGAGTCCTTAAAGATCCTTGGAATAAGTTTGTCACGAGGAGTCAACGAGAAACTGGGAGGGAGTGCCTTAATGCCCGGGAGGGAATGTCTGAGAGCCTTCGTTAAAACTTCATTAACTTCATTAAGTCCCGGCACCGAGGAGGATAAGATAAGATGTTCAAAAGCACAGCGAAGTAGTGAAAGGAAATAAAATCCAAAAGAAGGAGGAGAGCCAGCAACAAAGGCATTTAGTTAAAAGATTTCTTTGAGCTCCGATAAGAGCGTCTTACCTCGGCGCCATCTTAGTGGGAGTATCGATGAACATTTTAATACTGTGTGTGCCAATAAGGCAGTTTTTGAGCCAAAAAGCTACAATGATGTTCAGAAATTACCTAAGCAACAAGCTGCAAATTGGTATAAAGCTATGAACTCTGATATAGCTTCTTTAAAAGAACATAACACTTGGTCTCTTGTACCACAAACCCCAGATATGAGACTTATTGATTCAAAATGGGTTTATAGAGTTAAAACGAATGACAAAAATGAAGTTGTAAGGTACAAAGCAAGATTAGTTGCTAGGGGTTTTCAACAAATTCCAGGCGAAGATTAAGATTTGTGTTATTCACCAAGTGTAAAATATGAAACAGTTAAGCTTTTGTTAAAAGATGCATCACAATGTGGAAAAGCCCACTATGCAATGTTTCTCTGCTCTTAAGAGAGTGGTAATGTACCTTAAACATACCAAACATTATAGGTTGCAGTTTACATCAAGTATTGACAAAGGTTTTGAAATTTTCTGCGATGCATCTCATGCAGTGGAACAAAATAATTGCAGGGGTGTGTCTGGTATGGTGTTTTGTTATAACGGTTGTCCATTTGAATGGAAGTCCCAGACACAAACCATTATTTGTCTCTCCACAACAGAGAGTGAATTATGTGCATGTGTTCAGGCCACTCATGATGTAGAATGGTATCTGCAAGTATTTGCAGACCTACAGATGCAAGTAACACTACCAGTAAAAGTTTACCTTGATTCCCAGAGCAGACTTGCTATCCTGTGCTCAGAGACCAATACGCAGCGCACTAGAGTCTTAAGGTTACGTTTAGAATTTGTAAAGAAACTAATTGCTGATGAAATGATTGTATTTGAATATGTTTCAGGTGACAATCAAATTGCGGACATTTTTACTAAAGCACTTCCAAAGGTTACACATGAAAAACATGTACAAAGTATGCTTTATGTTTTTGTTCCACAATGATGAACCGCAGGGGAAATGTTGAATGGTTTCTTTAAATGTAAAGGTTCATCATTGTTCCACTCGATGTGTATGTCTTTAAGGGGCCAGAGCAAGATAACGAGACCCAGCTTTACAGCTGTGAAACATAGCAGGTGCTGCTGAGTTGTATTTGATTAAGGTGTGTCAGCATTTGGGTGTAGTATATAAGGAGCAGCACCTAGCTCTCCCATTACCCTGGGGGTTGGGTTGGTGGTTGGGTCTGGTTTGGTTGTTGATGCATTTAGTGTAAATGGAGTTTTTGTTTTTCTTATTAAAACCTTGTTTAAGTTATTTTTGAGTCCTTTTCTTTTTAATGCATGATCTCCCCAGCAAGCTCTCTGCAGTGCTACCATACTGCAAATAGCCAACAGCCGCCTCCGGGAGTCTGCTCCCTCTCCCTTCAGCCCACCCCCGAATATACCACCTCCCCCCTGAACTTCCGGAAAACATCCCCCTCAGAACTTGTCCCACTCCTCTGCTCCCTCTCCCTTACCCCCCCCCGAATATGCCCCCTCCCCTGAACTTCCCGAAAACATCCCCCTCCCTCCTTCCCCCCTACCCCCTGAGTCCCTCTCAGAACTTGTCCCACTCCTCTGCTCCCTCTCCCTTCAGCCCACCCCCGAATATGCCCACCTGCCTCCCCTGAACTTCCGGAAAACATCCCCCTCAGAACATGTCCCACTCCTCTGCTCCCTCTCCCTTCAGCCCACCCCCGAATATGCCCACCTGCCCCCTGAACTTCCTGACAATAACCCCCTCCCCCGAGTCCCCTTCAGAACTTGTCCCACTCCTCTGCTCCCTCTCCCTTCAGCTCACCCCCGAATATGCCCCCTCCCCCTGAACTTCCGGAAAACATCCCCCCGTCCCCGTCAGAACTTGTCCCACTCCTCTGCTCCCTCTCCCTTCAGCCCACCCCCGAAAATGCCCACCTGTCCCCTGAACTTCCGGAAAACATCCCCCTCAGAACTTGTCCCACTCCTCTGCTCCATCTCCCTTCAGCCCACCCCCGAAAATGCCCACCTGCCCCCTGAACATCCAGAAAACATCCCCCTCAGAACTTGTCCCACTCCTCTGCTCCCTCTCCCTTCAGCCCACCCCCGAATATGCTCCCTCCCCTGAACTTCCCGAAAACATCCCCCCGTCCCCGTCAGAACTTGTCCCACTCCTCTGCTCCCTCTCCCTTCAGCCCACCCCCGAATATGACCCCTCCCCTGAACTTCTGGAAAACATCCCCCCGTCCCCGTCAGAACTTGTCCCACTCCTCTGCTCCCTCTCCCTTCAGCCCACCCCCGAATATGCCCCCTCCCCCCTGAACTTCCGGAAAATATCCCCCTCAGAACTTGTCCCACTCCTCTGCTCCCTCTCCCTTCAGCCCACCCCCGAATATGCCCCCTCCCCCCTGAACTTCCGGAAAATATCCCCCTCAGAACTTGTCCCACTCCTCTGCTCCCTCTCCCTTCAGCCCACCCCCGAATATGCCCACCTGCCCCTGAACTTCCTGACAACAACCCCCTCCCCGGAGTCCCCCTTCAGAACTTATTCCACTCCTCTGCTCCCTCTCCCTGACCCCCCAATATGTCCCCCTGCCCCCTAACTTCTGGAAAACATCCCCCTCCCCCTGAGTCCCCCTCAGAACTTGTCCCACTCCTCTGCTCCCTCTCCCTGATCCCCCACTATGTCCCCCTGCCCCCTGAATTTCCGGAAAACCTCCCCCTCCCCCTGAGTCCCCCTCAGAACTTGTCCCACTCCTCTGCTCCCTCTCCCTTCAGCTCACCCCCAAATATGTCCCCCTCTCCTGAACTTCCGGAAAACATCCCCCTCAGAACTTGTCCCACTCCTCTGCTCCCTCTCCCTTCAGCCCACCCCCGAATATGCCCACCTGCCCCCTGAACTTCCTGACAACAACCCCCTCCCCCGAGTCCCCTTCAGAACTTGTCCCACTCCTCTGCTCCCTCTCCCTTCAGCCCACCCCCGAATATGCCCCCTCCCCCTGAACTTCCCGAAAACATCCCCCTCCCTCCTTCCCCCTACCCCCTGAGTCCCCCTCAGAACTTGTCCCACTCCTCTGCTCCCTCTCCCTTCAGCCCACCCCCGAATATGCCCACCTGCCCCCTGAACTTCCTGACAACAACCCCCTCCCCCGAGTCCCCTTCAGAACTTGTCCCACTCCTCTGCTCCCTCTCCCTTCAGCCCACCCCCGAATATGCCCCCTCCCCTGAACTTCCCAAAAACATCCCCCCGTCCCCGTCAGAACTTGTCCCACTCCTCTGCTCCCTCTCCCTGACCCCCCCAAATATGCCCACCTGCCCCCTGAACTTCCCGAAAACATCCCCCCGTCCCCGTCAGAACCTGTCCCACTCCTCTGCTCCCTCTCCCTTCAGCTCACCCCCGAATATGTCCCCCTCCCCCTGAACTTCCCAAAAACATCCCCCCGTCCCCGTCAGAACTTGTCCCACTCCTCTGCTCCCTCTCCCTGACCCCCCCAAATATGCCCACCTGCCCCCTGAACTTCCCGAAAACATCCCCCCGTCCCCGTCAGAACCTGTCCCACTCCTCTGCTCCCTCTCCCTTCAGCCCACCACCGAATATGCCCCCTCCCCCCTGAACTTCCAGAAAACATCCCCCTCAGAACTTGTCCCACTCCTCTGCTCCCTCTCCCTTCAGCCCACCACCGAATATGCCCCCTCCCCCCTGAACTTCCGGAAAACATCCCCCTCAGAACTTGTCCCACTCCTCTGCTCCCTCTCCCTTCAGCCCACCCCCGAATATGCCCCCTCCCCTGAACTTCCTGAAAACATCCCCCCGTCCCCGTCAGAACTTGTCCCACTCCTCTGCTCCCTCTCCCTTCAGCCCACCCCCGAATATGCCCCCTTCCCCCTAAACTTCCTGACAACAACCCCCTCCCCCGAGTCCCCTTCAGAACTTGTCCCACTCCTCTGCTCCCTCTCCCTTCAACTCACCCCCGAATATGTCCCCCTCCCCCCTGAACTTCCGGAAAACATCCCCCTCAGAACTTGTCCCACTCCTCTGCTCCCTCTCCCTTCAGCTCACCCCCGAATATGCCCCCTCCCCCCTGAACTTCCGGAAAACATCCCCCTCAGAACTTGTCCCACTCCTCTGCTCCCTCTCCCTTCAGCCCACCCCCGAATATGCCCCCTCCCCTGAACTTCCCGAAAACATCCCCCCGTCCCCGTCAGAACTTGTCCCACTCCTCTGCTCCCTCTCCCTTCAGCCCACCCCCGAATATGCCCCCTTCCCCCTGAACTTCCTGACAACAACCCCCTCCCCCGAGTCCCCTTCAGAACTTGTCCCACTCCTCTGCTCCCTCTCCCTTCAGCTCACCCCCGAATATGCCCCCTCCCCCCTGAACTTCCGGAAAACATCCCCCTCAGAACTTGTCCCACTCCTCTGCTCCCTCTCCTTTCAGCCCACCCCCGAATATGCCCCCTCCCCTGAACTGCCCGAAAACATCCACCCGTCCCCGTCAGAACTTGTCCCACTCCTCTGCTCCCTCTCCCTTCAGCCCACCCCCGAATATACCCCCTCCCCCCTGAACTTCCGGAAAACATCCCCCTCAGAACTTGTCCCACTCCTCTGCTCCCTCTCCCTTCAGCC
Organism: Podarcis muralis; assembly: GCF_964188315.1. NCBI lineage: Eukaryota > Metazoa > Chordata > Lepidosauria > Squamata > Lacertidae > Podarcis > Podarcis muralis. The sequence continues at coordinate 4,409,898 of NC_135659.1, read as the reverse complement.
CACCCCCGAATATGCCCCCTCCCCTGAACTTCCTGAAAACATCCCCCCGTCCCCGTCAGAACTTGTCCCACTCCTCTGCTCCCTCTCCTTTCAGCCCACCCCCGAATATGCCCCCTTCCCCCTGAACTTCAGAAAACATCCCCCTCAGAACTTGTCCCACTCCTCTGCTCCCTCTCCCTTCAGCTCACCCCCGAATATGTCCCCTCCCCTGAACTTCCCGAAAACATCCCCCCGTCCCCGTCAGAACTTGTCCCACTCCTCTGCTCCCTCTCCCTTCAGCCCACCCCTGAATATGCCCCCTCCCCTGAACTTCCCGAAAACATCCCCCCGTCCCCGTCAGAACTTGTCCCACTCCTCTGCTCCCTCTCCCTTCAGCCCACCCCCGAATATGCCGCCTCCCCTGAACTTCGTGACAACAACCCCCTCCCCCGCGTCCCACTCAGAACGTGTCCCACCCCTCTGCTCCCTCTCCTTGACCCCCTGAATATGCCCCCTCCCCCTGAACTTCCTGACAACAACCCCCTTCCCCCGAGTGCCCCTCAGAACTTGTCCCACTCCTCTGCTCCCTCTACCTTCAGCCCACCCCCGAATATGCCCACCTGCCCCCTGAACTTCCTGACAACAACCCCCTCCCCCGAGTCCCCCTCAGAACTTGTCCCACCCCTCTGCTCCCTCTCCCTTCAGCTCACCCCCGAATATGCCCCCTCCCCCCTGAACTTCCAGAAAACATCCCCCTCAGAACTTGTCCCACTCCTCTGCTCCCTCTCCCTTCAACCCACCCCCGAATATGCCCACCTGCCCCCTGAACCTCCTGACAACAACCCCCTCCCCCGAGTCCCCCTCAGAACTTGTCCCACTCCTCTGCTCCCTCTCCCTTCAACTCACCCCCGAATATGTCCCCCTCCCCCCTGAACTTCCGGAAAACATCCCCCTCAGAACTTGTCCCACTCCTCTGCTCCCTCTCCCTTCAGCTCACCCCCGAATATGCCCCCTCCCCCCTGAACGTCCGGAAAACATCCCCCTCAGAACTTGTCCCACCCCTCTGCTCCCTCTCCCTTCAGCCCACCCCCGAATATGCCCCTTCCCCTGAACTTCCCGAAAACATCCCCCCGTCCCCGTCAGAACTTGTCCCACTCCTCTGCTCCCTCTCCCTTCAGCTCACCTCCGAATATGCCCCCTCCCCCCTAAACTTCTGGAAAACATCCCCCTCAGAACTTGTCCCACTCCGCTGCTCCCTCTCCCTTCAGCTCACCCCCGAATATGTCCCCCTCCCCCTGAACTTCCGGAAAACATCCCCCTCAGAACTTGTCCCACTCCTCTGCTCCCTCTCCCTTCAGCCCACCCCCGAATATACCCCCTCTCCCCTGAACATCCGGAAAACATCCCCCTCAGAACTTGTCCCACTCCTCTGCTCCCTCTCCCTTCAGCCCACCCCCGAATATGTCCCCTCCCCTGAACTTCCCGAAAACATCCCCCAGTCCCCGTCAGAACTTGTCCCACTCCTCTGCTCCCTCTCCCTTCAGCCCACCCCCGAATATGCCCCCTTCCCCCTGAACTTCCGGAAAACATCCCCCTCAGAACTTGTCCCACTCCTCTGCTCCCTCTCCCTTCAGCTCACCCCGAATATGTCCCCCTCCCCTGAACTTCCCAAAAACATCCCCCGGTCCCCATCAGAACTTGTCCCACTCCTCTGCTCCCTCTCCCTTCAGCCCACCCCCGAATATGCCCACCTGCCCCTGAACTTCCTGACAACAACCCCCTCCCCGGAGTCCCCCTTCAGAACTTATTCCACTCCTCTGCTCCCTCTCCCTGACCCCCCAATATGTCCCCCTGCCCCCTAACTTCTGGAAAACATCCCCCTCCCCCTGAGTCCCCCTCAGAACTTGTCCCACTCCTCTGCTCCCTCTCCCTGATCCCCCACTATGTCCCCCTGCCCCCTGAATTTCCGGAAAACCTCCCCCTCCCCCTGAGTCCCCCTCAGAACTTGTCCCACTCCTCTGCTCCCTCTCCCTTCAGCTCACCCCCAAATATGTCCCCCTCTCCTGAACTTCCGGAAAACATCCCCCTCAGAACTTGTCCCACTCCTCTGCTCCCTCTCCCTTCAGCCCACCCCCGAATATGCCCACCTGCCCCCTGAACTTCCTGACAACAACCCCCTCCCCCGAGTCCCCTTCAGAACTTGTCCCACTCCTCTGCTCCCTCTCCCTTCAGCCCACCCCCGAATATGCCCCCTCCCCCTGAACTTCCCGAAAACATCCCCCTCCCTCCTTCCCCCTACCCCCTGAGTCCCCCTCAGAACTTGTCCCACTCCTCTGCTCCCTCTCCCTTCAGCCCACCCCCGAATATGCCCACCTGCCCCCTGAACTTCCTGACAACAACCCCCTCCCCCGAGTCCCCTTCAGAACTTGTCCCACTCCTCTGCTCCCTCTCCCTTCAGCCCACCCCCGAATATGCCCCCTCCCCTGAACTTCCCAAAAACATCCCCCCGTCCCCGTCAGAACTTGTCCCACTCCTCTGCTCCCTCTCCCTGACCCCCCCAAATATGCCCACCTGCCCCCTGAACTTCCCGAAAACATCCCCCCGTCCCCGTCAGAACTTGTCCCACTCCTCTGCTCCCTCTCCCTTCAGCTCACCCCCGAATATGTCCCCCTCCCCCTGAACTTCCCGAAAACATCCCCCCGTCCCCTTCAGAACTTGTCCCACTCCTCTGCTCCCTCTCCCTTCAGCCCACCACCGAATATGCCCCCTCCCCCCTGAACTTCCAGAAAACATCCCCCTCAGAACTTGTCCCACTCCTCTGCTCCCTCTCCCTTCAGCCCACCACCGAATATGCCCCCTCCCCCCTGAACTTCCGGAAAACATCCCCCTCAGAACTTGTCCCACTCCTCTGCTCCCTCTCCCTTCAGCCCACCCCCGAATATGCCCCCTCCCCTGAACTTCCTGAAAACATCCCCCCGTCCCCGTCAGAACTTGTCCCACTCCTCTGCTCCCTCTCCCTTCAGCCCACCCCCGAATATGCCCCCTTCCCCCTAAACTTCCTGACAACAACCCCCTCCCCCGAGTCCCCTTCAGAACTTGTCCCACTCCTCTGCTCCCTCTCCCTTCAACTCACCCCCGAATATGTCCCCCTCCCCCCTGAACTTCCGGAAAACATCCCCCTCAGAACTTGTCCCACTCCTCTGCTCCCTCTCCCTTCAGCTCACCCCCGAATATGCCCCCTCCCCCCTGAACTTCCGGAAAACATCCCCCTCAGAACTTGTCCCACTCCTCTGCTCCCTCTCCCTTCAGCCCATCCCCGAATATGCCCCCTCCCCTGAACTTCCCGAAAACATCCCCCCGTCCCCGTCAGAACTTGTCCCACTCCTCTGCTCCCTCTCCCTTCAGCCCACCCCCGAATATGCCCCCTTCCCCCTGAACTTCCTGACAACAACCCCCTCCCCCGAGTCCCCTTCAGAACTTGTCCCACTCCTCTGCTCCCTCTCCCTTCAGCTCACCCCCGAATATGCCCCCTCCCCCCTGAACTTCCGGAAAACATCCCCCTCAGAACTTGTCCCACTCCTCTGCTCCCTCTCCTTTCAGCCCACCCCCGAATATGCCCCCTCCCCTGAACTGCCCGAAAACATCCACCCGTCCCCGTCAGAACTTGTCCCACTCCTCTGCTCCCTCTCCCTTCAGCCCACCCCCGAATATACCCCCTCCCCCCTGAACTTCCGGAAAACATCCCCCTCAGAACTTGTCCCACTCCTCTGCTCCCTCTCCCTTCAGCCCACCCCCGAATATGCCCCCTCCCCTGAACTTCCTGAAAACATCCCCCCGTCCCCGTCAGAACTTGTCCCACTCCTCTGCTCCCTCTCCTTTCAGCCCACCCCCGAATATGCCCCCTTCCCCCTGAACTTCAGAAAACATCCCCCTCAGAACTTGTCCCACTCCTCTGCTCCCTCTCCCTTCAGCTCACCCCCGAATATGTCCCCTCCCCTGAACTTCCCGAAAACATCCCCCCGTCCCCGTCAGAACTTGTCCCACTCCTCTGCTCCCTCTCCCTTCAGCCCACCCCCGAATATGCCGCCTCCCCTGAACTTCGTGACAACAACCCCCTCCCCCGCGTCCCACTCAGAACGTGTCCCACCCCTCTGCTCCCTCTCCTTGACCCCCTGAATATGCCCCCTCCCCCTGAACTTCCTGACAACAACCCCCTTCCCCCGAGTGCCCCTCAGAACTTGTCCCACTCCTCTGCTCCCTCTACCTTCAGCACACCCCCGAATATGCCCACCTGCCCCCTGAACTTCCTGACAACAACCCCCTCCCCCGAGTCCCCCTCAGAACTTGTCCCACCCCTCTGCTCCCTCTCCCTTCAGCTCACCCCCGAATATGCCCCCTCCCCCCTGAACTTCCAGAAAACATCCCCCTCAGAACTTGTCCCACTCCGCTGCTCCCTCTCCCTTCAGCCCACCCCCGAATATGCCCCTTCCCCTGAACTTCCCGAAAACATCCCCCCGTCCCCGTCAGAACTTGTCCCACTCCTCTGCTCCCTCTCCCTTCAGCTCACCCCCGGATATGCCCCCTCCCCCCTAAACTTCCGGAAAACATCCCCCTCAGAACTTGTCCCACTCCTCTGCTCCCTCTCCCTTCAACCCACCCCCGAATATGCCCACCTGCCCCCTGAACCTCCTGACAACAACCCCCTTCCCCGAGTCCCCCTCAGAACTTGTCCCACTCCGCTGCTCCCTCTCCCTTCAACTCACCCCCGAATATGTCCCCCTCCCCCCTGAACTTCCGGAAAACATCCCCCTCAGAACTTGTCCCACTCCTCTGCTCCCTCTCCCTTCAGCTCACCCCCGAATATGCCCCCTCCCCCCTGAACTTCCGGAAAACATCCCCCTCAGAACTTGTCCCACCCCTCTGCTCCCTCTCCCTTCAGCCCACCCCCGAATATGCCCCTTCCCCTGAACTTCCCGAAAACATCCCCCCGTCCCCGTCAGAACTTGTCCCACTCCTCTGCTCCCTCTCCCATCAGCTCACCTCCGAATATCCCCCCTCCCCCCTAAACTTCTGGAAAACATCCCCCTCAGAACTTGTCCCACTCCGCTGCTCCCTCTCCCTTCAGCTCACCCCCGAATATGTCCCCCTCCCCCTGAACTTCCGGAAAACATCCCCCTCAGAACTTGTCCCACTCCTCTGCTCCCTCTCCCTTCAGCCCACCCCCGAATATACCCCCTCTCCCCTGAACATCCGGAAAACATCCCCCTCAGAACTTGTCCCACTCCTCTGCTCCCTCTCCCTTCAGCCCACCCCCGAATATGTCCCCTCCCCTGAACTTCCCGAAAACATCCCCCAGTCCCCGTCAGAACTTGTCCCACTCCTCTGCTCCCTCTCCCTTCAGCCCACCCCCGAATATGCCCCCTTCCCCCTGAACTTCCGGAAAACATCCCCCTCAGAACTTGTCCCACTCCTCTGCTCCCTCTCCCTTCAGCTCACCCCGAATATGTCCCCCTCCCCTGAACTTCCCAAAAACATCCCCCGGTCCCCATCAGAACTTGTCCCACTCCGCTGCTCCCTCTCCCTTCAGCCCACCCCTGAATATGCCCCCTCCCCTGAACTTCCCGAAAACATCCCCCGGTCCCCATCAGAACTTGTCCCACTCCGCTGCTCCCTCTCCCTTCAGCCCACTCCCGAATATGCCCCCTCCCCTGAACTTCCCAAAAACATCCCCCCGTCCCCGTCAGAACTTGTCCCACTCCTCTGCTCCCTCTCCCTGACCCCCCCAAATATGCCCACCTGCCCCCTGAACTTCCTGAAAACATCCCCCCGTCCCCGTCAGAACTTGTCCCACTCCTCTGCTCCCTCTCCCTTCAGCTCACCCCCGAATATGCCCCCTCCCCCCTGAACTTCCGGAAAACATCCCCCTCAGAACTTGTCCCACTCCTCTGCTCCCTCTCCTTTCAGCCCACCCCCGAATATGCCCCCTCCCCTGAACTGCCCGAAAACATCCACCCGTCCCCGTCAGAACTTGTCCCACTCCTCTGCTCCCTCTCCCTTCAGCTCACCCCCGAATATGTCCCCCTCCCCCTGAACTTCCGGAAAACATCCCCCTCAGAACTTGTCCCACTCCTCTGCTCCCTCTCCCTTCAGCCCACCCCCGAATATGCCCACCTGCCCCCTGAACTTCCTGACAACAACCCCCTCCCCGAGTCCCCTTCAGAACTTGTCCCACTCCTCTGCTCCCTCTCCCTTCAGCCCACCCCCGAATATACCCCCTCCCCCCTGAACTTCCAGAAAACATCCCCCTCAGAACTTGTCCCACTCCTCTTCTCCCTCTCCCTTCAGCTCACCCCCGAATATGCCCCCTCCCCCCTGAACTTCCGGAAAACATCCCCCTCAGAACTTGTC